>NC_134714.1:124146590-124783409 GCF_049634645.1 Pelodiscus sinensis | reverse complement strand
AAGGTTGACTCAAGATATGCAAGTCTAGCTATGTTAATTACGTAGCTGGAGTCGATATACCTTGCTCCAGTCGGCTTCCCTTACTCCTCACAGAAGCAAAAGTACCGCCGCTGGTGGAGGTGCCCTCTTAGTTTGATTTATCAAGTCATAACTAGACTAGCTAAATCAAACTCCGGGAGAACAATCAAGGCATCGATCTTCAGTTTAGTGAAGACATGGCCTGATTGAATTCACCCATCCACTGTTGCCATTCCTTGAAGTCAGACAATCGAGCCATCCTCTCTGGCCACCTCTCCCTGGTCTGATTAGCTGCCTCACTTCCTGGCTGCATTCTAGGTACAAGTCAAATGAGCCAAGAGCCTCCCTGTGCTTGAAATGCTTCCATGCTGCAGACACCCATGCTGCTGAGATCTGGTGGTGGAGACAAATCATGTTCCCCCTGCCCCACAGCCATGTTTGTTCTTCCTGTTCAAATGCCAAAAGTTGCTTCCTCATCCCTCCATCTCTCACACCCCCAAGGAGTTTTCCAGATGGCCATGCAAATGCTCGTTCAACGGTGCATTCACACAAATAGTCTTAACCCTGTTTGCAGAAAGAGAAGTTCTGGCAAACCCATGTTGTACTCACATCAGTGTTCAGGGACGGCAAGAGAAAGGGGGCACAAAACTCAGTGAAGGAAACCAACGATCTGAATTGAAAGAATATCCAAAAAACTGCTTGAATTTACTACCCTGACTCTATTTAGGAGGCAGGTAATAGCTGCTTTGGAGGAAGGGACACTGAGGCCCAGGGAGGAAAGGTGACTTGCCCAACATCACAGAGGGTATGTCTACACTACCCTCCTATTTCGAAATAGGAGGGTAATGTAGGCATACCGCAATTGCAAATGAAGCCCGGGATTTGAATTTCCCGGGCTTCATTTGCATAAGCCAGGCGCCGCCATTTTTAAATCCCGGCTGGTTCGAACCCCGTGCCGCGCGGCTACACGCGGCACGAACTAGGTAGTTCGAACTACCGTTACTCTTCATTCCAATTCAAATCCCGGGCTTCATTTGCAATTGCGGTATGCCTACATTACCCTGCTAGTTCGAACTAGCGGGGTAGTGTAGACATATCCAGAGTGAGGCCGTGGTAGAGTGAAGGAACAGAAACAAATTCTGACTCTCAGGCTATGTCTAGACTTCAGGCTTCTTTCAGAAGAAGCTTTTCTGGAAGAGATATTCCGAAAAAACTTCTTCTGAAAGAGAACATCTACACGGCAAAAGCACATCGAAAAAGCGATCTGCTTCTCCGAAAGATAGCATCCACACTGAATGGACGCTCTCTCGCATTTCAGCTGTGATTACTATGGGTGGAGTGGCCACCAGGGCACCTGTGTTTTTTCCTCTTCTTTTGAAAGAACTCCCTCTAGCCCGTCCACACACGCCTTTTTCCAAAAGAGCTCTTTCGCAAAAAGGCTTCTTCCTGGTAAAAAGAGGTTTACCGATGTTGGAAAAAACGCTCTGTTCTTTCGATTTTTTTTTGAAAGAATGGGATTGCAATGTGGACGTAAGTGAAGTTTTTCCTAAAAAACTCTGCAGTGTAGACATACCCTCAGCACTGCAGTCTAACCCCCCAGGCCACACTTGACTGATGGGAAACCAAAGCAAACCCTGCATTAGCCAGAGCAGCCACTAGATTGCAGAGGCAGATCAGGAAAGCCACTTCCTAGTAGGCGCTTACTGCCTGATGCCAGTGCAGCTAAGTGCCTTATCCATACCGCAGAAGCCCTGCAAAGATACCTGGGTTGTTTCCAAGAGGGTCTCTCCTGAACCCAGACTGAAATGAGTCCTGTAAGGGAAAAATCCACCCTTGGGATTTTGCCGAGAAACCCCCAGCTCCCAGCACAGCAAGACTCAGAGGACTCCTAATCCACTAATGGCCTTACTATGAACATCGCAGGCAGTGTTCCAACACTGAAACCACGGAGCAGGGGAAAGGCTGGGGACTCTGCTGACCTCCAGGGAAGTCCCTAAGACGATCCCTCCAGCAGCTCCCTACCCAGTTGCTCCAGCCCACACAGACTGGATTTCACCCACCTCTTTGCACTCATGGCTGACGGACTCCAAGGGTAGGCTCTGGCTGGTGGCCGTGACTACGGCACTGCTGGTGCTCTTGTTCCGCCCGTGCCCTTTCCTGAAGACGGTTTTGGAGGGGCTTTGGAGCTGGGGGTGCAGCTCCCGGTTGGGAGAGGAAGGGGTGGAAGTGATCACCAGAGTCTTCAAAGCAGTCACCTCTGCCTGCAGCATGTCAATCTGAGAGACAAAGGAGTGTCAACAACGCCGCCACTTCCACCCAGCGGAGCCCCCTGCACCATGCAGGGAGTGCATGCTCAGGATCCAGGGGCATCTGCACGACCCAGCCACACCCTCAGCCGAGGAGACATCTCCTGATCCACCCAGAGCACCCACCCACTTCTTCCACCTCCTGCCCCATCCTAGAATCCCACACCATGGAGCAGGGGCTATACAGATCAGAAAGAGCATGCAGAGCCTTCCCTGCCCCTCCCAGTCCACACCCCCACCCTTCCTGGCTACGCAGGCAGGACCTATTTAAGCCTTACAGCCAGAGACCAGTAGCAAGTGCAGTCCCATGCCCCAGTGGTACATCCCGATCAGGGAAATCCCCTCCCTAACTCCTTCCTCCCCAGACCCCCTTATCCGCGGTGCCCGAGGCAGCAGCTTGTTTGCTAGGCCACAAACTGCAGCTCTGTGACGCTGCTGGCCAGCTCTGTGCTTGTGTGGGCCCAGGTGAAATTCTGGGCCCTGTTTTTCACCAGAGAGTTGGATCCGCTGCTGGCTTCAGCAGCACGTTTCCCCACATTCAGTGGCCACTGCGAGGAAAGCTGACAGACTTGCTGAATGTCTAGAGGCCAGTAGTCTGGGGCCTAGAGCAACCACCTCCCGGAGCCCCACCTCCACTCTACCCTTACCCCAAGCCCTGCCCCACTCTGCCACCGGCTCCTGCTCCATCCCCTCCCACCTCATTGCCTGAAGTCCGCTCTCCCAAGCACTGTGAGCTGGAGAATACTGAGGGGCCTGGCATGGGGGGATAATAGGGGTCAGGCCCCCCCATACTCCCCACAGATATGGACACCAGAGCAACCCAGCAACCAGCTCCACTCCTCCCTGCTACCCATCTCCCAGCCTGCTGCTCTCCACTTCACCATGACGGCAGGGAGCAGAGAGACCCAGCCTTAGCCTGCTGCGCTCCCCCGAGTGATGCAGAGATCAGGGGGACAGAGGGGCGCGGGCTAGGACTAGGGCCAGGGCTGGGGCACGCTGCTTCCCACCATGGCGAGTGGAGCAGGCTAATGGGTCACTCCAGCTCCCCCCGCCACAGTCAGTGTGGGGTCCCGACATCTACTGCCGCCCCATGCCAGGCCTCCCCGATGACCCCCCAAGCCATCCTGGGGCTCCGAAAGTGTGGGGCCTGGAGCAGACATCTGAAACCATCAGGACGGCTGAGTCTGGGAGGTGCCACGGGGAGAAGACTGGATGGGATGTGCCCCTCAGCTATGCTGATGTCCCCGGGCCCCTGCCCACAGGCAGCCCCGTGTCTGTACAAAAGCCTGGGGTGGGCTTGGAGAGTCCTCACCTTTCCTCGTGCCTCCCTCAGCTGCTTCTCTGACGCTGCCTGCTTCGTGTTTGCATCTCGCACCATCTTGTGCGCTTCCTGCAGCAGACAGAGAGAGCATGACCTGCTGCCCGTCGCAGCCGGAGTCCCAGCCACACACAGCCCCTGCGGTGAGGAATCCCACAACGCCAAGCGCCAAATCCACCCTGCCCCCTGGGGTTTTACGTGCAGCTCAGCAATTCTCGGGGGGGGGAGCTGGGTACTCAAAGGGGCCTGTAGCAAGAACAGTGTGGACCTCAGAGCACAACATCTCTCCCAGCTCCCCTGGGGCACGGCCCCGATGCAAGCACATGTCCAACTGGTACAGTAGAGCCCCGACCTTCCCTTGTCCTGTGCCCTGGGCTGCTGGAAGACAGGATTTTACTGGCCTGGGAGCTCCCCAGGAGCCATGGCATAAGAATGGAGAAGGGGCCAGGGCCAGCCCACAACATTTTGGCACCTGAGGTGGGGAGCTCAAATGATGCCCCCATACCCCCTCGCCTGGGCCAAAACTTTGAAAGGTCTCAATTCTGCCTTCTTCCTGTTCTACGCCTCTCATGGCACTCCACCTTCTCTGTGCATCTAGAGCAGAGAGAATACATCTGCACCAGCAACAGACACAATTTTCTACATGCTGGGTCCTAGTGGCGCCCCCGCCCCCCCCCCCCACACACACACACACAGTCTGGCACCTGAGGCAGCCGCCTCAGTTCGCCTCATGGTAAGGCCAGCCCTGGAAGGGGCCACATGAGAACAGCTGCAGCAAGCAGCAGGCAGGGCTAAGCACCCGCAAAAGGACTGTCTCGCTTCAGCAGCAGCAATCGAATAAACCATGATGTGGCCCAGCCGTTGGATGGGGGGCAGAGGGCACAGACACCCAGCCTCTCCTAGCACAGCCCACGTCAGCCTCGGCTGGCTGCAAATCCAAGTGCCGTGAAGACACGGGCTGCTCCGGTTCATGCTTCCTGCCAGAGCGGCTGGGGTGACTGGCGCGGAGCGGGGGAAGGGAGAACGTCTGTGCCCCATACTAGTGCCCTCCATGCTACCCCTCTGACCCATTAACAGCGCCACCAACCTGCACCTCTCTCTGCCATGCACAACTGGCCAGCTCTGCTGGTCAGCCTGGGAAGGCTGCAGAAAACCCCATGGCTGGGCTAAGTGAGGGGAGAGCCTGGCCCCAGGGGGACAGCGAGTGAGCTCAGATAGCGAGGAAGGGGGAGGGGAGCGATACCTCAAACAGACTGGCAGTCAGCTCCTCCAGCTCCTGCTCCAGCTGCTCTCTGACCTTCGACAGCCTCTCACACTCCTCGTCCTTCAGCTTCAGCTCCTGCAGCGGGGGACGCCGGGGACTCGGGCAGACGCACCCGCCAGGCCCCCGGGTGCTCTGGAGACAGCAGCCGCCCTCTCCCACATGCCTCATTCTCTCCCGTGGCCCCCTTCCGCCCCCTCCTGGTCTCCACACACTGACACTGCCGGGCCGTCCTCTGTGCGGATTCCAGCCCCCCCTCTCCCTTCTGCCCCCAATCACTCCAGATGCTTAGGGCACCCACCCACCTTCCAGCCCAGGTAAACTCCAGCCCTTCTACCCATGCCGCTTCCGGTTCCTGGCCTGTGCTTGCCCTCCGCCACCCACCTCCGTGCCCAGGGCTTCACCTTCTGTGCTCGGTGCAGCTCCTCCTTGAGGAACTCCGATCCCTTCTCGCGGATCTCCACCGAGGAGCTGCGCAGGCGGGAGACATTGAGCTGCGCGGTGGACTGGTCGTCATCCTCCCGGCAGCGAGGTTCCACCGGCGCCAGCTCCTTCCCGCCCCCGGACGACGCCAGCGGCTCCCATTGCCCCACCACCGGCTGCTTCTGGAGCTGCTGGCTGCCTTCCTTGAATGGGGCCTGGCTGGGGGGCACAAGCACATGGAACATGAGCCAAGGGAGAGGGATCCAGGCTGTGGAAAGCACCAGGATCCAAGCAGCTTCTGTGGCTCCACCTAGATCTCCTGATTTAAGGGGTTCTCGGTAGAAAGCTCCCCCCCCCCCCCACACACACACCCAGCGGAAATGAGCCTCCTGCTAACAGCCAGCACAGAACGGGACGGCGCTCCTCAGGGAGATGCCAGTGCTGCAGGAAGTGCACACAGCTCTAAGGAGTGTGGGAGGCCAGGGGGGACCATGGGGCTCAGCCACAGCTTGGGTTGTAATGGCACATCTGCAGGCCAGATGGATCCTGCTATGCTGGCGTCTCGCCCCCACAGCGCGCGCACACACCCTCCCCCCCCGCATGGCTCGTCCCCCGGCGTGTGATACACGCAGGAGTCCCACTGCCAGGGACACAGGACAGCCAAGCAAGATGTGAGCTGCAGACAGGCCAAATGCCGGAGCGGGCATGAAGGGCCCTCCAGCCCCACTGCAGCCCAGGAGAGCCAAGGGACTGCTGGGGGCTTCAGGCAGAAGAGGCCTGGACGCTCAGGGACTCATCCCTCACACCAGACACCGAATCCACCCTGTCTCCTCAGGGGCAAAACCAGGCAAGGGAGGCAGCTCCCAGCCTTCATCCCTCACCATCCCAATCCCAGGTGCTGAAAGCAGGGTGATTCTGCTGAGCCAGGGCGATGTGGGGGGTGTCTTTCTCCTCCCCAGCCAGGGGCCTCCTCAGCGAGGTGGGCGGGGGGGGAGGGTGTTTTGTTTTTGTGGGTTGTTGGTTTTTTGGTTTGTTTGGGGTTATTGGTTTTTTTTTTTTTGTTTGTTTTGTTTTTTTTCGCTCCTCACTTGTGTGCAGACCCCAACGCTTTCTTCTGTGCGTCACCAGCCCCCGACCCAAAAAAGGTTCCTCACCCCCGCTCTAAAGGCAAGGGGGTGAGGCAAGAGGCATCAGACAGGCTTAGCTCAGAGGAGCGGTCTCTGCCTCCTGGGTGGCAGCCCTGGGTTCCCATTGCCTTGGTGGAGGGCCTTCTAGGAAGGGAAAACCCTAAACAAGCCACTTCCTCCCATTCAGCTCTTCAAACAAGGGCCAGGACAGAATGGCCAGGACACAGGCTGGGCCCAGGAGCCCTTACAAGGACCAGGTTACTGCCACAGAGAGATAAGGGTTAACGCCAGGGAGGGGGCTGCAGGGAGGCCACCCCACCCCCTGTATCTGTGCTGTCACGCTGCTGCCTGTGTGCCTCCCTCCCCCTCCTCACCCCTGCCAGGGAGAACAGGGAGAGATCACAGCTCCCTGGGAGGAACAACAGCAGGGGAACCACTGAGAGGGGATACAGAGAGCCTCCCCTCCCCGCCCCGAGTTTCATACAGGAGGTGTGCCCCAGGCAAGCACAGCCTGAGTGTGGTATGCTGTGCCTTCTGCAAGGGAGTCCGGCTGCTCCTAGTCTGTGGCCCTGGGGCAGGGAGTCAGCATTGTGTTTATTGACAGAAGTAGGGCGATTAAGATAAGAAAAGTCTGGTAATTAAATTAAGGACCTGGAAGTCATTAGAAGAGCTTGTAAAGCAGGAATCTCTGCAGGGGGTGGAGTATTTTTCAGGGGATGCAGAAGAAATACAGCCAAGCCCTCTGTACCACTCCTAATCCTTCCTTGGTTTTGTGCCCTTCTTTTCGCCTAGCAGGGGTGGGGAAATGAAGGCCCAGGGGCAAGCCCTCTGAGCAAAGGTTACATTCAGAAAAGATGGGAGATCTGAGGGGCTAGGAATAGGGGGGGATCCTTCTGGGTTGGGGGCTGCTGACCCACAGAAAAATCAGTTGGGGGGAGCGGGCACACAAACAAAAAAACACCTCTTACTGACATGGCCCCTGACTGAGAAAGACACTCCTCACATTCCCCTTCCACACTAGTGTCTGGGGAGGGAGGTGGCCAGACTAGCAGATTTTGTGTGCTCCTGCCCCACTGAGGGCCAGCGGGCGGGGTCCAGAGTGCCAGTGCAGGCTCCCCAATGCTGGGGGCGGAGGAGCCAGAGCCTCAGGGCCCAGATCCAGGCAAGCCCAGGACCATATCTGGCCCCTGGGCCTTCATTTCCCCACCCCTGCTAGGCGAAAAGAAGGGCACAAAACCAAGGAAGGATTAGCAGTGGTACAGAGAAGTGTCTGAGTGCCTCACCCATCTCTCCTCACAGCCCCTCGGGGAGGTAGAGCAGCGCTGTTATCTCCATAGAAGGCTAGGTGCTTTGTAAACCCCACTAGGTGCCTTGCTGCCTAAAAAGCTTTGTAACTGTCCCTAAGGCTGAGGGTGTTCAGAAACAGGATAGCCAAGTAGAACCCAGGTCTCACTCCCTATCCAACTCCCTATCCTCTCTGCTGTATGCTGCAAAAGAACAGGACTCGAATGGGAGGAAAACCAAGAAGGCCACTTCTCGCCAAATCCAGCACACTGTCTCAGCAGTGGTTGGGGAGGACATCATGGTTGAAAAGCCCCATACCGCAAGGGGCACTGTGAAGCTAAGATGCTCAGGGTTCTGCTTCAGCACCAGGTTGTGGGCTCAGAGCTCCAGGTATCAGCCTTGTCAGTGGGCCTTCAGCTTTCTGTCCTGGGGCCCAGCCAGTTCAAAACCAGTCCCTGCTCAGTGGCCCCCCTGAAACCTGCTCACAACCCCCAGACCCCAAGGTCCCACACCCTGGTTGAGAACCACTACCTTTAAGGATCTAACACAAGATGTCAGGACAGGTTAGCATGAGAGCAGAGTGGGCCTAATATTTACTGAATTGTCTTTCTTTATACAGGAACTAGCACTTTTGCCTGGCATTGTTCAGGTCCTTAAGAAGGGGCTCAGGGCAGGGGGTTGGGGGGGGCAGGAGTCAGGATCGGGAGGGTAAGGACAAGCTATAGGCAGAGGACTTTGTGTTTGTATGTGGGGGGGGGGAGAACCCCCCAGAGTTATGACAGGGCTGCTTGCTCTTCCCCTTCCAGTCCCTGTCAGAAATCGAAAGCAAAGTCCCTGCACTCCCCAGCCAGAGTGAGGAATGTAGCAAACTGTGCACTTTCCCTCACTCACTGATGAAGGGGAACAGCCAGAAATGTCCCCATATGTATGTGGTGCCTTCCCCAAAGGGCGCCTGAGGGGTGGGAGGCTTGGGGTTGAGGCAGCCCTGGATGGGGGAACATACCTCCAGGCAGCCCCTTTCGCTTCTCACTTGTGTGCAGACCCTGTATCTTGTGTGATGAGTCTGTATCTTTTCTGTATAGTTTTTTGAGGAACTATCCCATTCCAGGCATATCCCATTTTCCTGGCACAACCAAACTCTCACATTGCTTAGTTTTAAGTTATGACAATAGGAAGGTGCATACCAAATGTGGTGGACCTAGCTCTTATTGTTTAGGAGTTCTTGGACGGACAGACAGACAGAGAAACTCTCTCAAATATAGTAGATTAGATACAGTGTTCCTGTCAGCTAATTTTTAAGTTATTACCTGTTGTTCTGCAAGTTTTGAAGGTGGCTAAATAGTCCCTGTAATCACACTAAAAGTTGCTCCCCAACTAAAATCTGAAATGGTCCCTTGAATAAAAGCCTCCATTATTCACAGCACGGGAATTTTCCAAACCCAGACTCAGCCTAGCTGAGCCCTTGGGGGGAATGGAGACTGGAAGAAGAGGCTGCACGTATTAGCAGCACGACATCCACCCTACAGGGCCCAAGAGTGAGACACGCTGAGGCAAAGTCTAAGATCTCAACTGAGATACAATACAGGTTGCTTTAAAATGACCTGAGGGGAGGACGGTCCTGTGATAGGAATACTGGCTGGGCTGGGAATCCTAGGATCTAATCATGTCACCCCTTCATGCCTCTGTTTCCCCACCTTTAAAAGGCAGGTAATGCATGCCTCCAGCTGACAGGGCTACTGCAAGGATAAGTAACTCATTCACATCTGTATAGCACACCGAAAACACTGAATGCAAGGTGCTACATATGCACAAAGTTACAGTCCTTGATACATTTGTATATGAAATAAGACTCCACAAGGGAGAGTTTTGGCCTTGATTTTTAAGGTCTCTCCTGCAAGACTCATGAGTGGCATGAACCCCACAGCGTTCCCATCACCACGTCACTTGGAGGGACAAAGGATGAAGCTGACCAGAGCAGGAAATAAAACATGCAGGCTCCAGGAAGTC
Organism: Pelodiscus sinensis; assembly: GCF_049634645.1. Taxonomy (NCBI): domain Eukaryota; kingdom Metazoa; phylum Chordata; order Testudines; family Trionychidae; genus Pelodiscus; species Pelodiscus sinensis. The sequence continues at coordinate 124,773,665 of NC_134714.1, read as the reverse complement.
CCAGGGTTTGTGAATTGGTCTCTAATATGCCCCCAAACTCAGCATCCTCATCCAATGTTTCTCATGAACGTCACTTATAATTTAAAAAAAAAAGCAAGATACCAGCCCATCTGTGTGGGATACAGGTAAACATAGAGGCTATGTCTAGACTGGCATGATATTCCGCAAATGCTTTTAACGGAAAAGTTTTCCGTTAAAAGCATTTGCGGAAAAGAGCGTCTAGATTGGCACGGATGCTTTTCCGCAAAAGCATTTTTGGCGGAAAAGCGTCTGTGGCCAATTTAGACGCACTTTTGCACAAAAAAGCCCCGATCGCCATTTTTGCGATCGGGGCTTTTTTGCGGAAAACAAATCTGAGCTGTCTACACTGGCCCTTTTGCGCAAAAGCTTTGCGCAAAAGGACTTTTGCCCAAATGGGAGCAGCATAGTATTTCCACAAGAAGCACTGATTTCTTACATGAGATCGTCAGTGTTCTTGCGGAAATTCAAGCGACCATTGTGTAGACAGTCTAGACACAGCCACGATGGGCCTAAAGTGAAGGGCATTGGCTCCCACGTGATCAAAATTTCAGTGTGGCAAGTGAACCCCTGCCCTTTTTTTACCACAAACCTGCATTCCCCACACACACCGAGCAACTTGTGACTGCAGAGGCAGGCTCTGCTTTTAACCACACATTTACTGCCTGGTCATAGTTCAGTGCATTGCCATTAATTGGATTGGTTTCAGAGACTGGCACGTATATATCCAGGGCAGAAAGAGAGGCCCAGATGCCAAGCTGAGCTCTCCCTGAAGAGACGCCTCCAGGAGACATGATAGAGCTGGCAGGGGAAGAGGGAATCTGGCAGGGCAGAGTTGGGGATTCACAAGGGACTTGGATGTGGGTGACAGTGTTGCCAAGGGAAGGTGAAGGAAATGCTCCAGGGGGATCAGTTCCCAGCTGTCAAGTGAAGTCAATGAGTGGCAAAGGACCTCGGGGAGTTGGGGAATGTGCACAGCTCTAAGGGGAACCTCCAGCAGGAAAGCAGCAACTCACTCCCCTTCTCAGACACAATGCGCCTGACGCAGCCAACCCCGGTGTCAATCAACAATTACTGTCAATAGCCCCTTGCGGGGGCTTTGTCCCCCAGAGCTGGATGGGGCTGGGAACATCAGCCTCACATCTGGTCTGTGCTGAGCTATGCCTCTCCATGGGCTGTGCCTCATGGAAAGGGACAACAGACGTGAGGGTGATGGGGAGGTGGAGTAGCATGGGCAGGATCCAAAAGGAAAGCAAAGCATCAAAGCAAAATCAAGAGAGGGACTAAACCAGGGATGGGCAAAAGGGCCTACCTGGGCCGGATCCGGCCCGCCAAGCAAGTAGATCCAGTCGGCGGAGGCCCTGCCACTCCCCCGCCCCTAGGCCAATTAAGGTCTGGGGGCAGAGGAGCGTGCGAAGCTTCCTCTAGCCCTGTGAGAAGCACGCAGCGCTTTGAAGCACGGCACGCTGCTCGCAGGGCAGGAAGAGATGTCACGCGCTCCCCCACCCAGAAGCCCTGATTGGCCCGGGGGTGGGGGAGCTGCGCAACGTTTCCTCCACCCTGCGAGGAGCGCACAGCACTTCAAAATGCCCTACACTCATGCAGGGCGGGAGCAGGATGAGGGAAGCTTCGCACAGCCCCCCCCCCTCCCGCCAATCAGGACTTGGGGGTGGGGGAGCGTGTGACGTCTCCTCCCGCCCTGCGAGCAGTGCATGGCACTTTGAAGTGCCACGTGCTCCTCGCAGGGTGGGGATAGGGCAGGAGGAAGCTTCATGCGCTCCCCCCACCCCCAGGCCAATCAGGGTCTGGGGGTGGGAGAGTGTGTGAAGCCTCTTCCCACCCTGTCCCAGTCCTGCAAGGAGTGCAAGGCACTTCAAAGTGCCACACACTCCTCACAGGGTGGAAGAAGGCTTCACGTGCCTCCCCCGCCTCCAGGCTAATCAAGGCCGGGGGAGCGTGTGAAGCCTCTTCCCGCCCTGCCACAGGCATGAATGCCTAGTGGGAAGAGGGGGCAATTATGGTCTGGGGGTATTGCATATTTTAAAAGAAGAATGCGGAAGTGCCTATCAACTAGTCGAGTAGTCGATGGAAATTCCAACTACTCAATTAACCGCTAGATAACATCCTTAGTCTGACCTAGTTTCCACTTTTTATACAACTCCTTTTTGATTTTTAGATCATGTTATATCTCCTGGTTAAGCCAAAGTGGTTTCTTGACATATTTTCTATCAATCCTACGCAGTAGGATAGTTTGGTTTTGGGCCCTTAATAATGTCCCTTTGAAAAACAGCCAACTCTCTTCAGTATTTTTCCTCTCAGTCTTGCTTACCATGGGACCTTACCTACCAGCTCTCTGAGGCTACATCTACACTGCGGCACTATTTCAGGCTACTGGAAGTATCCTAAAATAGCATTTCACATCTTTTAAGTGCACCCGTTATTTCTATATAGATGTTGCTATTCTGGCATCCCTGTAACCCTCCTTCAAATTTTGAAAACGCTGTTTTTAAAATAAGCTATTTTGAGGTAAGAGTGCAGTATAGACACACCGTGGCTGTGTCTAGACTGGCAAGTTTTTCCGCAAAAGCTCCTGCTTTTGCGGAAAAACTTACCAGCTGTCTACACTGGCCGCTTGAATTTCTGCAAGAACACTGACTTCCTACTGTAAGAAATCAGTGCTTCTTGCAGAAATACTATGCTGCTCCCGTTCGGGCAAAAGTCCCTTTTGCGCAAAAGGGCCAGTGTAGACAGCTCAGATTTGTTTTGTGCAAAAAAGCCCCGATCGCAAAAATAGTGATCAGGGCTTTTTTTGCGCAAAAGCGTGTCTAGATTGGCACGGACGCTTTTCCGCAAAAAGTGCTTTTGCAGAAAAGCGTCCGTGCCAATCTAGACACTCTTTTCTGCAAATGCTTTTAACGGAAAACTTTTCCGTTAAAAGCATTTGCGGAAAATCATGCCAGTCTATACGTAGCCTAGCAGTAATAAATAATGCACACCATAGAAATACCACTAAATTCTGTATGACGTGAACACATTTTAGTTGATTGGATTACTCATTCAAATTGGGGGTATTAATGGTACAGTGAGAACATTCACTTTGGACTTGCCTGACCCTTTGCATTTATGTTTTCAATTTTCTGTTGCCTCTGGGTATCTTATTTATAGTTACTTGCGGAAAAGCGTCCGTGCCAATCTAGACGCTCTTTTCCGCAAACGCTTTTAACAGAAATCTTTTCCGTTAAAATGATTTGCGGAAAATCATGCCAGTCTAGACGTAGCCCCTGAGTTTACTAAAATCTGCCTTCCTGAAATCCATTGTCTCTATTTTGCTGTTCTCCCTTCTACCATTCCTTAGAATCATGAACTTTATGATTTCATGATCACTTTCACCCAAGCTGCCTTCCACTTTCAAATGTTCAATCAGTTCCTCTCCATTTGTTAAAATCAAATCTAGAATGGTTTCCCCGAGTACCTTTCTCAACCTTCTGGAATAAAAAATTGTCTCCGATGCAGTCCAAGAATTTATTGGATAATCTGTGCCCTGCTGTGTTAGTTTCTCAACATATGTCTGCATAGTTGAAGTCCCCCATTGCCACCAAATCCTGTGCTTTGGATGATTTTGTGAGCTGTTTAAAAAAAGCCTCATTCACCTCTTCTGCCTGGGTAGGTGGTCTGTAGTAGACATTTAGCATGATATCACACTTGTTTTTTACCCCTTTTAACCTAACCCAGAGACTCTCAACAAGTCTGTCTGACTAGGGGTGACAGGAAAAAAGAGACAGAGGACGTGAATCCCTGGGTGTTAACAAAACTAGATAACAACTAGCAACTGTATTTGAGAAATCATAGGATAACTGGGAGAGATACTACAGGATTGGATGGGGAAGCAAATATGGTACCGATCTTCTAAAAAAGGAAAAAAGTGAGATCCTGGCAATTGCTATCTGATAAATCCAGCCCAAGTGCCACATAAAAGGACACAAAAATGTACAGAGAAGGAAATGTTTGAGCGTGTAGAAGATAACGGGAAAGGACAATTAAGAACTAATCATGCCAAGCAAACTGGATGGTATTTTTGGTTGAATTAAAAAACCAAGGGGAACACAAAATGTATAGCTGGGCTTTAGCAAAGCAGTTGATGAGAGGGTAACACAAAAAGTGACAAAGCAAATCTCGTTCCCGTTGGCTTGAATAGCAGAGGGCTGTCACATGGGCCGACTGAAAAGTGGCTGAAGTTCCATAAACAAGGTGTAGTGAATGATATAAGGCAGCTTGACAAGAGGGACTGGTGTCCAGAGGAACATGACCAAGATCAGCATGTTAGACATGATTTTACTGAACAGCCTCGTTAACGGGTTGGAAAGCTCGCTAATTTAATGCGCAGATTATACTAAATTGGAAAGTGCTGAAAACAGCAGACAGAGGAGAGGAGTATGGTGAAAGAATGGGCAAGAAATGAAATGAGTTTCTGCCAAAAAAAAATGAAAGCTAATACCACAGAGCAAAACTAATCCACTAACAGGCTGGAGAGAAGTAGAAATACACCTTGGGAGAGTTAGGACCTGCTCCAAAGCCCGCTGAAATCAACAAGACTCTTCCCATTGTGAACCTCTAGCAAACTCCAACCTAGAAAGAAGCTTGTAATGCAATGCGAGCAAAAATCGGTAACTACAGTCTGGGGCGATGTCTAGACTGCAGGCTTCTTTTGGAAGAAGCTTTTCCAGAAGAGATCTTCCAAAAAAACTTCTTCCGAAAGAGAGCATCCACACTGGCAAAGCGCATTGAAAAAGCGATCTGCTTTTTCAAAAGCTAGCATCTACACTGAATGGATGCTATCTCGCACTTCAGCTGTGATAACTATGAACGGAGTGGCCACCAGGGCACCTGTGCTTTTTCCTCTTTCCTCTTCTTTCGAAAGAACTCCCTCTTCCCCGTCCACACATGTCTTTTTCCAAAAGAGCTCTTTTGGAAAAAGGCTTCTTCCTCGTAGAGAGAGGTTTACCAATGTCAGAAAAACCCCTCTGTTCTTTCAAAAAAAAATTTCAAAAGAATGCAACTGCAGTGTGGATATAAGTGAATTTTTTTGGAAAAATGGCTGTTTTTCCGAAAAAAAAAACTATAGTGTAGACATAGCCTGGGAGTGGACACATTAAAGTATATTTATGGTCAACACCAAGGTGATAGCTTCTCTCTATGCAGTGCTGGTGAGACTGCACCCAGTCTATGTATTGCATGCAGCTCTGGGCAGCTCAAATCTCATGTTGGCAAATCAGAGAGGATTAGGAAGAGAGCAAGAAAATTAATGAACTGTTTGGCTGCACTGTTGTATGAGAATACATTAGCAAGCAGAAATATGTACAGTTTGCCCAAACAATGACAAGGAAATGGTATGAGAGTCATTGAAGGGTATAAACACCAAGGCAGGAGAAGAATTAGTCAGAGGGATCTAACAGGGTATGACTAGGAGGAATGAGATGCAGCTAATCAAAGGAACATTTAAACTGTATGAGGCATACAGCGTTCTGCTGTAGAAACCAATGGTGCTGCACTAAGGATAAATATGGCACAAAGAAGGAAAACTGTCCCAAAAGGGAGGTCTATTCAGCTTTTAGCAGTCTGGTAAATGACGGGATGGAATTCAAAAATGTAAAATGAGACTGGATAGAGTTCTGAAGACTATCTTGCCAGGACAACCCTTCACCAGCCAGGAGACAGACTAGAGGGTAACTAATAGGTCTTCCCATGTAAGCTCCCTTTGTTCTTCCTATTTCACGAGATGGAGGAAAAGCTAACTCTGAGACAAATCAGGTAAGGGAATAATTACAGGGGTCCAGGGAAAGCAAGGAAGAAGCAAGTAACAACCATGGACCTAACAGTGACTCACTTCATGTGTCCCCAGTGACAGCGGTACGAGGGACACTATTGTTTACAGGTCTGCAGTCAATGTGGGTATTATTTTAGTAACCCACGAGACTGCATCTGCATTCAGATACACTGCAGATAATGGTACACAGGAGGTCTGGCATTGTCCTGTGGACAGGATACTACACTTGTAGCACCATGTTAGGAAATTAGCCCTGGTCACAGCAAGCCCTGTGGTGCCACATTTCACTGCAGGTCTCTGAGTTCCTTACCAACATTATCTAAATAGGCCTCACCCCATTCCTGAGGGATTGGTATTATAGCCCCCATTCTGCAGACAGGGAGACTGAGGCACACAAAAGGTAACTGGCTTCCTCCACGTCACTCAGTGGCAAAGCGAGGAGTAGGACACATAGCACTCAGCGTTTCAGAGCCCATCTGCCAAATACCAGGGTGCTGCTGCATTAACAACCACATCTAATGACAGTGATGTCATGCTTTGTGTAGAGGATATCACAAAAGGGTAAGCACTTATGATCCCAGTCCTGAGCTCTGACTGCTAAACCACGCTGCCTCTCTTGCACTTTGTATCTATATATGACTCTCATGCAACAATTCCAGTGATGCAGTGCCAGGGTGCAGAGTTGTAGGCTCTCATTTCCAGCCCCAGGTCTGCTAGTCTGGACAGTACAGGGCTGACTGAAGAAGTGGGTTTTGCCCACGAAAGCTCATGATTCTATATATGTGTTAGTTCCTAAGGTGCCACAGGACGACTCGTTGATTTTAAAGTTACAGATTAACACGGCTACCTCTCTGAGACTCAGGAAGAGAGGGCAAACCTTGTGACCAGCCAGCTCCCCTACAAGCAACTTGGACAGATATTAAATGAAGGAGCCAGGAGTCACTCAGCGGGAGGACAGGTGCTACCTTGCCAAAAGGCCAAAGTTGAGAAGGGATTTGGAGAACCCCTGGCTAACTAGCCTGTGAAGCAGGGAATGAACAAACCAGAATCACAATGGACATTTTTGTAGTCCTGCCTACACTAGAACTCCACTGCTGAAAGCTTGTCCATAGTTTCCCGGAGATCAACACTCTAGAGCAGTGTTTCCCAAGTGGTGCTCCGGGGAACCCTGGAGTTCCGCAAAGCAAAACTAGGGGTTCCGCGAGGAGCTGGCACTCCCCTGCCCCCTCCGAAAGAGAGAGAGAGCCAGCTAGCCAGCAGAGGCATGGGCGGTGAGTTTTATGGACTCGTGATGCCCATGATCCACCAATATTTGGAGCTGGAGGGGGCCCCGGCCCCAGAGTGTCTCTCCCGTAGCCCCGTCCCTGCCGTGTGCAACCTTCACTGAGCTCCCGCTTGCCAGCTGCTGCTGCCCTGCACGGCATGCTCAAACTGGTGGGCGGGGAGACACCTGGGCGTGATGTAACGTCACGGCCCGGGATTTTAAAACTGCTGGGTGCTGCATTGCACCGCGTGGCTGAGTTGCGGGTTCGGAGTCTGGGGACGGAGCACAGACTTCAGCCCCACAAAGTGGAAGGCAGAAGGTAGGGGAAGGGGAAGGGCTGGGGAAGGGGGGAGGGAGAGGGGAGAGGGGGAAGAGAGGGGAAGGTACCAAAGGGACAGGGTAGAGGAGGGTATGTCTACACTACAGCGCTAGTTCGAACTAACTTAGTTCGAATTAGTTAATTCGAACTAAGCTAGTTCGAACTAATGCATCTAGAACTAAAAACTAGTTCGAACTAGCGTTTTGCTAGTTCGAACTAGCAAGTCCACATTGAGTGGACTCTGAACAGGGCTTAAGGATGGCCGGAAGCAGTGCCGGCAGGGCATAAAAGGAGGACTTAGAGCATGGAGATGCTGTCTCAGGCTAGCCGAGGGCTGCGCTTAAAGGGTCCCGACCCCCACCCCGGACACACAGTTCTAAGGGGTGCCCCGCTTGCAAAGAAGTTCTGGCTTGGAGTGCCCTGAGTGCCCACACTGGGCACATCACACCACTCGGCCATCAGCCCGGCTGCACTTGCCGCAGGCTGCCATCTGGGGAGAGGGAGTAATTGGGGGGCTGCAGGAGAGCTTCCACCCCCAGAAGCCCGCAGAGCCAGCCCAGTCCTCCCCATCGGGGGCTCGTACCCCATTCCTCCCTCACCTCCTTCCACTTACCCTTCCTTAGCCCCCCTTCTTATTGATGTACAAAATAAAGATAACGTTTCTTCCAACATTGACTCTGTCTTTATTGAAAAAAACTGGGGGAGACTGGGAAAAGGAGGTGGGAGAGGGGAAGAGAAAGGCTGGGAGAGGGGAGGGCAACTAACATGATCAGGGGTTGGGAACAGGTCCCAGATGAAGAGAGGCTACAGAGACTGGGACTGTTCAGCTTAGAAAAGAGGAGACGGAGGGGGGACAGGATAGAGGTCTCTAAAAGCAGGGGTTGGGTGGAGAGGGTGCATTCAGAAAAGTTCTTCCTGAGTTCCCATAAAGAAGGACTAGAGGACACCAAAGGAAAGGAATGGGTAGCAGGCTTGAAACTAGTAAGAGAAAGTTGTTGTTCTTCCCAAAAGCAAATAGTTAACCTGTGGAACTCCTTGCTGCAGGAGGCTGTGAAGGCTACAACTAGAACAGAGTTGAAAGGGAAGTGAGATCAAGTCATGGAGGTTGGGTCCATGGAGTCCTATTAGCCAGAGGGTAGGAGTGGTGTCCCTGCCCAAAGTTTGTGGAAGGCTGGAGAGGGATGGCACGAGACAAATGGCTTGGTCATTGTCTTCGGTCCATCCCCTCCAGGGTCCCTAGGGTTGGCTGCTGTTGGCAGACAGGCTACTGGGCTAGATGGACCTTTGGTCTGACCCAGTACGGCCATTGTAAGCTCAGGGCTCAGGGTCGGGGGTCTCAGTGGACCCCCTTGATTTTCATGCACACCTGGTCCTGGGTGGCCAGGCTGGCAGCTCTCCTGCCCTAGACGGCCACTTTCCTGTGCCTAGTGCGGAGATCGTGGATGAGGTCCACGATGTCCGCACTAGCCCAGGAAGGTGCCCGCCTCTTGCGGTCCAGGGCAAACTCCCGGGAGCCGCCAGCCTGGTCCCGGCAAGAGGGGGTGGGCTGGGGGGCATCGGGTGGGTGGCTCTGTGCCGTGCCAGGTGCAGGGTCTGCTAGCTGGGTGCTGGCAGGCTTGCACCTGGCACGGGCACCGTAGCCAGCCCGTGCCCCTTTAAGGGGTCCGGGGCCGGGAGGGGGGCATAGAGTTTCCCTGGTGTTGGCCAGAGTGGCCACCAGGGAAAGCTGGGGAGGACTAGCCTCCCACTAGTTCGAACTAAAGGGCTACACAGCCCTTAGTTCGAACTAGCTAGTTCGAACTAGGCGTTAGTCCTCGTAAAATGAGGTTTTCCTAGTTCGAACTAAGCGCTCCGCTAGTTCGATTCAAATTCGAACTAACGGAGCGCTAGTGTAGCGCCTATGAAAGTTAGTTCGAACTAACGTCCGTTAGTTCGAACTAACTTTGTAGTGTAGACATACCCGGAGAGACTCTACCGGGGGCCAAGTGCAGACAATGAGGAAAAAGGCAGGAGGGGAGGTGTCAGTGGGAGGGGGACAGGGTGATGCTGGAGGGAAGACGGTAAGGGCATTGGGGGCTAGAGTGGGGAGAGGGAGGTGCTGGGAGAAACCTTGAAAGAAGGGGTGGGCATGAGGAAGGCCAGAATGGGGTAAGTCATGTGTGAGGGCACAGAGGGGCATGAGGGGAACGGGAGCAGAGGGTGGTGAGGGGGTGGGCATCAGGGAAAAAGAGGGCAAAGGAGGTAGGGGTAGTGAGGGAAGGGGGAGCACTAGGAGGGTGCAGAAGTAAGAGAAGGTGCAAGTACCAGAGGATTCTGGGGATGAAGCAGAAGGGAAGACACCTGCAGGGGAAGGACCAGCACCAGAAGAGAGAGGCAGGGCAGGTTTGTACAGGGAGGTGTTAGAAGAAGGGATGAGAAGGGGTAGCTCACATGATCAGAGTGAGGCTACTGGAGGAGTGGGCACAGGGAGGAGAGAAGGGCTGGTGGAGGGGGGGCAAGTCGCAGGAGGGCTCAGGGCAGTGAGAAGGTCAGGAGTCAGGACAGCAGAGGAGGGTGAGGAGTTGGGGAGCAGCAGGCACCAGGGGAGCTGATGGAGCAAGGGGAGGGGACGTGGCGGCAGAGGGAAAAGGTAAAGGTTAAAAGATATTATTAATAACTTGGGTGCCACAGTGGCACATCCAAACAAGCCACATGAACTCAGTACTTGCGAGCTGTGGTTTTGCACAAGAGCATCTATGGCAGTGTGGATGCTCTCTTGCCCAAGGAAGTGTTGATGGCCATTTTAGCCATAGGGCTTTCTTGCGCAATAAATTCATGTTGCCTGTCCACACTGGCCTCTTGCGCAAGAACAGTTGTGCAAAAGGGCTTATTCCTGAGCGGGAGCATCAAAGTTCTTGCAGAAGAATCCCTGATTTCATACATGAGAATGTCAGTTTACTTGCACAAGAACATGCAGCCAGTGTAGACAGGAAGCAAGTTTTTGCGCAAGAGCGGCCACTTTGGCGCAAGATCGTGCCAGTGTAGACAAAGCCAAGGGAAGGGCGGGAGGGAGGCAGGGGCAGGGAATCAGCGCTGGCTCAGCATGTCTGAATGGTTTGGGGGAAGGTGCAGGGAAATTGAGCTCAGCTGGGTTGCAGAGTGGGGAGGTCCGGGGAGCTGGACTGGGCTGCGGGGTGGGGGTGTGTGTGGGGAGAGCTCAGAGCGGCTGCAGGAGGAGGAAGGTGCCGGGAACCGGGGCTAGACACAAGAGGAGGGAGGGGCAGAGAATCGGCGCTTGGCTCAGCAGTTTGCGAGGCTTGGGAGAGGTGCAGGGAAACAGGGCTCAGCTGTGCTGTGGGGGAGGCATGCAGGGCACCAGTGCAGGGCTCAGCTGGCTGAGGTAGATGGGGGAGGGCATATGGAACAGATGGGCAGCTCAGCTGGGATGTGAGGGGCTGCAGGGAACTGGTGCTGCACTCCCTTGGATTGTGGGGGATGGTTTTGGGGCAGGTGCAGGGAACCAGCAAGGGTGGACAGCTCAGTTGGGTTGCAGGGGATAGAGGTGCAAAGAAGCCTAATGGGGGGAAACAGGAGCCTTGAAATGATCTCCCCTGGTCCAAAAATCCCTCATTTGGGACCAGGCAGGTCCAGAGGGTGCTAGATCAGGGAGGACCAACTCCTACCCAAGTCCCCTCCCTGGCCCTGGCCCCAGCACCCTGCCAGTCACCCTAGTTCCCAGCAGGACCATGTCTCTGACCTCAGCACCCTGCCACCTGCCTGCCCCAGCACCCTGCCACCTGAGCCAGCATCCTTCCATCCAGCAGCACCCTCTCTCCAGCCCCAGCACCCACTTTCACTCTGTCCCCTGCCCCCACCAGCACATTTGGGACCACATTAGTGAGGCTTGGGGGTTTGGGGAGGGTTGTTGGGGTTTTTCTTGCATCTCACTTGTGTGGCCCCAACTGACTTTTCTGTGGGTCAGTGACCCCCTGACTCAAAACAGGTTCCTCGCCCCTCATAAATAAAGACAATGCTAAAACCTTTTGAGTTTGACATAATATTTTATTTAAAAATGAAGCCTGGCCAACGAGCCCCAAATTGGGTCCAAACCCCCAACTCACTGCAGCATCATAACACTCCTGCACCACCTGACCCCAAATCTGAGCCTATCATACACTGGAACCCCCTGTCCTGAGCCTCTTACATCCCCAAACTCCTGCATCCCCACATCCTCAGTCTTCTGCCACAACACTCCTGCACCATCCACACATCACAAATCTGTGTCCTGAGCCCATCACACTCACAACCTTCTTGCCCTGAGTCCCTCACATATCCAGCCCAAGCTCCTGCACCCTCACATCCACAAGCCCATGGCTTGCTCAGCACCCCAATCTTCCACCTGAGCCCAACACTCCTGAGCCTGGAGCCCCCTCCCAAGCCAACATCCTCTTCTCCTGCGTCCAAATTCCCTCCCAGACCTTGTACTTCTCACCCCTTCCCACCCCCAAATCCCTCATTCCCACCCCACACCTCCTGTCTCAACCTAGTGAGAGTGTATAAGGGCTGGGGATAACAAGTGATGGAGAGGAGGGGAACAGAGTGAATGAGGCCTCAAGGAAGGGTGGTGGGGGGTCTTAGGGAAGGAATGTGATTTTCATGCATTGGTGGGGATTTTCCCTCTCCCTTCCCCCCCTTTTTTTTTGCTTGACAAGCCAAGGGGTTCCTTGAAATTCTGAAATGCTGAAAAGGGTTCCTTGGCCAAATAAAATTGGGAAACACTGCTCTAGAGATTGAGCTTCCGGGGTTTGATTTAACAGGTCTAGTAAGGACCCATTAAATCGAACGCTGATGGCACTCCCATTGACCCCAGTATTCCACAGGGTCGCAAGGAGTAAGGGAAGTCAATGGGAGAATTTCTCCCATCAACCTCCCACAGTGGGGCTGCAGCAAAAGTTTGATTTAAGGTTCATCAACTCCAGCTATGCTATTCTCGTAGCTGGAGTTGCATATTTCACATCAAATTTCTCGCTCAGTGCAGAGCTGGGCTGAGGAACCTTGCAATCCCCTAACACAGTCTGACCCTATCTCCACTGTGAGAAGGATCAATACATTGCCTATGTCCTAAGACTACCCTGCCACAACTAGTCCTCCAGCACAGTCCTTGCTACCTTGTAAATGGGATTGTGAAGTACTCATGCCACTGGGCACTCAGAGCCTTTATCTATATTGCCCTGGTGGGACTCCGAAACCCAAATTTTACTGAGTCCAAGAGGGTGATGGAGATTCATATCTTCTGCTGTTGCTATTGCCAGTCTGGCTGGAGCCTGTGCTCTGCAGATGGCGGGGGTGGGGTGGGCGGTGTTTCAAAGGCTTTTCACAATAGGAAATACTAGCTAGAAACTTTTTTTTCATTTGGAATCTGTAGAAAAAGAGAAAAATGTGCAGGATCCGCAGTTTTTCCAGCAGGCCCTGCTCGTTTCCTGTGGAGCTGATCTGACAGAGCTATTTCCTGTACGAACTGCCTGAGCGTCTCTCTGGCTAAACTCTGCACTCGAGTTCATACAGTGGATCCTGGCTCCTCTATGCTGATCTCCTGCCACAGATCAGCCTGAAATCCAGGAGTCGGGACTGCCGATTCAAAAGCAGCGCATTGCGTGTACTGATTTAGCACCGTGAGCCAACTCGCTTCTGCACACATCCTGAGACATGCACCTGCCTCACCTGACTTGCTCTGACACTCACTAAACACACCTCTAAAAGGTTTGTGCTCTGCCACACCAAACCGATGCTACCTGCCTATTATGCTGTAGCATGCAGTTCGTCTTTCTTGCATTTTCCTTATAGGCGAGAAACAGTTGGGAAGCAGGCTGGAATGTTATGGCATATGTTGATAATTAAGTCACATCCAGTATTTCTGTATGAAAGATGCTACACATAAATACATTGTATTGGTGCTTTCTTGTGGTACATTGCCTTATACAGATTCTATATTATACACACACACTCCACACACACTTTGGAAAAAAATCAGACCTTGACAAATTCAGCCCACATGGTGACTGTTATTAGAAATTCAAAACCCAGGGTTAAATTAGAAATGCTTGGGCAACCCTGAACTAGATCCATTCCTGTAGATGCGTCTTTCAGCAATGGAGCAGTTTTAGCTGTTTGGAAGCTGTACATTCCCCCCATATTTTACCCTTTCAGGGGTGAGTGTACTACACACACAAATCACAATAACATGCCCAGAGGCCAGATGATGAACAATGCAATGTCTGTAGATGACACTTTTCAAAAAACAAAAAAGGGCAGTTTTCATATTAGGAAACTATTTCCCTCCTAGGAGTCTGATCCTACTCCAACTGGAGTCAGTGGAAACGCAACCTGGCATTGATTTCAGCTGGATCCAGAATCAGACGGAAAATTTGAAGGATGATTCCTCTTCCCACTACCCCATCTCTTTTCCGCATCACCATTAACTCTCTCCGGACTTTTCAGCTTTCATCTCCATCTCTCTGCCTGTTAGCCCTCTCCCCCACATTTCGCTTTATTCCTGTGACCCATCAGTTTCCCATCTCTCTGTTCTCCCTTTCTTCCGTGCATGCTGGTAGCTTTCTCCTGCCTGGTGGATTCTGCCTTACCCTCTTCCCAGCCTTCCAAGCAGCCACATTCATGTGCCGCTAAAGAGCACTTTCTGAGGGGAAAAAAACTCTCTAAAGAATAAACATGGTTTCAAAGTGGAATAAGAAGAAACTACAGAGAGCATCTCTCTCTGGACTGCACACCTCATTTTGACACGCTGGCTGCTCCGTGGGGGCACAGCAGTGACTTCGGGAGAACATCCTCCTCCATTTGTGGTTCTAGAAACTTTGTGAACGCTGCAGACACTAAGGTCCCTGCTCCCATCACTGCAGATCTAACATACTCACTGCTTTGCATGTGAGCAGATCTAACCCTTTGCAGACTCCAGGGGAAACAGACCCTCTTCCCACTCATCTCTCCATGCCTGTGCACACAGCTGGGCTGGCACAGATCACACTCTACACCACAACCTCCAAACTGGGAGCCAAAGGACCAGCGCGACAGTGACCCAGAGCCAGGCATCCAGGGCTGGCCACCCCACTGCCCCGCCTGGGTGTTTCTCCCCTGGCACCTACCGAGGGACCCTTTCTCCTTCTTCAGGCACTTTCTGCGCTTCCTTTAGAGACCCTCTGCAAGTTTTGCTGCTTTCCACCAGGCTGGGAAGGAAGAGTGGCCCCAGTGCACCCAACGCCCGGGCTCCCCCAGGCTGGGGTCCCCATGGGGGAGCACCCCAAGCCACAGGAACGGGGGGGGGCTGGAACAATTACACGGAGGGGGGGGGTGCTGGGAGCCACTGAGCCAAACGCCAGCCCTAGGCTTGTATCCCAGGCACCACGTCAAGCCAGGGCTTGGCAGCCCCAGTCCCGCACCCAGGCGGAGCTGCTGGAGGGCAGGGGCGCAGGAGGCCGGCACAGGCAGGGGGAGAAGAGACACCCCGCGGACAAGCCGCCCCCCCCCCCCCCCAGCGCACAGAGGGAGCCAGGGGCGCAGGAAAGTTTCTGGGGGGCAGGGAAGGCGCCGGCTCCGGACCTACCGGCTCCACATGCTGCCTCCGGCCGCTGCCCTCAGGCCGGGGGCGCCGCCGCCATCCCTCCGCCGGGCGGGCCAGCCCAGCGCTGCGGCAATCGCGGAGCCCCTGCTCGCCGCGCCGCCGCCAGGCTCCGGGGTGTGTGTGTGTGGGGGGGGGGGGGACATGGGGGTCACATGACCTCGGGGCGGCTCCAATTGCAGCAGGCGCGTCCCCCCCACCCCCCCTCCGAGCCTCATGTGACTCGCCATTCGCCAGCGAGCTCCCCCCCCCCCCCCCCCCCCCAGTCCCGGGCATCCTGTCCGCCACGCGCCGGGCACCGCGCAACTCCCTGCGCAGAAATCGCTGCCCCTGGAGGATGCGAGCGGAAGATCCCGGCTGAAAATTCCGAGCTCGCAGCCTGACTGCGCCGCTCGCTGCCTCGGGCTCCGGGCTAGGGGGCGGCCCGGGAGGAAGATCCCTGGGGAGGCCTGGCTGGCAGCAGCCTGGGCTTTTGGCTTCAGTCACTGGGGCTGCTGCTGCTGCTCCCCCCCCCTCCTCGGCTTGCAGGGGTTTCCCTCACCTGCAGGGCTTTAAGTTGGGTTCCCTTGAGCTCCCCGCACCCGCCGCTGAACAAACCGCTCCACCTCATCCGGGTGCTGTGGGACAAAGCAGGACCCTAGGAAGTGCCCGGCCTTTGTTTCCCAGCTGGGAGACAGGGGCAAGTGCAAAGGGCGGGGGTTGAAGCACCCGCACCCACCCACACATGCACCTTTGGGACTCCACTCAGTGGCTAGTCTGTGTGTGACCCCTCCCTGTATTATGCAAGTAAAGCATCTGCAGAGGCAGGCTTGGGGATGTGAAATATCGGTTAATTGAATAGTTGAGTAACCTCATGAATTCTATAGTCCCCAGAGGTGGGGCTGGCAGCCAGTGCCCCACTCCCGAAGAGCCCCCTACCACTCTGCAGGGGGTGTCAGATGAGAGCTGGTCCATGAGGGGAGCCAGTTTAAAAACCAGCTCCCCTTGCGGACCAGCTGCCTGTCACCCTTTGCTGCTGCCTCTGATACAGAGGCAGCAGCGCAGGGTGACAGCAGCCCCTGTCCGGAAGGGGGCGGGGAGGGAAATACATGTAGTCTATAGCATTAACCTTGGAACTTTTGCTTATTGGATAATCGGTTAATCGACCACACTATTACATCCCTAGGCAGGCCCAGAGCTGCATGATGATAATTACATTATAGACATAGGCTACGTCTAGTCTGGCATGATTTTCCACAAATGCTTTTAACGGAAAAGTTTTTCATTAAAAGCATTTGCGGAAAAGAGCATCCAAATTGGCACGGACGCTTTTCCACAAAAGCACTTTTTGTAGAAAAGCATCTGTGCCAATCTAGACGCGGTTTTGCACAAGAAAGCCCCGATCGCCATTTTTGCAATCGGGGCTTTTTTGTGCAAAACAATACCACGTTGTCTACACTGGCCCTCTTGCGCAAAAGCATTTGCGCGAGAGGGCTTTTGCCCGAACGGGAGCAGCATAGCATTTCCGCAAGAAGCACTGATTTCAGACAGTAGGAAGTCAGTGTTCTTGCGGAAATTCAAGCGGCCAGTGTAGACAGCAGCCAGTCTAGATGCAGCCATATTGTATTTAATATCTCAGATTCCTCCACACTCATTGCCAGGGCCATAATGGGCAGCTGATTAGCCCAAGAGTCTAGTCCAGAAGATCTGCCCTAAGCAACAACTCCTGAAGGGTCAGTCCAGTTCCTCTTCCTCACAGTGAATTTCATGGAGTTTAGTGTCTTTAAGAAGAAATTTTACAAACTAAAAGCTTGTGTGCTTTGCATGGACAAGCCCTAGATCAGGGCTACTCAACTTTGGAAGCCCGGGGGGCCACAATGATACCCACAGAACATGCTGAGAGCCTCTACTTAAGTGTGATTGCATAGATAAGCAAATATATATGCAAACCATTATGCAAATATATGCAAATAGCTTCTTTCACATGGACAGGCATGAATACAAAGATTAAGGCAAGACTACACAACATGCAGGCCCCATTTAAGTCCATTCTGATGATATTAATAAAATGCAATATTTACCCGATTTCCACCCATATGACAGCACTTTTAAGGAGTAATGACAGTCCAGGAATTTAACTACTCAAACACATATCAATGGAAGACTATGGATTACTTTTTTTGTTTTGGCCTCACAATTTTAACAAATCAAACAAAAACAGCCAATACAATCTTTACTGAAATACAGTATAAGTACAATGAATGTGAAGTTAAAGGCACCGAGGGGAGAAGTGGCATGGCTAGAAAAGGAACCCAGGAATCCTGCTTCCCAGAATCCCTTCCTTTCCCCTGCCTGCCCTACTAGGCATGTGCTCCCAAAGTCCTCACAGAGTAGGGACTAGAACCCCCAATACTTTCGAAAAAGCTAAATTAAAAAAAAAAAGCGTCTAGACTACAACCAGCACTTTCAGAAAAGCAAGCCGCTTTTTCGAAAGAAAGCACCCAAGCAGTCTGGATGCTCTCTTTTGAAAAAGCACAGTTTGCATTACATAGCGCCATTTTTCGAAAGAGTACTTTTGAAAAAAGGCGTTATTCCTCGTAAAACGAGGTTTTCCGCGGTCGAAAAAACTGCCACGTTCTTTCGATTTACTTTCAAAAGAATGCAGCAGTGGTTTAGACGCGGGAAGCAAAAAGTCCCAGGATCCTTCATTCTGACAGAAAGCCGCTTTTGAAAGAAGTTTGCTGTCTAGATGTAGCCTGAGCTGCAGCTGACACTGTCACTGCTGAAAACGGTAGGTAGTCGGTTCATACCACCTGACCAAACTTATCCTCCCACTGTTTTGCAGTGGATGCTTCCCTCCCATCCCAGAGGGAGACTGGCACACTTCTGCACGCCTGAAGGCCATTTCCTGCAATCCTTACTCAGGCAGAATTATCTACACATTTGTTAGTCTTTAAAGTGCTACTAGACTATTTGTTGTTTTTTAAGTTTTTCATGCACCCTATGACAGGGCAAGGTGAAAAGGGAATCAGGATTTATGTTCGTGTTTCTACACCTTTACAGCTCATACAAGCCTGTGAAGCCAGTATTTGTATTTAAAGTCTGGGAGAAGAATTATGTTTTGTTTATATTATGTTATTGCGGTTATTCAATGCCCAGGTACTACAACCATCACTACTGCATATCTACGTGATGTCAGTTACAACTTCAGGAAAAGGCAAGCCCTCAGGAAAAGAAAAGCTTGCAGTTTGAATAGACAAGACACACAAGCAGTACTCATTTTACAGATGGAAAACTGAGGCACAGAGGCTACGTCTAGACTGGCATGATTTTCCGCAAATGCTTTTAATGGAAAAGGTTTCCGTTAAAAGCATTTGCGGAAAAGAGTATCTAGATTGGCACGGATGCTTTTCTGCAAAAGCACTTTTCTGGAAAAGCGTCCGTGCCAATCTAGACGCGCTTTTCCGCAAAAAAGCCCCAATCGCCATTTTTGCGATCGGGGCTTTTTTGCACAAATCAAATCTGAGCTGTCTACACTGGCCCTTTTGCGCAAAAGCTTTGCGCAAAAGGACTTTTGCCCAAACGGGAGCAGCATAGCATTTCCGCAAGAAACACTGATTTCAGACAGTAGGAATTCAGTGTTCTTGCGGAAATTCAAGCGGCCAGTCTAGACGCAGCCAGGCAGATTAATCCCCGTTTCGGAAAAAAATGCAGCCACCATTATGCAAATGAAGCACGGGAAATTTAAATCCCGGCTTCATTTGCAATATCAAAGTGTCTAATTTACATCCCTTTTTCGAGAAAAGAGATGTAGTTTAGACACAGCCTATTTATGCCCAATTTTTTCTGCCTTTAACATCTGCCTTTAACATCAGCTAAGAATGGGACACATCCAGGCCATTTAATTAGCTTCATTAACACAGGTCCCATAATTGAGAGGAACTTCTGCTGTTTTATATATAAATATTTCCATTCCAGTTCATCTGAGGAAGTGGGTTTTACCCACACAAGCTCATGATTCTATATATTTTGGTTAGTTTCTAAGGAGCCACAGGACCATATGTTTATAAATTTATGGGCTGCCCTTTGCTATCTCCCTTATACCCTGCCCATGCCCACCATCACGTCCCCTCAAATGCTCTTTCAGCCCCTTTTTGCCAGCCCTCAGGGAAGGCCAAGGCACCTAGTCACTGTCACCCTCACCCTCAACTTCAAACCATCCAAGCCTCCTAAGCGTTGGCTCATTACCAGTTTCTTCTCCCCTCAATGTTGTGTCCTACCTCTCCTCTGCCGTGGGCTCCTCCTGGCTCCGTGGTGCATGTGCAGAGCATTCAGATGTGGGGGCAGCAGCTGTCCAGGTCTCAACAGCCCGCTCCCCTGTCTCACACCTGGACAGGTAGCTGAAGGAAGAGGGACTGTACACAGAGGTGCCCGCGTCCATTGCCAAGGGCAGCTGGTGACGGTGGGTGAGGGGGGTGATCACGCAGAAAAGACCTCACAGGAGTCCATGTCATCCACACTGGAAGGGAGGGGGCACTGCTCAGTGGGCAGCCCTGTACCACAACATGTTCAGGGTCCCTTCAGGCCAAGATGGGTGAACAGACAGCACGGCATCCCTAAGGGCAACCTCAACAGTGGCTCGGAAGCCCCAAAGCTCTGCCTGTCTCCCACGCCTCGCTCAACAGCCTGGGACACTGTGGCTCTAACCTTTGCTATCTCCAAGAAACAGCTGGGAGGAGGGGAAAGTATCTTCAAGCTCCGCCAGGCAGCACTTAACTCACAGCCCCATGTAATCATTAACTCTGCAAGGGTTGGCTGTCAGAATGAAGGATCTTGGGACTTTTTGCTTCCAGGAAAGGGGCAAAGACAAGAAGAAAGACCCCAGGGGAGACATTAGAATAGAATGGGCTAGTGAACAGCTTGCTGGATGTCCTGCCTCCACGCAGCTGTGGGTGCTGTCATGGGCAGCTTCACGATTGAGGCAATAGGACAAACACTGGAGCCCTGAGCACCCAAACAAGTTGGAGTACGAGGGTGAGAGAACAGCAAGGAGTGTACAGAAGAGAGCAAAGATCAGCAGGCATCACACAGATACTCCTGGGTTTCGGGCCCCAGGGGGAGGGGTCAATTTTCCTCTTCCCCCCTGGACAGAACATTTCAGGGCAGCTGGAAGTACAAGAGAAAAGTGACCAAATTGCAAAAGCCACATAGTCTCATCCAAGTGCTCTACTACCACCCCCCCCCCCCAAGGCCCTATCATAGTATCTCCCATGCCATTCCAACACCTCTTTTGTATCTTATCTACACCCTCCTCCCAGCTTCCTCCTCCTCCCACCCCTCCTCCTCTTTCATCTACCCACCCTGCCCAGCTCCCATTGCTACCCCTCTCTCAGTAACTTGTTCCATAGGCTCATCCCCCTTCATGGGAGGGAGTTCCGCTAGTCCCTTGCCTCTTCTCCCCACTTCACAGGGGGGAAGAGGGGGGCAACTTCCAGCAAACTCAGTCCTTTCCAGAATGCCCCTAAAGCCTCCACCAGCCACTCCTGTTCCTTTTTTGAATGGGACAGAATCTCTAAGCTTTTCCCTTTGATTCTTTAGGGTCATCAACACCCTGGCTGCCCTCTGCTGCATTTAATAATCTCCCCTACCAAGCTCTGTGTTTCTAATACACCCATCATAGGGTAGGGAGGGGGGCAGCGTCTGAGGTCTGGTACATATGTAAAATGTAGTTCGACATGGTGCTCAGGGGCTCAGGGGCCTTAAAAATCCACACCCCTGAGTACGCTCACCTCAGCCTCAACGTAGACACAGCCAGGGGCATTATAGAATGTGGCCCTGCTATCAGGCTATGCCAGCATCACCACAGCGCTGTAGCTAAGCCACTATAGCTAAGGGGCTGTAGGCATGTCCCATGTGCCTAGTTCCACACACAGTATCCCAGATTGGACCCTGCAGGTGCCTAAAGTTCTCACTGCAGTTTGAGCCCAAGAGCCAGATTTTTAGAAGTATTTAGGCCTCTAAAGATGCAGGCAGGCAGGCGGGCACCTAATGGGATTTTCAGTAGCACCTCAGCAGGTTTGATACCCACCTAACCTAAGTCCCATCAGCAGTGGCTGGGAAGTCAGGCCCTTGTTTTGTATTTTATCCTTCCACTAATACGGCCCCTCTTTTGTCCTTTTATTTTGTTGCTCTTCCTTAGACTCTCACTAATTCATCCACATCTTTCCTAATGTGTTTGCTTGGAATTGGACACAGTACAATGGTGAGACCTCACCAGTGCCAAGAAGCACCAGACAAAATCTCCCTCGGTCTCTAATGTATGGTTCCGTATCTTCCTCCATTCCAGTGCTCTGCTCCCATGCATGCATTTTCTCTCTCGCACATGCACACGCTCTCCTGCCTGCGAGCGAGGTATAAATGTCCAGGAATTCAGTGTCTGCTGTAATCCAGGTGCTACTCTGTTCTTGGTAACAAGAGTAGCTGTTTGAGCCAGGACATACTGCCTAGCCCCAGCCAGACCCTCGACTTCTAGAGCAATGGGATCCAATGCAGCCCAGTTCTGGGCAGTAAGGGTGGGATTGTCAGAATGGAGCCTGCTATCCCTGATTCAGTTTCACCCTCCCAGATCAGGCTAGGAGAGACACAAGGGCCAGAAACCCCAGTAAATGAGCAGAGGGTCCCAGGCTGGGATCTAGAGGCAGCCCAGAACCTACAAACCCAGGCAGGATGTTATTGCCATGAAAACAAGGGACTGGAAATCCAGGCTGCCACTGCTCACCCTCTCCTTCCCTTCCCCCCCTCCCCAGCCAGATGTGTGGAATGTTTGCACAACTGGCTGGAATGTTTTTCAGGAAAATCCCACTGGGAGCCCTGGATCGGGATCTCGGATTTCAGAAGAGCTAAGGAGGGGAGGCCCTGCAATGAGGAATGCGCTCTCATTACACAATGATGGCCCCCGCCCTGGTGCCGGGATGAAAGAGCCAGTCTGGGCCGAGAGACAACGTTCAACAGCAACATTCCCAAATGAAGCCACCGGAAGAGCAGGGGACTGGCGCAGTTGTGACACCAGTACCACATTGGTAATGTGACTGCTGGTCACAGCCTGAGACCTAACAACATCCTGATGCTTCCTGCCAGCTCAGAGCTGTGCAGAGGCTCCCGAGAGGGGACCTTACAGCTCCCAGATCCATGATGTGGATGATTCTGCAGGGATTAACCTGAAGCCAGGGGTTAAGGCAGACAGAGAGGAGCTGGGAGGAAGTGCTGCTTACCCAGACGGGGGTGGGGAGGAGGAGCAAAGGAAAGAGCACTGCACTGCCCCCTCCCCAACATAATCCCTGTCTGCGCTTTGTCGTCCCTATCAGGTTCAGACAACAGTGGAAGGGAGGAGGGTTGGATTTATAGTAAGGAACTGAGCTGGGAAGTACGAAATCTAGGTCCATTTTCCTGCTCTCCTCCTGGCCTAGTTCCTTTAAGTCTAGATTTTTTAAAGGTATGTGGGGACCTAATTCTTGTTTATTGTAATGGGAGTCGGGCACCTAACTGCCTTCACAAAGCTAGCCCTTTGGGTAGGTCTGTATTTAAAATTCTACAATAATGCAGCTGCATTGCCTCACCCAGGGCCCTGGGACCACTGCAGTGTAGACCCTGCCTACACCAATGGGAGAGGTTGTTTCATTGGCGTAGCATAGATGCTCCACTCCCTGAGAAGTGGTTACTGTTTCAACAGGAGAATTCTCACGTCAATCTAGCCCTGTCTACACCAGGCCCTGCTAGCACTGTCTACACCAGGCCCAACTAGCACTGTCTATACCAGGCCCTACTAGCACTGTCTACACCAGGCCTTACTAGCAGGCTGTGTCTAGACTGGCAAGTTTTTCCGCAAAAGCAGTTGCTTTTGCGGAAAAACTTGTCAGCTGTCTACACTGGCCGCTTGAATTTCTGCAAGAACACTGACGATCTCATGTAAGAAATCAGTGCTTCTTGCAGAAATACTATGCTGCTCCCGTTCGGGCAAAAGTCCTTTTGCAGAAAGCTTTTGCGCAAAAGGGCCAGTGTAGACAGTTCAGATTTGTTTTGCGCAAAAAAGCCCCAATCGTGAAAATGGTGATCGGGGCTTTTTTGTGCAAAAGCGCATCTAGATTGGCACGGACGCTTTTCCGCAAAAAGTGCTTTTGCAGAAAAGCGTCCGTGCCAATCTAGACTCTCTTTTCCGCAAATGCTTTTAATGGAAAACTTTTCCGTTAAAAGCATTTCCGGAAAATCATGCCAGTCTAGACGTAGCCGCACTGTCTACACCAGGGCCTGGGTTGATTTAACAGCATCACACAGAGGTGTGGATTTTTCCAGTCTGTTTGGACTGCAAGCTCCTGGTACGAGGGTGGATCTCTGGCTAGGAGTTGGTCTGTGTCTATTGATTAAAACTGGAAAATGGCCTTTCGCCCAGTGGGCTACAAACTTTTTTTTCTCGTGAGCCAGTTGAAGAAAATGTATTGATGCCTGTGACCCAACATGATGTGAATAGAATGTGGGTTCTGGGACGGGGCCGAGGATGAGAGCTTTGAGGTGCAGAAGTCAACTCCGGTTTTGGAGGAGGTCAGGGCTGGGGCAGGAGGGGCTTACTTTGTGAGGGGGAGCTAAGGCCGGTTTCCTGCTTCTCCTGGCACCGCAGACCATGCTGCACCCCAGAAGCCGCCAGCAGCCAATGGGAGTGTGAAGCTAGTGTTGGGGGCAGAGGCAATGCACGAGATCCCTATGGGTATGTCTACACTACCCCGCTAGTTCGAACTAGCGGGGTAATGTATGCATACCGAACTTGCTAATGAAGCCCGGGATTTGAATTTCCCGGGCTTCATTAGCATAAAGCCGGCGCCGCCATTTTTAAAAGCCAGCTAGTGAGAACCCCGTGCCGCGTGTAGCCGCGCGGCACGGGGTTCGCACTAGCTGGCTTTTAAAAATGGCGGCGCCGGCTTTATGCTAATGAAGCCCGGGAAATTCAAATCCCGGGCTTCATTAGCAAGTTCGGTATGCATACATTACCCCGCTAGTTCGAACTAGCGGGGTAGTGTAGACATACCCTATGCGCTCTTCCTCCCACCCCAGGGCCAAGCCTGTTGCCTGAAGCTTCTGGGGCACAGCACAGCCTGTGGTGCCAGGACAGGCAGGCAGCTGCCTTAGCTCCCCCACTGGTCACCTGAACCCCCTGCAGCAATGAGACCCAGCGCCCGCACAGCCAGGACTGGGTCAGGACCCACAGTGTGAAAACCAGCTGCTTTAGCCCAACAGGAGATGGGAAGAATGCAGGCAGCATCATTCCATGGCATTGTTATGAATGTGAGTTGTACCTCTGTGGCTTGGATTAGTCATGCTGTCTGTTACCCGGGTGCCAGGAATTGTGGATTTACATATCTCTGGGAAATTCAACACTGCCTTTCTGCAAGAAGCAGGCAGTGGCTTTGGATAGCCCCCCTTGGTGATGCTTAAATAACACAGGTGTCAATTGCTTTGAAGGTATTCCACTAAGCTCTGATCAACAGGCTGGCTAGGAACCCTGAGGGAGAGGGGAAATCCAAGCAGGGAGCCCTTACAGGAAAGAACTTGGAGGCAAGTGCCGGTAAGAGCTTTGTCGGGAAGCTGAGGGGGAAGGGGGGAGAGTGTCTGCAGGGGAACAGACTGTAACCCAGTGCCCAGAAGCAGGAGGATTCCTGCGATAATTGGGACTTACTTAGGACTTGAGAGAAGTGCTCAGCTCTAAGACAACCTATATGCAGGTGCTGTGTAGTTTTAACCCTTTGCTCTCCGACTGTGCTCATGTTCCCATGGATACATTAACAATGCTGGGTTTTCAATAAGCTGCTGGGAGTCACAGCATTTTCATACTGTTCACAGCTCCTGCAGGGAAGTCTAAAGCAGGAACCAAAGCAGCTGGGCCAGCTAAAGGAACACAGTTTGTCAACAGGAGAGCTGTAACCGGGAAACACGGTCTAACAGGGGGGCTGAATCACAGGGTTCTACTCTGGGAGACCTGCAGGCGTGGGCCTGGCACTTGGAACGATGCCCATGAAAAGAGAGGCCAAAGGTGCACCTCACCGCACCTCACCACAGAGTAACTGAGTGAAATTTAATGTCCAGTGATAATCAGGAAGTCAGACTAGATGATCTGAAGGTTCCTTCTGACCTTAGAACCAATGAAGGATCATTATCCCCATTTTACAGATTGCAAACTGAGGGATAAAGAGATTAAGTGACATGCCCTGGGTCCAACAGGGAGTCAGTGGCTGAGACGGAACTTGAACTCTGATTTCTTGATTCACCATCCAATGCCTAACCTACCAGACCATCCTTCTTCTCTTACACCTCTGTGGGAGCTGAAACGTTTGCAGAATTGGGAGAAGGTGAAAGGCTGTTAGAACTCCCATGAATAAGAACTCAAGGAAAGATTTGGCTGGGGACTACAGCAAGCGGGCGGGTGGGGAGGTAAGGCTGGGGTGAGACTCATAGCTCTGTTTTCTCTGCTAAAACAGAGCGCTCCCACTCCGTACCTTAGGAGAGCAGACGTAACAAATAAACCCCAGTACACAATTCCTCAATACCCCTGGTTAGGAAGTAGAATCATAAACCACTTAAAGCTAGGCCCAACATCTCCCTGCGAGACTCCATTGAAAATTGTGAGCTTGTAATGAAGCTTGGGGGCAGCCTGAGGTCCGGATAAAGACGCACACAGCAGTTGCATCCTTTAGCAAAGGGTTCACTGCCACCTCCAATGGCAAATCCAGCATTCACATAATATTGCCCCAGCAAAGTTTCCATGACTATTGTTTTTATTGTGTCCCTTAGCAGACTGCCTTGGAAACATAAATTTTTCCCTGCAGCCTTTGCGGCCCAAACATGGCAGCTTCCAGAGCCGGGAAGTGAAATGGACCGCAAACTAAACCCAATAGACTTTGCTGAGTTTCACGATCTATTTTTCAAGAAACCAGTTTGTTCACTGACAGCTCGCGAAGGCAGCAGCCTCTTTCCAAGTGTGGCTTTCGTCTCAGTGAGCCGCTGGGAGGCAGGTTGTCCAAAGGTTGTCGCCGAGGGCAGAGATCCGGTCATTTCCCTTCTCCAAGGCTCACCCCTACCCCCTCCCGCCCCCGCTCCCGCAATGATCCTGCCTGACTTTGCAAAGTGCTTTGAGGTCGATGGCTATTACATGCAAAGGGGCACTAAACAATCAAATAAAGGCCAGCCCGGTTTCTCTCCTGGCAGCACAACAGTGCAGTGGGTATCGACTTGGCTGTTTGCTCGGGCAGCCAGTGGCTGGAAGGGCTGAGGCAGCTGGGGAGGGGAGCTGGGAAGCGGGAATAATGCCCTCAGCCAACAAGGAGCCCCAGCGTTATTTACTTTGATATGAAATACAACACAGTTTTATGCTGTGCCCGCAGCAGCAGGTCAGAGCCGCAGGCTGCCTGCTAAATTCCTCTCGGATGGGGGCAGCAAAGTCCCCTGGAGTCCAATGTTCCTCGTAGGAAGAGAGACAAGCAGCCGGCAATTTGTTCCCCCGTTGTTTGCACTGCTGGGGGTTCAGTCTCCTGCCCTGTCACATGCCAGCACTATGAACTAGCAAAGAAGGGGTGGGTTAAATACAGGGCTACCCCAACACCCAAGAGGAAGGGGAGAGCCCAGTATTTAACTTGGGACTCTGTCCAGGTGGCTGCAGTGGCTGCAGCTCAGCTCATCCCCCATTTTCCTGGTGCCCCTCAATAACTCTCCCATGCACAACGTGGGCCCTTGGACTCCAGCGCCACTGGCCATGCTACAGCGAGACCAGCTGCTGAGCTACCTAGAACAGTCTGTGGCAGGCTGGCTCCTTCCAACCCACAGCACTAAAGGCCTGCCCCACTTCCTGTTCTCCACAGAACGCTCACAGGAAGCTCCTCACGTCTAGTGCTTCCTAAGGGGTTTATGAATCCCTTATAGCAGCAAATTAGAGGAGTGATTCCCTTACAGCAGCCACTCAGTCTTTATGTGCTGGAGGTCCCTGTTGGTCCAAGCAGCGTTGGTTACCACATTTTAAAGGACGCCCTGGTTCCTCAGGTCATGTCTACGCTCCAAACGTAAGTTGACCCGTCTTAGTCGGCATACAGCCTCCAGCGTAATTACAGTGTGTGTCTGCACTTTGTGTCAGCAGAGCTGGGCAGTTACATCGTTGGGAGCAAAATTTAAGCATGGACCCTTTGTTAGGCCAATGTAAACTGCATTGAGTCAACCTAAGACCTTGTCTCTACTCACTGGAAGATCAATGCTCCAGCGATAGATCTTCTGGGGTTCGATTTAGTGAGTCTAGTAAAGACCTGTTAAATCAAATGCTGAGGATGCTCCAAGCTGATACTCCAAGCTGTCATGGGGAGTAAGAGGAGTTGATGGGAGCATTTCTCCCATTGACCTCCCGCTGTGGGGCTGCCCCAGAAAAATTGGTGCAAAGTACGTCAACTCAGCTACGCAATTCACATAGCTGGAGTTGCATATCTTGCATTGATTTTTTCTGCCTAACTCTGCGGAGCTGGCCAGACTTCAGGGTGCCACAATGCTCTCTTTACAGAATATACAAACTGCCAGTTGTAACAGCTAGTAATTAATAATTTCCATGAATACTACTAGTATTAGAGCAGCACGTAATACCAGGGCTCCATTGTGCTAGAGGCTGACAGTCACAGTGAGAGGGGAAAAGGCTTGCCCAATATCACATAGCATCTCATGATGCTTGCTGGGAATAGAACCCTGGTACCCTGACTTCATGCCCATTAAACAACACTTCGGTTGCCTGTGATTTTCTTCTGCTCCAAAACTCAGTCCGGAGAAAATAAAATTGAATTTCAGAGCTATTTGTTGTTGAATAGTTCACTCACTGCAGGAGCGTCCCCTCATGACTGGATGTGGTATCAGTGCTCTTTCCTGTCTAGCACCCTTCACGGATGGTCTTCTGACATTGCACCTCCATATTTTATGGAAATATGTTTTTGAACATGAATATGCCTAACTTAAATATACTTTATGCAAAATGTGTCAGGTAACCTATCATTGGAGAGCGTGTAATCCCCTGGCTGTGTATATTTTGTGTGTGTATATGTATCATTCTTATTTTTGAAGTTAGAAATATGAATTATAAACCTATTTATATAACTAGATGTGCTAATGAAAGCCTTTAGTAGTACTCAAGGAACTTAACAGCCCGGTGCTCAAGACAATGATTTGTGAATAGTCTTGTTTTTCCCGTAAGCCTAAACTATGGTTGGTCCTGCCAAGACATGCAGTCAGGTCACCTGATGCTGGAACCCATTTTGAATGTGGTACTTTTCTATGGGCATGTGAAAGGCTTGAAGTTGAACAGAGAGGAGTCCCTTTTGCCTTGGGCAAAATCTATTTATGGGCAGGGACCCAAACAGTAAGGGAATTTGCAGTTGGGGGACACCAAGACACCCCCTGCTTACCACCAAGATGACTGCAGGAAACATCTAAGGCTGAACGGTGGGGAGGATTATGCTTACCTGGAGTGTTCTATTTTAATTAGCTTAGTAGCTTAATTTGATCTGCCTATCACTTGTAACTACCTAAAGCTCACTTTTTATATTTGATAAAATCACTTTTGTTTACTATTAAACCCAATGTAAATAATTGTTACCTGACAGCTGTGCATCTCGCTCTTTCATTGGTAAAGGGAGTGAACAACATATGCACTTGCTCTGTATTAACTTTTATGCAGAGTAAGACAGATTTATCTGGGGTTTTGGTCCTAGCCAGTTTCCTGTGATTGAGCCTTCCCAGAGCTGGGCTGCTCTCCATGTCTGTGTTGCAGAGTTTAAAGGAACAGTTAGACTTCCAGGAAGGGCTGTTGGAGAAGCAGGTAGAGTAGAAAGACTGAGCAGAAGGGGAAAGGCTGGGAGTTGAAAGTCATCAGCACTGAGACAATAAATGGTAGAGCATAAAAGGTTACCTAGCGAGAGAAGATAAGGTGAAGCAAGTAGGGGGCTCAGTCAGGAGGAACATCAATGAAAGCAGGTGAGAGGAGGAGCCACTGCAGAAAAAACTGAATGAATAGTTGGGTGTGAGATATTAGAGCCAGGGGAACCCAAGGAGAGAACAGGAAGAAGGAGGGAAAAAGGCAATGATGCAGCGGATTGATGGAGGAAGAACAGGACAAGGCTTGGTCAAGAAGAGGTTATGGGGGTGAAGAATGGTTTCAGAAGAGTAAAGGGAGCAGAGGCCAGATTGCAGGGAACCATGAGTACGATGTCTACACAGCAGGGCTAAAGCCGAATTAAGCTACGCAACATCAGCTAAATCGAAATAGCTTAATTCGGCTTTTGGCTCTGTCTACACTGCAGGAAGTCGAAGGAAGGACACTCAGTCTTCCTCCAACTTCCCTTGCTCCTCGTAAAATGAGGGTTACAGGAGTTGGAGTAAGAAGTCTTTCAGGTCGACATTATTTCAAAATGAAGACTTGTCGTGTAGACACGCACTTTGTTATTTCGGAATAACGTCAGTTATTCTGAAATAACACTGCTGTGTAGCCGTAACCCATGAGCGCTAGAGGAGAGGAAATCTGGAGGGTGAGAACAGAAGTGCACTGAAGGAATTTAGAGGCAAAGTTAGGATGGGAACAAGTCAAGAGCAGGGCAGACAAAGAGGGCTGAGGGTGGATTCTGAAGATGGCAGAGATTCCCAGATTCTGTAGGAGGCTGCTGGAGAGTAGCCAGAGGAGAGAGGAAGAGCCTGAGGGGAATCAGACATTCGGAGGGAGGGGTTAAAGGTGGGCACATGGTCAGAGACAGTGGCAAGTCTCTGGGCAGGGATGGGAAGAGGCTTTGAGAGGAGTGCAGATGGTGGAGGAGCATCCATGTAGGCTGGAAGGGCAGGAGTCAGTCGGGGAGAGAATGGCTGTGCAGTAGGGAAAGCCCCTTGGCCCTGGACTTTCCCCCATGGTGCTGAGCAGTGCAGGAGCGGAGGAATCACAGGCCCGATGAAAGGCTGGGGTTGGTGGGGCAGACAGAGCACTAGATGGGGGGCACCCGTACATCTCTCTGGCCACAGGTGCAAAGCTTCCTGCCCTCTCACATCCAAGTTTGAGCTGGGCCATGGGAGGGTCATGTAGGTCATGAGGGAAAGGCCTTTTATGGCATTTGTGGAAAATTCCAGCCCCTCTTAATCCCCGGGGCTCCTGTGAGACCGTGACATACAGGAAGGAACCAAACAGGAAAGAATTAGAGGAAAATGCCTCTCTTCTTGTGGCCACCACGGCTGTGCCAGGAGTTAGCAGCATCCGCCAAGCAGTCAGCCCTGTCTCCCTCCTCCCCCAGCTGCCTCTGTAAACACACGGGGCTTACTCCGAAGATTAGAAGGGAACGGCGCAAAAGACAAGAGTCTCTTTTGTAATGGGAGCGGGATTAAAGAATCAAGTGACCGGCTGCAGCTCCCAAGTGGGTTCCAGGCTCCTTAGAGCACCCAGTCTCTGTCAGGTTCAATCCCCCATGAGCCGGGAGGGGCAGTGGAAGGAGGGGGGTCACGTGTGCCGACAAAGGACCCAGCAAAGACACATGCAGAACCAAACTTCCCAAGTCTTCGGTGCAGTCAGGAAGCCTGTGTCGGTAAGTACCCAGGGGCTTTATCACATGGGTGGAGAAATTCCTCCAGGGACTGCTGGTGTGATCTATCTACGGTATTGTACCATGCACATCCCCAGGCTGTATTAGCATTTGTCTTTCTGCTGGAGGCACTCAACGGGGTCTGCTGGTCTGAGGGCTGTGAGAGCTGGTAAATGTCCATCCGCGTCCGGCTATGACGGTTATTCCAAACGGCGTGACCAGTTCAGTGAGTAGACAGGCAGTGGCTGTGTAGATGCTGGGAGCACAGCCCTTGCTGATACAGAATGCCGGGCCGGCGAGTAGCTGCTGTGCAGACTCAGTGTGCATGATTTGCAATGATTGGAGTTTTTAAAATCTCTTTCTGCTTGTCTATCCCAGATCCCAACACGGATCTTGCACTGTCATCCCCCACCCCAAATGGCAGAAAAAGCTGCCTGTCCAGTCCCATTCTGCAATATTTCCACTCCCATGGGCAGGGAAACTACCGTCACCATTCAGAGTAAAAGAAAAAAAAAAACCACCATGGGAAACAGTCCATGCCCTGTGCCTGCAGCAGAGGAATTAGATGGAGGTGGGAAACAGCCATTATTTACATAGAGAAGAGCTTAAGTTTTCCATGTTTGGTAAAAATTTATCCTGCATTTGAGTTATGTAAGGAAGAGTCTCCCTGGGCGCTTTGAGACATGAAGGGAGCGTCTGCTAGACACACCACCCAGCCAGCTCTGGGTAATAGGTCCCTGAGATAGCTATGTGAGTGTGTGTGTGCATAGCCACTGTGTGGGCAGGCTGTGGAACAGTTAAAGCTGCCACCAGCCTTCTCAGTCCTCGAAACGCATCTGAAAAGATACGTGTGCAATGGGCATTGCCAGAGGTGTTATCGATGTGGCGGACAAAGGTCCCAGCTGTGCAGGTTTGTGGTGTAACGGTGTGGGCTGAGACTCAGCTAATTGTCACTGACAACACAACTCAAAATAGGCTGGCACAGCAGTTGCATCAGGAAGAGCCATAACACTGCATGTGTGTGTGTTCCTTCCTGGGACGTAGGGTCTCCGAGCTGGTCTTTGAGATGGTCAGCAAGGCATATTTCCCACCAGATTCCCAGGTCCACTCCCCAGAAGGAGGGCTGGTTGCATGTTTTCAAGGTCATCTGCAGGTTGAGTGCATCAACAGGGAGTGTGCTTCAAAAATGTGTGTGTGTGTGTGTGCGCGCGCGTGTGCGCGCACAAGCGCTGAACCTAATTTGGGGTAACACATTCACAAGTAGACAAAAGTTAGCAGCTTTAAATATGGATAAATCTTCATGAACTTGAAAAAAGAATCCCCATCTACATTTCTCACTGTGTAACTTGGATTAATCTGTCCAATTGATGCCTGCAGGGCTTGAATTGCTATTTCATTGCGTCAGTTTTACGGTGGGGTGACTCTTACTATTAATTATTAGTGCTATTATCATTATCGTGCACTCAAGGTTGTGTTAGAAACCTAATCGCAATGTCATTAACAGACACAGTGCTACTGGAGGGGCTGATTTCATAGTCTGAACACATTTTTCTCCCTCCACATGATTCATGAAGAAATATTATGATTTAATAATATGGTTGGAGAGGTACTACTTGAATGGCTTGCCTTCCAACCCTGGGCATGCTCTGTCTCCCCACACTCGAGTATGGGCTCAGGGGATGCTGTACTGTCTTTCAAAATTGGGACAGATCCATCCACCCAGCAGCATTAGGGCGGTTCTGTTTAGGGGCAAGCACGGTCACTAGCTACTGCTTGGCAAATACTGCAGAACGTTCTCCCTGTGCCTTTATTTGGATCTGTGAAAGCCAGTGTTCTTGTAACTTGTGTCTTCATTTTCCAGGAACATTCTGGGAACAAGCTTCCTGGGCAGGCAAGGTTGCAAAAAGAGCCAGTTCTTAGTAACTAGTAGAAAAGATTCACGGGAAGCAACATTTGGATTCACCAACCTGGATCTTCATAATACACTTCTGATCCTAGGAGTTAGGTTTATCCAATCAGGGAACAGAAACTATACACACAGGATCTAGGTCTTGTACAACCAACCCACCTGGCTTGCCCTTTGGCTGTGTCTACATTGCACCCCTTTTCCAGAAAAGGGATGCAAATGAGACAAGTTGGAATTGCAAATGCAGCGGGGATTTAAATTTTCCCTGCTCCATTTGCATGAACATGGCTGCCGCTTTTTCCGGCTCGGGGCTTTGCCGGAAAAAAGCGCCAGTCTAGACGGGGATCTTTCGGAAAATAAAGCCTTTTCCGAAAGATCCCTTATTCCTCTTAAAATCAGGAATAAGGGATCTTCCGGAAAAGGCTTTATTTTCCGAAAGATCCCTGTCTAGACTGGCACTTTTTTCCAGCAAAGCCCCGAGCCGGGAAAAAACTGCAGCCATGTTCATGCAAATGGAGCGGGGAAAATTTAAATCCCCGCTGCATTTGCAATTCCGACTTGTCTCATCTGCATCCCTTTTCCGGAAAAGGGGTCCAGTGTAGACACAGCCTTTGTGTATTATTTAGTCCTAATGAGTTGAGACTACTTCTAGATAACAGTTCAGTGAATACTTTGCATAGCAAATAAACATTAAAACAGAGGTGAGGAACCTCAGGCCCCCCCGAGCCTCCGACTTGCCTGGATCAGGCTCCCAAGGCTCATGATTCCCCCCAGCACTGAGGAGACCATGCTGATGCCTCCCACTGCCCCACCTTGGGGCTGGAGCACCCAAAATCTACTAAACTGGGCCCCCCTAGGTTCTGGTGTGAGAGGGGAATGTGGGGAGTGTTTTTCTCCTTCTCAGTCAGGGGCCATGTCAGTGAGGGTTTTGCATTTTTCCACCCTTTTCACTTGTATGTGGCCCCTGGCGCATTTTTCTGTGGGTCAGCAGCCCTTGAGCCAAAAAAGGTCCCCGCCCACCCCTGCATTAGAACATTGTTAGCTGCTCACAAGCAATTCATGGTCAGAAAAAAGAACGGAGTGTTTGCTGTAAACGATTCACCCCTCTCTCTACTGTGCTGCAGGAGTCACCCCGAGGGGGTGTTGGGGCATGTTATTGCACAAGGTGCTGTCTCTTACCCTCAGCATGGTGTCAGGGTATATGCCCCCTTCCAAGCCTGGCAAGAAGAGAACAGATGCTGCTGTGCCATTACCACGCCTTCAGCGCCTAGACACGTGCGGGGGGGGGGGAGGGGATGTGCCCTTTTCTCCCCGTCTGATAATTGGTTTCATTGTCATGGGTCCTTAATTCCCCAGCGGCCTGAGGCAAAGCCCACTGAAGTCAAGGGGACTCCTTCCTCGGTCACCTTAGTGTTGGTGAAAGCTGTCTGGGCAGCAGGGACCAGTCTAGGGCCTGATCCAGAGCCCTTTGAAGTCAATGGACTAAGGCCTATGCATTGGCTGCCAGCAAGGAGTCAATTCTCTGCTTTGGAATGTACTCCAGAGATGACTTGACCTCAAAACCTCCCCCAGCAGAAATGCAGAGTGAAATGTCAAATAAAATAAACACCGGAAAGCCGTAAACTGTGATACTGACAAAGTGCAAGGAAAGGCAATCCATCAAAGGAGCGGTCCCCTCCACCCACACAGTCTGAGGAGAATTCAGCCGCAGGAAGATTTCCATTTCCTCCACCCTTCACATGTTCTCCTTGGACAAGTTGTCCTGGCGGAGGAGGAGGAGAATTCCTCAGAGCTGTGAATGGAGCAGGATGGACAAGAACATGTGGACGACTTTTTCCTTCCACACCCCAGCCACCACCGCCACCGCCATCTCCACACACACCCACACTCACTTAAGCTCATCAAAGAGCTGCAATTTAAGCCAGAGCTTTCATGTGTGGGTGAGCGTACTTCTGAGGATCAGCACGCTTTGCTGTGCTCTGATCTGTCTAAACTATCCCCACTTAGCCCTGGATACATGCCCAAGCCTGGTTTAAAATATGTCTTAACATGCTCCCACCCTCCCCTTCTATATCCTGACTCTACCTTTACCCTTCTAACCCTGCTTCCCCATTTTTTCTTTCTTTCTTTCTTTCTTTCTTTCTTTCTTTCTTTCTTTCTTTCTTTCTTTCTTTCTTTCTTTCTTTCTTTCTTTCTTTCTTTCTTTCTTCCTTTCTCTCTCTCTCTCTCTCTCTCTCTCTCTTTCTCCACGGCTACGTCAACACTGGCATGATTTTCCAGAAATGCCTTTAACGGAAAAGTTTTCCGTTAAAAGCATTTTCGGAAAATCGCATCTAGATTGGCAGGATGCTTTTCCGCAAAAGCACTTTTTGCGGAAAAGCGTCCGTGGCCAATCTAGACGCGCTTTTCTGCAAAAAAGTCCCAATCGCCATTTTCAACAAATCTCTGCTGTCTACACTGGCCCTTTTGCACAAAAGTTTTTCGGAAAAAGACTTGCCCGAACGGGAGCAGCATAGTATTTCCGCAAAAGCACTGACAATCTTACATGAGATCGTCAGTGCTTTTGCGGAAATTCAAGCAGCCAGTGTAGACAGCTGGCAAGTTTTTCCACAAAAGCAGATGATTTTGCGGAAAAACTTGCCAGTCTAGACACAGCCCACCAGTACCAACGGTCCCAGGGGCCATACACCACTTCTCTGGAGTCTTTTTTCAGACCTTCCCCCCTCCAACCTCATTTGCCAATCACCCATGCTCTCGGTCTGTGTCCAGTCTCCGCTGGAGCACCAGGCGTGACTCTTGCTCTCCATTCCTGCCTTCAGATACTTTCAGCTGGTTCTGCCACCTACCCAAGGGGAACCACAGAGCTCAAGGAATAGGTAAGGAGCCTTTTGCTACTAGGCCACACTATATACCTAAGCCAGGTGAGTTAGCAGCTGAATATTGATACCACTGAGTGGTAGGGCCACCCACCAATCCTAACACAAAATGGCCTTCACAGTGCTTTGTCTTGGGAGGGAGGGAGGAAGGGAGGGAGGAAGGAAGGAAAGTGTAAAGCTGGCCAATCCTTCCCCTGCATCCCTGCAGCGGATTGGATTGTCCTGGTAACTGTCTCTGTTACTCCCTGCAAAGAGACTTGGACCCACCATCAGCTTCCCGCACAGCACAGGACCCTGTCAAGCTTCTTCCTTGCAACCAGGTTTCCTCTGTTGTAGAAGGCAGCGGGTTAGGTGGCTGGCTATTAGGGTTGCCTGGTGTCCGGTTTTGAACCAGACAGTCCAGTATTTGAGCTTTCTATTCGGGAAACAAATTGAGAAAATATAAGTGAGAAAATAGAAATGTCCGGTATTTTCTAAATAAGGTGTAATGTGGATTGTGATGTCATGTCAAGTGTGTCTGGTATTTTTGTTGAAACCATCTGGCAACCCTACTGGCTATGGATCTGTGTTACAAGACCAGTCTGGCCCTGGATTTCTGCAATGGATCCTTTGAAGAGTCCTTAGGGGAAAAAACTATGAAAAACGTGGGGCGTTTTTGCACAAAGATTCATTTTTCCTGAGAGGGCAAATCCACAAATGCTGCAGACACCCAGACATGGAGGTGATGGGCCTGGCACAAACACCTAGCTAGATAATGGTAAATCCCAGAAAACAGAGCTCTCACCTTTTGCATTAAATGCTTGGGCTTAGTGTCAACCTCGGTCATTAGAAATTCAGCTGCCCACCTCCACCCCGCTCATTGGCCGGCCTCTCTGCTTCTCGATGTTGTGTTAGCCTTTGAGAAACAGGCCTTGCCCTGAGTCTCTGCATTGGGTTTCTGTGCCTCCCTGATGGGGTCTTTGGTGTGGCTCCAGGGCGGGAGGAGCCTGCGCATAGTTGGGATGGACTCCTAGACGTGCTGTTTCTGGAGCGTGTCCCTGCACTCCGCAGCAATCCCTCACCAGCTCAGTCCCTGGCTCTCCCCCGCTGGCCCGCCTCCCTCTCCCCCTTCGCAGGTCCTTCTGATGGCCGCAGGGTCTCCATGTTCTGTTTCGCACAGGCTCTGTGATGACCGTGACATACACAAATCGAGTAGCTGATGCTCGCCTGGGCACCTTCTCGCAGCTGCTGCTCCGATGGAAAGGGAGCATCTACAAACTCCTCTACTGCGAGTTCTTCATCTTCATCACCTTCTACTTCAGCATCAGCCTCACTTACCGGTAAGCTTCCTCTTTCCTCCGCGCCCCAGGAGAGCCAGCCAGACTCTGCCCGCTGTTCCCACGGGTGCGGGGGCAGCGCGGGTGAGGGGGCAATGCTATCGGGGGGGGGAGGAACGGGGCGAGGAGTGTCCTGGCCTTGAGAAGGAGCAGCATCAGTGAAGGTGCATCATAGACATTCCACTTCCCAAGACCTGCTCCCTGGATCGGGTGAAAAGTGAAGAGAAGGAAGCTTCTTCCCCACCATGGGCAGCGGGTATCCTAGGAAACAGAAAGCACTGCCTTCCCAAACGGGCCCCGCCTATGCCCTGCCCTGTGCCATGCTCTCTGGAGCTCCGGGGCAAGGAGAGGCTGGGGGTGCTACACTGGGGCAAGGAGGGGACAAGGGCCAGCAGCCATATTGGAGGGGCAGCGGCCAGCAGCCACCTTGGGGAGGCAGGGCAGGAGTCAGCAGGCCACAGTGTGGGGGTGGGAGTAGGGGGCAGGAGGGGGCAGGGGTCAGCAGGCCACAGTGGGGGAGACGCATGGGCTCTGGGGGGGGGGGTAGGAGGACTTGCCTCCCTAAGCCCTGGGATCACCCACCCACCCACCATGTTCCCCACTGCTCCAACAGAGGTTACTAGCTGAAAGCTTTTCCTTACTGGCATCTCCTGGGTCACTAGTGAAATACACCCAGGCCGGGGAGACCCTCCTCCTTGGAAGAAGCATGGGGTCTCCTTGGAGGGAAAGTAGGTCATGTCTGATGCACACGGCTATGAGTTACTCACAGGGAGTTTTAGGGCCAGGTCACAGGCAAGAAAACATTCCTGGCTTGTGATCTGTCCCTGCTTTGTACTGTGAACACCCCTGACTAAAGAAGAGGAGCTGCAGGGGCTCTGGGGAATGGGCTCCCACTGCTGCCGCTTCTGGGGAGGGGTGTGAGGCCCAGGGACCCACCGCTGCTGCTCACTGGATCACTGCTCCTGGGTCCAGCTGCTTGGGGCCACCCAAGCAGCAGCTGATTCCGCCAGCCCTGGGATTGCCCCAGCAGCCTTGGGGCCAGCCGCTGCAGAAGTCACAGAGTTCTCGGAAAACGAGGAAATCCATGACCGCTGTCAAAGACATCCTTAATGACGGATCCCCGTCCTTCCAGGAGAGCAGCGTGTGGTTAAACCAATGCAGGTCAGCTGGCTGCGCGCACACAGGAACTACCCCCAGGAGAATGGTTTCTCTGGACTTAGGTTGTAGACGTACCGGGGATAGCCCCTGAAGGGTGCTTTCGGGATGCGATCCCCGAGATGGCACAGCCTGGCACGTCCTCTGGTGTCACTTATGGACCCCACACAATGGCTGGGGCTGGGTGGTGGTGGATTCTGGTCGGCTGGGGGGGAAGATCGTGTGTTCTGTGACTCCTCTGTGTCTTTGGGTGCGCCTACACTGCACCCTAAACTCAAAATAAGATACGCAATTTGTCCTATGCAAATTGAGTATCTTATTTCCATTTTTTTTCAAAATAGGCTATTTCAAAATGTAGCCTGTCTACATGGTGCCAAATGTCAAAATAATGCGCTATTTCCAGTCATCCCTTAACCCTCGCACAATGAGATTTACAGGGATGGCAAAATAACGTGTCCATTATTTCGAAAAATATTTTGAAATAACGGGTATGTTCCTTGGATGCAGGGTAGCTATTTTGAAATACCTCCAGCATCCCGAAATAGCCGTGTTGTGTAGATGTACCCCTAGAGCAGGGCTACTCAACTTTGGAAGCCCCATGGGCCAAAAGGATACTCACAGCATATGCCAAAGGCCACAACTTAGTGTGGTTGCATATACATGCAAATATATATGCAAATATATGCAAATAGGTTCTTTCACACTGATGGGCATGAATACAAAGATTAAGGCAAAACTACACAACACGCAGGCCCCAAGTCAGTGCTGATGATATTAATAAAATGCAATATTTACCCATATGACAGCACTTTTCATGAGCAATGACAGTCTAGGAATTTAACTACTAAAATGCATCTCAACAGAAGGCCATTATATTGACTCCTTTTTTTGTTTTGGCTCTCACTCACAGGCCGCATGTGGAGCCCAGTGTAAACCCAAACCGCACCACGGGCCACAAACAAATGGGTCATGGGCCATATGCAGCCCACGGGCCACGTGATGAGTAGCCCTGCCCTAGAAGGAAAATCACTCGGCTGGAAAATCACCCGGCTGGTGTCTAGGTCCTGTTGAGGCTGAGGCGGGACAGCAGCCCTGCATAAAGGCAGACATGGCCCCTTCCCAGTTTGCTGCTGTTTGAGGAAGACCAACAGGCATCAGGGCAGAGATTACAATGGCTGTAAATTCACGGTGGTGCCAAATCCAGCTCCGTGTTGCCTTTCTGGCATTGCACATTTCTGTACTGGTCACTGTGCCTCTCTTGGCTGGGACAGGGTGTATTGCCCACTGAGCAAGAGAGCAGGTGGCAGGCCTGGCTTTCGATAGTCAGGCCTAGAGGCTACAGCATGGGTCAGTTAGGGATGTGAATGGGTAACTGGTTAAGAGGTTAACTGGTAAGCATCATCCTTAACAGGTGATGCTTACTGGGTGATGATTAACCGGTACCTAGGAGCAGCCCAGCCTCCTGCATGGGGCCAGCAGAACCCTGCCCCTCCTTACTCCCTTCCAGGCTGGAGCAGCTCCCCTACCGCAGGCCCCTTGCTGACTCAGGGCCAGCCTACCACATTTTGGCATCTGAGGCAGGGAGCTTAAATGACGCCCCCTCTCTTGGGCCAAAACTTTGAAAGGTCTCAATTCTGCCTTCTTCCTGTTCTACTCTTCTCATGGTACCGCTCTGCTACCGACCCCAATAAAGGAGAACGAACAACTTAAAATGCCTCGTTCAAAAAGTGCGAACTACTGGCGCCCCCCCACAGTCTGGCACCTGAGACAGCTGCCTCAGTTCACCTCATGGTAAGGCCTGCCCTGCGCTGACCCCTCTTTAACCAGTGAACTGGTTAAATATAGGCTACGTCTACACTGGCATGACTTTCCGGAAATGCTTTTAACGGAAAAGTTTTCCGTTAAAAGCATTTTTGGAAAAGTACATCTATATTGGTAGGATGCTTTTCCGCAAAAGCACTTTTTGCGGAAGAGCGTCCATGGCCAATCTAGACACGGTTTTCCACAAAAAAGCCCCGATCGCCATTTTCGCAATCGGGGCTTTTTTGCGGAAAACAAATCTGAGCTGTCTACACTGGCCTTTTTCCGGAACAGTTTTCCGGAAAAAGACTTTTGCCCGAACGGGAGCAGCATAGTTTTTCCGGAAAAGCACTGATGATTTTACATGAGATCGTCAGTGCTTTTCCAGAAATTCAAGCGGCCAGTGTAGACACCTGGCAAGTTTTTCCGGAAAAGCGACTGATTTTCCGGAGTAACTTGCCAGTGTAGACACAGCCATAGTGTTTAACCAATTAAAGGGGATTTTACTCTTCTAGTCACAGGGTAAGTATGGTCCTGGAATAAAGATCTGGGGACAGGCTGGGGTCAAAACCAGAATCAGTGTCCATAGACAAGCCAGAGTGCAGACGCAGGCCAAGGCTGGAAGGCAAGTGGTCAGAGTGCAGGGACAAGGGCAGCTGATACCAAAGCCAGAGTCCAGATGCGCTAGAGGTCAAAGCCAGCTATTCAGAGTCTAACAGTTGGGGGTGGGGGTCAGACGTAGTGGCGAGGCTGGAGTGAGGCTGCTACAGGGCAGAGACAGGGCAGGGATAGGTGTGGGGGGTGCAGCTGGAGTGTGGTGCATTGTGAGGCTTGGGAGCATGGGGCCATCTGAGGCAGGTTCTGCCTGGTGATAGGTTCTACCGTGAGCCTGAGGACTGACTGGCTCCCTTCAGTGCCTCCGCCCTCAGCCTCAGCATGGCTGTGGGTTTGCCTCACTGCCGGTGTCTCCTGAGTTGGCCACTGGGTCATTTCCTGTAGCTCAGACATCTCCTAGAAGGGAGGGCCAGGCATTTTATGGGACGTGGCCCCTGGGAAGGACAGAGGGGAGCTCCCTGAAAGGACACGTCTCCTGCGTTGACAAGCCAGGTGATCCCCATGGACCATCCATCTCCTCGGTCCAAGAGCAGAGGGGCTTTGTTCAAGGACTCCCCCCACACCCAGGCTGGGAAGAATGAGACTGTGCCTTTGTGCTTCCTTTGCAGGCTGATGCTAAATGCCAGCCAGAGGCTGATGTTTGAGAAGCTGGCTCTGTATTGCAACAACTATGCGGAGCTGATCCCAGTCTCCTTCGTGCTGGGTAAGGTGTGTGGGGCTGGGGAATGGGATGGTGCCATTGGGATGCCCTTGGAGAGGCAGCTAGCCCCTCCTCTCCCACAGATCCTGCCATGTCGGACAACTATCCACATGGGCTCACGTGGCCAATTCCACTGTAGGTTTCTACGTGGCCCTGGTGGTATCTCGCTGGTGGGGGCAGTACGAGAGCATCCCGTGGCCCGACCGCATCATGAACCTGGTCTCCAGTAACGTGGACGGGCAGGACGAGTACGGGCGCCTCTTGCGACGCACCCTGATGCGCTACAGCAACCTTTGCAGCGTGCTGATCCTCCGCTCCGTCAGCACCGCCGTCTACAAGCGCTTCCCCACCACCGAGCACATCGTGAGGGCAGGTGGGTGCCTCGCTGTCATTCGTGCGGTCACTACAGTCCTCGGGGGGGGGGAGGGGTTTGGCTGGGTTGAGGTGGGAAAAAAACAGTGGCAGGACTGCATGACACCGAAATTCCCCCTGGAATCCTCCTGCCTCCAGGAACAATCCATGAAACCCAAACGAATCCACCTGTTCCGAACAAGATGTTCAAGGACCAGGCAAAGAGCATTCTGGGCACAATCTTGTAAGGTGCTGATTGACTGCTGGAGGTGATGAGCACCTTCCTCGGGGATTTCTGGGGAACTGAGGGCCTCCGGCACACCCCAAAATTGCTCAGATTTGAGCCCTATGTCATTAGCCCCCTCGCAATCTCTACTGAGGAGAGACTACATCTTTGAGAAAGACCTGGTCCTAGCAAGTCATGTCTCCTGCTGAGCTTCAAAATAGCATCCCCCCTCACACACACACACACACACACATGGCGTTATGTTCTTGCGGGGCTGATCCTGTGGCCTTTGCAGAGTTCGCCAGAAAGCCGAAGTTGCGGGCTCTAGTTTGCGACTGTAGGGCCCCTGTGGAGAACAGGGTTCTTGCTCCCTTTGAAGTCAGTAGCCAAACTCGCACTAGTCTGCATGGTCTCCTAGCCACACTGTGTTATTGTACTGCACTCATGAGCTGAGCAATTCCGGGGTGTGCTGGGTGTCCTCAGTTCCCCAGAAATCCCAGAGGAAGGGGCTCAGAACCTCCAGCGGTCACTGAGCACCGTACAAGATTGTGCCCGGAATGCACACCACCAGAGGGCCAGCTGCCTCCTCTGCACTATGTGAGCCTTCAGCAGGAGCCTAAAGCCGTTGTCGCGAGAATCACAGGTCCGATGATGCATTCCCAAGGGGGGAAGGACAGAACCAGGTGGACAGTTTTAGCAGATAAAGG
This sequence comes from Pelodiscus sinensis, assembly GCF_049634645.1. Lineage (NCBI taxonomy): Eukaryota > Metazoa > Chordata > Testudines > Trionychidae > Pelodiscus > Pelodiscus sinensis. The sequence goes on along the minus strand of NC_134714.1, from coordinate 124,731,377 downwards.
ATATTTATTTATGACAGTGGTGAATTTATAGTATTTATTCGAAGATTTTTAATAGACCATGTTAATAGTGAATTTACAGTATTTATTATATTTATTCTATGATTTCTAGTTAAACGTGTGAGAAATATAAGGATGGAAATGGCAAGGGGAATAGTCTCTATTCTAACAATATCCAGCTACACTAATTAAATAAGAGTGATAACTACAAACTCTATGTACTACCCAAAACAACTACAACACTAAGCTTATACAACAAAGAAAATCAAATCATACATACCAACTTACACAGCACACGGAACATTTCAAAGATATCAGTTCGGTTGCGAAGGCCTTGGTTATGCCGAGAGTCGGGGGAGGTGGCTGGTCGGTTGATCAGGCTGGCAGCGCTTTGAAGTTTACGGGAAGGCACACGCACGGTGGTACGTGTGTTGCGAAGACCTCCTAGAGCGAACTGTGCGATGGGTATTTATCCCCAAATCTGCACATCGCTTTCCCGTGCTTGCATATTACTATATATGGCCCAATGGTCACTAAGTGGGGGGTCTGTGTCCCAGGGGTTGGGCCGAAACTCTGCAGGTTTCATGCGACCAGGTAAGCCCCGCAATTCTCACGCCAAGGTGACGGGTGGGAGAGTCTGAGGCTATTTCCCCCTTTTCACACCTTCCCTTTTTCTAAAGGCAATGGTATGCAGGAAGGGTGCGGCCGGTTTCTCCCAAGGAGTACTGCAGCCCACTATAGCAAGAGCGGTCTGGCCAAACTTTTTTACTAGGGGAGCAGTTTCTTTTCTCTAACAGCCATGTCTTCACTATGTGGGAGATTGGGTAAATCTTCCGGAGTTTGATTTAGCAGGTCTAGTAAAGACTTGCTAAATCGAACCCAGAGGGTGTCCCCCCCCCCCCATCAGCACCAGTACTCCTGCTCCTTGAGAGGGGTAAGGAAAGCTGATGAGATGTTTACTCTTAAGGACCTCCTGCTGTGGAGATGGCATGGAAACTCGAATTAAGCTACGTCGACTCTAGCTACGTGGAGTTGCATATCTTAATTCGACCTTCCCCCACAGAGTAGACCTGGCTTAAGTGGCGGGACTTGGATGGGCCTCCTGCAGTAGGCTGGATTTTGCCCATGATTAGTAATTGCTGTGCATGATCAGGCACTGTAAGTCATGCTGGGGGGGGAGGGCAGGTTGAGTGTTGACAATGTGGAGTGTTGGAGGAGGACAGAGGAAGTGCACAGTAAGGCTACGTCTGGACTACAAGCCTCTTTTGAAAGAGAGCTTCTAGACTGCAACCACTTCTTTTGAAAAAGCAAGCCACTTTCTTGAGAGAGAGCACCCAAGCAGTCTGGATGCTCTCTTTTGAAAAAGCCCTGTTCGCATTTAAGAACGCCTTCTTTTGAAATAGCACTTTTGAAAAAGGATGTTCTTCCTCGTAAAACGAGGTTTACCGTGGTAAAAAAAAACACTGCGTTCTTTCGATTTAATTTAGAAAGAACGCGGCAGCAGTCTAGACGCAGGGGAAGTTTTTTCGAAAAAATACCACTTTTTTCAGAAAAACCCTGGGCTGTGTCTAGACTGGCCAGTTTTTCCACAAAATCAGCCGCTTTTCCGGAAAAACTTGCCAGCTGTCTACATTGGCCGCTTGAATTTCCGCAAAAGCACTGACTTATGTAAGATTGTCAGTGTTCTTGGGGAAATACTATGCTGCTCCCGTTCGGGCAAAAGTCCTTTTGTGCAAAACTTTTGTGCAAAAGGGCCAGTGTAGACAGCTCAGATTTGTTTTCCGCAAAAAAGCCCCGATCGCGAAAATGGCGACCGGGCCTTTTTTGCAGAAAAGCGCGTCTAGATTGGCACGTTTCCTCAGATCAGATAGTGGAAGAAAATAGTCACAACCATATATACCAAAGGATACAATTAAAAAAATGAACACATATGAAAAGGACAAATCACATTTCAGAACAGGAGGGGGATGCGGGGTGGGGGGGAAGGAAGGAAGGTAAGTGTCTGTGAATTGATGATATTAGAGGTGGGGAGAGTGGGATGTCTGTGAGCTAATGGTATTAGAGGTGATAATTGGGGAAGCTATCCGCAATTATCACCTCTAATACCATTAGCTCATAGACATCCCACTCTCCCCACCTCTAATATCATCAATTCACAGACACTTACCTTCCTTCCTTACCCCCCCCCCTGCATCCCCCTCCTGTTCTGAAATGTGATTTGTCCTTTTCATATGTGTTCATTTTTTTAATTGTATCCTTTGGTATATATGGTTGTGACTATTTTCTTCCACTATTTGATCTGAGGAAGTGGGTCTGGCCCACGAAAGCTCATCATCTAATAAACCATCTTGTAAGTCTTTAAAGTGCTACATTGTCCTGCATTTTGCTTCAGCTACCCCAGACTAACACGGCTACATTTCTATCACTAGATTGGCACGGACGCTTTTCCGCAAAAAGTGCTTTTGCGGAAAAGCATCCATGCCAATCTAGACACGATTTTTCCAAAAATGCTTTTAACGGAAAACTTTTCTGTTAAAAGCGTTTCCGGAAAATCATGCCAGTCTAGACGTAGCCCTGTAGTCTAGACACACCTTTAATTAAATCGAAAGAACGCGGTGGTTTTTTTTTTGACCACAGTAAACCTCATTTTATGAGGAGTAATGCCTTTTTTCGAAAGTGCTCTTTCGAAAAAAGGCATTATTGAATGCAAACAGGGCTTTTTCAAAAGAGAGCATCCAAACTGCCAGGGTGCTCTCTTTCGAAAAAGCGGCTTGCTTTTTTGAAAGTACTGGTTGTAGTCTAGATGCTCTTTTTCGAAAGTATCTTTCGAAAAAGCCTCTTTTGAAAGAGGCTTGCAGTCTAGGGCTGCGTCTAGACTGGCATGATTTTCCGGAAATGCTTTTAACGGAAAAGCTTTTGCAGAAAAGAGCGTTTAGATTGGCATGGATGCTTTTGTGCAAAAGCACTTTTTGCGGAAAAGCGTCCGTGCCAATCTAGACACGGTTTTGCGCAAGAAAGCCCCGATCGCCATTTTTGCCATCGGGGATTTTTTGCGCAAAACAGTTTTTAGCTGTCTACACTGGCCCTCTTGCGCAAAAACATTTCCGGAAAAGGGCTTTTGCCCGAACGGGAACGTCAAAGCATTTGCGCAAGAATTACTGATTTCAGACAGTAGAACGTCAGTGCTTTTGCGCAAAATCAAGTGGCCAGTGTAGACAGCTGGCAAGTTTTTGCGAAAAGCGGAAAAACTTGCCAGTCTAGACGCAGCCCTATAGATGTAGAGAATAACACAGATGAACGGAAGGGACAGACAGAAGTTATGGCAGATGGGTTCTTCCCCTGTGTCTCGGCCTATAGCGCCCTCTGCTGGCAATGAGAGTCATTGCTTTTCATTCAACAACTTTTTCACCTGGCTTTCCCTGGATTTGTGGAAGATCATCTGTCTTTGTCAGTCTGAACATCAGCACCTTGAACATCACCTTGAACAGCACCTTGAACTTCAGACATAGGGCAATTCACAGCCAGAAGCATTCTGACAGCAGCTGAGACATGGGTAACCCCAGACAGCAGGGATATGATCATAGATTTCATCTCCTTAAAGGCCATTGATTGATATTGATTTAGACCAGTGCAACTTCTTTGCACTGAGATGCCCTGCTGATGACAATTTACCACGTGACCTCAGGAGGGGAGCGCAATTGGCTTGAGCTCGCCTGAGCCCCACCAGCCAGGGCTGATGAACTCAGACTTTGGCTTTGGTCCTGCGTCCAGCAAATTGAACACCATGTCCAGTGACCCCATTAAAACAGAGTCGTGACCCACTTTGGGGTCCCAACCCAGCATTTGAGAACCACTGATCTAGACCAGATAGGACTCGTGGTCCGAGGTGTGTTCAGAGCAGCAGTTTGGAAGCCAGCAATTTGCTTGCGTTAGCTCTCATATTGGCAGTGTGACTTTGCACAAACCACAAGTGTGCCGTGCCTCAGTTTCCTCATCTACGTTTCTCCCTATTTCCCCAAAGGGATGAGAACAGTCCTTATCAGGAGTGTTGCGCAAGTTCTTTAGCTGTGTGGGCTGTGCTCAGTGTTGTGACGAGGGAGCGACGCGGGTGGGACAGCTGTTACTCCTCTTAGCAAGACATGGCATGGGCCAGAGCAAATGCATCACCCATTTGTCCCCTACAGGTTTCTATTAAAATCTCTGCTTATAAAGTTACAGGGAGCCCCAGCACTGAAATCAAGGGGTGGGGATGCCAGGGTTCAGGGTCTGGATAGTCTGTGAGTGCCCTGAGACCCAGACGGGCTTCCCTGGGGACACGGGGTAACTGCAGTCTGCTCCAGAGGGCTTTGTAATTACTTGGCATCGACCCTACAGAGCTTCCTCCTCTGTTCTAAACACCTCAGCTGCGTCTAGACTGGCAAGTTTTTCCACAAAAGCAGATGCTTTTGTGGAAAAACTTGCTAGCTGTCTACACTGGCTGCTTGAATTTCCGCAAGAACACTGACTTCCTACTGTCTGAAATCAGTGCTTCTTGCGGAAATACAAAGCTTTTGTGCAAAAAGGCCAGTGTAGACAGCTCAGATTTGTTTTGCGCAAAAAAGCCCCAATCGTGAAAATGGCGATTGAGGCTTTTTTGCGCAAAAGCACGTCTAGATTGGCACGGATGCTTTTCTGCAAAAAGTGCTTTTGTGAAAAAGTGTCCGTGCCAATCTAGACGCTCTTTTCCGCAAATGCTTTTAATGGAAAACTTTTCCGTTAAAAGCATTTGCAGAAAATCATGCCAGTCTAGACGTAGCCCTCCTGTGCACCTGGTTTCTACAGATACTGGAAATACCCTGGGTCCCGTTCCATCAATACTCTGCCCTATTGGATAATTATTCTGGAAGTAACCAGCCCTTCTAAGGTCATTGCCTCCAAATGCCCTGCCTCGGTATGGCACTGCCCCACAGATCTCCTGCCCCTGAGAATACTCCAGCCTGCGTAACTACTTAGGCCACTCAAAGTTATGCCTGGACTGACTTGGCCAAAGGCCAGGGGCCCAGAAAGAGATAAGAGATTTCTCCCTGCTCCACTCTGGTCCCGCACTGGTCACTATCCACTCAGGCCCAGGGATCTGAGCAAGGTAAGTGTTTTGGATCAGATGCACAAGGGAGGTGGGAGCAGGAATGAGCCTATTTCTGTCGGCCAGACGGTGGGAGCCTGTCCTACAATCCCTGACTAATGTTCTACACTAAGGGGCTGTGTCTACACTGGCATGAATTTCCGGAAATGCTTAAAACAGAATAGTTTTCGTTATAAGTATTTCCGGAAAAAGAGCGTCTACATTGGCAGGCTGCTTTTCCGGAAAAGCCCTTTTTCCGGAAAAGCATCTGTGGCCAATGTAGACGCGCTTTTCTGGAAAAGAGCCCCGATCGTCATTTTCGCAATCGGGGCTTTTTTCCGGAAAAAAATACTGGGCTGTCTACACTGGCCCTTTTCCGGAACAGTGTTCCGGAATAAGGACTTATGCCCGAGCAGGACCAGCGTAGCTTTTCTGGAATAGCGGCTGATTTTGTACAGTAGAGCGTCGTTGCTTTTCCGGAAATTCAAGGGCCAGTGTAGACAGCTCGCAGCTTATTCCGGAGAAGCGGCTGATTTTCCAGAATAAGTGGCCCAGTGTAGACACAGCCAGGCTGTGTCTAGACTGTATCCCTTTTCCGGCATAAGGGATCTTTCGGAAAAGGCTTTATTTTCCGAAAGATCCGCATCTAGACTGGCCCTTTTTTCCGGCAAAGCTCGAGCCGGAAAAAAGTGGCAGCCATGTTTATGCAAATGAAGCGGGGGGATTTAAATCCCTGCTTCATTTGCAATTGCGATGTGTCTAATTTGCATCCCTTTTACGGAAAAGGAATGCAGTCTAGACACAGCCTAAGAGAACCCAGGACGAGCAACGCTGACCCCTAGCCCGGGAGCCGGGGAATGCAGCCAGTGGGAGGCGGCCTGGCAGGGAAGAGCCGAGCTGCAGGGCAATACTTAGTGAAAGGCAAAATCCCCAGCCCATCAGCTCTCCTGCCAGACTCTGCTGTCGGGCTCTGCACCTGGATTCTCTTTCGCTCTCACCTTGGTCCAAAGTAGACCTGATGATTGGAGGGGGGACAGGCACACGCGCTTCCACAAGAGACTGGGCCACCAGCCTGTGAGCGGAAGAATGTCCCTGCCACCATGGGACCTTCTGATGTGAGGATGGATTTGTTTGTGTCCACTCCCAGCTCCCCATTCGCAGGGGCCTGCAGGTTTTTCACGTCTAAGCCTGGAAAGGAGAGGCGAGGGCTCTCTCTAGTCTTCCTCCCACATTGCCTTTTGTCCATGTAGGCCTCATGACCCCAGAGGAGCACAAGAAGTTTGAGAGCCTGAACTCTCCCCACAACAAGTTCTGGATCCCCTGCGTGTGGTTCTCAAACCTGGCTGTGAAGGCGCGGAACGAGGGCAGGATCCGGGACAGCGTGCTGCTCCAGGGCATCCTGAACGTGAGTTCGTGGGCAGCCGCAGGGCATGCTGGGAACCAACCCGCCCTGCCCGCCTCATTGGGACTTGCTGCCGGTTCCCAGCCCAGGGAGTAGGCAGGGTGAGGGGAGGCTTAGGTGCTGCCCCAGTCACATCCCTGCAGCGGGAAACACACCCGCTCATAGCGATCACCCAGTGGAGGGGTGAAAATGAGACAGTCGTCCAAGGCGCCAGGGGGTTCACTTGCGCAGCAACTGTGGGAGACGGCCCAGGATGCTAGACAAGGACTGTGGCTCTTCTCTCACATGGCTTGGCAATGCCGTCAGCTCCAGGGGGGTGACTCTCCGTTTGCACCTGTGTGAGAAGAGAACTAGGCCTGGAATCCCCTCCTGACGCCACTTGAACAAGGGATAAGCCTGATCCTGCCGGTGGTGGAGAGGGAAGGGCAATATCTGCCAATGGGCAAAGCCTAGGAGTGACTGCCTTGCCCTACCTGGCAATTGTGCCCTGCCGGGTGTTAAAGTCCCTGTGGTGGAGCAGTCGGGGGGTGGGGAAAGGGGGAGAAGAATGGGAGGGAGGAGGGAGTGGTAGCTTTTTTGTGGAGGGGAGCCATTCCTTTTTCTCTGTTCTTGCCCCCTCCAGGAACTAAACACCTTGCGGAGCCAGTGCGGGAGACTGTATGGGTATGACTGGATCAGCATCCCGCTGGTCTACACCCAGGTGAGTGCAGGAGGCCTTCTGCAGCCACTACCCACGCAATGGCCTCTGCAAGGAGAATTGCGGCCACTGGCGAGAGTAGGTGCTGGGAAACAGGCAAGGCTCTTTCATACATGTGGGTCTCCCCATGGACCCCCAGAAATACCCCATGGGCACCCATGGACCCCCCCAATTCACACCCTATGGGCATAACGTCCCCACGCAGCCATACACCTGAATTAACTCTACCCCCCACGCCCCAAAGCCTGCTCCTCCGCCTGTAAGTGCATCAGCTTCTCTCCACTCAGCACTGCTGGTGCCTTAGCCCCAAGGTCCCTGCACTAGAGGCGCTGGGGAGCGCCGCTCAGCTCTGAGTGGGAGGCGCCCTCTTGGCTCTGTGTGTGCACAGAAAGCCGTTTATCTGCGTGAGACACAAGGCGCTCTGACGGTCAATAGCGCTCTGGCTGCTGCCCCAGGATAGACAGCTTGGCACCAGCCCCCTCTTTGTCTCATACAATGCAGCTGCTCAGGCACTGCTCCCTCCCACCAATGTGGTCTGCTGTGAAAGAGGAACAGCGCCTGTTCCAGATGGCTGCAAAGGTTAGCGTGGGATTGAGCGAGTGCCCGGTGCAGAGCAGATCCTCCTGCGCACCAGGATCAAAGGCAGGAGAATGTCAAGGCCACAGCTAGTCCCAGTGGTGTCTCACAGGCGCTCGGTCACTACGGGAGGCCACAGGATGTTTTCCTGGAGTGCATAGGTTAGAGCTTCACCGCCTCTGCCCACACCCTCCTGCGCTACCCCCGTTGGCTCTGCACAGCATTCAGCCCTTCGGGGTGACTAGACATTCCTAGGCAACAGGAAACTGTAGCGCTGAAGCCATGTCCCAGAGCGCAGAGTGGGGGATCCAGTTAGTAATGGGACAGGGACCGGGGTTCATTAGCTGTGGAGCCAGGGCCAGACAGCGGGGCAGGAGCAGCCTGCTGAGACTGACCTGCCTGGGTGAGTAGAGGCCAAGCACTCAAGGAAGAAGCATCTGTCTATGCAGGAACCTTCATCTTGAGAATGGAAACACAACGGTTTCTGCTTCCAGCCACCTGCCATGGGAGTTCTGGCTGAACCAGCCCCCTGACCACCCCACGCAGGGTCAGCCATACATGTCCCCATGGGCCAGGGGGGTTTCCAGAGCAGTGCTGCCAACTCACAAGTCTCGCCGTCGTGGGTGGTGCAAGGAAAGTCCCAGCTGCTGGAATTAGGAGCTTGCCGGAGACGCTCAGCTTTCCTTTAAAATCAGTTTCCAGCCCCCACGGGTACAGAGACAGTGTGCTCCGCGTGCAGCCCGGCAGCTGAGAGACCAGAAGGCAAATTCAAAAGCCAGTCAAAAACCAAACTCTGACTGTTTAATTCAATCCCATTATTTCTGGGAGCCTGATTCCTGACTTGTAAATGTTTGGGGTTGGCACCATGACAGGTGCCCCGCTGGGAATTGTAGCAAACGCCGGCAGTGGATTCATGCTTGGATTCTTTCCACTGAGAGCAGTGCAAGAAGCAGTGGGCAAAGAGACCCATTGCGCTGGTCGGTGCTTTGTCATCCAGGGGGTGGTCTCTCTGCAGCGGGAGCGGGCCTGGCATGATGCCCCCCACCCCATGGCAGTGTTTTGTCAGCCCGGCGAGACATCGAGCACTCACTGAGGGACGTTTTTCTGGGGGCGAGAGAGGGAGAATGGATTGCACTTCCCAGCACTACTGCTGACTTGCTGTGCAGCCGCCTTGTGCTTTAATTTCCTCGTCAGCCCTTGTGGGGCATTGCTGCCCAGTGCCCCTGAAAACATATGCTTTGCTGGTGTCCGGCAGAGGGGCAACGAGTTGTCAGTGCTGTCCCTGGGGCTAGCTGTTCTCTTAGCCACAGGCAGTAGGGATTGGGGGGGTGGTTAACTTCAGCACCCCCCAGGTTTGGGGCATCCTGGCCCCACATCCCTGCTACCTGGGTCTTGGCAGCTGACCCTGCCCTTTGAGGCCCTGGATGCTGGGCCCATTGCTGATCAGGGGCATTGCTGTTCGAGCTTCTGTTTGCCCATGAATCCTAGGTTCCACGTGCCAGGGAGCTGCCAGCTCGGTGCTTATGGGCTCCTCTGCTGGGCCCCACATGTGGGGTCCCTCCTGGTTGCCAGCCCCAACTCTAGGGGGCAGCGAGGTGCACAGGCAGGGGGGGAGAAGGAGGATGCAGCTCAGCATCTCCACTCCAAAAACTGGTCCAGAGCCATTGTTTCCCCAGGGTTTGTTAGTCATTGAGACACCAGCACAGCCATGCAATGTAAAGTTAGTGCTGGGGGCAGGTGCATTTAAAAACGGCTACTGCAGAAAGACACCTTCCTGCTGAAGTGTGGGGGAGGGGGATTAGGGCAGTGCTCACCCAGAGAAGCTGCCAGCTTTGCCTTTTTAAACCCCATCTTTGAAGGCCACAGAAGGAAGCAGCCCTGCCAAGCTCCTCCTATGGTAGTCTGGCTAGGCCAGGGGGAAAAGCAAGCTAGGAACCTGAGAGCTATTTCTGACCGCACACCCCTGCCCTTCCCCAGGTGGTCACGGTGGCTGTGTACAGCTTCTTCCTGGCCTGTCTCATCGGCCGGCAGTTCCTGGACCCAGAAAAGAGGTATCCTGGCCACGAGTTGGATCTCTTTGTGCCCGTCTTCACTCTCCTGCAGTTCTTCTTCTATGCTGGCTGGTTAAAGGTGGGTCCAAGGAAACATGCCGTGGCCCTCGGGAGCCTCCCTTCCCCAACATGGAACGGATTCCAGACTCAGGCAGGAGTTCCTAAGATGACCCTGGGGAACATCTCATTGTTAGAGTGATCCGGGCGCTGCACCTCCATGGTCCACGTTCAAGTCCCCATGCTTAGCCTGCTCTGTCTAGCCCAGCAGAGGCTGAGGGTGCTTCCAGGGTCTTCCCTATCTCTGAATGCTCCACCTTGCAGGAGATCTGGGTTCACATCCTAAGCCCAGGCTCGTACCAGCTGTGCCCTGGGGCAGAGGGTTTCATTGGGCCTGCAGAGAATTGCTCTATGGTCTTTCCTGTGGTTGAATCTAGAGTTGCAGTGACAGGCTGATGGGAGAGCTCTGGCTTCCTCCTTCCCAACGACAGGACTTCTAGGCTGTGTCTACACTACACCTCTTTTCTGGAAAAGGGATGCAGATGAGACAAGTTGGAATTGCAAATGCAGCGGGGATTTACATTTTCCCCGCTGCATTTGCATGAACATGGCTGCCGTTTTTTTCCGGCTCAGGGCTTTGCCGGAAAAAAGCGCCAGTCTAGACAGGGATCTTTCGGAAAATAAAGCCTTTTCCGAAAGATCCATTATTCCTGATTTTAAGAGGAATAAGGGACCTTTCGGAAAAGGCTTTATTTTCCAAAAGATCCCCGTCTATACTGGTGCTTTTTTCCAGCAAAGCCCCAAGCCGGAAAAAAGCGGCAGCCATGTTCATGCAAATGCAGTGGGGAAAATGTAAATCCCCGCTGCGTTTGCAATTCCAACTTGTCTAATCTGCATCCCTTTTCCGGAAAAGGGGTGCAGTGTAGACACAGCCCTATAGTGTAGCACACTAAACAGCAAACATACAGCGTCGCTCACTGTCCCAGAAGCCATGTGGTGGCTCATCTTCCCTTTTTAACCCCCTTACTGCAATGGGAAACGCAACTGAAATGTGCTTTCTGGGGCACTGCGAGGCCCACTGGCCTGGCAGGTCACTCTCTTGAGGAGGGGGGTTTGAACCATGTGCTTTCAATGCACAGGTGGCGGAACAGCTCATCAACCCATTTGGAGAGGACGATGATGATTTTGAAACCAATTGGCTCATTGACAGGAATCTGCAGGTAAAGATGGGACCTGATCCCACATGGCACAGCCATCAACAACGAGAGCTATGATGGGGCAGCACCCTGGGGCTCAAGAGATGCTTGGCTCCAGGTCTCCAAACACTAGGCGAGAGGTCAGGGGCGTGCTCACTTGGCACCTCTTCCCCATTATCCACAGTTCCTTCTTGGTGCTGCAGGCAGCATAACCTTAGAGAGGGGCCCTGAGTCTGGGGGGGTGGCAAAGGGGTCTGAGTAAGGGGAAGGAGAAAAGGACTTTCTGCATGAGGAAGCCCAGCTCCTTGGTCCCTCGGTAGCTGAGAAACCAGCCCACATTGGAAGATGGTGGGACAAGATCTGTCCCTGCAGGGCCACACCATTCCAGGGAGCATGTGACTGTTGGCATATGCCGCTCCGGTTGCATGATGGCTGGTGTACATGTGTGAGGGGCTATGTCCCTGCGTGCAACATCCAGTGTCATTTTCTAGCCAGGCCATGTGGCCTGTGCTCATGTTTAAGACTTTGTGATATCTCACTGGTCTCCCACTTGTCCATGGTGCTATGCCGTTCCTACCCCTTTTCAAAGCCATCACCTCCTTCTCCCATCAACGGCCTTGTATCTTTTCCACACTGCTTCTTGTGCCTAGAAGAGCTTCTCTCCCACTGGGGTTCAGCCAAAAAAATTCTCCCCCCTAAAGCTCAGAGCTGTGTACACCAAACCATGCCCCTGATCTCAGCCTCCTGCTCTTTCCCCTTGGTTCCAATTTAAACAATATTGCATACATGAAGAATAACCTTGGTACCTTATTTCAGAGAGGTAGCTATGTTTCAGCAAAAACAGAGGCCAGTAGCACTTTAACAAATGTATTAGGGTATAAGATTTCGTGAGCTACAACTCACTTCCTCAGATGCTGAAGAGGAAAAAAGCGGAGGTAGAGATGGGAGTTTGACATCTGTGCTAATTAATTCCGAGTGGATATGGCTCATCTTCAACAATGGTGTGAAGGTGAGAGTACCTGACTGCAAAATTATCCCTTGTAATGTGAGAACCACTCCTTGGCTGTGTCTACACTGGGCCACTTATTCCGGAAAAGCAGCCGCTTTTCTGGAATAACTTGCCAGCTGTCTACACTGGCCACTTGCTTTTCCGGAAAAGCAATGACAATCTACTGTAAAATTGTCAGTGTTTTTCCGGAAAAACTATGCTGCTCCCATTCGGGCAAAAGTCCTTTTCCGGAAAAACTGTTCCGGAAAAGGGCCAGTGTAGACAGCACAGTAGTCTTTTCCGCAAAAAAGCCCCAATCGCAAAAATGACGATCGGGGCTTTTTTCCGGAAAAGCGCGTCTACATTGGCCACGGACCCTTTTCCGGAAAAGCATCCTGCCAATGTAGACGCGCTTTTTCCGGAAATACTTATAACGGAAAACTGTTCCGTTTTAAGCATTTCCGGAAAAGGGTGCCAGTGTAGACATACCCTAAATAGACACAAGGGCTATCAAATTTGCAAATGAATTCCAGATCAGCAGTCTCTCTCTGCAGTCTGTTTTTAAAGTTTGGAGGTTTTTTTGCCTGAGACTGGCAATTTGCAAATGCAAAAATGTGTGTGCAGGGAGGTTAACTTGTTCATATATCAAACTCAGCTGGTTATTCATTGAGCGCTTTCCTGTTGCATCCCTTCCCCATTCCTAGGCCTAGGGTGACTGCAAATTCTTTTGGAGAAGAGAGTTTGTTCTCTTAAATGCAAGTCCTACACCATGCAGAATTATTTTACCTTGAATCTGATGCTCCTGTCATCCCCTCAGGTCTCCCTTCTAGCTGTGGATGACATGCATCAGGACTTACCCCTCATGGAGAAGGACCTGTATTGGAATGAGTCCTACCCCCAGCCACCCTACACAGCAGCCACCGCTGATTATAAGCGGACATCCTTTCTTGGCTCAACCTTTGACATTAGGTGAGTGAAACTAAAGGCTGTAAGATTAATCATCCCCTTTCTTGCCATGCAAAATTATCAGTGGAGGCCAGATTTACACTCAGACCAGAGCCACGTGTCACACAATCTGTGGATCTTACACATGTGCTTCTGGAGGGCAGCAGTTCTTCCCGCACCATAAATATCCACTCTCTGGAGTTGTGTTTCTCAAATCCTCTTTCGCATGTGAAATCATGGTAAGAGACAGTGGCTTCATAGCCCAGATGTGTGCCTGATACTGCAATATAGAGGAAGACATGAGGGATGGTTTATTGCAGCACTTGCCCTGTACCACAACTCTCTCCCTTGATCTTCACTGATCACAACTCAGTATTTAAGTAGAAGGCAAACGCCCACTCTCCGAGGTGCTTTTCCACACTCAGGAGGAAAATTCCTTCCAGAGTGTCACTGTACCTGACAGCCTGTTTTGCCTCTCCCCAGCATGCAGAAAGAAGAGATGGAATTCCAGCCGCTGGAACAAATTAAAGAGAACGAGGAGGCAAACCACTCTACACCGCTGCTGGGACATCTGGGCCGCCTGTTGGGGGTCCAGTCACCTAGTTTCTCCAGATCATCCTCCCGGCTGAACCTGCCACGCCGCAGGAATGACCCTTTGTCTCCCTTTCCTCAGTACTTGTACCAGGATGTGGGGAAACCTGGAAGCCCCTGCAGCACCAGTCAGCAAAGGGGGGATTCCTCCCATCCAGGCTCCAGCTCACAGGAGCAATGGGACAATGAAAACAGAAAATTGAGAGAGTTTGATGCCTTCATATCAACCCCTTTCTATGAGAGACCTGGCTTTTATAGCGCTCCACAGACACCAATCAGCTCCATCCCTATGAACTTCCCATCTAAACGCCAAGGACGCAAAAAGCCCCCTGCTCTTGCCAGCATCATGGCCTGTTCCACTTCAGCGAGAGACAACTTTGTCAGCTTGTCACCTTCCAGGGTTAGTGATGTGGACAAGAGCCAGAGCTCCCTAAAGGAAACTTTTGTTTGGCCAGGAGAACAAGACAAAGCCCCTGACTCCCTGGTGCTGACAGTAGAGGAAGGAGAGAAAAACACTTTGGACAATAAAACAAATGAGGTTGCCCCTGTTAGAAGCCCAGGGATTCAATCAATAGGATTGGGAAGCCCCAAGTTTCCCTTCCTAGCAGAGTCCCCAGATCATGAAAAACAGGGCAGCTTCAAGAGCTTGAAGAGTCTGAAAAGCCGACAACCCTGGCTAACACTGGAGAACATGACACCCGCTGCCACCCCAAACTCAGATAACCCAAGCAACTTTCATACCCCCAACATGAGAACTCCTGGCAGCAGTGGGCCCCTCTTCTTCTCATTCACCCCTGTGACATCCCCACTGCTTGAGAGGTCACACTCCAGGAATCCAGATACTGTTCCCAGTCCAAGCTCAGACCATGCAAGCAGGGCCCCAGCCCAGACTTCCATAGAGACTTCTGGGACTGGGAGAGAGACAGGAAGTGGCCATGCTAGTGCTCATCACATTGAGGAGCAGAAGAGAGCAGACAGTCCTTCACCTAATGACTCCGGTATCTCCTTGGCAGAGGGTGACTATGTGGGGCTGATGGAGGTGATCATGGAAACCAGTGAGACTGTGTCTGATGAAGGGAAAAGGGAAAGTGGATAGATACAACTAAATGAAGAGACCAGTTGGTTCCTTCCAACTGCTGAGATACCAGGCCTATCGATAATACTGTAGTGTCTTTACAATGGTCATTGGTGCTCACTGTGCATAAAGCTTCTACAAAGAGGCAATGCTACTATATCAACCATACACTGCCACGGGGGAGAAGTGCAGTACCTGATGGATGATGCAATGGACCTGGTGCTGACTGGACAAATTCACAGCACTTCAGTGACACACCATTTCAGAATACCAATATAACTAATGCAAAAAGATTTTACAGAATTCATAAAATTCTTTATTAGTGGCAAGCAGGAGACAGGAGCAACAGGACACCAGCCTTTTAGTACCTGGGGTACAGAAACAGATTAAATCAGAAGTCTGTTTCTTAAATATGCCTGGAAGGTTGACCCACGTGGTAACCACACTACCACTCAGCTTTATGAATGTTTGCCTCAAGAGACCCCATAACAAGTGCAGGGGATACATGTAAACATTAGAAATGTGAAGTTTGGGGAGGGACAATTAGGATAGCCAGATATCCAGAGGAAGGAACTGGAATAAACAGCAGGCAGCTGATTTACATTACAAAATGCAGGTAGTTGATATCTTGGATTAATCAGAAGCAAACGAGTAGAGACCTGAAAAGATACAGATGTAGACAAAAGTTCTGTCTACACAAACAAGTCAGATAGCCAGTGATGCAGATATCCACAGATTTGGAGGACTCTACAAATCAACAACAACAAAAAACCTACTATTGCTTCCACTCCAATTTTTTTTCCTTCCCCAGTATTTTGTCCCTTCTGTCCATGCCTCTTCCCCCCAGTTCACCTACACACTTTGAGCAATTAGCGCTCATTAAAAAAGTAGTTTATGGTAAGTAAGAAATATGGAATGGAAAAAAAAACAACTTTGTCAGTGTGGTTTAGAATAGAATTCTGACTAAGAAAAACCAGAGGTCAAACAAGAAACTCCACTTCCTCATTGCAGTTTCAAGAAGCTACATCAGTGAGCAGTCATCCCTAGCTTTTTGTTAGATGCTCCTGACCCATAGCAGTTTGAACATAAGCAATGGAGACAGAAACCTTTTAAAGGTCACACTTCCTCCATCTAGTTCATGCAGATTTTTCATTTTAAGACCCTACACACACACACCCCTAACTTGTTACACCCATTTTGCTAGCTACAGAAGAAAGCTGATGCATATTTAAAAAAATCAACTGTGTACGTATTGGATATTAGAGACAAATTTGAACTGAGTTTCAGTAAAGATGGGATGAGACTTTATAGGAGTCAAATTGGAAAAGGCTGCTCTGCAGTATAAATGAGAAGTGTGCTTCAAAACCATAGCCCTGATGTCCATGACTTGCAGTAATTTTCAAAAACAATGTTGTGTAAACTGTATCTCCCCTTTACCCTAACCCAGATACCCAAGATATCACTGGCTTAGCTTGCCCTTCACCCAAACTAAACTGAAGCATTGCACTTTCCCTCTGAAAGAGGTCCTTAGAGATAGCCTAAGAACCCCACACTACTGAAGAGGGTTAATTCTACATTTCTTACTGTCACAAAGCATTTGGCTGAAGTATCTAACTTTTCTTCTGTGCTGTTTCAGTAGAGGAAGCTAGCTGCTAATGTTCCTGAAAGCACAAAGTTTCTGGGGGTGATATCTATAGATATGGACAAACATTTGAGTATGAGCATATGTAGCAAAGCTTTGGTTCTGTTTTGGTCACTTCCTTTATGATTAGCTTGCCCACTGCAGATTTCAGACCGTCCAAGTCCCTCATTGTACTGAAAGTAGCTAAATTGTCTCTGTACCCATGAGCATATGCTCATGGAATAATCCCTACAGCAGATCCAAGTGGTAGGGAATGCCTCTCCTACTCACTCTGTCAACTGAAGTATGCCTGTGGAGCTGTGGTGAACACAAAGGAATAGTGCCTAGTCAGTGATGCAAGATACACCCCCCTCATAATGAATTAACACAGTTTGCCCCCATCCCAAGATGGATCATCCTCAGAGGAGATATGCTGTGAAACCCCCACATGCAGTAGTCACGCCCATATCATGCAAGGCAAATGAAACAAACTTGAAACAAGTCACTTTATTGACTGTAAGGTGTTAACACAAAAAGTGAGATTTTTGGTACAGAATGACATCTAGATAAACAGAAGATGCATGCACTGCTGGGCAGCAAGCTAGGAAGCTTACTGAAACCCATGGGTGGTCTATGCAGAGGCTTTAGCTTTGATTGCCACAATCCCCCAGGGTGTGCTTGTCAAAGAGGTACTCTGCCATCCCATTTTTGGGTGCCCCCATCTTGCGCAGATTGGTCACATGGTCACCCAGTTCTTTGATGGCCTTCACCTGCTCATCCAGGTAGTGGGTCTCAATGAAGTCACACAACTAAGAGGGGAGAAGAGTTACTTGTGTCAGTATTATTTATTCAACCAAACAGGCAGAATCAAACGGATCTTGGGTTTGTACTTGCAACTACCTCTTAAGGCAATTAGGCATGTGGGGGGGAGGGGGGGAATTGATTTCCTACTAAGGGGGAGGAAAAAAACCTGCATCTTCTCTCCCCACAGGGTTATGCTCTTGAATTACCAAAAGAGAAAAGCTTCTGAATTTACTTGAGTGATGTGAAAACATTATCAAATAATTCTAAGTGGAAGACCCCCCCTCCCCCAGATTTGTTGGTATATTGCAGGGCACTGGAGCACAGGTTCTTGTTTCAGAGGTTTAATTTCAGTAAGTGGAGTTGGATATTTCATCAATACATGGAATAAATTGTTGTGCACTGAGGAACATGCAAATGTGCACCAAATGGAGACACAAACCTCACTCTCCCAAGTGCACCGTTTACAAGGAATAGTGATTTGAAGTTTAAAGCTTTGTATACATCAAGGTATTATATACACATTACAGTAATCCATCTTTGCAATATACTCTAGTTCACTTTAATTTGTGCTGTTTCAAGCAAGTGTGCACCAGCAATGTCTACAGACTAATTAATGCACAATAGTGTAATTTAGTCATTACCCCCCCTGCAAC
Source organism: Pelodiscus sinensis (assembly GCF_049634645.1). NCBI lineage: Eukaryota > Metazoa > Chordata > Testudines > Trionychidae > Pelodiscus > Pelodiscus sinensis. Next base: position 124,713,683 of record NC_134714.1, on the reverse strand, counting down.
TCGGTATATAAGAGCTGTTAGACATGTAATATTTTGGTGTTTACTGATAAATACCAGTTTCATGTCTGAATCTGGATGTTATCCTGACATTACAACCACCTCCCAAGCCTATCAGTCTCCTGCACCTTCCATTTATAGCTATGGAAACCTTCCCTCGTAGCGTTTAAATTTCTGACTGTTACTATTTACACCCTTTCAATACAGACTGTTCAATTGCCTTTAGTCATTTAGAAAGCTAGATTTAGAAGCATTTACTCAATCTCATGATTTTACTGCTTGCCCACAATTTTACTTCAGATTTTCAGTGTATGTGCCTGCATTGCTAAGGCATCAATCTCTTCCCACTTCCTTCCAAATTCTGTTCAAGTTTCTAGCATTGAGGAGTCTCCCTAAAGCTAAACCCCTCACAGGAGACCTGTAGGTTCAGACATTCAGGATTTACCCCTTTTACCTTTTATGCATCAGAGGAGCCAAAGCTTCATGGCACTAAACTGCTTTTAGATTCATATTGAGCTGATAATTAGAATGAAAATAGTGCTTAATTCTGAAGAAATGAAGAAAGCTAGCTATGCTTGTGCCTCAGTAGCCTGGTGACTTGCTGTGGAATCAGCCAGCTTTCCACACATGTTCAGTAGCAGAGAAGATCTTTCTGAACAAGGCAGGTCCTGCTAGACACAGCTGGAGCAAAGCACTGCAAAACAACCTAATGCCACCCATGTGCTAACTGATCAGTTCCATCACTGTTATTCACAGGGGCTGTGTCTAGACTGGCATGATTTTGAGGAAATACTTTTAATGGAAAAACTTTTCCGTTAAAAGTATTTCCGCAAAAGAGCATCTAGATTGGCAAGTGCCTTTGCACAAAAGATTTACTTTTGCACAAAAGCATCTGTGCCCAGTATAGATGCAGTTTTGTGCAAGAAAGCTCCAGCGGCCATTTTCACAAGAGGGCTTTTTCCTGAGCAGGAGCATCACAGTTCTTGCGCAAGAACACTGACAATCTTACATTAGATTGTTAGTGTTCTTGTGCAATTCAAGCAGCCAGTGGAGACAGGCGGCAAATTCTGCACAAAAGCAGCTGCAGCCTGTGTTAGTTTGGAAAAATCCCAGCTTGTGCTGGAGAGTGCATGGCTGGACACCCTGAACCCCTCCCAAAAACACATCATTAAAGGCTTGCATAACCACATTCTAGTCTCAGCTTCAATCTCCACTTACATGAGGGTCATTCTTGTCAGTTGCCAGCTTGTGCAGATCCAGGAGTGACTGGTTCACATTCTTTTCCAGGTGCAAGGCACACTCCAGTGCTGTCAGCCCATTCTCCCAATCATCACGATCTGGTTTCTAACACAGAAAGGAGCACACACACCACCACAACTTAGCTGCCATCAGATGCCACACACAGCAGCAGGGCAGTGGGAACTCAGTTCACTAGAATCTCATCAGAAACAAGAGTCTAACCTTCCACCCCAAGGGCTGGATTAATTTTTCTGGGAGCTCAAGGCTGGCAAGTTGTGGGGGGCCCTAGCCTCTGGGATAGTGCAAAAAATAAGGGATTCAGTGTGCAGAAGGGGCAGGTTCTGAGCAGGAGGAAGGGTGCAGCAGTAGGCTGAGAATGGGGACCCAGGACATGGGTAGGAGGTAGGGTGCATCAGGAGGTTGGGACACCTACCTCCACAGATCCCAGGGGAGCACAGGTGGCCACACACTACCTTGTGCTTGCAGGTATTGCCCCCCTTCCCCATCACTCCCATTCACCAGGATTCCTGGCCAAAGAAAGCAATGGAGGAGGGGGTGTTTGAGCCTGCAAGCAAGTGCAGGGACAGATTCCTCACCTGGCAAGTCAGAACTGAGACCCGCCCCCCAGGTTGCCTTCTGGCCTTTAAGGCTGGCTCTCCAGCCTTGTGGAGGGGCATAGAGGTTTGGCCGCTGAAGCGCCAACAGGCTGTAATGCCAGGGGAAGAAACAAAGGAAAGCCTCAAGCCATGCCTACCATATCAAGGCAAACCACAGACTGGTTTCCCCATCCCTTCATTAAAGTCTCTGTACAGACTACTACAGTAGTATTCGTCTGGTTTACAGTGTCCCAAATCTATCAACTTTCTTATTAACTAATCATCTCCCCGAAGTGCTCTTACTGGTGTCTCCCCCAAGGTGGTCTGACATTCATGAGAATTGTTAATACAAGGCCATATTTTTTTACCGATACCAGCTGTATTATCCAAAACAGTGGGGAAGGGACCTCTAGGTAGAAGACTGATCCTCTAAACAGGGAAGAGGCTTCAAGAAATGAAGTTTCTATACCTGGGCAAAGGTGAAGCCTGGAAATTAATGTCATAAGACCCAGCAGCAGGTCAGTCTATAGGGAGAACTAGTCTTCAGCCAGACAAACTATTGCTTTAAGCTAGTTCAGGTCTCAAAAAAAAAAAAAATTAAAAAAAAAAGGAGGGTGAAGTGGTGAGAACTAGAGTATATGTTATACCAAGGCCAGTGCTCCTGACCCCTGATTTTATAGTAATTACTGGGTGTTCTGAAAGACCTCAACAAGTCTTCTGATTAAACATTCTCAAAAGCACCGGATACTGTACTGGGGTTATGTAAAAATAGAAGTATAATTATTTCTAGCAACAACATTTTCCTAAACACTTACTCTTACTTCAAATTTGAGACTCAATGAAAAGTTTTGAATTTTAAAGATTTTTTTTTTTTTTTTTTAATAGCACGTAGCTGATGCAAGTTATTCAGAGTGGCTTAGTGATATGTTGATTACAGACTCTTAGGTAATCTACTTCCATGGCACTAGATACACCATAATATTCATGTTCCCTGGTAACATAAGGACCTAATCTAATCTAGGGACTAACAATTTAGAAAACAAAACAGAAGCTGGGCTGATAGAGATCATATCCACTGGAACTCTCTAAGATACAGGTCAGAAAGGCACTCATTTCTTGTACAGTCTAAAACCATCACTGTCATCTTAGATGAGAAGTATGGTGTAATCACAGGCGAAAAAATGCATATACTGAGACTTGTACATCTTGGTACCAGTATCTAAGGATCATACTTACATATCTGCACTGCAAGGTTTTTCCCTACTGCCGATTCATGAGTTGATAAAATTTGCTTACTGTTGGATACATTACTAAGTAATTAATTGGCCAACATTTGAGATGACCCAGACTGGCTTTCATAGCCCCTCTTCCAGCCTGGGTGCAGACCACAAAAGGAAGTTACTGTTCATGCCCTTGAAAAGTCTCCTTAGCATTGCTGCTAACCTTAATATCCTGCAGAAAGATGCGACCGCCCCTCTGGTTCTGCAGCTTCATGAGTTTTTCAGCATGCTCACGCTCATCGTGGGACTGGTGCAGAAAATACTTGGCAAAATTTTTCAGAGCCACATCATCCCGGTCAAAATAGAAGGACTGAAAACAAAATTCAGATAGTAGAATGAACACTTCGCTGGTCTGGGAACCTGTGAATGCAGATCTCAATCAAATTAAACGCTTGCCATTTCTATTGTTGCCTTCATTGCGGATGTAGTAGTTCTGTCAAGATGGCAACTCACTGGGGTTTGGAGTAACTTTCACTTGGAAGGCACAGCTATTTAGTTGCTAAGTGACTGGCACACACTCCACATGCTCAGCCATTTCACCTCTGCACTCCCTCTCATTTGGGCTGCATCTAGACTGGCATGATTTTCCACAAATGCTTTTAATGGAAAAAAATTTCTGTTAAAAGCATTTGGGGAAAGAGCGTCTAGATTGGCACGGATGCTTTTGCGCAAAAGCACTTTTCCCGGAAAAGCATCCATGCCAATCTAGAGGTTTTGTGCAAGAAAGCCCCGACCGCCATTTTTGCCATTGGGGCTTTTTTGCCCAAAACAGTTTTTACCTGTCTACACTAGCCCTCTCACACAAAATCATTTGCACAAGAGGGCTTATCCCCAAGCGGGAGCATCATAGTATTCGCACAAGAACACCGACAATCGCCAATGTAGACAGCTGGCAAGTTTTTCTGCCAAAGCAGTCACTTTTGCAGAAAAGCTTGCCAGTCTAGATGCAGCCTTGGGGTATGAAGCCAGTTGAGATTTCTGTGAATACCAGAGTCATACTTCAACCCCTCCAAAGCGTAACTGTCTCCCTTCTGAGCACCATACTTTGCTGCCATCAGAAACAAGCCATACAGAACCGATCAGTATCTTGTGCTCCATTAATAGTTTAAAGCTCCCAAAAACTTTCTGAACGTAGTTGGGGCTGAAGCACATTTGTTCTTTGCTAAACCCCTTTTTAACAAGAGGTGTTTGTAGCAAGTTATGGTCTCACTTTTGGAGAAATCAAGTGATGAACTGCCATTTTGATCATTTTTGGGGGCTAAAATGAATCCTGTTTTGAGCACTGGACTGCACCAGATACGGGATGCAAGTGTGTCGCAGTATAAAAGGAGGCAGTTGCCTCCCTGCACTTCTGCCTCCGAACCAGCTTAAAAGCCAGATCTTAGCATGCATGGGCTCCTCCCTCCCTCTCCCAGGGAGTTGGCTGCTGCCCTGTGTCTGCAGGGATGGGTGGCAGTTAGTACTAAGGATGTTAAGTAGCATGTAATTCACTGTTTGATTAGTTGATAGGGCAGCAATGCCACTGCAGCCTTTCAAGAGGGCAACACCATATGGAGCCCCCAGGGTCAGCAGTGCTGCAACACCCCTTCTTCCTGACAGGGGAGGGGGGGGGGAAGGGGAGGACCACTACTTAACTATCTGATAAGCATTTGCTTATCCATAGTCAACTAGTCCTTAACATCCCTATCTGTACTAGCCAGGGAGCTAGCTGCTGCCCCTTATGTAACCATGAAACCACTGAAATGCTTGGCATTTACACAATTACACACATTTTAACCTCTTTACACCAGCTAGTACTTTCTTCTCTGAAAGTTTTTTAAAGCATGTTCTGTTGACCTCAAAAAAGATACTGAGGTACAGTTAAGAAATTAATACATGGGGGGAGAGGGGGACCATTTGAAAGTCTACAAGATTCTGATCAACTTCAGAGTTGAAGAGGGATCCTTCAAGAGAGTCTCGACGTACTGGTCTAGCAATGTTAATTTTACAAGCTACTGGAGAGATTAAAAGCAAAGGTGCGCATTTGGGAGCTAGGGTCTGGTGTGTACAGAGGAAAGTACAAAAGCCTGCTCTTTTTTTATTTCAAATGCCAAGCAAGTCTGAAGCGTGATCCCTGGATTAGCCAGCTGTTAAAGGCTGCCAGAGCAATTCATACAGCGCCACAGCCGTGCTCCAAACCCCCCCACCCACCATCAAGCCAGTTTGAAGCGGCCCCTTTCCCTCAAGGAGCAGCTCGGAGGAGTTACCCGCACGCTCGGGGGCTGCGCTCCCACCGTCTGGCGGGCTTAGCCCTGCAGCGCGCCAGCAGGGAGAAGCCCCGCCACAGGCGACAGGCACAAGAGCAGCTCGGCAGAGGCGCCCCCCCCCGCAGCAGAGGGAGGGCGGGAGCCGATAAGAAGCCCTCAGGAGGCCCAGGTGCGAGAGCTGCGCCGCGCAGATAAACACGGGGGGCCGAGCCCGGCGCGGCGCCACCAGGAGGCCCCTCCCCCGAGCCGCAGCGCGCGGCCTGGGCCGAGCCCCCCAGCGGGTACCCCTCCCCCACCGCGGCAACAAAGGAGGCGCGCGCGGGCCCGGCAACGACAACGCCGCCCCCCCCCCCCCCCCCGGAGAGGCTCGTCCCCCTCCCTCCCGAGGGATCACAGGCCCAGCCCACCCCGCCCTGTCGCGCGGCACGTAGGCCCCCGCGCGACCCCTCCGCGCGGGCCGCGGGCGGTTGGCACGTACCATGCTGAGGTACGCGTAGGAGGCGTAGAGCTCCAGGTTGATCTGGCGGTTGACGGCCGCCTCGCAGTCCTGGTGGTAGTTCTGGCGCACCTGGGAGGGAGAAGAAGACATGGCGGCGGCGCTGCTGTTGCTGCTGTTACTACTATAGGAGACGAGAGGAGGCGGAGAGGAGGGGTCCGAGCGGCAGCGGTTCCGTCCAAACACTGTTGAAGCAGGAACCTCCGGGCTCGGGTCTGTCTGGGGGTGACGCGATCTGAACGGGCGAACGCCTCCGGCTCGCCTTATATATGCACGTCGCCGCGCGTCAGGAGGCCCCGCCCAAGGTGCGCGCGCAGAGAACAGGAGGGAGGGAGCGAGCGGGGCGGGGGACAGGAGAGCGGCTGAAGGGATTTGCCCCGCGCTCAGCGGCTGGAAGCTATTGGCTCAGCGTGACTCAGCAGATTCCGCTGCTGGCTGTGCCCACGACAGCTCATGATCCCAGCTACCTGCTTTGTTAGTCTATAAAGTGCTACCAGACCGTTCCTTGTTTTTTCTTGGTGCATTGGTGTGTTTCTCCCAACCCTCTCCCCCGCCCAGCAAGGACAGTGGGCCCCATCCCTTCAGTAGCCTTTGCACCCCAGCTAACCAGTGCTGCCACTTCCTCATCTGTCTGCTCGACATCCTGGTCCTTGGCACACCTCTGCATCTCCAGGCCCTTCGTGTACCTGCAGAACACAGACATACACACACAACATCAGCCTTAGTGCAGAACCAGCTCTGGCCTTCCCCTCCCAGCCCAAACTCTTTGGCTACGTCTAGACTGGCATGATTTTCCGCAAATGCTTTTAACGGAAAAGTTTTCCGTTAAAAGCGTTTGCGGAAAAGAGCGTCTAGATTGGCACGGACGCTTTTCCGCAAAAGCACTTTTTGCGGAAAAGCGTCCGTTGCCAATCTAGATGCGCTTTTGCACAAAAAAGCCCCGATCGCCATTTTCACGATTGGGGCTTTTTTGCGCAAAACAAATCTGAGCAGTCTACACTGGCCCTTTTGCGCAAAAGCTTTGCGCAAAAGGGACTTTTGCCCGAACGGGAGCAGCATAGTATTTCCGCAAGAAGCACTGATTTTAGACAATAAGTCAGTGTTCTTGTGGAAATTCAAGCGGCCAGTGTAGACACCTGGCAAGTTTTTCTTGCCAGTCTAGACACAGCCCTTTAGTTTAAGGGGACTATCTGTTGGGATTCCTTCTTCTCTGGAAGAGTGGCGCTGCTGGCGCACATACTCACGTACTTTCTCTCAATGACAGACCGTCCCATGGAGAATGTCGCTTTCTTGGGAAGATGACATGGGCCACCTATGTATATATTGGACCATCCACACCCACACCGCTGTATAATAATAATTAATAATACTTTGCATTTCTATAACTCCTCCTCTACAAGGATCACTATCAACAAAAAAACAACCAAGGTGAGAACAGCTCTTTATCTGTGTAGATTCTTATGTTAGTACCCTTCCTATCTAATTGCCATCCTATGAGCCTTATCTGCTTTTTTTAATTATCCAATTTTTAGGTGCTTATAGATTACCAGTTTTGCCTGTTTGGTTTTCCCTTTGATATTTATATACCCTCTGCTTCTTGTTTCCTACACCCTTCCATTTTTTTTCCTTACCCCTTCTCCTCTATTTATTTTGGATCTGGACATCCTAACCTCAAAACTCTGGTCATCTGAAGAAGTGGGCTGTGCCCACAAAAGCTCATGATACCATCTACATGTTTTGTTAGTCTATCAAGTGCTACCAGACTATTTGTTGTTTTTTAAGTTTATACTTTACAGCCATGCGTTGATACCATTGCTTTTACCTCTGGTTTAAAATATAAAGAAGAAAACCTTTTCATACTTTAATCTGAGATTTAATGTATCATTTCCCAGCCATTACTTTTGTTTCCTGGTGTGAGACAAATGCATGTTAATCTGATTACATCTTTTTCAGGACTGAATCTGCTCAGTTATAAACCCCAAGGAGCCAGAATGGCCAGAGTCATTTACTATAGTCCATATAATGGTCTTGAAGCCAAATTACTCCCTATCTACATTTGTACAACCAGAGTGAAATTAGCAGAGTCATCTAGTAGTAAACACAGCACAGAATCTGGCCCTGAGTATGTTGAAACGTAGATGCATATTCTTCTAGAATAACAATAATAGGCTGTTTAACTACGATATACACTTATATCGTATTTTGGGGAGAAGTAATTTCTTGATCCCATACATAACCATTGTTTTTCTGTCAATTTGTTTTGACGATGGCTTTAGTTGTACAGGAAATGAATGTAAATGATTCATTGACAATGACAGTTGCTCATTTAGATTTGATATCCGGACAGTGATTTTAGAGACGTAACACAATGACAATGCACTTTAAAGGGCAGATTTCAAACTATGAGTCTGAACTATATCAGTACAGAAGACTATTTACAAATGACTGATTGGAGGATTACTGGGGTTTTAAAAAAACTTCTGACAATCTTCGAAAAAAGGCTCTTACGGAAAATAATAATGATAAAGTTTGAATCAAAATCCTAGTGGGTCTTACAAAGGAATCAAACAATAGGGAATTAATTGAGATGTAAACAATTTCTACTCCTCAAAGTGAAGGTAATTCTTTTGTTGGGGCCCTGAAGCCATCCAAATTAGGATGCATGATTTTATGTTAATAATTTACAGGAGAAAGAGGTCACATTGGTAAAGCTCACCAATGATGTAATAATGGTATGACACCCAAGAGTTCAGTTTAAAAAACTAAATTTTATTTCAAGTCACTGGACCTGGGTCAGAGTGAGAAAAGTTAATGGCTTTGTCATATGAGTTTTCCTTATTTAAATTAAATGCACAGAAAAACATAATGTTGTTTAAAATAAGAACCACAAACTAAACCAGCCAGTTATTAAAATAGTAATTGAAAAGTCATGAATGAAGGTCAGGGCAGACAATCCGAGCTCTCTGAAGGCATGTCTACACTCACCGCACCGGAGATCAATGTTCTGGCATTCAATTCAGAGGCTCTAGTATAGAACCATAAATCTAACGCTAAAGGCAGCTCCAGCCAGCGCCTGTACTCCTCACAGTCGCGACGAATATGGGAAGCCAACTGGAGCGTTTGCTTCCATCAGCCTCCTGCTGTGTGGACGCTGCCAAGCTCAGCTTAAGATAAGCCAACTCCAGCTAAATATTCTACGTAGCTGGAGTTGCGTACCTTAAGCCAAGCTGCCAGGTCTAGCGTAAACCTAGCCTGACAACTGAGAGGACTATTTTGTGTCTTATTTAGTATTGCCAAACTCACATGTTCAAATCAAGAGGTTTTTTTTAAATAACCAATAAATCTTGGGCTTTCTTTGTTTATTTTCTGGTTTCTGAGCCTTGAGGATGCCCTGTGGTCATACACACACAGCCTAGAAACTTCCATTTCCTTAAAATGAAAGCTAAGATTCTCAAATAATTTCATGATTCCAGGAGACCCATGATAAAATCACCATGACTGAAACTCAGCAGTTTTTCTGATCAAATGTTCACTTCTTGTTCTCAAAACAGTTCCTGTTGTAATGACCTTCTTCAGTCATTAAGATGGATCCACAATATAGAGCTTATAATGACTACTTCTTTTCATTGGGTGTGCGTGTGTGTTACATTTTCAGAACAGAAATACAGTCAAAGGCATTCTGGATGTGCTAAGGAAAGAGCAAATATCCTTCTTGGTTTTGTTTAGATGTCTTCTGTCTTCTTGTAGGTCTGATCATCAGATTATGTGGTTATCATATATGACCTTAGTGTGGATCAATTACTATAGCAGGTTGCTAGCCTCTTGTTGCTTGAAAACTTACGTTTTCCTTCACTTATAAAATAACTCACTCTGTGACATTCTTGTCTCAGTATTTTACCTGCTTTTACTTGCCTGACATATTGCTTTCATTGTGACTAGTTCAGGTTTTTTATTATATTTGGCTCAAGAAGCTTGCCAGATGTTCACACTAACGTTTTTCTTCTTTTGCTCATGAGTCTCTAAACTGGTGACCCTAAAACAATAATTGTGCAACGCATTGCCACATTCTAGAAATATGAATATTGAACCTACAAAGTGCTAGTTCTCCTGAATCAAGTTCTTTCCTTTTTGTGTTGACTTGCCTTTTAATCCTTTTGACTGTGCATGACTTAATATAACAAAGAATTGCCAAAATGAATTACCTGTGAATTGGGGGCCAGTGCTATTTACTTTTCTACAATCTTTTAGTGAACAAACTGTGATTTACAATGTGGTATAACATTGCTACCTGAAATGTTGTGCAACAGCTCAGTTAAAAAACATAGGCGCAATAAAAAATAATCTTTTCCATTTAACTCAAGATAGTTCTGTACCAGCCTTAGCCTAAAGGTGATCAAGGTTGTCATGTGGTTTCATTGGTTCTTTTATATTCTGGTTTTTTTTAATTGATTGTAGGTTTCACAGTTGTAAACCTTAGCTTTAATGACACCTTTTACGCCTACTGATAGGATTGGGCACATCTTGGACTCTTCCTCCTACACTTCTTTATACCCAGATGGACACAGTGAAGTAAGTGTAGCATTTCCAACCTCATGCTGTGGGCTTTTTATAATAGTATGTCCTTCATACATCCAAAATTCAAATATAACAATTTTATAATTACAGGCAGTCCCCGGGCTACGTACAAGATAGGGACTGTAGGTTTGTTCTTAAGTTGAATCTGTAAGTAAGTCGGAACTGGCATCCAGATTCAGCCGCTGCTGAAACTGACCAGTGGCTGACTACAGGAAGCCTGAGGCAGAGTTACTCTGCCCCGGGCTTCCTGGAATCAGCCGCTGATCAGTTTCAACAGGCTGAATCTGGACGCCAGTTCCGACTTACATACAGATTCAACTTACGAACCCCAGGCATCCCCAAGTCAGCTGCTGCTGAAACTGATCCTGTAGTCAGCGCTGGTCAGTTTCAGCAGCGGCTGACTTGGGGACGCCTGGGGCAGAGCAGCTGGGGTGCTGCTGGGTTGGTCCAGTAGCGCTGCTCCTCGGCGCTACTGGACCAACCCAGCAGCACCACAGCTGCTCTGCCCCAGGCGTCCTGATTCACCCGCTGCTGAAACTGACCAGCAGAGGCTGAATCAGGACGCCTGGGGCGGAGCAGCTGGGGTGCTGCCGGGTTGGTCCAGTAGCGCCCAGAGCGGCGCTGCGGGACCAACCAGCAGTGCCCCAGCTGCTCTACCTCAGGCGTCCGGAGAAAAGCCTGGTCTGCTGGGGGGGGTGCGCACTAGCTGCGCCCCCCCCCCCCCAGCAGACCAGGGAGATGCGGGCAGCGGACTGAGACACACTGAGACCAGCAGACCAGGGAGACGGGGAGCAAAGCCTCAGAGGACGCCAGCAGCGGGACAGCCGAGGCGCTCCCCGTCTCCCTGGTCTGCTGGGGAGGGCTCCCCCCTCAGCAGACCAGGGAGACGCGGAACAGCTTTTCTCGCCCCGGAGGACGCGGGCGGCGAGACCACGGCACATCTGGGCATCCCGCCGCTCCTGTCCTCTGGGGCGAGAAAAACCCCGTTCGTAACTGCGGATCTGACATAAGTCGGATCCGCGTAACTCGGGGACTGCCTGTATAATCCTTCTAGCTTTCATGCTTGCAGGTTCATAGGCTTCTTCCCTCTCTAGGCCAGCTGTCTGGAAATGCTCCTTCATACAGTTCTAGGATTGTGTTTCTCCTTCATGTTTGCCCCATACAGTTCTAGAGCTGGGTAGTATTTGAACCATATTTACTTCAGACTCTTCTTCTTGTAGCATTTTGTTTTCACTGTTCCTGGATGCTCTTGAAAGTAAGTGTGCTCTGAGAAGGTTCTTATCTAGTCTTCTATTTCACATTTAATGAGGACTTCTGCAGTTTCACAGTTGTTTTCATATCCTACACAATGCTTTATTAATCGCCACATACATCTGTTGTGTTTTTACCAAGTGCACAAGGAAAAAGAACCTGATAGTCCAAACATATTCCTTCTAAGGAATCAGTAACCTGACCCTTACCCACACAAATACTTGGGTAGCCCACAACACCTCCGGGACTGAGCCAACTTCTCAAGAGAATACCAGTCCTTCATTGATTAGTGCCTACCCTAGCACTGGGCTGCTTCTGCAGGCAGATGCTGTTGACTTGATGGCCTAAGATGGAGCCATTTCCAGTGACGCTGGCAGGCCAGCATCAATATATTGTCAGTCTACACAAACTCCAGATTGTTGCATCCCTGTGTAGCTTTAGACGAGAGCCCATTCAAAACAATGGAGCCAGATCCCTTGTTATTTGTAGCTCAGCAATTTTGCACATAAGGAAATAGTGAACTAGTGGTTTGAGCACAGGACTGGGCATCAGGAATTGTAATGACACTATCACCTAGCTTCTTTTCAGGGGTTTTGAGAGGGGGATTAATTATGTGTGCAAAATGCTTTGAGATTCTCTGAAGAATGGTGCCATAGAAACACTGAAGTGTTGTTATGTTACGGGATTGGGTGGATGAGATCAGAATGTACCTGTATCCAGCTCAAGCCAGCTGGGGCTTTGTCAGCTCTCCTGTAACCGTGGGGAATACTGTTTAGCTGGTTGCTCTGAAATGTGTTTTGAACTCTGGAATGCAGGGTTTTGAAAAAGAAGCCACACCTAGTTGGCTCAGGGTAAAGATCATCAAGTTTTATGGCAAGGAGGATGCGTCACTTTGGGCAAACAACTACACCTACGCCTGGACATAGTCCAAGAACAATACAGACTTTCCATGAATATTAATTCAGGTTTTAATTTGATCTAATTGATTTGCTCCCTTTGATGCGAATATCTCCGGGAATGAGTCTGTGGGCAGGACTGTTGGCTGGAACAGTGAATTTTAAGCAAATACTGGAGACTGATTGGCAGATAGTGAATTTTGAACTTGTAAACATGGAAACCAGATATAAAGATTCAGAGGGGTAGCCATGTTGGTTTGTAACTGAAAAAACAAACAAACAAACAAAACCCAAATAGTCTTGCAGCATCTTAGAGACTAACAAAGTGGGTTGTGCCCACAAAAGCTCATGATACCTGCTACATTTTTTGTTAGTGTCTAAGGTGCTGCAAGACTATTGCTTGTTTTTTTAAAAAATTCAGATATAAAGAGTAGGTCTTATCTGGTCAGGGAGATGAAATACACCATTTAGGGTTGTAAAATCCCATTTAATGAGTTAACTGGTTAGCTATTAAATTAACTGATTAAGCAGAGGAAGGTAGGGGAGGAGGGCTCCAGCTGGCTGCAGGGAGGGGCCTTCAACACCATCATGTGCAGGGTTAACTGGCTACCATTAACCTCCCTGTTAACCATGGCTGTGTCTACACTGGCATGAATTTCTGGAACTGCTTAAAACGGAATACTATTCTGTTTTCAGTTTTTCCAGAAAAGGAGCATCTACATTGGCAGGCTGCTTTTCCGGAAAAGCCCTTTTTCCGGAAAAGCGTCTGTGGCCAATGTAGACACGCTTTTCCGGAAAAGACTACTGGGCTGCCTACACTGGCCCTTTTCCGGAACAGTGTTCCGGAATAAGGACTTATGCCCGAGTGGGAGCAGAATAGTTTTTCCAGAATAGCGGCTGATTTTGTACAGTAGAGAATCGTTGCTTTTCCGGAAATTCAAGGGCCAGTGTAGACAGCTCGCAGCTTATTCCGGAAAAGCGGATGATTTTCCGGAATAAGTGGCCCAGTGTAGACACAGCCCATGTGTCTTAGCAATATGAAGTCTCCACTCCTGCATCCAGGGCTGGATTAGAGGCAGGAGACCTAGACAGGTGACTGTTTGGGGGCTTGTGCTGTTTTTGTTGTGCAGGGTTTAATGCAGGCTAGATTAAGCAGCAAATTCAGGAGGTGTAGTTAGTGGGGTTAAGTGAGGCCTAAAGCTAGGAGCTGAAAGCAGAAGGGTCTGCTGGGAAAAGGCAGACCCTCCTAGGAGAAAGGGAGGAGTGAAGGGAGACAGCAGGCTGCAGCTGCAGAGTCAAGGCAGACATGCCCACCCCACACGGGCAAAAGCACCTGGCGTGTACTGCCCTCCTACCCCATCCACAATAGGTCCCAACCCCACAGCCTCCACTGGCCCCAGCGCTCCACTACTGATCCCTGGGAAGAGGAAGAAGACTTTGGGAACTGGTAAGCTCAGGGAGAGAAGAAGGAGGAAGAAGTCTGGTGATAGAGAAGTGAGGTTAGAGAGAGACTGCCCAGACTGCTGAGCTGTAGGTCCCTGGGCTGGGACCCAGAGAAGAAGGCAGGCCTGGGTTTCCCTCTTAGCCACTGGACAAGTGGTCCTGAGGCAGTGAGTAAGAGGACTGCCTAAGATTACTGAGGAGTTCTGTTTCCAGAAGGCAGGAGCATGGTCAGTGACACAGCTGGAGGGCTGAGTCATGAAAAGGACACAGCAGTTTCTGAGTCTATGAGAGGGGCTGCAGGCAGACAGCAGAGACAGAGAGACAGCACTGCAGAGTGGGGGGCACGAGAGGCCTGAGTTACTCTCCAGACACCAGTCCAGCCATGGGTGGTGCACTTTGTGACAGGCTCTCACAAAAATCGGAGTAATGACAAAGAAAAATCTCCTTTACGTGAAAAAGAGAGAAACAAAACAGAATCATCCTTGCATGACAACAAACAGCAATGAGAAAAATTGCACATCACAAATAGATATGTTAGATCCTGCTTTATGGCCAGCCAGCCTAACTTCTGTCGATATCGATCATACAATTTTGAATGGGCTGGGCTGGCATAATTAAGCTTACGTTAATTTAGCTTAAGATATTTTGGCCTTGGAAAGGGTTCAGAAAAGGGCAACTAAAACGATTAGGGGTTTGGAACGGGTCCCATATGAGGAGAGGTTAAAGCAACTGGGACTTTTCAGTTTAGAAAAGAGGAGACTGAGGGGGGATATGATAGAGGTCTATAAAATCATGAGTGGTGTGGAAAGGGCCGATAAAGAAAAGTTATTTATTAGTTCCCTAAATAGAAGAACTAGAGGACACCAAATGAAATTAATGCGTAGCAGGTTTAAAACTAATATGAGAAAGTTCTTCTTCACACAGCGTGTAGTCAACCTGTAGAACTCTTTGCCAGAGGAGGCTGTGAAGGCTAGGACTATGAGGGTATGTCTACACTACAGCGCTAGTTCGAACTAACTTAGTTCGAATTAGTTAATTCGAACTAAGCTAATTCGAACTAATGCGTCTAGAACTAAAAACTAGTTCGAATTAGCGTTTTGCTAATTCGAACTAGCAAGTCCACATTGAGTGGACTCTGAACAGGGCTTAAGGATGGCCGGAAGCAGTGCCGGCAGGGCATCAGAGGAGGACTTAGAGCGTGGAGATGCTGTCTCAGGCTAGCCAAGGGCTGCGCTTAAAGGGTCCCGACCCCCACCCCGGACAGACAGTTCTAAGGGGTGCCCCGCTTGAAAACAAGTCCTGGCTTGGAGTGCCCGGAGTACCCACACTGGGCACATCACACCACTTGGCCATCAGCCCGGCTGCACTTGCCGCAGGCTGCCATCTGGGGAGAGGGGGCAATTGGGGGGCTGCAGGAGAGCTTCCACCCCCAGAAGCCCGCAGAGCCAGCCCAGTCCTCCCCATCGGGGGCTCGTGCCCCATTCCTCCCTTACCTCCTTCCACTTACCCTTCCCTAGCCCCCCTTCCTGATGTACAAAATAAAGATAACGTTTCTTCCAACATTGACTCTGTCTTTATTGAACAAAACTGGGGGAGACTGGGAAAAGGAGGTGGGAGAGGGGAAGAGAAAGGCAGGGAGAGGGGAGGGCAACTAACATGATCAGGGGTTAGGAACAGGTCCCAGATGAAGAGAGGCTACAGAGACTGGGACTGTTCAGCTTAGAAAAGAGGAGACGGAGGAGGGACAGGATAGAGGTCTCTAAAAGCAGGGGTTGGGTGGAGAGGGTGCATTCAGAAAAGTTCTTCCTGAGATCCCATAAAGAAGGACTAGAGGACACCAAATTAAAGGAATGGGTAGCAGGCTTGAAACTAGTAAGAGAAAGTTGTTGTTCCCAAAGCAAATAGTTAACCTGTGGAACTCCTTGCTGCAGGAGGCTGTGAAGGCTACAACTAGAACAGACTTTAAAGGGAAGTGAGATCAAGTCATGGAGGTTGGGTCCATGGAGTAGTCTTAGCCAGGGGGTAGAAGTGGTGTCCCTGCCCAAAGTTTGTGGAAGGCTGGAAAGGGATGGCACGAGACAAATGGCTTGGTCACTGTCTTCGGTCCATCACCTCCAGGGTCCCTAGGGTTGGCCGCTGTCGGCAGACAGGCTACTGGGCTAGATAGACCTTTGGTCTGACCCAGGACGGCCATTGTAAGCTCAGGGCTCAGGGTCGGGGGTCTCAGTGGACCCCCTTGATTTTCATGCACACCTGCTCCTGGGTGGCCAGGCTGGCAGCTCTCCTGCCCTAGACGGCCACTTTCCTGTGCCTAGTGCGGAGATCGTGGACGAGGTCCACGATGTCTGCACTAGCCCAGGAAGGTGCCCGCCTCTTGCGGTCCCGGGCAAGCTCCCGGGAGCCGCCAGCCTGGTCCCGGGAAGAGGGGGTGGGCTGGGGGACATCGGGTGGGTGGCTCTGTGCCATGCCAGGTGCAGGGTCTGCTGGCTGGGTGCTGGCAGGCTTGCACCTGGCACGGGCACCGTAGCCAGCCCGTGCCCCTTTAAGGGGTCCGGGGCCGGGAGGGGGGCATAGAGTTTCCCTGGTGTTGGCCAGAGTGGCCACCAGGGAAAGCTGGGGAGGGCTAGCCTCCCACTAGTTCGAATTAAGGGGCTACACACCCCTTAATTCGAACTAGTAAGTTCGAACTAGGCTTAATCCTCGTAAAATGAGGTTTTCCTAGTTCGAACTAAGCGCTCCGCTAGTTCGATTTAAATTCAAACTAGCGGAGCACTAGTGTAGCGCCTATGAATGTTAGTTCGAACTAACAGACGTTAGTTCGAACTAACATTGTAGTGTAGACATACCCTAATAGAGTTTAAAGAGAAGCTAGATAATTTCATGGAGGTTAGGTCCATAAAAGGCTATTAGCCAGGGGATAAAATGGTGTCCGTGGCCTCTGTTTGTCAGAGGCTGGAGAGGGATGGCAGGAGACAAATCGCTTGATCATTGTCTTCGGTCCACCCTCTCTGGGGCACCTGGTGCTGGCCACTGTCGGCAGACAGGATACTGGGCTAGATGGACCTTTGGTCTGACCCAGTATGGCCGTTCTTATGTTATGTTCTTATGTTTTGAAACAACATGAAAAATCACTCAGCCATTTTATGGCCTACTCCAAATGGATGCAGGTTGAACCAGGCTCAGGTTGAATAAATGGACAGATGCAGAAAACCAGCACATTATTAATGTACAAACCGAGCATTGGAGGAAGGTGCTTGAGCATCTGCTCCCAATTACCTTCTTCTTTGCAAAGAATAATTCAGCTTTCTGGGCTCCTTGGGTAAGTTGTTCACAGAACATAAGAGTAATTTCCTCAGTTCGGTAGAACTCCTTGGGAAATATGAAGGTGTCATGCATGAGCACCCACGTCAAGTAGTTCATAAAGCAGCTACGGATAGGATTACCAGGTAGGCTTAAACAAAATACTGGACACACCAGCTGGCTGGGAGGAAGGGGGGGAAGAAGCAGAGCTGGCGGGACTGGCCGTAGATCTGGATGGGGGGGCAGCGGCTGACGGGAAGCAGAGTTGGTCGGAGGTGGGAGGGCAGAGCGAGGATGGCCAAGGGAAATTGGAAGAAGGGGGGATGGCCGGCAGGAGTGGCGCTGGCCAGGGTTGCTCAGGAGGAGGAGGGGAGAACTGGCCGCCGGAAACAATGCTGGTAGGGGGTGCAGGAAAGCTGGCCGGGAAGATCAACCGGTCGGCGGGAGGTAGAGCGGGTGGGAGAGGGCGTTGGGTACAGTGGGGCTGGCCAGGGAAGACGAGGAGGAGAACCAATCGGCCGGCCAGGAGGGGGCGGGGGAGCAAATTGGCTGGCAGGGAGCAGGACTGATGGGCAGTGCAGATCCCAGGGCGCTCCTGTCCCCTGCACGGTCCAGGGGAAGCACGAGTCAGTCCGGCTGTGGCTCCGCCATGCGCTTGACCAGCGCGCAGGAGCACAGACCGGTCTGCTCCTCCTCACACGCAACCAGGGCACCCAGCCACTCCCTCCACCCCCACCAGGCTTCCGTCCGGCACCCAGCCATTAAACCAGGAAATACCGGACTTTGCACATGTCCGGAATTTTCTGTTTTTTTACCGGACAGAGCCCCAAAATACCGGACAGTTCGGTAGAAAACCGGACACCTGGCAACCCTAGCTATGGACCATTACCACAGCAAAACAATTCAAAATGAATTGACTGACCTCACGGCAAGAAGGGTGCTTGATAACAAGAAAAGTACTACGCTGTAATAACGAACTGCATTCCTGACAGTAGTCACAGTGAAAAGATACCATGTACAGTAAGTTTTTGTTGACAAAGAGGATGGCTGTGCCCAAATATAGGATCACTTTAACTGTTTCCAGTCTGTGCATGATTCTATTGGAAAGGCTTAACAGAATTGTTTATGAGCTTCAGGGGGTAGCCAAGCTAGTTTGTTACAGAAAAAAATGATCAACAAATGATCTGGTAGCACTTTATAGACTAACAAAACATGTAGATGGGATCGTGAGCTTTCGTGGGCACAGCCCACTTCTTCAGTTATGAGTAGGGGATAAGAAAACTCAAAATAAAAAGGAGAAGGGAAAAGGGGGTGTGGAGGAGTACAGCCTCAGGACTTCCACGGCCAAGGCTATGACAACAGAATGAACACGAAGGAAAGAAACAGAGACACCCAGATGAGGATCCTTGCACTGAATCAATGAGCTTTTTTTGTGCCCTATGGCTGCCATTCCTTCACTCTATTTATGTCAGAGGCAGCATCCTCTTTAGATTCAGTCTCTCTCCTCAAAGTACTGCAAAAGATGCATGTTCTGTTTTCAGCACCAGCTATTAGATGGAAGAGTCTCACAGTGTTACAAATGAAACAAAAGACAGGACTATGCAGCACTTTAAAGATTAACAAGATAATTTATTGGGTGATGAACTTTCGTGGGCCAGACCCACTTCCTCAGATCAATTTGTGGAAGAAAATTGGCACAACCATATATGCCAAAGTGATACAATCAAAAAAAAGTAAACACGCATAAAATTGACAAATCAGATTTTAGAACGGGGAGGTGTGAGGGGGGAAGGTGTCTGTGAGGTAATGATATTAGGGGTGATAATTGGGGAAGCTATAAATCTGACTGTGAAGCTGTTAAGTGACACTCACTGAGAGAGCAGTATGGACAGTGTAAGGCCAGTGAGGTAGCATGTGACTGGCCCCGAGGGACCTGGAGGAGCAGCTGAATAAAGCCAAGTCTGGAATCCAACTTGGGGCACAAACTCTGGCATACCAGATCACTGACTTCAAATTTCTAGTCTCACTTGTGATTTGGCATGATATTCTGTTCCAAGAAAATGTGATAAGCAAGGCATTACAAACTCAGTTGTTGGACACTGAGACTGCGACTTCTTTGAAGAGAAGCTGCCTTGATTTCATTTTGGCCTCCAGAGACAACAGATGTGAACTTGCCACGACTGCTGTCAAACAAATGGTAGAAAAGTGAGGAGCTGAGCCTGTTTTCAAGGAAACGCGTATTCATTGGAAGAAAGGTTATAGATGAGGTGATGGGAAACTTGGAAGAAAAATTCAAGAGGGAGTTTTTTTTGCTCAATCATTGACACTGCTCGACTGTCCAGCAAACAAAGGACTGGACAAATGAAGCAGCACAAAAAGACCTGTAAGGGGCATGGAAAGGATTATATGACTTTAGAAATCTGCCAGCAAACAGGAAAACACTCTCGAAGAATTGTACAGCCCTTCACTGGACCCTGACATATGGGAAATGTTTGGCTGTCAGTGATAAAGACCTCAATGTCGAGTTGGATAACATCCATCACATTTTGCAACATGGGAAGCAATCTCCACTCCATCTTCTCGAATTCACTCATTATGCACAGTGGCAGGACACTTTTTTTCCCTTAGAGTGTGGATAGCTTTAAGGATTCTGCTGGTCACAGTCAGGAGTGGTGAGTGCAGCTTTTTGAAGCTCACACTCATTAAAATATATCTTCTGTTGACAATGGCTGATGAGAGACTGGCATTGTTTGCTATTTTAGCGCTTCAAAATGCCATTGGCCAGTCTTTTGATCTCTCTGACACTGTGCTTCAGTTCATGAAGGCAAAGGCAAGAAAAACACTCTTTTGAAATATAGAACCATGTTAAGACTGCACTAAAGTAACACTGTTTAATGCTGGTCCACCCAATGGTAGTGCATAGTTCAATTTCTTGATATTAGCACTTATCAAGTAGCCTTAAAATTAAAAACATTCTATAAGCTTAGAGGAATTTATTTGCTTATATATGGCATGTATAAATACAGATTTACAGACCCTAGTGTGCAAATGTATAATGTTATGTGGCACAGATAAATCATGCAGCAAAGTAATGAAATAAGCTACAAATGCAATAAAAAAGATATGGTGTTCCAAACAAATGGGAGGAGAATGCTGTTTGGTCTAGGATCAGACCTGCATGCAGCAACACCTGTGTAAGTAGATCCCTGTGCAAACACAGAACTCATTTCAGCTCAGGACCTAAAACAGTCTGTAGTGCCTTTTTCAAATACAAATCTCTGAACTGCTAATGTACAGTGTCTTCGCTGCAGAAATTATTCTGTGAATAGCTGTAAGCAACACACAAATGTAAGAAATTCACAAGCTGCTAAAGGACAATTTGTGAAAAAGAATACATGGATCAGAGATACGTTATTCGCTTCACCACCAGTTCAGAGGTGCATCCTGTCAGCTGATATTCTATATAGAGGTTACCTTCACTGCCAATATGCCCACCTGGGGATGCCTGCTTGCAGAGAGTGGAGACAGGATTAGATCCTGCTCTGGTAGAGTTATCCCTTTCAGAATCACACATGAAATGTCACCCGCTAACGGCTGCCTCGAGCCTTTGTTTTAATTAAGACCTTCCCTTCTTGCTTTAAATTCAAATTTCCATTGGCTAAGTGCACAAAAATAACAGTTGGGGAAGATCTGAATTTGAAGCAATGCATAAAACATAGGTTCAATTCCTGTCAAATAGAAAAGAGTATGATCCTCAGGTACAGTGGTTATGAAATACAGGATATTTTTATAGATGAGATCGAGAGTATTGTAAACAAGGTGAAAAAGACATTTCCAGCAAAACATCCTGTTGGAGAATTGCCATCCTTTCCATAAACACCAATGCCAGTCAGTTCATAGATTTTACATAAACACAAAACCAAACTGTAGGTTAGCTCACAGGCTGGTCACAAGACTGGAAATTTGAAACCAGTCTTGACTGAGAGATTTAAAAATAATTTATAAAGAACATCTGGGGCTTTGGCTTGTTCTTTCAGCTAGTTCATAAATCCAGCTGTTCTCTAACATCCCTCCTACCACACCGCTTTTACATGTGGTTTGTTCCAGAGCAGACATATTGTATAAATCCTTCAGCCATTTCTGCAAGGTGGCAGATTTCCATATCAGGGAATCCAGATTATAAGCAATACATTTAACTGAATAGGTATTAAATATGCTGTGTATGAAAGATTGGATCAGGAAGGCTCTCTAGTTCCTGGAAAAAGTCCTCAGGCTCAAAACCAAAACTTATTAGAGAGAAGCAGTATTTAAAGTTACACTGGGGGAATTGTGTTTAAGCAAGGAATAGAACAGGAACATCTGTTAAGTGTTTAGTACAGAAAATCATCCCATCCATGCAAAATAGAGCGTAGGAGGACTACATTTTCTGAATTGGAATTTGTAAATGAAAACGGTAAAGAAAAATATTTTGTACATAAAAAGAGAGTTTTTAAAATTGGGCCTCTGGAGTCTGACTTTTCTTTAGAAACCTTTTGCAAAGAAACCTGTGGAGATTTTATACTATCTTCCAATGTAGGCTATTGTATAGCTATATTTTATATAAATATCACTTTTTTATTTTTCCATTGTTTTCATTTAGTGAGGGGCAAATCATTTTATTTCAAAACTGATCAGAGCTATACCAAATTGTTGTTGTGATCTATGTGGATATGTGCTAGTGAATTAATTAAAACCAAACAACCTCATAATGCCCTGCACTGACAGGATAATCAATACAAGTGCTCCTGAGGAGAACGGGCACTGATGACACAAGGAGCAAAGTGCAGATGTGCAAAAGCGATGTTATTATTGCAGTGGCTATATACCAGTGGTTCTCAAACTGTGGTCAGCAGACCACTAAGACTATGTCTACACTGCCGGCTTTTGCTGGCAGAGGGTACGCAAATGAAGCGCTGATTAGCATATTGTCACATTTCATTTGCATAATGTATGCAAGTCGATTTTGTGCAAAAACAAGCAGTGTGGACGTTTCCTTTTTGCGCAAGATCCTTATCCCTCTCTAGGAGAGGGATAAGGATCTTGCGCAAAAAGGGTTTTTTGCACAAAAAAGAAACATCCACACTGCTTGTTTTTGCGCAAAAACCCCTTGCGCAAAAACAGCGCTAATACATTACGCAAATGAAGAGTGACAATATGCTAATCAGCACTTCATTTGCATACTCCCTGCCGGCAAAAGCCGGCAGTGTAGACAAAGCCTAGTGGTCTGCGGTCGCCTTGCAAGTGGGCCACGGCTTGAGGTCAGCCCCTATTCTCCCCATGCAGTGGGAAACCTGCGCTGGCTCTTCAGCAGGAGCGGCCCGAGGCTGGCTGTGGCAGCTGGTGCCCTAGGCGGAAGGTGCAATCGGCGCCCCCGCCTGCATGGCTGTCAATGGCTGTGACGTAATCATGAGGTGCCCCGGCGCCCCATGACGTCATCATCGGGCGCCCGGGCCAGCGGCGCCCTAGGCAACTGCCTAGGTTCACGGGCCTCCCCTGCTCTCCAGACTCATGGCACTTCCCCTTTCCCCTCCCCGTGAGGTTGGAACACCAGCACCGGCTTCCTACTAGGAGGATGGTAAGGGGAGAAAAGCCCCAGACATCACCGCTGAATCCGGCTCATGGGGAGAGCAAGTGGCTCCATGTGCAGCTGCTCCCTCTCCCCCTGGTTGGGGGAACAGCAGCACAGGGATGCCCTGCCTGGAGGCTTTCTCCACTGCTCCCATTGGCCAGAATCATGGTCAATGGGAACAGCAGAAGGCTCTGCTGGGACACAGTGCCTGGGAATGGTGGGGGATGTGAAGCCAGGTAAGCACCCTCCATTCCCCTCATGCTCTGACCCTGCACCTCCATCGCCCTCACTCACACACCCCCGCCAAGACCCCACGCCTCCAGTCTGCTCCTGCATCCACGCTTACTCTTGTACCCTCACTCCTGGCCAGACTCTGCACCCTCCCTCCCTTCCAGACTCACCTACCCTCAGCCCGCTGATGCGTCCTCCATCCTGGCCAGACCTCATCCCCTCACTCCCTCTTGCACTCAAACTCCCAACCAGACCCCCTCTCTCATCCCTTCCTGCACTCCCATCCCACTCCTTAGCAGTCCCCTCCTGCATACTGAACCCCTCATTTCTGGCCTCATACAAGAGCCTGGGGAGCTCACAAAATTTACTAACCCTGGGACCCCAAAGAGTTAATCTGGCTAGTCGGAAGCCTTGGAACTCCTTGTCCCATTCTCATCTCCTCACCCCTCTCGCTCCATGGGGCTGGAGTGCCAACGGAGTGAGGTGTCTCAGTTGGGGGCCACATCAGTGAAGTTTGGGGTTTTCTCTCACTTTTGTATGTCCCCAACTAATTTTTCTGTGAATCAGTGGCCCCTGACCAAAAAACGTTCCCCATCTCAGCCATAAATAAAGACAATATTGAAACCTTTTGTTTGGGCATAAATTAATATTCTATTTTATTTAAAACAAAGTTTGGTAAACTTTGTTGGTTAAAGTTAAAGTGCTTAATCTGTTTAATTATTTTGATTTTGATTAATAATATTTCCTTTCTTACCAGCTATATATACCTTCTTATGTTATAGCTTCAGTAGCCTAATAGGAATAATTTAGTATTTACGGTATTTAGAGATAAGTGAAGGCATTTTGTCACCATGGGTAGTTGGCTGGTGGTCCACACAAGGGTTTGTAATGAGCAGGGTAGGCTGTAGGCCAAAAAGTTGAGAACCACAATGTATACTGACTGATGTAAATTATGTTGATTTAATTTAGTAATGTAGACATGGCCCTAGAATCATTTTCCTGTGCGTGATTACCCGTGTCACAATTTCTAAATTTATTTCTGTGGCAAGAAGTATTTTTTGTGGGAACTTCCAGACCATAGCCCCTGTGCAGTTTTTTTTTTCAAAACACATCTCATGACTAATTTAGAGGAACTATGGGGATTAAATCAGTAGTTTGGTTATCCTTATGGTACAGATGATAAGAGCTGGAAGGATTTTCCTCACTTAATCTGAATGGGAGAAAAGTTCTCGGGGGTTTCCAGGCCTCTGCGTAGCAGGTGAGCTACTGCTAGGATAAACAGGAGTATCTGAAAATGTTGTCTGTGTATTCACCTCTTGGAGTATGTGATGATTATTTGAGGAATGTGTCTGTACAAAGTATGAACTTTGATTGATACTATGAAATTATGATGAAAATTGCTGTGCCACAGAATTCTCCTAGCTGTGTGTCCACCATTGCTGACAAGCATTTAAGCAGGACCCTCCCAGGTAAGAGACAACAGCTGATAGATAAAAGAGTAGTTGCCTCTTGGGGAAATCACATCCATCCAGCTTCACTCAACAGGGAGCTAGTGTTTGGAGAATGGAACATTCCCAAATGAGACACAGAGTCTCTGTCCCAAAGCAGAGGTTTAAAGAAAACCAAAGAGAAAGACCCAGAAACACACACTGGTAGTGTGGGGCAGGAGAGAGAAAAGGGACAGAGCAGCTAACGGCAGAGAAAGCAGACTGGGTCCAAGAAAACTCCATATTTTGGAACACAAGCCACGTACTGCAGAAGAAACACCCTGTGTAATCCTACAATACTTAGACCCAGCCCAAACCATGCCCCTGAATGGTGAGGAAACTTTGGCAAGGAAATGCCTGCAGGGTTTATTATTTTTGTATAGAAATATGAATTTCTCATGCTATAAAAGAAAATGCAATGGCCTAAGAATTCTGTGCAAAGTGTCTGTGTATTTCATGTGGTACATCTACCAATGCCCCTTTGTAGAGGTAAAGTGTGGACCCAGTGCAGCCACACAGCGGGAGTTCAGGGAGAAAGCATTCAAGCTGTGGGTGAGTCTATGGGCTGGGGCTGAGCAGTGTGCTGCATGCTTGCAGCTCTCTGGAGGAGTGTTGGATGGAGAATCAGAACCCCAAAAGACTTCAAGGCTATGGCAGTCAGACTCCAGTGGCTTAAAGCACCCTGATTCAGCAGCTAGACCCCTTTTCCATAGTCTGGTGAACGGCACGAGGGAGTCATCAGCTAGACCTATGCAAACATGGGCATAAATATTGTATTTCCAGAGTGCTTCCACGACTTTCCACTGTACACCCAGCTGACTTACATACTTACATCATGCCCCTCCCTCCAAAAATCAGGGCCAAGACTTTTCAAAAGTTACAGTTTTGGATGACTCGATTTCTGAGAGTCGAGTTTGAGCCATTTGAAAAGGGCCTGAAAACCAGAAGCCGCTGAGTACCTGCCTTCTGAAAAGCAGGCTGCTTTAGTGTGCCCCAGGTTAGGCTCACAAAATCACAAATCATTTCAGAAAATCTTGGCTCTGAGCCTTTATTCCTGGAATTAGGTTTCTCCCAAGTACTGGGTTATCATGTCCACCTTAGGAATGTTAAATTTAGATTAACTGGTTAATCGAATATTCGATTAATCGATAAGAGCGCCTCCACCTTTACAGTATAGCAACAGCATCAGGGCTGTTGCTACACTTCAAAGGTGGAAGTAGTGTGAGCAGCAGGGGAACAGCGGAGGACTCAAACATTCCCCCGCTAGCTCTGTGCTCCCCTGGCATTTCAAAGTGGCAGCGCCACATAGAGCCCAGGGTCAGCGGGGGAGTCCACAGCTGACCCTAGGCTCCATGTGGTGCTGCTGCTTTGAAATGCCACATGCAGCCTGGGGTCAGCTGGACTCTCCAGCTGGCCTCGGCCTGCACAGGCATTTCAAAGCAGCCCCTCCTCCTCCCCTGCCCCCTTGCTGCCTCTTTCTGATAGATTCAGCAATGGGGGGAGGAGGGGGAGGAAGTGACTAGTCGACTATTGTGTTGAGTATCCGATAAGCATTTGATTGTCTGATAGTTAACGAGTTGTTCACATCCCTAGTTCACTCACCCCCTGAAGGAATAACTGTACTGGAGGGCAATGTCCAAGGACATATTCCCTCCAACAACCCAAGACGAGAGCCTGCGTAGAAGCCTCCAAGATAAGGATGTTTGCCTAGTGGAGGACAGTGGTGCATAGGTGCAGGCTGGAAGAGGGAAGAGTCAGGGGATATGGATCTGTTTCCACGCTGCTCCCCAGGATCTCATGCTGATGAGACGAGAACCTAAAGAAGGATCTGGAGTGGCTGCTGTGATACAAGAGAGCAGGATGACTATTGGGGAACAGGTAGTGGTCCCTAGTCCTGCTCAGTCCCACCTGGCACAATGTTCCTGGCCCAGAAGAAGGGCAGGAACATTTTGCAGCTACTAGGGTGGGGCAGATGACAGGACAGAGCACTGACAGCCGGGCTAGAGGGAGGAGGTGTTGGTCAGCCATCAAGGAGCAGAGGGGCACCAGGCACTATAGGAATGGCAGTAAGAACTACCAGACCTCCTCCCCCGCCCACTCCATTCAGAGAAGCTTCAAGAGACAAGGAGTTTCATGGAATGACACAGGGAATAAAGTGCATCTAGGTGTTCTATAGAATTGTGTCTATTTTCTCAGCTAGGCTGAGTGAGAGACCTAAGCCCCCATCAACCCCAATCTGGCTCCTCCGAAATCAACAGGACTACGTCTAGACTGGCATGATTTTCCGGAAATGCTTTTAACAGAAAAGTTTTCCGTTAAAAGCATTTTTGGAACAGGGCGTCTAGATTGGCACGGACGCTTTTCCACAAAAGCACTTTTTGCGGAAAAGCGTCCGTGGCCAATCTAGACGCGCTTTTGCGCAAAAAAGCCCCGATCGCCATTTTCACGATCGTTTTTTTTTTTTTTTTTTTGTGGAAAACAAATCTCAGCTGTCTACCCTGGCCCTTTTGCACAAAAGGGACTTTTGCCCAAACGGGAACAGCATAGTATTTCCACAAAAAGCACTGATTTCTTACAGTAGGAAGTCAGTGCTTTTGCGGAAATTCAAGCGGCCAGTGTAGACAGCTAGCAAGTTTTTCCAGAAAAGTGGCTGATTTTCTGGAAAAACTGGCCAGTCTAGACACAGCTCAGAAGTTTTGCTTCTGACTTCTGTAGGCCAACGCTCTGGTGTAAGACAACAGCTGCTGCATACTGCTGAAATACAGTGCAGGGCAGTGCTACTAAAAGGCGCTGGTGTTGGACCTAGGCTGAAACAGGGCAGGAGAAGAGTTGTTTAAGTTCCTCTCATGGAGTTCTGCCAAAGTACCCCAACACTGACCTTCAGCAGCCCAACTCTTCTGCTCCAGGACATCTGCAGCAGTCTGCTCCTGCACTTCCCTCCCTGCCATCCCACCCTCAAGCCTTGGGCTTAAAGGGGGAGCCAGATTGTGGGGACATGAAAGGTCACAAACGTGGCAAAAAAAAAAAAAAAACAAAAAAAACAAAAACCCAAGCCAAGTCGCTGAAGGGCCATTTTGAGCCCAATCTTACCAAATTGCTCCCAGATTTTTTCAGACCACTGGAAGTGCTTCTCAACCTTACAAAGCCTTATTTTTTACTCGAAAATCTCTGACATCCCACTTCTGCCAGTGCTCCTGTAACCCACATACCTGCTGGGTGTGGTGCGTGGAACGTAGACCACTTACATAGAGAGACACAGAGAGAGAGAGAATGAATTTGCTCTACATCCTTAGCTGAGAGCCAGCTGGCTTTTAGCTCAAGCGATAGCGGTTCATGCACCAATCTCCAAAGGTCCCAGGTTTGGTTCTGCCTGCCTGTGTTACAAGCGGGGACTCATCTGGGATTTCAACTGGGATGTCCCTGAAGCTTGGGATGCGCTTCCTCAGCTAGGGGAAGTATATAACCCACAGACTTTCTGGGGGTGGCTCACTGTCCAGGCTGCTATTCTACGTCTAGGTTCCTCTGGGAGGAAATGGGGATATTGTTTGCTTGTCATGTTGTATGTGATTCCTACTGTGCTGTGCTGCTCTGTTGTAACTCTCTGAGCATCACCTGTAATACCATTAACTCACAATCATCCCACTCTCCCTACCTTTAATATCAGCAATTCACAGACACTTACCTTCCTTCCTCCCCCTTCCCACCCCCCCGCATCCCCCTTCTGTTCTGCAATGTGATTTGTCCTTTTCATATTTGTTCATTTTTTTTAATTGTATCCTTTGGTATATATGGTTGTGACTATTTTCTTCCACTATTTGATCTGAGGAAGTGGGTCTGGCCCACGAAAGCTCATCATCTAATAAACCATCTTGTTAGTCTTTAAAGTGCTACATTGTCCTGCATTTTGCTTCAACTACCCCAGACTAACACGGCTACATCTCTATCAGTTTCCCTGGGCACTGCACTGGTGCTCAGCCAGGGATGGAAGTTTTGGGTGTGTCTCTCACTGAGGAGGAGGCTGCCCTGTCCAGCACGTACCCAATGGCTCAGGCTCTCTTGTAACCTGAGCCTAAGTGGGAGTGTGACCAGGTGACACCTTATGCCTGAGAAGCAGGACAAAGGAAGAGGTGGGACTGCTTGCAGGGCAGGGCAGGGCTGGGCTGCTGAGGCTGTGGGTTGGGCTCCGCTGGCTCTGGGCCCCCTTATCACCGAGATGGATTGTGCTGACTGCTGCTGGTTCCTGTGCTAACAAGTCTGTGCTACGCTGTGTCCTTCTGAACTAATCGACCTTCTGTTCTACTTGCTGGCTGAGTCACATCTGGCTGCGGATGGGGGTGCAGGGCCTGGTGCCTCTCCATGATCCGTGACAGCCTCCCAACACAGTTGCCACCACATAGGAATTGGCAGCAGGTCTGTGATCCGAAATGAAGACATGCACCCTCAGACTCACTCCACTGTGGCCTGAACAAGCTGTAAGTGCACATCTCCACAGACAGAAGACAAAGGGCCTCAGGCTTCTCTTCTATTATATTTACAGCTTATTAGCATACATATATATTAAAACACATCCACCCGCTTCAGTTTTCTTATCAGCAGGCACGGCCTATTCATCTCTGTTAGATTGGCATCAATTAACTTGGTGGGAACCAGAATGAAGTTCAGACATGCTGCTCATAATGCCTAATTTTCTAGCCCTCCCCAAGTGATACATGGGTAGAGGTAGAGTTAATATCTGTAAGTAGGTGGAACCAATTACCAAAAGGAGGACTAGAACTTGCTACAGCCAGCCAAGACTGCAGGCTGAGTCTGCACTGTTTAATCTGCAGCTGCTGTCAGAAGCAATCACATCCCACTCATTACCAAATCACTCTTGATTGGTGTCAAGCTGGCAGCAATTACACCAGCAGGGTGGTGTTTTGGCCCCAAGCATCTCCCAGGATTTCCTCTCTGCACACACACTCTGCTCCAATTTCCATGTCTAAGCCAAAAGGATCTATCCTGAATGTCAACTTGTGATTTGACAAAAGAAGGGAACGTTCCCCCCCCCCATCACTCACACATCTCCAGGCATTGCTCTGATTCCTCCCCATACTATGTCAGCCAAAGACCTAAAGGCCACTGAGAGATGGCGCAAATGATCAATTTCAAGCAACAAATTACAGCTGATCACATCGATATAATGCGCACAAGGAACAATTGTCTCTCAAGAGCTTCTCCTCCAGCCTGAATTGAGACGTGTGTACAATCAACAGGGTAACAGCCTACCACTGTCACATACAGATTGAGGTAGGATAACTTCCCATCTTTCTTTTTGGCAGGAGACTGCTCTTAGATTAACACCCCCCCCCACACACACACCAAAAATTAACCAGCATTCTGCTTCTCAGACTAGATTTTAGGCTTTCTACTCCTTTATTGCCAGTAATCGGAGAGCTGGAAAGCGAAAGAACAGCTGCTCAATTTACATTCCCTGTAGAACCTCATGAGAGATGCTGTCTGAAGAAAAATAATCGGTGTTTACTGAGCACGATTCCCAGGGGTATCAACACCCCCCTTGGAAACCAGACTTTAGCATCATCGGAGGAGGGAAAGTTTGTGTCTTGTAGGTTATTAACAGTAGAGCTGAAAGGACCGGAGCAGTGCCCATTGGGCGACGGATAAAGCATGTTGTTCCCTTTTGGGTGAAGTGATTAGGGAGGGAGGAAGGAAGGAAGGAAGGAGAGGGAAAAGAGGGCTCACCCATGACAGCGTCATCACCTCTGTTGAGCAACAGCTGTTACGCAAGTGATCCTTGTGCTCTGACCCAGTCAACTGAAAGACTCCCATTTAGCTCCAGTAGGCTTTAGCTCTGGCCTCAGGAGACTTATTCAAGGCCCACTGAAGTGAAAAGGTGTCTTTCTATCCACTATAGTGGATATTAGAGCAGATTCATGAACAGCAACTTTTCAGGACTCCTCTAGTCCTTCTGGGCTCCTATGGTATGTCTACACATCAAAGCGTCTTCACAAGCCACTCGTTATTTCTAAATATTTTTCGAAATAATGGGCGTGCTATTTCGGCATCCTGGTAACCCTCATTCCACGAGGCTTAAGGGATGTCTCAAAATAGCACTTTACTTCAGATTTTGGTGCTGTATAGATAAACTTGAAATAAGTACGCAAATTGCGTAGTGCAAATTGTGTATCTTATTTTGAGTTTAGAGTGCAGTGTAGACATAACCCTAGATATTAGCCAGCCTCACTTCAGCTCTGGGCAGGAACATCAACTTTTCTGTTTGGGCTGAGAAATGTGACACTTCCTCCTGGTCTTCCCTCCCGCCTCTGCTTAGGCTCCAGGATTCT
Organism: Pelodiscus sinensis; assembly: GCF_049634645.1. Lineage (NCBI taxonomy): Eukaryota > Metazoa > Chordata > Testudines > Trionychidae > Pelodiscus > Pelodiscus sinensis. Next base: position 124,682,697 of record NC_134714.1, on the reverse strand, counting down.
ATGGCAATTCAGAAGATAACCTGTCTCAGAAACAGTCACTAAGGCTGAGAACAGTTAATCAGTAACTTTCTAGTTCATCAGGCAAAAGCCCTGAGTTGCTTGCTTATCCAACACAGCCATGAAGTGGACACCACCACTTGGTGTTGTTACTGTGGTTTCTATCTCTGCCTTTTATTCTGTCACTATGCTGAAACAGATTCTGAAAGCACTGGTCCAGTTTCTACAGGGCTAGTAGTACTTGTCTGTGAGAGGGATGTCAACATGGAGACAACGACATGATTAATAGATAAGGTTGGGTTTATAAATTAATCTGGTCGACTACACACACTCCCCCTTACAACTTCTGTATCAGAGGTAGCAAGAGGTGGGGGAGACAGGAGCCGGTGCCTGTGAGGAGGCCTCCAGAGCCGGTGATAGAGGCAGCATTGTGGGGTAGTAGGGGGTTCCCTGGAAGTGGGAACGGGTGCACACTGACCGATGGCCCTGCCCCTGGGGACTACTGAATAGTCATAACTGTTAAATTCGATGTGGTTACAGGACTAGTCAGTTACATGCTATCTAACAACCCTGCTCTGTGTTGCCTTCCTCTTCTAGTCCTCAGCTGCTTTGCTAACACTTACACTCCCACCAGGCTTCAGCTGTGTCAGTGTTTTCCAAAGGCATTTGGAACAAAGAATAAGCAGAGAGAATGCAGAGGAAGGCACTGGCTGTGTCCCAGGGGGGGTAGGATGTATTCATGTCATTCTCTTGAGGCAGCTAAACATTCAGCACCTTTAACCCCTTCTACACAGCTTACATAAGGCATGGTCAAAAGGAGAGGAATCACTCGGATCTGTCTTTGGTCAGCGAGGGCAGCACAGTTAGTAACAAGGGCAAGCAAGAGCAGGGATCGTGCAGGATGAGTATGAGGCAGGCTGTGTGGGCAGGAGAAAACTTGAAAAGGAAAAAGTTGCCACAGGAAATTTGAGCCCCTGCCAACGGAGATATTCAAAGGGAGACTGGATGCCATCACCAGCACTGGCGGAGGACAATCCTAGTACACCGGAGAAGACAGCCCATGACAGACCCAGTAATGAAGTGAAGTGAACAGAGGCATGGAACTAGAGGTGCAAGGGGTGCTGCAGCACTCCCAGGCTCCCCCATGCTGTCCCATATGTCGGGGGCTCTGCTGCCCATCCTTGCATGCTGGAGTCCTGGCTACCACTCCATGTGCCAGCCAGTGCCGTTGTCATCCCCGTATACTGGGGTCCCAGCTGCCTCCCTCACACGCTGGCTGCCTCTGCTGGGGTGGACAGGAGTAAGGCGGGCTGGATTTCAGAACCCAAATCTTTAAATGTTCCTGTGCCACTGGCAGTGAAGTCCTTATCCCCACAACAGCAATAGTCCAAGCAGTGGAACCTTCCCCGACACTGCACCTCACGCCTGCCCTGAAGGGATCTGATGACAAGGGTAAACAGCTGTCCATCAAGACTTGGACTGAAGTACAGTTCCCTGTGGGCCACTGAACTGCCATGTGATACATTTTGATCGCTACTAACTGAGGGTGGGGAAAAAGATCCACAACCCATCTCCTGAGTTATCCATTCCCTTCAGAGAACATTACCACAGCACATTCAGCGTTCAAGGATCTAAAGAACAGTAGACACCTTTTAAAACCACCCTCACTTCAGATCTTAAATGCCTTTTGCCTTACAATCACCGCAGGGCAAAGTGACTATGAAGCTCAATTTGATTGTTGTGAATGGTCAAAAGGGTTCCCTCCCTCCCCACACGAGGTGCCAGTTGTGTAAGCACTGACATCAGCTTAAGTAACAGGAGGTGGTGGAATGACTCAGTCTCCTAGCGCCTGCTGTGTTGCTCCAGAGGACACAATGTGCAAAAGGAGAAAACTTCTGCATTTAAATCACATGAAAACAAACCAGAATTGCAGCACCCTTTCTGAACCCAGAAGAGCGGTCAGCAAAATCCACTCCCAGAAGCAACTGAGATTCTCAGCATGACTGCACAAAATAGCTAGCTGTCGGGATTTACTGGAAGCCACTACATATCTAGCTCAAGAAACTGCCTGCCAGGAAAATGGCCAAATATAGAACAGAGATTTGCCTACTGAAATCCTGGGGAGGGTCTTGGCCCTATCCTCCCGCCTATGAGGAAGAGCTACTGAACCCAGGGCTCAAGCAAGTTTTGGAGGGGCAACAAATGATGAAACAGGGACAGAATTGAGGGTAACATGTTCATAAGCAGAGAACCAGAGGACACAAAACAATGTCCACTGCTTCCCAAAAGGTGTGTAGGGAATAGGGCCAGCCTTTGGGATGGGCCATCAGAGCCCCAGCCAAGGGCAGCCTGCCAGGGGGGGCTCTGTGAGCAGTATTTGTATTCTCATCTGTATGGAGGTAGCAGGCCTCATGGGGGGCGGAGGGAAGAGACAGAAGCACAACTGGACAACCAGCGACTCCTTCGGAGCAGAGGTGCTTTTCCTCCCCCTGTGCAGCCACTGCTGCTCCTGTCCCTCTCCATCCTCCCCAGAGCCACCTCTGCCCACTCTCGACTGGGACCGTCCTATCTGATGCAGTGGGGACGTGGGAGAGGCTGATATCCCCTCCTCAGTCCCTCCTAGCTGGGGAGAGGGGAGGTGGAGATCTGTGTGTGCTGTTGCCTTTGGCTGCTTGTGTCAAACACAAACCCGCTGGACCCTGACCTTCTGTACTCTCTTAAAGAGGCAGTGTGCTCATATGCTCAGACAGGCACAATCTCTCTCCCCCGAGGACACACCACCAGGGCTCCCAACAGTGCTCTCTTCCCTTTCCTTGTGCACCCCTGAGCTGCTTCAGGTGAAGGAGCAGCAGTCCAGTGTGGGACTGAGCAGCCATGCTAGCTACTTCGGGCAGCACGTGGGTCAGTTTCCCCACACAGGTGCAGGAGGGGAGGTGCTGGGTTTGGGGTGCAGGTGGGGGGTGGGAGTGAAGGGGGCACATTGCAGGGGTTAGAGGCACAGGAGGGAGGTGTGGGGGTAGGAGTGAAGGAGTTGGGGCACAGGAGGGAAGTGCAGGTATTAGGGACAAGGTGACAGTGCAGGGATGGATAGGCTGGGGCTGGGGGGAGAGGACAGTGGGGGACCGGGAGCAATGGAGGGCACCATGACCACAGGGGCACCAAAAAGCAAGCTTGCTCAGGGTGCCATTTTTGTCTAAGGCTGGCCTTGAGAGAGAGCCAGCAGATACAGACCAGAGTTCTTCTGAAGTGTGATTGAAGGCAGGAGCAGAAATAGGTCCCATAGTCACAGAGCACTTTTCCTATCCAGCATCCTGCTCCTGGTGTGGGACCAGCACCAGGAGGTGGTCGACGACCAAGTCTCGTGACTTTGTGGGGTCAAGGATGGGATGTGCATAAACCAGGAGGTCCAGGGAAAAGTGCAGCCAGAACCTAAGGAAACTGGAAAAGGGTACAACCTGGTGGGCTTTGAGGTAGATGTGCACAAGGATCTCCCTCATGCTCCAGAAGGGGTTGGCAGCGGGGAGGGGAGTGAACTGTGCTTGTACCTGTGCTCACAGGTCCATGAAGGAGTTGCCCACTAATATCCCTGGTAGCCTGCAGGACAAGGGCAAAATACAAGACTGAGCTACCAGGACTTCTCAGGTGGTTATGGCAGAAGGCTAGCTGAGCAATAAAACTCTGATGAACCCTGCCCAAACACCTCTATTCATCACCACTCCAGCCCACCATCACCTGATAGATGTGTGCCCCAACCCTCTTCATATCACACACCTATAACTCTACTCGTGTCAATCCAAAATGTGGGGAAAAATGCTTTGTCTCTGTAAATTATTTTGAAATAGGGAAACCCTACAGGAGTCAACTGCATAGCAACTAAGTCTGGCCAAATAACAGAATCAATGATACTCCCCTGAATGTTAGGATATTGTTGAGCAGTAGCATCGCAGGGTTTAGTTATTTGTATGAGATGCAGAGCTAAGGGCAGCCTCTGATTCCCAGCCCATTTTCATCTTATTCAAGTCTGAGGACAGATACTGTAATTCCCCTCTTAGAGAATAAGTTGAGATGATGCACTTCCTGCCTCCGTCAGAATCAAAGGGCTTCTAACAGACCAGGACAGATCATGGGGATGCTGCATCCTACTCTTTTTATGACTTATGAAGCACTCCTGTTTGTTCTTCCTCTTTCAAGAGGACAGATTGCTTCATTCTCAGGCACAGTCCTTCTCCCTGGTTCTCCCCCTTTAGTTGCTTCATCTCACAAACAAGGAGGCTATGTCTACACTGGCATGATTTTCCAGAAAAGCGTCCTGCCAATCTAGACGCGCTTTTCTGGAAAAAAGCCCCGATCGCCATTTTCGTGATCGGGGCTTTTTTTGCGGAAAACAGTACTGTGCTGTCTACACTGGCCCTTTTGCACAAAAGTCTTTCGGAAAAAGACTTTTGCCCGAACGGGAGCAGCATAGTATTTCCGGAAAAATCACTGACGATCTTACATGAGATCGTCAGTGCTTTTCCGGAAATTCAAGCAGCCAGTGTAGACAGCTGGCAAGTTTTTCCAGAAAAGCGGCTGCTTTTCCGGAAAAAGTGGCCAGTCTAGACACGGCCAGATTTTCCAACTCTTCATGTCAGAGATTTCCATTTGAAGTAAAAAGTCCTTAACTTGTATTAAAAAACTCAAAGCATGACTACATGTTGGCACTCCCCCACCTCCATAAATGCATCATAACCTTCTCTCCCCTGAAGAAAGCTTTACAGAAGTTTTCTACCAGCACTTTTATACTAACACTTGTTAAGCTTCACTGGTGTCATCAATACTAGGAACTCCAGAATAGACAAAACTCTTGCAGCTGCCAGCATTTTGCCCCATGGATGATTCTTACCAGGAGCAAGATTAGAAGGCATGAAATTAGGGAAAAAAAAACACTAAGTGGAACTTAGGCTGTATCTATACTACAAAGAAAAGTCAGAAAAAGATATGCAAATCTGTGCATCTTTTTCTGCCTTTCTTCTGAAAGAGGCTTTTCCAACATTTGGCCTGTCTACACAGGGCCAACGTCAGGAAAAAAATCCCTTCTTTCATAACATCCCTTCTTCCTTGTAAAATAAGGTTCACAGGGATGCTGAAAAAACATGTCTGCTTTTCTGAATTTTTCAGAAAAGGGGAGGTGTTCCCTGGATGCGGCAGAGCTTTTCCGAGATACCTCCAGTAGCCTGGAAAAGCTCTACAGATTAGACATAGCCTTAGACTACCACTCTTCCACTGCCAGCAGCAGTGATGGGTAAAGTAGTATTTACCAGAGCACAGACAAGGCTTTTGGAAGCAAAGATTTGTGTTTCCAAAGATATCCTCTGCTTTGCTGAAGTTTAAAGGGCATCATCCCAACCACGCAGTCTTCCCACCACTTCACCAGCAGGATTTAATATGTTTCTTTCATTTAACTTGGCTGTCCAAGCCTCCTTGTAGTCTACAGTCATCATTCATCTCTCCCACAAGTCCATGACTCAAAACCCAATGATCTAGTTCACAACTGGGTTAGATAAGCAGGACCTGCCATAAGATCTCTGGTTTATTAATGAAACATTCAGCCAGAATTCAGAGAGACAGCCATTAAACCTTTGTGCCTCTGAGCCAGATGTCAAGATAACTTAGAGCAAAGAGGTTGAGCAATAAAGCCAGCCGAAGTAACATGACTAAAGTGCCTGTCCTTTCCCTCTGGCTCTGCCATTTGCCTAGTTCAAATTTGAGCTGACAGCGTAAGATTTTTGAAACGGATTGAACATCTAGCTTGACAACTCCCAGCTCTTAATTATCTCCGTGCAGAGCAGGGAGTGGGAGAGTTGCTGTGCAGAGATGGAGCCTGGGGGTTTTAAAGCAGGTGTGGCTATGTTGTTCAGAATCTTCCTCCGCTGAAGCATGAAACAAACAGGTCTCCACCAACCCCCCAGGGACAGTATAGACAATGGCAGGGAAAGCATCTATAAGGCTTCCAATAGGCTTAATAATCTCTTCAATCCACAAGAGTCTGGCAACCTAGAACATACATTTTTTTAGAAACAGCTACTGTAAAGCAACAAGCTGTTGGTTTATATGCTGCAGCATGTTTTTTTGCTCAAACATCCACCAAGTTGAACTGGAGCCCAGGGATACAAAGCTTTTGAAAATACAAGTACATTCACAACAGCATAGTTCTACCCTTTCACAGAGTGTTGCTACAGTGTCTTCACTTCGAGCTTGTTGAGTACTTCACTCATCTGCTATGATCTTTAGCAATTAAGATCCAGCCAGCGTACAAATGATAAGATGGAGAGCTAAGGGATGCTACTCTACTGCGAGTATTGTATTGTTGAGTGTTGAGCAAGGGCTCATGCTGAATAGAAAAAACAAACAAAAAACCCAAGATCCACAGAGGGCACATGAAGTGTATCATTCAGCCACCCCTCTTCTTCCAGTGTGTTACCCAGAACTAACTGATAAGACTAACTGCAACAACTGCCACACACTTGGGACATATCAGTTTGGTACCTGACTTGAGCAGCAGTAAGAGGAGTAATGGCACTTGCTACTGCAGCTATTAAGGATTGGAAGGAAGTCAAGAGGAAAGGCTCTCAAGTTGATATATAGAATTAGAACTGCTTTTGAGTTGAGGACAAAAGCAGCATCTGAGATTTGATTTATTTTTATTAAAAAAACAAACTATAAGATCCATACAGGCATATAAAACAGACAAATAAAAGTCACTTTTGGCCAAAGACCAACCATCAGTGTTAGAGGGTGCTATAAAAGCCATACTATGGAGTTAAAGAGCATGAAGACAGCCAGTTATTTAATGCGGTCAGATGTCCAGTAAGAACATTTGCACTGCCATCTACAGACACTTTGAAAACTACTGTCTGATGGTAAATGAATTCGAGAAGTGCTACACAACAGCATACATACACACACAAGAGAGATGAGGGATAGAATGAAATGTAGTGCAGCAGAGGACAATGCTGTAGTTTGCCTCTCTTCTTCCCCAGAGGGAAACAGTTTCAACAAAAGCCCACCCCAGACAGTAAGAAAGTGGCCCCAATTATTTTAATGGGATTTTATTTCAGACTTTATTTTATGCAAATACTTTAAAAAAAAAAACCCCCACACAGATCTTCTTTACGAAGTTGAAATGGGAGTAGACAGAAGAGGAACAGTCTCCTTCCTCAGTACTTTTTCAGGTTGTAGGGCAGGCCCAGCGTAGACTTGGTACCAGGAAGGGGTGGCGAGTGCCAGACAGCAGAGCTGGTGCGTTTGAAATATCGTGGCTTGCACTTGTAGAAAATGTCCTCCAGTTTAGGGCTCACAATGAGCCCGAAGAGTGAAATAATATTTGGAGGGTTGTAGTATTGGCAGGTAACAGCTTGATTAAGCTGAGCCCCTGGAAAAATAAACACTGTTATATGAGCAGTCCAAGTAGCATCTCAGTGTTCTTAAACCTCACTCCCCTAGTGCCATGATTACTGTGAGTCAATGTATGGGGCCCAAAAATCTAGAAGCAATCCTCCAAGCACTCTTGCCCTGCAGAAAGGCCCCATCACGCCAGTCTTGGAAAAGATTTGGTATGGGTATGGCAAGATACTGAACTGGATCATAATAAAGTTTTGCCTGGCTTCATATAGAAGCCTACATTCCCCCTCAGGCATATAATATAACTGGTTTCTAAGACATCTTTCACATTCTTGGTATCTTAAATATGCTGGGGAAACTTATCATTGAAAGTGAGGATTGCCTAGATATGTTTTCAGATGGTGCAAAAGCACTTCAGCTCTAAGGAGGGGCACAAGGGACTGTGAATTAACATCCGAACAACAGAACCTGCAGGAATGCAGATTCCCACCCAAAACTAGTACCATATAGCACAGCAGTAAGCTGAAGTCTCAGAATCATAGAACACTAGAACTGGAAGAAACCTCGAGAGGTCATCAAGTCTAGTCCCCTGCCCTCACGGCAGGACCAAGCACCATTCTAGATCTCATGCACTTCTGGCCTAGATTGTGGTCTGATTTGCTTCTAAGCTTCGCTGAGAAGTCTGGAATCTTCTAAATTCTCCAAGTTTCAGTGGGTATTTAAAAACAAAAATCTGCACATACCAGTAGCCCAGGGAGGGATGGGCTTGCGGGGCTGGCTTTCATCATCTGTGGAGTCATCACTGTTCAGATCCAGCCCGTAGTTATTTGGATTTACCTTGGGGAATCTGGGTTCTCTGGGGCCCGAAGAGGGCCCTTGATATGAGTCCAAGACGGGAGATTTCTGAAACCATATAAAAAAAATTAGATAAAGCCTTAAAATAGATCAGTGACCTTAAGGTTACTTCCCTCTAGGGGTGATGAGATATGTGAGTTGCTGGAAAGAACCCATTACTGAGTTTGATTATTCTGTTCCAGAATCTGGGGCTGTCTACACTACAGAGTTTTTGGAAAGACGGCTATTTTCCCAAAAAAACTTCACTTCACAAACTTCACTGCAATAGCGTTCTTTCGGGGGAGGAAGAAAAAAAAAACCCGCGAAAGAACAGAGGGGTTTTTCTGACATTGGTAAACCTCTTTGTACGAGGAAGAAGCCTTTTTCTGAAAGGCCAGGGAAGAGGGAGTTCTTTTGAAAGAAGAGGAAAAAGGAAAAAGCCCAGGTGCTCTGATGGCCACTCCTTCCATAGTAACCACAGCTTAAATGTGAAATAGCGTCCATTCAGTGTGAACACTCTCTTTTGAAAAAGCAGATCGCTTTTTTGATGCATTTTGGTAGTATGGACGCTCTCTTTTGGAAGAAGTTTTTTTGGAAAATCTCTTCCGGAAAAGCTTCTTCTGAAAAAATCCTGCAGTCTAGACCTAGCCTGGGATTCTTCTGGGAGCAGTAGATTTACAATGTGTACTCTAAGCATCTCTAGTGCCAATAGCAGGTTGTATGAGAACTAATGTCAGCACCAACAAGTTTATTAAGCTAGACAGTATTGCTGACATTCATACACTAGGTTTTAGTCACACATTATTGTTCTACTATGAGTCTCTGTGGGCAGGAGAGTGAAATAGATGCTCAAGTATGGAGAAAACAAAAGGTGAGCCATGGAAGACAGGAAGTGGAAATGGTGTAACTGGCAGTCAATGTCACATTCATACCCAAACTTTACTCCCACTCCAAAACACCAGATCCAGAGATCACACCTGCCTGTTTATGGGAAGGCAACAAACAGCCAAATGATAATTCAGAAGGAAGGAACATACAGGTCAAAATATGGGCTGGGATTTTCAATTGCCTAACTCCCTCAGATTCTTATCAAAGCTTTTTTTAATTTTTTTAAAACTTAAACACACTCTAGAATGGCACTCATTCCAAAAGTGACCTGCAAGGCACTGCCCTATAGTAACCATAAATGGCAGAATGTTTTGGGTATGTAAAATGCCATTGCTATAAGGCAGTCATTTAAGGATACTGCAACTTCCAGAGGGCAACCTCGGTGCCCACTCAGAAAAATCATATGCAGTGTCAGGCTAGAGCTAAGCGTGTGTTACAGCACAGGAAGAAGGGAAAAAAAAAATCAATCACTCACTTCATATGCCAGTGGGGATCCTTGTGTAGTGAAAACCAGCACTCTTCCCACCACACCCTATAGGGGTTGATCAGGTTGCTTTGGCTGTGCTTCCAAACAATAGTTTCAAACCTCTAATTTTTTTCCATCCATGTGCAGAATAAATTTTTGTTGTGTACACCAAAGCATGTGCAGATGTGTATCACCAATAGAAAACACATACTACTAGCTGCAGGAGGCTGGGGAAACTCTGCTAATTAGCTGGGGGGCATCGGATTCTACTGTGGGTGGTCACCCAATTGTGCAGCTTACAGAAAACACTGCTTCCAACTCATGCCAATGGAGAAGGGTAGCAGAGGTAGGAATTAGGACTTGAATATGGATCTTTTATTTAGTAAGCTACCAGGCTGTGCTGAAGTGTAGTATTTTAAGCTTCAGGATTGCTGCATGCTTACAATACAACACTGTTTCCTCAATTTCTCTGAGCCACATTTGCTACAGTTAACTTGCCTTTTTTCCAAGTTAAGTGTAGAGTCATCTCAAATCACTTGTTGCTGACAGACATAAAATGAACTGTATACAAACTAAAAAAAGCAAGTTGCCCTGTTTTTTCTCCCCCCACACTATAGGTGTTCAGCAATGCCATCTTTCATTCAATAGCAATACTATAGCTGAAAAGTACAGCTCAGAGTAGCAACAACAATTACTCTGACTGTAAATTAACTTGTGCTTGTCCATGCAGCATACTGTGCAGGACTGAGCACCATTAATGGTATGGTAGGAGGTGAGAAGATGGATAGTCACAAGACTGGTTCCTTCCATCTCACTCCCTCCTCACAGCAGCAACTGCAGGGAACCTACCCATCACATGTGCTTGATGTTCCTGTTCTACAGCAAACAAGACTCCTGAAAGGTGCACACATCGAAGTGGCTTCTTACCACCAAAAACTACTTCAGGAGTCTTCATATCTACTTCATATCTTTTCCAAACCAAGGGAAGGAGTCACTGACTCAAAGCATTACACATCTTTCCCGCTCCAAGAGAACATAAGTATGTTACATTAGTGCTCAGATACTATGCATAGGGTACAAAAGTCAGCATTTGATAAGCCACCAACTAATCTACCTTTGAATCCATTTTTCGAGCCTCTTTGCTAGGATGCCTACAAATTGTTTCCATCTGGCACAGGAGAGACAAGCGCTAAGAAGAGGCTTGCATTTTTCCAGTAGTCTCTGTTCATTGTGTAACTTCATTTTCCACCCCCTCTCCATCTGTCCACTCGTCACATAGCATTGGACCCCTAGATGGTAGTTTCTCTGGAGGAGGGAATGGGTTACTTGTCTGCCCAGTGGTTAGTACTGTGGGACCAGGGCAGGAATGTTTAGCAACAACCATAATACAAACCATAACACAAAATGATGTTTTTAACATTCAGTTCCTGTCTACAGGAAAGTGCAATGCCGAGTCATTTTTAGAAATAAACATATGAATCCATGAAACTTTCACTTAGCCATATTTCTGCTCTCTGAAAATTCTCTGTGCATTGAAATTGTCCTTTGTCCCAGCATGGCTGAACAGGGACAGTGTGTCAAAATGAGACCCACCACCTTCTGCAAGGACATTTCCTAGGAGAACCCAATTAAAAAACAAGTCCCTTGTTTTTCCAGTGATCTACAAAATACAGTCACAAACTACAAGACACGTTAAGGTTCAGATGGTATCAGGAATTAGACAACCAGAAGTTACACAAGAGGCAGTAGTTGGCTGCTTGAAAATAAAATTATGCCCCAAATCTAGAATTTTAACTGGATTCACTGAACACATGTAGGCTATTAACACATGGAGGAGTTTCAACCCCAATGGTGAGTTCAAGGCAACTGGAGACATGTGAAGTTTCTCAGCTACCCAGTGTCACTAGCCAGAAGCTACAATACAGCACAGACTTCCACAATTCCTCAAGATCTAGCGCCATCATGTGGCCATTTCCTATCACTTGTTTTGAATTTCCAACAAAAGAATTCTCTCTGGTATTTCTATGATGAGCCAAGTTACTTATGGCTGCTCAAGACAAGACACATCCCTGCCCTCTGTGAAGGAGAATGCCTCACACAAAGGAAAGGCTTCCACCTACCCAGGAAATTGGAGCCCAGAAGACACTGGAACCCCACATCTCTGCTCAGCCTCTTGGCTCACTCACCTCCACTGTTATATTCAGCCATTTGCTGGGAATAGCAGCAACAGATTGTGGTGGCTTGGTTTTATTTTCCTGTGATTGCTGCCGTTCGTGTTCTTCTGGGCTCTGTTCCTCCTGTTAACAAGTTATAAACAGATAACCCCTATGGCTCCCATAGAACCCAACTCGACCTATATGAGAGGCCCACACATCCCCTCCCTCCATCTGGTTGTCCCATCCTGAGGACTCGATCCCCAGAGAGGAGGAGCAGGAGCCTAACAAAGAATGGTTGTGCTCCAATATAGCCTCTTGCTGACTGGAGAAGATTAGGTAGGCCCCACTGCTATCCTGCACTAAGTGAATACAGCTGGTAAAGCTAAAGGCATCCTCAAGGCCAGAGACATCAATAGAATAAAATCTACTGCATAACAGTCTCAGCTCCCCACCTTCTTCTGATTTTCTTCTGCCTCTGTAACCACTGCCAGCTCCATCTGCAGGTGAGGACACTTCTTCTCTTGTTTGTCATTTCTGGCAAATCAAAGCATAACCAAGTGAGACAAATAGGGCTCAGATCATCTTCATCCAGAAGCCACTACTACAGCCCATCACTCATACCCTTCTCCTAGGATTAACAAGATTGGCTTTGCCATGCTTGTCCCTTCTCTCTCTTTTCAGGGTTTGGAAACAGGCCAGCTCTCACCTCTCCTTCGCCTGTTCCACCTGTCTCTGCTCTGCCAGTTTCTTCTGCTCTGCCATCTTTCTTCCTTTGTCCGGATGTTCATCCTCTTTCCTCTTCTGAAGTAGCTCCTGCTGCTTGTGTTCATCGTCCTCCTGGGAAGGCAAAGCAAGTCCACTTCTTTTATGCCCGGGGGGGGAGGGGGGGGGGGGCGGCAAGTAGTTGAGTTTTGGGTCAAAAGCCCTTTCCTAGCCTTAATGCCACCTAGTCTGATCCATCCTCATTGGTCTTGGACCTTAGTTGTGCAGCTCCTTCTCCTGCTGCCCCACCCCATTTGCTCCCATATGAAGAGGGACAAACCCCCTCAATGTTACAGCATTATTGCAGTTGGGCATAGGTGACAGCAGTTACCCACTGCCACAATTAATTTAGTCATGGAATAGCTAGGACATGTGGGATGGAATTATGCTCCTGAGCCTTCTTAGCCACTTACAGGAAATGGCTAGGTCTGAAAATTTCAGTCCTATGGGAAAATGTATATGAAGGAGAGGTCAATACCATGCACGTTTATGGCACTATGGAACTCATAATGGTGAGAAGCACTAGCAGAGACCTGGAGAGTGACTTTATTCCCACACTCACCTGGAAGGAAAGAAATAATAAGGCACCTTAGTCACCAAAGGTGTAGGCTCTGAGGGACAGTGGGGTGAGGAGAGACAGAGTGAGTGTACATACCTAATCTGACACACTCGTTGTCTGTTCTCCCATAGCTATCTACTGTTCCCTGTTCTGCCCGCTTCCCCATATGCAAAACACTGTAGGCTTCCCCATCAAACTCTTCCCCTATGGGATGGGGTCTGATCTTGCTCTTACCATGTTCAGCACTTTCTGTTTTCGGGTCTCCATATCCCCAGGTTTCTTAATTATCTTTTTCTTCATCTTTTCTTCTACAACCTTTTCTTCTCGCACCTGAGAAAAATCACACACACATCAGGTCTGGACCCTACCCAGCCTCCTATGGGACCATCTTGCCATGCTTATCTACCATAGAAAGAAAACACAGGAGCTTTTCAGGTGTGTGGAGTTCATCCTAGCCCATGGAGGAAATACCTTTTTCTGGAGCAGACTGAAAGTCCAAAGCCCCAGTGAAGCGTGTACCACTCACCCACCCACACACACATGCTTTCTGTAGGCTGGTATCTAAGAAAGTAGCTCTTCCACTACACGTGCTGCATCCAGTTGCAGGAGCATTGGCCCTTGCACTAAAGGTGAACTGTAGGAATGGCTCACATGTTTTAGTACAGCGTGAACAGAGTTAATTTCTGTTCTAAGTACAGGTCTGTTTGGACCTAATTTTAGGCCTGACTGGGAACAGAACCAAGTGCACCTGTCCCAAACCCAAGAGAGTCAAGTTGTTCTTTGATTTGAGCACAACCCTGCTAGGAAACCTGATTCAGCAACATCAGAGGTCATCCAAAGAGTCAGCACCGCAGTGAACCTCTCTCTTGCTGCTTTCAGCTACACTGACTGTGCTGTGTAACAAGCATGCCAAGAAATCAGTGCTTGTCACTCTGCTGTTCACACAAAGCACAGTGAAATGGTGCCAGCTGGCAGCGATGGGGTACACAGCTGGCACTGGGCTGACCCCATAGGCTGGAGGAGAACTGAGCCAAGCCAAACCTGAGCACCTGGTTGTTTTCCCACTCAACATGGGCCCAACTCTTGTAGTCTAGCTGCTACAGGGCTAACTATATGCTTTAAGGAAATAATGTTATGAATATGCATAACTTGAAAATACTTTACGCAAAATACTTTGTTAAGTATCATTTGAAAGGGGATAACCTGCTGAATGTGTATATTCTATTATTCCTGAATTTGAAGTTAGAAATATGAAGTATTAACCTGTGTTACTGATGCAGACATGCTAAGTGAAGGCCATTAAGGTTATTTCAGAAACTTGATTACTCATTGACCAGGTCAATGATCTGTAAACGGGTTTGATTTTCCTATGAGCCAGTCCATAGGAGGGGAGGAGTCCCCATGGGACATGTGCTTAGGTCACCCGATGCTGGGATTCATTTTGGATGTTGTACTTTTCCCACCAAAAGTGAGAAAAAGTTTAAACTGAACACAAAGGATTCCTGCCTTTGGAAAACTCTGTATGGAGGTGGGAAGCCAAACAATAAGGGCTGCTGCCAGATGTCAAGATTCCCCTGCTTATCATCCAAGATGACAGCTAGAAATATCTATGACTGAACAAGGGAAAGATTAAGCTCAGACTGGGAGGATTCCAGACTGTGAAAGAAGATGTTTAGAACTACTGTTAGAGTAAGTTAATCCATGTATAAGTTTTAATGTTTAGCTGGCGCATTGTCTTTTATTTTGCTTAGTAACTAACTTTGTTCTGTGTCATTACTTACAACACTGAAATCACTTTTTATAGAAAATGAAACTTACTTCTGTTTGTCAATAAACCAGTGACAGTAAATTGTTACAGGGGGCGGGGGGGGGGAGCCTTGTAGCGCTCTTTTTACACAAGAAAGAAGGTGGACAAAGTGAGCTTCCTCTGTATAAAATTGTATATATAGAGTAAAATAGATTTATCTGGGGTTCAGGTCCCACTGTGCCTGGGTGCTGAGCTTCTCAGTGTCTATATTATATTGCTGTAGGCTATAACCCCATCCCTGTACTAGTGTTGGAGGGCCTGAGTCAGCTGGACAGAGGACTGAGGGGCACCCATGATTGTCAGGAAAGTTCAGTGATATTTCAGCACATCAAGTGGCAGACAGACACAAAGGAATCTCTGTGCCCAAGCCAGTCACAACCACTCAAAGAGCTTAGAGTACCAGAGACACTGAAATCCACAATCAGAATAACTAATACTGTTGCATGGATGTGACGGAGAAGAGACTTTTCCCTGTTGAACAAAGGCCCTTAAGTAACTTTTTGCTCTAATTGTGCATGGCTCGTTACCCACTCATGGTCCTGTGGTCATTGTCACTAGCATTGAGGATTTTAGTAAGAGCCAATATGTTACTCACACAGTGAAGCAACCCATCACTGTTGCCTACTGCATTCGCTGCCTTGTGAAAACCCAGCTGCCCCCAAGAGCTCAGTTTCCTGATTGGGTCTCTTACCTTCTCACTCTTCTCCTCAGTTTGAGAGAGTTTCTGTTCCATCCGCTTCTTCTTTTCCTCCTCCATCTGCTCCACCCTTTCCCGAGCTTGCAATGCCTTCTTCAAACGCTCCTCACGTTTCCTGGGGAGCAAGCGGGAGCGGGGACAGTTAGCTTTGCCTGCAGTGGAAATTTGCCTTAGTTATAGATATCAATGCCCCAACATTGGAGTAGTTAGTGCACTGATATAAACCCCCAATGCAGAGTGTAAGAGCCTTGCAGTGGCACAGCCTGTCCTTATAGGCACCACTGGTACCAACAGTGGCTGTACATCATCTACGCTAGCTCTTTGCCCAAGGCACCTGTAGCTAACTACCAATGGCAGTATTCAGAGCAAGACACCAGTGCAGACATGACCTCAGTGATTCAGAATGGAGCCAGAAAAGGAGCAGCTGAAGGGGCAGCCACTCACAATTTCATCTCCTCAAGGCGCCGTCTCTTTTCCTCCTCAACTTTCTGTTTTCTTTGTTGCTCGGCCTCCTGCTTCTTTCTCAGGCTCTCCAGCCGTTGCCGCTCCTTCTCCTGGGGCAGGCAGGAAGCTCAGATTATGCCCAGCTGAAGGGGCTGGTTTCTGTACCAGGCTACTTAGGCGTAGGAAGCCAGAGACAAGACAACTGGAAACTGCAGCTTCAGTCAGAGACAGAGTCACACTCCCTCCAGAACAGGCATGTGTCAGAAGAGAGATAGGGCTGTCTTGGCAGCAGTGCCAATTCAGCCGCTCTATCTCCTGGAGTGGAAAAGGAGCTTGGAAGGGGAGTGGGGCAGTTCCAGTGTGTAAGACACCTCAGGCCCAACATCCAAGCAGAAACAGTTACTGCAGAGGAAACATTTAGGCAAAGACACCATCAGTGACTGTGCTGCTGTGTTCACCACAAACCAACTAATACTACTAGCTAGCTTTTAATGTTAAAAATGTGAAGATTTCTCCATTCTTTTCAGAGCACTGAAGAGACCCCTTAACATGTCATTTTTAGCCACAGGGCCGTGCACAGCTGGCCAAGAGAACTAGGTGAGATCTTCTGACTCAAGCTCAGAGCACTCAGAAGTTAAGTTCTTAATCAACTTAGAAGGCAAGAGAGCTCAACAAGGAATCAGTACTAAGCTTCCTGCACTGGTCCTGAGGAGCAGCAGAAGAGGAACAGAGCAGTGTTTTTTTATATTTGGAAAGAGACTGAAGTTAACAGCCCCAGTCACAAAGGATACAGATGTTAAACAAGGTCTGTGATACCAAAGCACCAGCCAGGTATAAATATACAGAAGCAACCAGCCCCATGATGTCTATATAAACACACTACCTCATCCTTGCTTCTAACTGAAGGGATGTTTTCTAGACACGGAGCATCATGCATTGGCACAAAGTGGATAAGCTGAGCAGCATATGGTCAACCTCCTTTCATTTTTGAAGGTTGTTCTCTGCCGGAAAGAGAACTGCAATAAGTATTGTCCTGTAGCTGCTAAATCCACCACAACGAATAGTGTTGGAAGGAGCAACAAGAGGCATTGTCCTGATGTGGTGAATCCACATCCCATGGAATAGCTTTCCTTTCATCAACATGGCCATAATTGCACTCAATAAAATAGGTGCTCACAACAGGGCTCTAGCTGCTGGTTAACTCTCTTGCTGCTGCATTTGGGAGACTCAAACTTGAGTAGAGCAGAAGTCATTTAACTGGTGCAGATTAAATACCATTGCCACTACTGCATTGAGGAAAAGGTCTCCTAGGAACTGGCTGGCTTTGGAGCGCTCAGCTCAGAATTACACAAGGCACCTCATCCTCTGGGAGCCTCTAGCATTGGATACTGATCAGCATAGCCAGTCACAAGGCCAGGTGGAAGAGTGGGTAATGATTTTTTTCCAAGACACTAGACAGTATATGTTGAGGTTTTTAGTGTAGAAGACAGAATGTAAGATCTTTTAAGATTAGTTCATTCCCAGTGGCTAAAGCATGATTGTTCCCTACAGTATACTCTCCTGGGTTTTGGCCAGCTTAGTCTGAGTGACAGTAAGTAGTAGCTCTTCCACTATTTCCCATGGAAAGCATTTTACAGCCTTTGAGCTATCCATTAGCAGTCCCCTTCAGAGATTCGCAGTTTGTATTTGCCACGGCGGAATTTCATTCAGACACTCAGATCCCCTTTGGGCCACTGAACAATTTCACTCACTTCCTGGTGTGCACACCTCCACATGCTTCCCAGTGCATAACTTCATTCTCAGAGAAGACTCTGAAAATAATACTAGGTCTGTGCGCAGATTAGTGGTGAGGTTAAAAGTCTGCCAGTGCCCATTAGAGAGGTGATAAATGTGTTCACCATGAGCCCAAGGCACCAGTGATTAGGGAGTCATTACTTACAACAAAATCCCCCTGTTTAGAAAGGAGAAACAAGGATTACTGCTTTTGCAACTAGTTGAGTAAACCTAGAACCATAACCTTTGGACTTTACTCTCATCTTACCTAGCAGTGAGTGATGATGATGATGAAGCAGCCAAATTGCTTCTCAACTCCAGACTTTGTGCTGCTTGTCTTACAAATGTCCAGCAGGCTACTGGACAGCAAACACCTGATTTCAGATTCAAAGTAGTGTCTGCTGATGATCCTGGAGTTTGGCAATCCCAAAATATGATGAGTTTTGGCTGAATGTAGCAGAATAACAAGGCTGCTAACAGAATTGCCAGGCCCCATGGCAAGGAGGGGGGCCAGATCTCAGGCCCCCAGAAGAGGTGGGGCCTCAGGCAGAAGAGGTGGGACTGGAGGCTAGCCTCCCCCAGCCAGCCTTTCAACATTGCCCAGGGCTCCACCAGTGATTAAAAGGGCCTGCTGCTTCCCTATAGTTATGCTGACCATATTTTTCTGAACCAAAATTAGGGACACATTAGCCATACTCCCTGATCCCCATTAGCCATGCCTCTGGAGGTAACACTCTCAGAGTCAAGACCAGATGGACACATGATCAGAAGTAAAAGGTGTCATGTGACCCCCACCAAACCCCCCCTCATGCAACTATCCTGCAATTACATTAACCCAATGTGTGTGACATTAACTCAGGAGTGGGAGGGACAGAGAGGCGGGGAGAAATGTTCCCTCTAAGAGTTTCCTCCCACGAGCAGAATGGATTTTGTGTTGCGCACCACTACTGAGTTCATGTGGCTTTTTTGGATGTGCCACTGTGGCACACAGAGCACTCAGAACCGCTACCGTTTCCCTCTGCTGTCATGTCTCCTCCCCTTGCTCCTGCTGTCCCCCAACACCTCACCCTCTTCTGCTGTCCTGACTCCTGCCCTTTTCACTCCCCTCAGCCCTCCTGGGACCATGCAGAGAGCACACCGGCAGAGCCCAAACATACCCCACTCTGTAGCGCTCCAGCCGGGCTCTGTGCAGTCTCTGCCAGGACTCCGGCAGCAGCTCCCAGGAGCGACTTGCCGGGTTTATCCCCCTCCCCCTCCAGCAGCAGCTGCCTGGGGATGGAGGAGGCAGCGTGGCCAGGCTGGCAGTCACACAGCAGGAGGGAAGGGCCACAGGGGAGGAGGAGGAGAAGGAGGAAAAAAAACGTGCCAGATGGCAACACGTGCCGCAGGGGGAGCTTGGTGCTCCGGATACTGTGCACCAACGGCAGCGGCCCTGGGTGCCCACGCAAAGCACCAAGGGAGTCGCTTATGTGCTGGGTGGAGGCGGGGTGTTGCTGTTGGGCCACACTAGTGCTGGGTGTCTGCGAAGGTGTCCCAGGTGGACGGGGGTGGGGAATGGCGGTGCCATTTGTAGCCGGATCCCAACGGGTTTTCCGGGACATTTGCTGCCTTTATCGGGAAACCAGGACAGAGCCCTTAAATCCAGGACTGTCCTGGAAAAAAAGGGGCTTATGGTCACCGTACCTATAGTATTAGCAGCGAGTTCTGGATGCTTATAAATTTCCAGACCCCAGGGCAGATGTCCCTCCTGCCTCCCTCAGTCGCCCTGCAGAATATTCAAGATTTCTCTACATGCATAAAAATACCTTATGGAGTTTATGTTCAAGATCACAATGTGTGTTGAGACTCTGATATTAGCTAACTCACAGGGCAATGCAAGACCAGATTCATTATGATTTTAAGGTGGCCCTATACCATAAAGGAGTTATAAAAATGCACATTTTCAAATATACAGAAATACATCTAAAGCTTTGCTTTCCTTGCATGATCTTCCCCTCACCCAATGCAGCACTAATACCACCATTACCTCAGGAGCAAATTATACTCCTGAGGGAATTCTGCAGAATTCCACTGTAGCAAAAAAATGTATATTTTAGTTAGTATTGGTTATAAGACTATAAGCATGATATATAATTTCATGTATAATGACTTGTTTATAAATTCTGTAGCTTTCTCTCTCTCTCTCCCATGGTTAGATAATGTTTAGTGTAAGGCCTTGCTCCCTGTTAGCATTACAAATCAAGTTGCTCCTCATGTCTGCATCACAAACTAAGTTGTGTCTTTTAGTAATTATTGATCTTGTCTGAAACTGCACCATTATGTGGTGTGAGTGGAGGGTGTGTGCGTGTGTAAGTGTAAAAGCCATCACAGACGTCCAGGTGATCAGGAAGTAGAAACTTAAGATGCAAGGAAACATGTGTTGTCTCTTGAGGCTGAATTGAATTAGCAGCCTTGATGAACCCTGGAGACAGGCAAAGATCCCACCAAGGCTACACCTACACTGGCATGATCTTGCGCAAAAACTCTTTAATGCAAGAGTTCTAGCGTTAAAGTAGTTGTGCAAGAGAGCATCTACACTGGCATGTGCTTTTGCGCAAGAGCATCCATGCCAGTGCAGATGCTCTCTTGCGCAAGAAAGCTCTGATGGCCATTTTAACCATAGGGCTTTCTTGCACAAGAAATTCATGTTGCCTGTCTACACTGGCCTCTTGCGCAAGAGCAGTTGTGCAAGAGGGCTTATTCCTGAGGCTATGTCTAGACTGCAGGCTTCTTTCGAAAAAGGCTCTTTCAAAAGCATCTTTCGAAAGATTGCGTCTAGACTGCAGGTGGATCTTTCGAAAGAGCAATCCGCTTTTTCGAAAGAGAGCACCCAGCGAGTCTGGATGCTCTCTTTCGAGGAAGCCCTATTTACATTGAAGAATGCCTTCTTTCGAAAGAGGAACTTTCGAAAGAAGGCGTTCTTCCTCGTGAAACGAGGTTTACCGCCATCGAAAGAAAAGCCGCGTTCTTTCGAAATTATTTCGAAAGAACGTGGCTTGAGTCTGGACGCAGGGGAAGTTTTTTCGGGAAAAGGCTACTTTTCCCGAAAAAACCCCTGAGTCTGGACACAGCCTGAGTGGGAGCATCATACTTCTTGCGCAAGCAGCACTGCTTTCATTCATTAGAATGTCAGTATACTTGCGCAAGAACTCGCGGCCAGTGTAGACAAGCAGCAAGTTTTTGCACAAAAGCGGCCACTTTGGCACAAGATCGCGCCAGTGTAGACAGCCCAAGAATGAGAAACGATGGGAATCCTGAACACTATCAAAGGATAACTCTTGCAGAATACAGATTAACACCTCCTAAAGGCGGATGATAGCAGCATGACACTGGATAACCCACAGACCCCAACGAGAATTTACCTTAGTAAGCCTTGCCTGGCCAGTAAGACTGACTTTAGCCACCATGGACATATGCGTGTGCGTCTCATATGCTAACTACTTCTCTACTGTACTCTCAATAAAACACAGTGTATTGCCTTTTCCCCTGAAAAAGATCCTGTGTAGTTCTTATAAGCATAACACTACATTGGGCATGCACAATTTCCTCGCCCTGAAATCAGCTGCAGAGATTTGGCCACCACTGGGGGCCAATGGAGCAGCTTGCAATAGAACACAAGGCCCAGGGGCAGGGCATGGGGGGGGGGGAGGGGAGGGAGGGAAAGAGGACTGGAAGGTTTCAGCAGGTGCAGTCCCTTAGCACATCTTAAAAGAAAAAAGTGGAAATGCACAGGAAACTTCATGCAAGCCTGGGACCCAGCATCAGGCTGTTTTTCCCTCTGGATCCCTGGGTTCTAGAAGGATAGTTTCTGTGAGTGTGTGGGTTGGGGCGGGGAGACGAGGTGTTGTTTGACCCCCAACTATGCTCTAGCAGAGAAGGAGGAACTAGGGGTCTCTACTAGAGGAATTTGTGCGTGCATCTGTATTGTTAGACATATTGGCTAACAGGTAATTTTGAAATGCCATTGCCAAACTAATTAAAAGTGGCATATTTTGTTATTTTGACAAGTACATTTGCAAAATTCTAGAAATACTGTGCATGCAGTTCCCCAAAAGTAAACCTACTAAGCAGCTATACAGACAGCTGCTACGGGAAACCACCCTTAACCCAGCACTTGGCATGGAGGAAATGGTCACTGGGTTAAGCTAGAACATGACAGGCAGTCAATTTCATACAGATAATAGCCTGGCAGTGCACACCTATACACACCTTGCCGGGGACAGGGAGCATTGTTCTCTTGTAACACCAGTGAGTATTGCTCTGGAACAAACATCCCCAGACACCAAAGGGGAAACTAATCTTCGTGGCCCATTCAGTTTTTAGCTTTTCTGCCAAGACCACTGAGAGAAGAGTTTGGATTTTGGATCTAACATTCCGTCAGCATCTTGGAATGGGACAAGTTGTGATTTAAGTTTGCTCTTTGGTACCATTTAAAGATTCCAAATGAGGAACAGCTTGTAATGCAGATTTGCAGTGAGAACTTAAAAGCAGACAACTCTGCCCACCACTCCCACACATTTGCTCTTCCCTTCTCACCCTTAAGGAAAGTGATCACCTTTACCTTGGAATCTGGTCGGGTAGGAGTGTTGCGTTTGATAAGGCTTTTCATGACACTACTGTGCCCTGTGGGCCCTGGTGTCAGGAGTAGCTGGTTCTTCTGCACCGTCTGTAGAAATTGTTTGAATGGACGCACAACCTACAAGGAGAGCACAGGGCATCAGACCTGCCACAAAAGAGAATCCAGAAGAGGGAGAGCGGCCTGGGGCCATGGCACCTACTCACCTTGCTGACAGGGCTGGGTGAGGCTAGAGTCTTGGTCTTATATGAAGGGGAGAGGTCACAGTCTTCTAGCTGCTGCCCATTACACAGCTCACCCACTGCTTGTTTATAACTCGGTCTCCTTAAAGAGTAAAGGTTGCTTTATTGATGCAGCTCAAGAAGTAGTCCGGGCCTCCCCTCAGCCTTTAATTTATTTTATACAGTCTCAGCTGCTTCTACAGCACTACCAAGTGATCTGTGGCATCTACATGAATACACCAATTATTTAGAACACACAGCAATGAAGATGCTAGAAAAAGGGCATGGAGGAGGTATAAAGAATGACGGATTACTGGTCTACAAAACGATAACGAAGATAGGTTCTCTCACTAAGCAACCGCAGTTTTATTCTCCAGCCCCAGCCAGCTTCAGTAGATGCTAGTCTCACAGCTAGAATCAGCAACTTAGGCATTTAGGGTAAAAGTTTGTTCAAGCTATTCTAGGAAGTTGTTGTGCAGCATCCTTAGGTCCCCAACTACTCCTCTCCAAGCAGCACTTAAAGAGTTACAAACACAGTTTCTTATTGTATCCTTGGGAGGCAAGGGGCACAACTCCCCATCCATAAAACAGAAAGCAGACAAGCTGATTAAGTGACCTGCACACAGTGAAACTTAGGTTCTAGAAAAGGGGTGGGCAAGACTGGTTGGGGGGGGGGGGGGGGGGGGGGGGGGAGAAGAGAAGAGAGGCACTTCAAGAATTTGGTAAGTGGTCAAAAGTCTCAATTTTCTATGGAGGAGGTTTGGAGTCTGGGATGGAGAATGGGTGCAGAAAGGAGCTTGGGGTAGGGGAATGGGATGCAGGAGAGGTTGTGGGGTCTGGGAGGGGCTTTAGCTGCAGGAGAGCATTGTGACCTGGTGGAGGTGGTTCAGGGTCTGGGAGGGAGTTGCGACCAGGGGCAGATGTGCAGAGGATTTGGGTTGTGACCTGGGACAGGGAGTTGGGGAAGAACTTCAGGCAGGTTCACTGCCTACCACGCTCCACTCAAAGCAGTCAGTTGCCGGGCCCAGCCTGAACGTCTCCGTGCAGTGCACGAAGAGGGGTGGGGGGGCCTCTGTATGCTGCAAGCATAGCCCAGGCAGCTTTTATTGGCCAGTTTCGGGTGTGTGCCACACAGAGAAGCACAGGCTAGCGCTGGCAGCCAGTCACTTCGAAAGACGCATGGAACATGGCAGGCTGGGAGCCTGCCAAACACCACTTCATAGGATCACGGCAAGCCAGATGCAGTGCTTGGGCCATATTTTGCCCGTTCTAGTCCCATCTATGCTTAATTCACCAAGCCTTTCAAGAGACCCTATTTCATATTAAACTGATGAAAATCTAGAAGCCCAAAATTCTGGGAGATTTAAGAGGATTTGAAACCTTCTCTGGCCAATCAAACCAAAGCCTTCAACCAAGTTACTCGATAGAGAATAACTCAGTCATTCCAGATCACTAGTCTATTCCTTTTTCTCTCTCCCAGCCAGAGTCCAAAAAGGGAACATACCGGATACCTGAGGGCTGTTCTAGAGGCTGAGTGTTCTGGGGTTGCTCCTTGCTCCCAGAGCTCTGAGGAGTGCCACTCCTTTTCAAATGGTTCTCTGTAGGGGAAAAAAGCAGTTAGCTTCACATGAAAGATTTCCTGCAGCAGAGCTCAGATGCCAGAGGTTGTCGTCTTCATAGCTCCTAAAACAAACTTCACAAGTGTACTGGAGAACACAATTGCTAAGAGCTGTGCTAGTTAGAAACATACTGACATAACACAGGGGTACGCTAGCTATATACACACTAGTTTTGTATCTCTGCATTAACCATCACAAAGAATAATTTTAGAATATGCACCTTGTATGATCAAGCACCTTCTGGGTGGGAGATTTTCGATGATAGACAGCCCATAAAATGATTCTGGATGTTCCACCCACACCCCTACGATACGGGGTAAAACACTGGTCTCCAACCTCTTTAAGCAAAAAAACACTTAAGTGCAATCCAGGACCTACCTCAAACCCAAACATCCTTGCCCCGCCTCCTTCCCACTCCTTCTCTGAGGCCCCACCCCTGCTCACTCGCTTTTATCAGGCAGGGATTTGGGGTGCAGCAAGGACTGAGGCCAGGGTTTGGAATGTGAGCTCCAGCTGGGCACCACTTACCACAGGCAGCTTCTGGGTGGTGACGCAGTGGGGCTACGGCAGGCTCACCGCTCCCCTGGCCCTGCACCGCTCCCAAAGCAGCCAGCAAACTCTCTCCATCCCTGCCCCACTCTGCTCTGTAGCGATGGGGTACAGGGTGGAGGAAGGGGCATTCTGACATCATCAACCTCTCCTCTTCTTCCTGTGCCTTGCACAGCAAGCAGGAGGCTCCCGGGGTGAGAGGCACCTCCAAGGCAGAGGGCAGGAGCAGCACGGTAGTGCTGAGAGGGACAGAAGTAGTGCCAGCACTTGATAGCCTCCCAGCCAAACCTCTCAGGATCACCTGTCAAAGGTTCCAAGATCTACAAGTAGATCCCAATCTACTGGCTGGTGACCACTGGTTTAATAGGACCCTCGTATGGGATTACATATTACCTACAGTGAAATCCGATCTCATCCCATCTCACTGCCTGTAAGTGAGGAGCTAAGAGAAGGGCTGCAATCTCCTCTTGTTCCTCCTCAGTCTGTTTCATGCATCTCAAGAGTGATACTAGTCCAAACATTAGTATCTTCTTTAAGAGCAAAAAGTAAAGCTCAAAGCTTCATTTTGGTTCATTTCTCCTCTACAGTTTTAGTTGCTCAGAGTGAAGTGGTTTGTTCAGACTGTCCAGTCAGACAACACAGTTTATTTCAAAATTGTGCGAATATAAAGGAAAGATCCAGCAAAGGACAAATCTTACTGTTCTCTGGAGGCTGGAAAGAGCCTTTGCAGGATAAGCTTAGTCACTAGTGCCATGTCTACACAGGGCTACTCTCGAAATAAGCAACACTACTTGAGCTATGTCAAGTGTGTATCTTAAGTTGAAATAGCTTATTTCGACTTTTGGTGCTGCCTACGCAGCAGGAAGTCTGAGTTAGAGCACTCTTCCCTCGACTTCCCTTACTCCTCGTACAATGAGGGTTACAGGAGTCACAGTAAGCAGTCCTCCGGCTTGACATTATGCTGAAATAGCTGCTTGAAGTGTAGACGTGGGTTATGTTATTACAGAATAACGTTAGTTATTCTGAAATCATGCTGCTGTGTAGACAATTAGTCTTGCGTCTTTGCCATCTAGGCTATCTAATCTTTCATAAACCCCTAAGGGATCTCCACAGTCCCAAGCTTCCTTGCTGCTTTGCCAACAGTGAGCCTCCACCATATTTACCTGCATTGTTCTCTGAATGCTGCTGCTCTGCCTGATTTGGCTCTTCAGTCTGAGTTGACTGTTCCGCAACAGGGCTGCCTTCATTTGGAAGAATGAAGGTTTTCTGAAAGTGTTTGAGAGCCTGTTGGAGAAGGAAGCAGGCTTTAGCAAAACTCCCCCACAGAAATAAGCCTTCAACAAGGATTCTGTATCCTGAGAAGTGGGAAAAGGAGGGGTGCAAAGCCACGGACTATGGATGTACAGGGTTACAGCCAGTGTAGACAAGCCAGGAACTGCTCCTTTCTCTTTGCAATGGCAGGAAGGCAAACCCACCAAATGCTGTCCTGGCTACTGCAGACACAGGATGCCCAATCATGGAGCAGAGGCACAGCAGAAAGTGAGTGTTACAGACATTACCCATCCAAAAAGCAAATGGGTCAGATTTGTCCTTCCTCCACTGGGGGGTGGGAATCTAGGATCAAGACTTTAGATTGACTAGCAAATGTGGGTGTCTAACCTGTGGTACCTTAGGCCGGATTTTCAGTGAATGGGTACTTGGTAATTTCTGGGGGGGGGGGGGGGAGGGGGGATATCGCTACACTAGTTTCTAAGTGGAGACCCACAAATTGAGACAGCCAAGATTACCAGTCACTTTTGAAAAATATCTTGGCAAACTGCCTTTACAAGTCTGTTTTAAACAACCCTAGATTGAGGCTGGAGTGATTCCCAGCTACTGAGCGGGGCAACAAGCTCAATGCACCACAAAGGTCAGGAAAGGCACACACTCCACAAGCACTAGGATCAAGTTCTAAAATGTTGTTGTCTTGAGAACTGAAACTATAAAGTGTTCGGATACAAGTTCTTAATTTGTCTTATGGTGGTGCCTAAAGACTCTAGGCCCAGTTGCGTTAAAATGTGTTTTGTATAGCACCTAAGGAGCGGACATTGTAAATAGACACAAAAGGGTGAGTAAAAAGGATACAATATAGAAACAGAAGAAAGAGAAAGAGGGTAAGGGCAAGATTTTTAAATACAAATATTGTTAAACATCTTTCTCTAAATGACTCATCCAAGGTAATAAAAAAAAAAATCTACAGCACAACAGGCATTTGAAGCCAGTTCTTGGGAGTAATAGTCTAGTGCCATAATCTACCAAAACTCAAGATGGGGATGGGACGGGATGGGATGGGGGGGGGTCCTTTACTTCCTCAGAAGTGTTGCCTCTTTAGATAGTGGGGACAGAACAATACCACAGACACATTCTCCAGTTTCAGTAATAGTAATTATATCTGCTCTGTAGAGCGATCTAGACTCAGGAACTGGCAGGTAAGAAGCAATACCATTAACTTATTACATTTGTCTTGGAAAAGTCCAACCTGGGTCTTACCTCATCACATTCAGCATTTGGCTCCAGTTCAGGCCTGGAAATAAAGAGAGGGGTTTGACATGTTATCAGCTTCCACAGAGGAAGCAAAGAAATTATGGATTTTACTCTTGTGGTGCCTCTGTCAGAAGCTTCTAGGCATTTTCAAAGTGCGTGGTAAAAGTGACTAAGATCACAATCTGAAAGTCTGCTTTAGTACATTAATTTTATCTAAGTGCAGTGGGAACAAAGTATTCATTCTGATCAATGGAAGAACTGTTTGCACGTGCTGGAGCCAAGACTCTTGCATTGAAATCTAACTTCACAATCTTCAGGCAGAAAGTGAAAGTACTTCAAGTATGGGCATGTCTACACAGCAGGGCTAAAGCCGAATTAAGATATGCAACTTCAGCTACATCAATTGCGTAGCTTAAATCAAAATAGCTTTTTTCGGCTTTTGGCACGGTCTACACAGCAGGAAGTTGAAGGAAAAACACTCTTCCTTCAACTTCTGCTTACTCTGACCCCTGTAATCCTCATTTTACAAGGAGTAAGGATCTTCAAGCTCAATATTATTTTGATGTTTTGTTGAAATAACTGCTTGTAGTGTAGACACGGTTTACGTTATTTTGAAATAATGTCATTATTCTAAAATAATGCTGCTGTGTAGACATGCCCTATGAGACAGAACCCTACTAAAACAGGCCAGATGGTGGCAGCACAATAAATTGCTGAATTATATGCTAGTGAGTTTATACCCTTTGTGGAAGGTCTTAGCATTACTCAAGACAATAAGAAAGATATGCCATAGACCTGGGACATGGACAGATGGGCCTGCAAGTCTTGAAGACCACAAACTGCACCGCTCTCCAATCTGGTAATGTGGATGGAAAGGAAAATTAGTTCACAGGGATCAGGAAGTTAGTAATAGACATGGGACCTAGCAAACCAAAAATATTCATAGAAAGAGCATAAAGAAACACTTTCTTAGTTAAGCTGGCAATATTTTGCAGCGCACTTGTACATTCAGCAAACAGATCAGCCTTTTTCGGTAGCTCAATACAGTTATCTGAAAGGAAGAACAGAGATTGTACCAGCCTTGCTGTTGGAGAGGCATGCAAGATGGACAGTCTGAGGAAGGGCCACAACTATGCAGCATGAAGAATGTAACTACCATCCTCAATCATAGGTGACAATTGACAGTGACAGCACAAGCATTAATTTAGTGACTGGGCATGTGAACAACTTGTACATTTTCCATGGTTTCTGGCTATTTGACAGAGCAACCTCACCTGACATTGTTGGTTGCTTCTTCATCCACAAATACCTCCAGGGAGCTATGGCCTGGAGGGAAAAGGATAAAGCAAGACACTAGCTAGCTTGGTGGTCTTAATCGGATGGATCCTATAAGCAACTATTCCTGTGCAACACAGCCCTTCTCTGGGGACACATTGCATTCCCACACCCAGATTTCCATATGAGCAACAAGCCTGACTTTTTACAGCTACAAGTTGCTACATCAGGCAATGAACTTGAGAAGCACCACGATGGCCCAGAAACTGCTTTAGTACCTCTAAAGGTTCTGCAATATTGTGGAAAGATCACAAGTAATTTCATAGTTAGAAAATTTAATAGTGCAGAATTTCAGTTAGAAAAAAGAGTTTAAATCTTTGTTAGGGATGAAAGTGTTTTTGGTAACAACAGGACAGATTCAATATTCTGCAGTATTAACAAGTAGGTTAGCACTCTGTGACCCTACCTGAAGTTTCAAGACTGGTGTTTCTCATGTCCATCAACTTATTCATGGCTTTGATTTCAATTAGGTCCCCACAGTGTCTTATGCATAAGTTAGGGTTTGTTTGTTTTTTTAAAGTTACAAGTTTTTAGTATTAGGACGACAATGTGCCATGGCATTTACTTTTGTTTGCCTAAAGCCCACATCCTTCAGCACTTAACTGAATCAGCTGGAAGCCACTTTATTTCTACAAGCAAGAGAGTTTAAGGAACTTAATATCAGCAGATACTTTCAGAACCCAGAGACTGTGCAGGAAAGGCATGGCCTGGCGTTTCAGCTAGAGACACAAGAGGACTCTTGGACCTTTAAAACAACATAGGGTGAAATTTAAAAATTTCAGTTGTAGGGCTCCTGCACAAGCAGCACTGACTGAGAGGGACTGGGAGCCACACACAAACACCACACTGATGGACAGAGCAGAGAGGCTTTGAACAAAGACTGACTGAATCAACTTTCAGACTTAAATCTTACAGCTCACGTGACTGGAGGCTGAAGAGGACTCCCGAGCTGCTCTCCTCTTAGAGGCAGCCCTGCTGATAGATTTCCGGATCATGCTCTCTCTTTTGCTGACAAGTGAATATTTCTCTGCTAGTGAGGCCCTGCGCGGCTTATGGGACCTTCGCCTCTGGCTTCGGTGCGCAGAGGGCCGGCTTGATTTGGAGCTGGTCGAGGTCCCAGTGCTGTCTTTTATGTCCTGGAAAAGCTCCTTTTCTGTCCCCTGAGCAGAGACAACATTTTCAGCTCCGGGCTCCCCACTTACAGCAGCTTTGGGTGTAGATGTATTTGCTCTTCTAAAGTTGGGAGCACCTTGGGCTTCTCCTATCCCCTTTGCCTCAGGGGTGTCAGGTATCAACAATACTGAGGCTGCAGACACAGGCTGCAGTTCAGTAACCTCAGACTTTTTGGGAGCTTGGTCATCTGTGCTCAGGGAGAAGATCTCCAAAGCCTGGTCTATAATTTCAGGCCTATTTCCCTTCAAATAAAAGTCAGCACCACAGCGATCATTGACACTGATTTCTGCCAAGGGAACCCGCCCTTCTTGTTTCTCAGCCACTGCCTCCAATGGAGCAGGAAGCTCTGCTTCAACCTTGGAGGGGAATCTTGTTACACAACAGGGAATAGATGCTTCTTTTTCCACATCACTGCATTTTTCTAGTCCCTCTTTGCTTCGGAGTCTTTGGGAAACTTGCTTAGAGGCTGCTGGCTTGAGGCTGCTTCTCCTTCTTGACAGCCTTAAAACAAAGACATTTTTAAGGCAAATAAGATTTTTTCCTTATAGCCATTTCAGAAGCTAAGACTGACACCACTGACTGTAGACATGATCCTCAGTATTTTTTACATGCAATTATGCTTATTTTCCAGATATAAATATTTTAAATGTGATTAAGGGAATAAACACACTGGACTGTGACTCAGGAGAGCTGGGTTTTATTCTCTGCTCTGCCTACTGGGCAACATTGGAAAAGGCCTTCCTCTGACGCCATCTGTAAAATGGGTATAACGATACTTCTCAATTTAAGTAGCTCTTAAGGTACATCTACCCAGCAACATTATTTTGAAATAACTAGCATTATTCCAAAATAACTTAGTCCATGTCTATGCAGCAGGCAGTTATTTCGAAATAATGCTGAAATACTGTCAAGCTGGAGGACTTCATACACCGACTCCTGTAACCCCCACTGTACGAGGAGTGTGGGAAGTCGGAGGAAGAGTACTCTTTTTCAAAATAAATGCGGAATAGACGTTCCCAATTTAGAAATAAGCTATTTTGAAATAAGCTATGCAATCGACGTAGCTCAATTTGCATAGTTTATTTCATGTTAAGCCCTGCTGTATGGACGCACTCAAAGTGCTTTACAAAAGGTAGGAGCCAGATTGTCAATCTATAGTAATACTATCCTCACTAATAAAAAAAACCAAAACCCTCTCATTCAATTTAAAACCTCATTGTTTTTTCCTGGATCATTCCCTCATTCTGCACCAGTGATGCTAACATGCAGACAGCATCTGGAGCCCCAGCTGGATATACTATGCAACACAGGGTGGCTTGCTAGAATGGAGCCTATTGACTTTTCTCCTAAGAATTAAACGTAGAGAGCTTGGACAAGGAAGGGGAATATAATAGGATGCAGTAGTATTTGAAGGGGCGATGCTATGTATGGGGGAGAAGTAAGTACAAATAGGAGGAAATTGCTAAAGAATTTTCTGCAGCGTGAGGCCTGTTGGATTAAGAAGTTTTGCCAACATCATGGCTGAAATTAATCACAACTAATTCAAGTACAAAGCAAGCAGTGTTAACAAGAGAACTTCTGAAATGAGATTTTGACTGCACACAGAAGTGTCCTTGTGTAACTTGAAACCAACCCCTCTAACATCTTAAGATTAAGTTTATTTTCTAAACGGAAAGACTCAGAGTTCTGGGGTAACTTCCCCACATAACCTGAGATTTCCTTACATAGGAGGGAGTGTTTTTGGAATGCCCAAATTATAAACTTTTAGAGAGGCTGAATTTTGAGAAGGTGGGTTCAAAGCACTTTCTAAGAAAGACCTATTTAAGGGGTGTCAAGTCGGGCACCAAGAAAATCAATTCAGTTTATAAAACCTTAGCCTAGATTATTTTAAGCACAAAGGTGTGAATTTCTTTATGACAGTGGTTCCCAACCTTTTTGATACCGGGGACTGGCAAGCCCCGTCACAAACTTCCGGAGGACAGGCAGAATTTTATTTGCATATTAATTATGCAAATGGTGAATAAAAAATTACTGATCTGTCAAAAGCCCAGCCACCAGTGCCAGCCCTAACTCCTAGAACCTTCCACCTGTCCCACTGCCAGCCACTAATCCAAGTCCTAACCCCCCCAATGCCAGCCCCCTGCCCCACTAAACCCCCCCGTACCAGCTTCTAGTTTCCAGAGCCCCAATACCCCCCAGACCTTCCCCCCTGTTCCAGCCCTGCCCCCCTAGCTCTCCCCCACTACTAACTCAGCCTCCAGAGCCCTCCAACATTAGCCCCACCCCCCTCACTTAATCCTGTACTGCTTCCTATATTGCAGCAGCACCTCCCCTCCTGCCACGGCTGTTGGGAGAGGAGTATCCTGCCCTGCCTCTCAGCCAACCAGCACTGGGCAGAGGTGGGGTCTCCTTTGGCCGTGGAAGAGCAATTCCCTGTATGGCAGGAGGACTGCGTGGAGTCTCCTCCAGCCATGGAAGGGTGTTTCTGTGTGTGGCGGGAGGGCCACGCGGAGCAGCTCTACGTGGCCCTCCTGCCACACAGGGAAGCACTCTTCCGCAGCCAGGAGGAGACCGCTGCCCTGAGCGTCTCAGCTAAACAGCTGTGGCGAGAATGGTGTACCCCAGCCGCAGCATGGTCTGGCAGCGGACTGTGGCCCAGCGGTTGGGAATTGCTGCTTTAAGACACCACTCTTTTTGGAGGGGGAAAGAAGCTAACAATTTAACTAAGCAACTAGCTTTTATCTGGCATTTACAGTCCCTGTAGTCTCTAGACACGTTCTCCCTTTCTGCCCATTCTTTACCAACCAGTTTAACCTCAGTTTTTTAGTTCATATCTCTCTTCCTGCCTTCTGCTATGGGGTTAACCGTGGTTAATGAGACAATATTGAACACAAGGTATCCTATGCATGCAGCAGTTTAACTGCATACAGCTCTTGCCAGGAGTAAGTAGTTTTTCCCTATTGTACATGGGACATTTGAGGGATACACGTTTTTAAATGGCAGGTATCAAACAGCATATCTATTGTAAATTGATTAAATTGGTGAGCTTTCTAGAAGTGGACTAGAAGGTCAGCTCTGAATAAAGTGATGGGTACTTTGCACTCGAGGTACAGGAGAGGTTCAAAGGCTATTAACTACTTTCTGAATCACTCCTTACAGAATTCAGTAAGCACAGCAAGGCAGGAGCATGAAATCAGCACACATCTTCCTCAAAACCCTCAAATTTAGTTTTTGCACCAGACAGCAAGCTGAAAATGGTTGGTGAGCCATGAAGAGAGAGGGTTTGACAAGTATTTCAGGTACTAAAGGTTCCCTGATGCTGGTTTTGTTTTCATATTTTCAAGTGTTTCTCTGTAGTGTGGGGTTCCTCTCCCCCAGCAATCAACAGCAGAAACTAACAAGTTATACAAGGGTAATAGTGAAACCAACTATACAAAAAAAGCTGTCAAATGCCCAAAGTAAACAAAATGAAAAAGTCCCTAGGATAAAGACAATGGATAGATATGTCAAGTTGATAATTTAACGATAGTTTAAACAACAGTTAGGAGAAAAAGAGGTTAGTTTTCTACGCCATTTTTGTCTTAGGAACTATTTTTTAGTTGCATAAAACCTCTCTTCCTTTTTTAAATTCACACACTAGTTAGAAATGTGATTAAAAAAACCAAACACGTATGCAGCTATATTAGATGCTTATCTTATAAAAGTGGATCCTAGAAATCCACTTTAAATTTAAATTCATGCCCCTTGAATATGTCCTGCATTTCTCTCTCCTCAGGCAATTAAAATAGATTGGTCAGTTTCCATTTTTAACTTATAGCTTCTAAAACTTTCCACTTTCGGGTTATCATGCATTAGCAACAGACTGCACTAGCATAAATGATTGAAATAATTTATCTACAAAAAAAGTATTAATTGGGATAAAAATTCCTGAAAACATTTCTATTTGTTTTACATTACTGTAAGATAGAAACTGAGATTTTTGAACGAACATGGACCTGGCAGTATCACATTAAATATTATTAGCATACTTACGTTTAAGTACATGTACTTAGTTATGGATGTAAGTCATTTTTTTATTTAAAGAATGTTAGCTTTTTGTCTGTGGCTTCGTTTGGCTTGGTGAAGTCTTTGGCACAGGAGATCCATGACCACCTACCTTTTTCTGGTCAGTTCATTGTTCTTATCCAAAAGAGATAAAGAGCGTTTCTTCCTTCGGTGTCTTTTCTGCGATGGTGTTTTGGGCATCAGCTCAGGTTCAGCACTTAAGTTGCTGTTCAACAAACAGAACACAAGAGACACAATTTGTTTCCTTGCCTGAATGTGACAGTGTTCACCCCATACCAGCAACATGTTGTTCATTAAGCAAGGACAATGAGATGCTGTCAGTCTTTCCGATCAGCAGGTTAGAGACATTTTAGCAAGACCGCAGCCACTAAACAGTATACGCTAAAACAAACAGCTCAACATACAGATAAGGGAAACGACTAGTAAGCGGAGGCAAAAAGAAACGTTATAGAAGCAACTGGGAAAGCCAGACTCCTCGACAGCCGTTAGTTTGAAATCGCACTGGCATCATTATCACTAGCCCCGGAGACATCTTAGTTGCGTGCGTAACATCTCCATCCTACAAAAGCGATGAAAAAGCATCAGGCACAGGCTGCTTGTCTCAGGGACACGCCAAAGGGACCCCTGGCACTGATGGCTCAGAGAGAAGGGGCAGCCTGCCAAGGGGCCCATCTGAGACAGCAGCCCTGGCAGCGCCTACCCATCAAACATCTTCATGGCCTCCTCCTCGATCTCCCGCAGCCAGGCCAAGTGCTTGTGCTCGGCACGAGACAGGAACTGGGAGAGCTTCAGGCGACAAACCTCCAGCAGGTGCGTGGGGCCCTCTGCCATGGCTGGGCCTGACACACCTGGGAGGGAAGGAGGGAGGGAGGGAGAGTTCATTAGCACCTGCCCACAGCACCAGTCCCCTCACAGCCACCCGCGCTCGCATGAAAACACCCCGCCCCCCACCTCAGCAGGTGGGTGGGTGGAGGGAGGGGGGGGACATGCAGCGCGCGCACAGAACAGCTCCCCCCCCCGCGCAGGTACCAACCGTCCCTCAGTCCCAGCCCCAGCCCGGGTTCTCCTCTGCAGCAGGCACCAGCGAGCGCCTCCGCCCAGACAACCTCCAGACCACAGAGAGGACGGCTAGAGCGGCCTCTCTCAGGCAGCGCCCCAAGCCTGCAGCCCCGCGAAGCGGTCCTGGCGCCCCACTTCCGCTATGTCATCCGGGTCCGCACCAATCACAAAGCGCCTTGCCCGAGCGCCGTATTAATTGGTTCCCGCTTCCGTCCATCACGGCAGGGAAGGGAGGGGGTTCGCTAGAAGCTCCGCCCATACCGGCGAGCTCCTCTTCCAGAGGTTGATTCCTCCGCATCAGGCTCTACGCGTGTGTGTGTGTGTGTGTGTGTGTGGGGGGGGGGGGGGGGGGGTAGTGGCTAGACGGGCCTGTTCGGGTATCTATGGTGCGGGCTGCGTACGCCCCTTTCACCCATCGCGGTGACGCTCATGGGCCTCTGGGCCAATGGCGGCCTCCGCCCTCGCGCGGCGCTGTGTGATTGGCCAGAGGCGGTGACGACAGGCGCGTCGGCGGACAGTTAGATTTGAAAATTGAGGCGGGTTGGCGGCGCTGCGCGCCCCAGGACAAGGACGGTCCCTGCCACAGGCCGGGCGCGGACGGACGGAGCCATGGAGCCGGCGTCGGGCCCCGCGCACCTGCCCGCGCTCTGCAACCGCAAGCTGGCCGAGTTCCTGCGGCAGGTGGACGCCGTCGACATGGTCTGGCTGCGGGAGATCGGCGTGGAGGCCGCCAAGATGTTCAGCAGGTGGGGGCGGGTTCTGGCCCCGCGCCGGTGGGGATGAAGCGTGATGGGGGGGGGGGGTCTGCTCCGGTCCAGCGCCGGGGGGGCGGGCTCACGGAGCGGGCTGGGGGGTCGTTTCCGGTCCAGCACCGGCTGGGGATGGAGTGGGGGTGGGGATCAGTGCGGGGGCGCGTGCTGGTCCAGCGCCAGCCCGGAAGTGGGGATGGAGCGGCCTGGGGAGGCAGTGAGGTCTGGTCCAGCGCTGGGGGGAGGGGGGATGGAATGGTGGGGGTTCGGTTCTGGTCCAGCGCTGGGGGGAGGGGGGATGGAACGGTGGGGGTTCGGTTCTGGTCCAGCGCTGCCCGGGGGGGGGCCATGGAACGGTGGGGGTTCGGTTCTGGTCCAGCGCCGGGGGGGGTGGATGGAACGGTGGGGGTTCAGTTATGGTCCAGCACCACCCGGGGGGGGGCATGGAACGGTGGGGGTTCAGTTATGGTCCAGCACCACCCGGGGGGTGGGGATGGAATGGTGGGGGTTCAGTTATGGTCCAGCACCGCCCGGGGGGGTGGGGATGGAATGGTGGGGGTTCGGTTCTGGTCCAGCGCCGCCCAGAGGGGGGATGGAACGGTGGGGTTCGGTTCTGGACCAGCGCCGCCCGGAGGGGGAATGGGAACGGTGGGGGTTCGGTTCTGGTCCAGCGCTGCAAGGAGCAGAATGGAGCTCTGGGGGGAGGATTTTGATCCAGCATGTGGATGAGGGGGATGGATTCTGGTCCAGCACTGGGTGAGCTGTATGGGGGAAGCATTGATCAGGCAGGGTGGGAGTTCTGGTTCAGCACTAGGGTGGTGGATCCAGCTGGGGGAGGGCACTGGATCCATCACCAATTTCAGCAAGGAGGGATGGAATGGCCTAGTGGGTGGATTGGTCTAGCACTGGCTGTGTAGGCTGAAGAATGCCACGGGAGGAAGGATTTGGTCCAGGACCCGAATGGAGCTTGAGATAGTGAGGTCTGGCAGTGCTGTCAGCTTCTCCCGGCATCTCACGCACCACAGTGGGGATGGATGTAGCTCCTAACTTCCTCAAATAGACACACCAGAACATGTGCAGAGAACCCGCATATTGAGGCATCAGCCCTCTGTAGAGACAAATCCACAGATATGAACAGATACATAAATGCAGAGACTCTCCACTGCCCCTATGGATGAGACAGATAGACATCTTCCCTACCCCAATACAGATGGACAGAATGGACTCAATCACATAGCTGGAGCTTTGTGACTAGATGGAGCCAAGCTTGTTGATTGAGCTGTAGTATACTGTGGGGCATGGGTCCTGCTTCTCACCTGGCAGATGCAAGACTTTGTGAACTCTCCCAGCATCCCCTTTGTGTGTTGGCCAGATGGAGATGTGCTATGACGAATGTGCCCAGATGCAAGTACCTTCTTGCCCTAATGATGCTGATTTCTCTTCCTTGACAACTTTTTGTTAAAACAGCAGTTTCAGCGATGAGCCAGAGCTGATGCCAAAAACACCATCCCAGAAAAATCGTGTGAAGAGGCGACTTTCTAATGCTCCGGATGAGAACAAAGACCCAATCAGGAAAAGGTGAGAAGGGCTGTATCTGCAGCTGTTAATGCAGACTTTCCTGATTTGGGATCTTAGACAAGATTTTGCATATTATTCCTGCTGCCTCCCTCATCTACCCATCCATCCCCTCTGCCTCCCCCGGAATCTATCATCCCCACTGCTTCTCCATACCTCTCATTGTCCTGAACTCCTGGGCTCACCATGCTCTTTGCCTCACCATAACACCTGGTGAGGCTGGCCATTCTGAAGCCCAGAGCGGGAGCCACATGGATAGAGTGAGGAGGGATGGGCTGAATCCCGGAGCCCACTACCAGAAAAGGGGATGGTGTTTGTGAGAAAAAAGCCTGTCCCTGTGGGAAAGAGAGTGAAGCTTGCTCTAGAGATGTGACTTGTTGACTACCCAATAAGAAAATGCTTATTGGGTAGTCAAGTAGGAACTCGACTAGTTGCTTCCCTGCTCCTCCCCCCAGCTGCCTCTATCAGAAAAAGGCAGCAAGGAGGGGAACACCATCTCCATGGGGGCAAGGGAGGAAGAGGGCAGCGGTGAAACAGTGCAAGCAGGGATTGAAACAGTCCCCGCTTGCACTGGTCCCAACTGCTGCTCCTCTCCCTTTGAAATGTACAGGAGCCCAGAGCTACTCTTATACATTTCAAAGGGGGAGGCATTATTGATTAATTGAGTAGTCAATAAAAAGTCCATCAACTGTTCGATTAGCTGATTAATCAAAATTTAACATCCCTAGCTTGCTCCCTGACTCTTGGGCCAGTGGGGTTGCAGCCCACCCCCAGAGGCTGAATCAGCGGATGGTGGATGTAAAGCCTAGTCCTAGAGTCGCATGACTGACTGTGGGTACAGCAGAGAAGGGCTGCTCTCTCCCCCCCCCCACCCCTTTCCCCATCTCCTCAAGAGACTCTTGTGGATTCAGGAAGTCCCCCTGGTGGCTGCATTTGAGAAACACTGCTCTGAACTTCAACACTAAACTGCACAGAAACTGTGCTGCCCATGTTCATATTTTCTAACTATACCAGTCCTAAACAAACTATACGTGCACTGCTCCTGTTCTGCATCATAGCAGTGCTTGTCAGACTTAATGGAGTTGCACAAAGGGCATCTAAGATGCTGTGACAATTACAAAAAATAAATAACTAAATCTCAGAATTGGTGCCAAGCAACCGATCTTAACTACTGTAACTCCTCACTTAACATCCCGGTTAACATTGTTATATTGCTTATCTACTAGAGCACATGCTTGTTTAAGGTTGTGTTTGCTCTCTTATAAGTCACTTGGCTGCCTACTTTGTCCGCTGCCTTCTGGGATTTGGAACCAGAATAGGCTGGCAGCCCCATCTCCATAAAGCAGGATATCACAGCTATAGAGTCTTGTGCCTAGACTTCCTGGTCTACTTACTAGGGCAGTATACTTGTGGTAGGGCCAACATACTTAAAGGGGCATTGCAGCTCTCTCTCTCTCTCTGGAGGAGAGCGTGGTGCACTCCAGAGGGATAGTGTAGAGTATGAGGATACATTAATAATGTGTAATAATTATTGAGGACTCAGCCAAGTGGTATTTCATCATTTAGTAGCAAGATGTTCCGTGGGAAATTCTCAATCTTCTGACTCCACCCCCTCACAAGGCTTCATAATCATTACTGTTGTGTATAGAATTAAATGGTCTAAAACGTATATTGTCTATACATATTCTGCCTTTTGTCTGTTGAAAAAATATTCCATTGAATCTCATATTAATTCTTATGAGGAAATTGGATTTACTTACCATTGTTTCTCTTAAAGTAATTTTTTCAGGAACATAACTGTTTGGGACTGTAGACTCTGAATGTACAAGATTCTGGGGGAGAGAAAATAACCAATGTATTTTAGAAACCCCTAAAAATACCTGAGATGATAATTAACTGAACTTGGCAGCTGAGTGACGTTGGGATGTAAGTGACTAGTCGACTATCCGATAAGCAAAAGCTTATCGGATAGTCGACTAGCAGCTTCCTCCCCTTGCTGCCTGTGTCACAAAGAGGCAGCAAGGGGAAGGAAGAAGAGGTGCTGGGGGGAGCTGATTTTTATGTCGGTTTCCTCCAGCTCTGTGGGAGGGGACAGGGCTGCAGCAGAGGTATTCCAACTTTG
This sequence comes from Pelodiscus sinensis, assembly GCF_049634645.1. NCBI lineage: Eukaryota > Metazoa > Chordata > Testudines > Trionychidae > Pelodiscus > Pelodiscus sinensis. Next base: position 124,643,329 of record NC_134714.1, on the reverse strand, counting down.
AGATATACAAGAGTCCCCACTGGGGCTCTTGTACATTTCGAAGTGGAAGTGCCCATGTGGAGCCCAGGGTCAGCAGGACTCCCGCTGGCCTCAGGCTCCATGAAGAGTTTCAATCGTTTAAAGGTGGAATGCCACGCTAGTCCTTATCAACTAATCAAAATTTAACATCCTTAGTTTAACATCAGCTTTCTCACTCTTCACAAGGCATTCCTAGCTCATGCTTTAGGAGACCCATCTGATCATACTGAGAGGGTCATTGTAGATCTGGTTTATATCCGTAGGACCCTTCAACTTCAGTACTCATTTACACGAGAACAAAATGAGTGCACAGTGGGAATTAAATGCTCCCGGTCAGGATGGCAGCTTGTACTTGCCCCATATAAAACATCATTATTATGATAAGGGCTATTTCTCAGTCATTCATTCTCAGCTGTTCAAACTCAGAAGAAAAAAATCTTAATGTACAGCAACATAAGCAAAACATGACTTCATAAAGTTGTTCTACCCATATTGTCATCTTTACTCATGTTTATTTCAGTGACCTGAGAGCAAGGTATACTCTAGGTTAGTAGAGTGACAAAATCCAGCCCATACAAATTAAGACACTTGTTGATTAACAGCAAGTGTTTGAATTTTTTTTCCTGTTGAATTTGAACAAAACTATTTTGGTTAATCCTTTGCAGGACTGTGACCTTAACAAATAGGCTAATTGATGGTGCCCTGCAAATCAGAAACACTTTTAAATGCCATCCTGACAGCCCATGGTTCAGATTCCCAGCTGGAGTTCCTAGCTGATTGAAGAGGCGACAAAATTGAACAAATTCCTCTTAAATAGAATGCATGTTACAAAGTCATGTAGTCAGAAGTGAGAAAGTGCCAGGCCTCAGGTTGCACATACAACTTGGTTCAGTCCTCCTGTGCTTATGCATTAGGATACAATCTTTAATTATGTGATCACGTACTATTTTTATCACAGGACCTCTGCATCATTAGTGCAAATGATGTATGGAGTATAATGACTAGATAGCTATTTCATTCTTTTTACCTCCAGCTCTAGCATGTAAATGAAATGTTGGCTAGCTATCTGTCTAGTCCATTTTCACATGGCCCGTAATGCTTCTGAATCAAGCTTCAGTGTGCTGCACCCTTTCTGTTATTAGGTTATCGAGGAGTGCCAAGCGAGCATCTGCTAAGCGATATTCCAGAAGACTCCGAAGCAAAGAGAACCTGGAAATAACCAGGGCTATGCAAGAGGTCATCCCACTTCGACGGGTAACAAGATCCCGGGCAGTGGTATCTGATGCACGCTCTGTGGCACCTCCTCAGAAGTCAGCTGTCGAGCCAGTGGATGGGAGGGTCCCCTTTGTAAATATCAGTGTCAATGATCGCAATAGTGCTGAGTTATGTTTAAAGAGAAATTCACCTGAGACAGAGGCCAGGATCTCCAAGGTCATTGTCTTGAGTTCAGATGATGACTCTCCCAAGAAAGCTGGGACAGTAAAACTGCAGCCTGCCCCTGCACCCTCTGTGCTGTTGATTCCCGAAACCACTGAGCCAAAAGGGTCAAAAGAGGGCCGAAGTGCATCTAAATTAAAAATAGCAAATACAGCCATTACCAAAGCCATTGTAAATAGGGAGCCTGCCACTGAGGAAATGGATATCTCTGCACAGAAGCCAGAGGACAACCAAGAGTCAGTAAAGGAGCCTTCCCAGGATTTAAAGGACGGCACCCACACCCCAACTGGCTCCAAATCAAACCGTCACTCTGTTCGTCGAAGTTTGATGTGCAGAACCTCCATGAGCCACCAGACCTCATTGGCAGAGAAGTTCTCACTGGCCAGCAAAAGGGAAAGCATGATCCGGAAGTCAGTCAGCAGGGCTAGGTCCAAAAGGATTGCAGCTCGTCAGTCATCTCTAGCCTCCAGCCATGCAAACTGTAAGTTTTTTTCAGGCTTACAAAGCAATTCTGTTTTGCTCCATTCCCAGGTTCTCTGCCTGTTGTTCAGCATTGGAAGGCTGCAGTATTGAGCTGGATACAGCAAGTATCCTTGGGTTAGACAAATTTCAATTAAATGTCAGTTTATTTAAACTGGCTTGCTAAAAAGAAATACCAGCTCTAGAGAAACTCACTGAACTGTGACTCCTGTAGTGCAGTGTTGACTTCACAAAAGCCAGCATCTCTAGCTGGTAACTGGCCACCTAAATATTCATGATCAATGTAGGTAGTGAGAATGTGATTTATGAAACCAGAGTTCCGACATACATTCCTCTTGAGTCTTGTGGATTCTTTGCAAAGTCCAGTGGGTTTTTTTTTTTTTTTTTTTTAACAATGATTCTCCTTTTTAAACTTGCTGCCAGTTAAGGCCTGCACCTTCCCCCTGGAACCACAGTAGCTACTTTTGTAACACAGACTCATAAACAGAAAGTGGCAAGTGGTTTGAGGACTGCCATTTTCTAAGAGGGCAAAGAGGGGCCAGGGCTTTCAAAACCTAGTATGAGTAGAAAAGTTGTGTGTGTGTGTGTGTGTGTGTGTGTGTGTGTGTAAAACTTGAAACGGGGTTTGTTTTGTGGGGGAATAATTAGATCGTGTGTGTGTGTGTGTGTGTGTGTAACTTGAAACGGGGGTTTGTTTTGTGGGGGAATAATTAGATTTTAAAGATCTTTTTTTGCCATGTTGGGGAAGCAAACATTGTTTTAGTGCAGAAGTTTCACTTTCTGGTTCAGACAGCTTTCCCTCTGTTATGGGGGCTAAATGAAATGCAAAAAGTAAACAGACAGCAGGTGAGTGAGTATGAAACTTCCAATTGTAAACTCCACAGTCTTTCCCTAACATCTAAAGATGGTTAGGGATAGTCTTATCCCATGGCTTAATTGTGGAAAATAGGAAGACTAGCCTTGGAGACTGGTCAGTTGACTGCCTGTTGTTTGACCATGGTAAAATATTGTCAAATATTACAGCAAGAATGTTCTGTCTTCCCTTCTTGATTGCAACATGGTGCCATTCTTCTACTTTTTAGAACTTCATTTCATTTTGTATTCCGTTTTTGAGTTAAAACTACTTAGTTAACTACTGGAGAGTAGAGTCTTCACTCTTTAGTATTTACTGGTTTAATAAATTGGTGCTTTCAAATATGAACATTTTGACATTATTTGTCAGTATTTGATTGATTGACTAATTATGGACTGGTCAAGTACCCAACCCTAAGAAAGCTCGTACACTTCTTTCAATTCTATTTATCTACCTTAGGGGGTCCCAAACTTTTTGTAATCATAATCCCATTTTAATGAAGTATTTCCTGTGGGAGACCGTTTTGTAGAGCAAAATGGAAACGCAGCTGCTAAATAGCTGCAGTTAAACTATTTCTCTAGAATCACGCTAGAGATTGGCTTCATCTACACTATGGTTCCCACAGCTCCTGACAATGACTCAGCAAGATCTAGAGAGTTTTGTATAAGTTTCTGCAGAATAGACTCTGCCTAAAGCACTCTGTAGACCAGGAAATGGAACCAAGACTGACGGTGTTCTCACCAGTGCAGCCCCTTGAGCCAGCACTGAAAACAGTTTTGTCCAGTTTCTGCTAGCATTTCTCACGTAGTGGCCATCACTACTCATTAGGGATGTTAGCATGTAGTAGTTTACACTGTTAACCGATAAGACAGGGCTTGTTGGTTAATCCTAATTACTACATTAGGGTGGATTAAGGTTCTTAATGCATCTGTAAAATTGCTTAAAAATCCATGGAGGTTGGACAAGGCCTTACACAATGAGTGGAAGAGTCCAAATCTAAACACTTCAATGTAAATACTGAATGTGGTTGTGGGTGGGTGGAAGTTGGTGGCAGGTAGCTTCTGATTGCTAAACCAATCTATGCTCATGTACATCTCTTGTACCATTCTAGAGTGAGAACTGCACTATGGGAACCTGATGCAGATAAATAACTGTCAGCAGGTATTGAATGTCCATCCCATTGCTTCACGGTGACAACAAAAATAAATAGATCAGTTATTGGGGTAGTCAGAAAGCTTTTTTGTTCACCCAGACCTGTGTATAAATCAGGCTCGTATCTTGATTCAGGAAAGTCTATTGAAATCTGAGTGACATGGGGGGCTTATCTGTCCCTGGAGCAATAAGGCTAGGCAGTTTTACTGCACTTGCAGAACTAGTTCAGCCCATTTAAAAGCAATTTGTGGACCCCGATGGCTGCTTACATTTCGTAAAATGTGATAACTTGTAGCAGGAACCTTTTCAGAATACTCTTGCCTGATGGATGTGCAAGTTGCACGGTTTGATTGACAGGAATAGTCTTTGCTTGGACTTTACTTTTTGTTTTTCACTTTGTCTTTCTCCCTCCAGGTCATGGCTCTGTGGAGAGCCTTAAGGATGAAGAAAAAACTGTCCCTGTCAGGTGAGGCTACTCCTGCAAGTTTTCTCAACTCCTTAGACATTCTTGAGGCCTATCTGCTAGGGATGTTGCTTGCACTGGTGTGGGACACTGCACCTCGGCATTTTAAATGCAGTAAGAAATCGGTGACTCTTACTACGTTTAAAATGCAGAGGTGCAGCGCAGGTGGTTCCTGGAGTTCCAGGGACAGCTCAGTCCCTGCTTGAGCCGGCTCCAGGAGCTACCCCCGCTACAGCTCTGCAGAGCGGCCCTTATCGACTAATCATGTAATTGATATACATTTGACATCCCTTCTATCCGCTCCCCAGGCCGCATCTCAAGGAGCCACTTCCTGTTCCTTACTAGCCAGAATGACTACAGACCCAGGCTTTTCCCTCAAGTTTGAGCTTTTGGAGTCTAGTGTAAATAGTTAAGGTCCCAGCTAATGTTAAATCTAAATTTTACCATAGTGGGTTTCTTATCATTTAAACACATTTTTTCATATTTTGTTGCCTTTGTGTCTTGACTAAGGTTGCAAACCCATGTAAGAAATTAGAATTGACAATGTTCATCTTGCCCCACCGTGTTCCTTTGTTTTGGATGGGCTTGAAAAGTGCCTTTTAGGCATTTGACTAAAGGCTGTGATGTCTGCAAAGCTTTTTGTCAAAATGGGCCCCAAAGAACTATAACAGTGCTCTTAAGCTGGCTCTGGGAGGCCCTGTTCTGAAAGGCATCCTGTGGTGATGGGTGAAAGGTGCAAAATAAATGTATTTAATGTCACATTTGGGGGATTTCTTCAATGGCTACCTGGCATATAATGTGTCATTGCCCCCAGACAGCTCTGAGCTGGTACTGTTTTTGCCACTAAATGTCCAACTCTTTCTTGCAGATCTGAGCAGGGACTTACTACCCCCTCTAAGGAGGTAAGATCTGGGTAGGGCTCACATTATGTAAACACTGGAGGAGAACTTTGAAAAACTCCTTAGTTCAACTTGCCCTGGGCAAGTTGATGGCATCACTGTTATCCAGAGCACAGCAAGGATTTTTTTTATATTAGTGGGGGAAATTGGTGGCTTCTCTTTACTTGGTCATTTTTAGATGCTGATGGTGATCAGATACTTGGGGGTGGGAGGAGAATCTTCAGCCCTTCGCAGGCTAATAAATGAGGCTGTTCATGGTGTCCAGCATACTCAGGACCTGACCGGTCCCAAATGAGGGAATTTGCTAGACCAGAGTTGGTCCCCTACTCCCCAGACCACCATCCCTCTCCATTGCCAGCCCCAGCTGTGCTCCCTACCCCACCAGGGCTGCCATGTCTTTGGCCCCAGCCCCGCTACTGTAGCAGTTGTGACTGCCACGTCCCTGGTCCTGCTAAGTGGGCTGCCATGGCCCCTGCTGTGCTACCGAGGTTTGGGCTCTGAACCGCCAGTCCTCTTGCCACTGGGGCGCACAGCCAGGACTCTTTGGTCCAGGAACACCCGTGGTCTTGCTGGTAGTTGCAGTTTTGGGAGGTCCAACCTGTAGTGGGGAGTATTTTGGTTAAACTGTTGTTCAGTCTGCACACCATTATTAAATTGGGAACTTAAACTGAATGCAACTTTAAAAACTTTCCTGGGGACCTTTAAATAATGTTTAGGTGTAACTAGAAGGCTGTACCCCCTGCTTGCTATGCTAGCCACTCTCTTCCCCTCTGTCCGCTGCAGCTGAGTCATTGAAAAAAAAATTATATATATTGAGAGGTAAGGGCTTGTCCATCTCTGTATGTTAGAGAATTACTGAATATTGTAATTAACACATAGGCTGAAACCACTTCTTCCCTGATCTGTGCTTCCTTCAGTTGAGCTCATGAGGAAAAGCCCCAAAATTAAGCAAACAAGTTTGTTTCAAGTCCTCATGTCCCTGGCCCATCACCAGCACTTCTCTCCCAATTATAATCCCGTGAATCTCCCATTTTTAGAGTGGTTCATTGGGTTACAGCATCTCTGTCTACCAACAGCATTTGGCACCTGGCAGAGATTTCCCTTTGGGGGCCTGTGGTCAGTATGAAAATGTAGTGACTCCGAACGACTCTCCAAAGCAAAATAATTTTCTCTAGTAGCCACTAGGGCTATAGGAATCAGAAGCATTACAACAACAAAATCCTACAGACATGTTGTCCTACCTAAAGCCCGAGGGAAACGTTAAGTGTTAGGGAAATCTGACTTATCTCTCATACCCCTGCTCTTCTGAGGACCAAGTTAGTCTGTTTCTTGGCAGAGCCTGCCTACCTGGGTCACTTCCCAGAGCCATTTGGGGTTAATGAGGCACCTCAGCACTGCCTATACCAGGAAGTCTTATCTGTGCAGGGTTGTTGCTGACATACACTAATCCCAGACTCCAAGCAGGCCCTGACCTGTGTAACCCCTTTTCCATTGGATGCTCCCAGAATTACTAGGCCAACTCAATTCCCTGCTTTTAGCTGGCTGTTTCCAGCTCTGCCTGGCTGAAGTCTTGTTCCTTGGTGTCTCCAATTCTCCTGCAACTCTCTATTCCATGCAAGAACCTGCTAACTCTCTGCAGCTTCCTTGCTGGCTCTTTACAGATACCAGCTGCCCTCCCTCAGGCTCCATTCTGAGGCTGTTAATGAAGCATACTGGTCCAGTTTCCTCTTAAAAGGCCCAGTCCACTCTTTGACTCTCAGTCATGCTGAAGACTGCAAGATGTGAATCAAATAGAGAACACATAGTAATAAAATAGAGATCTCCTATATTCTTCCAACTTCTTAGCATGCAATTAGGTATTTGAAGTAACCAGCATTCCCCTTGGTGACTCTGTGCCTATCTGCCACTGCCTGGGAAAAGAAAGGCTGCAGCCAGCGCAGTTGTCACATGGCCTGGGTTCAGCCAGTTTCCTATGAGCAATTTCCCTCCCCAACCCTGCCACTTGTGTGTTCGATGCGACCAGCTGCTAGTAACTTTAGTGCTGGCACATGCTGTGGCTTGTTACTCCTGTGGGACTTTCTCTCTTATAGTTACAGGGTGGGACTTCACTCAAAAGGTTTGTGCCTATTGTATTCCCAGTGTTTTGCAGAACACAGTACTTTCAAATGCTGACTGAGTTTTTATTTGTCTCTGGGCATCGTACTGAAATCCTGTTGCCTTTTCTGCAGGACCCCCGAGGCCCCAGGAATGCCAAGAGAGCAGGTGGCAAGCTTGTGGCAGAGCAGCCGGAGGGGAGCAATAAAGGTAACTCTCTGCCAGAGGCACACTTCTGACTGAGACTCAGGGAAGGACAAGACTCGGCTTTGGGGGTTGTTTAATTTGGCTCCCATTCTATTGACCGGGTTCCTTTTGCAAGGAACTGACCTGATCTCTCAAATCAAGTGACCTTTGGGTTGTGCTGGATGCTCTTGTTATAGTTTTTCCTTCAGGAAATGTGCTCTCCCATGAAGAGATGGGAGGATTGTTATGGCGTACGTGGGTAGGGAGGATCTGTTGTCTCTGTGGGTCTATATGCAGAAGGCCAAAGCGCAGAGTATACCACCAACAACTGCACTGTTGCGTAGAGTGTTTTGTAACGAGAACACTTGATATTGGATTGCATGGTGGTCAGGGTGCTGGGGCCTGGAGGTAGCTAAGTCGCTTTCTGCTGTTAGCAGGAAGGGCCAGCTCTGCTCAGTTCATGGCAGCAGCAGAAGAGGTTCCCAGCAACATATTCACAGGGCTTAGCTGCCAGGCCTGGTGACTCTGGCTTTGGGCTCTCCCAAAGGGAACTAACTATAACTCTCTCTCTGCAGAGAACCATTCTGACGCCCAGGAACAGCCCCCGAGCGCCAGGTACCTTCGCATGAGAGGGAAGGAGAAATAGTCTGGGTGGCTGGATAATTTCATTCCACATTATATGCCTTCACTGGAAGCTTGTCTGTCTGTCTGTCTGTCTCTCTCTCTCTCTCTCTCTCTCTCTCTCTGTCTGTGTGTCTCTCTCTCTCTCTCTCTCTCTCTCTCCACATTATAACACGTCATTAGCCAAGTAATTGTAACCAGATCACCAGACAATTGCTGTTAAAAGCCCAGATCCATACAGTGTTGTAGCTATGTATTTTTGAAAGAGTTATTTGCTATTTTGCTTTGCCTATGGGATAGTCGTTTATTGATACGCTAGTTTGTAGGTAGCTTTTTGATCCTGCCTCACTGAGAATTACCCAGGGGGTCTGGAATCAAAGAACTAATGCAGATACCCACCACTAGTTATGTGGCTATTTGGCCTTTTGAAACTTTTTGCTTCCTGGAGGAAGGGAGCTTGACTAATTCTTCCTCCTTCCCCTCCCCCTCCTGCCCTGGTTCAGGAGGCCTGGGAGACAGAGTCCCCAAAACTATTAGGAGTCAGCCTGGTCTGACTTGGACAGACTCATCCTGGAACATGGAAGTCACAAACTTTTCTATAAAGACTCACTGAGATCCCACATGGGTGCTGGGTTACCAGGTAAACAATTAAAATTACGAGGAGTCCTGAGACACCTTATAGACTAACAGATTTATTGGAGCATAAGCTTTCATGGGCAAAGACCCACTTGATCAGGTGCAGAAGTGCGTCTTTGCCCACAAAAGGTTATGCTCCAATAAATCTGTTAGTCTTTAAGGTGTCTCAGGACTCCTCTTTGCTTTTGCAGATTCAGACTAACATGGCTACCCCTCTGATAAAAATTTATGTTGTTCAACGGGTTAAGTTTTTTAATGGCTCTTTACATCCCTAGTGACAGCGTGAATCATGAGTGTTGCTCAGATCAGGAGAAGAGTTTCCTGTGCTGGGTCACTGTGTGATAGCCATGTATTAACTCTTTCAGGAGAAAGCCAAGTTACAAGAAAGCTGTGGATGAGTTGTATGACGGGCAGCAAGCAGCGGAAGGCGGGCTCTCCCCTCCAAGTAAAAAGACTCCATCACCACTCTGCCCAGCCAGCAAAGTGAGGCAAAGCCCCAGCCCACTTCCTCTAAGACTTTTCCCTTCTCCTTCAGCTGCTAGAGCTCTCTGTGCTCTCTTCGCAGGTTGTGCGTCCATTTAAGACCTTTTTACACACTGTGCAGAAGAACCAGCTGCTCATGGCCCCAAGTTCTGTGGGGCGAAACAGTATAAAGAAATCCTTCATCAAACACAACACTCCGCTCCGAACCGATCCCAAGGTAAAGCCGTTTCCTTTGAGTCGGACGGGATGGGATGGGAGAGAGCCCGAGTCATTGCAAAGGCCTGGGTGGGTCTCAGAGGTAAAAAGTGGCAACTATGAAGTTGTAGAGTGTAAGCCTTCCTAACCGGACAAATGGAGAAACTCTGGCTGTTTCATTGTCTTAGAAATGTAAAAATAATTCAGTCAGTCACCTCCCTCCCCCGTCCTGCATTTGGGATTCTGTGGGGTGTTGGAGCAGTGTTCCACCCTAACTGGTATTCGCCAGGGTGTCAGTCATCACATGGGAAGGTGAAGACAAGGAGGATTTCTCAATGTACCACTTCAGATACATGCAATGGAGTGGGTAGACATTGCCTCCTTGTTAAGCTTTCCTGTGAGTAACTAGATCATGGCCTCTGTCCACACTAATGGATGCCCTCCCCCTTGGCAGGAGTCTGCCCCTCTGCCTGCAATCTGGGGGTCAGAATCAATGCAGGGTGGTAACTGTAATCAGCTACTAGTGCCCTGATTCTGCAAGCTGCTCCATGCAAATGGATAGTTGCATCCATGTGGTACCACTCCCTGCCTACTGCCAACAAAGTCCATGGCACTTGGGGGGCAGCCACCTAAATGAGCCAAGAAGGTCAAGCTGTAGGTTTATATGGTGATTTCTACAGGAAGTAACTATTGATTTTCCCCATGTTCTGTTTACACAGGGTGACTTTGTCGTAAGTAATGACTCTCTTTAATCATAGCCTGAGCTTGTAGCAAGTGCACTTTGTGTGTTGCTAATGGGTGCTCTTTAATTTGTTTACTACTTGCACACAGCCCTAATGTGTTTGCTTTATAGCAGCGAGAAGAGAGGTCAGCATTCAAAGGGCAGCAGGAACCAGCCAAAGTGACCCTTTTTAGAACAGCAGTAAAGTAAAAAGGGATCAGGTTCACTGGAATGCCCTTTAGGGGCTAGGGTGAAACGGATGCATGTCTCCTGTTTATGCTAATACATGGTACCTTTCAAATAAACACCAGATCTGCTTGGGATCACTTGTGCCAGTGTCTAAGCATTCATTGAAAATACTAAAATATAAATTGTGTGATGAAATCAGGCTGCTTCTAGATCACTGAATCCCGTCAGCCTGTTTCTAGTAATGGACACTAGAGCTGCTAGTGCACTGCTGGGAATCTTTGGGCATACCTCACTTAGTGTGTTCTGCTGTACTCTGAAGGTGGCTTTCTTTTCTCTGTAGAAGTAACAAAGGATTTAATCTCCCTGGTGTGCGGGTGATGACCCACAAGCTTACCGTACAGGTGGTGGTTCCACCTGGCATTTTGATTAAAAAACTAGAATAATACAAAATGAACATGGCACACACCAAGTGGATTAAAAGCTGGCTAATTGGTAGATCTCTAAATGTAATTATAAATGTGGAATCATCACTAAGCAGTTGCGTATCTGTTCTCAGCCCTATGGTAGTTAACATTTTCTTTCAGGTCACCGATTACAAAAAAACCACAAGTCATCACTAATAAAATTTGCAACTCACACACAAATTGAAGGAATGCTAAATAATGAAAGCAGGTTGATGCTATAGACCAGTGGGCTTTGACCTTTTTACGTCCAAGAGCACTTTTTAAATGTCAGGGCAACTGAGGATCTACCCCTTCCCCCTCTCACCATCACTTGCTCTCCCCCACCCTCACTCACTTTCACTGGGCTGTGGGTCTCAGGGATTTGGGAGTGGAAAGTGGTGAGATGCAAACTCTGGGAGGGAATTTGAGTGCAGGAGGGGCCTCCAGGCTGGGACAATGTTGAGGTATGGGGGGGTGCAGGTTGCTGTCTTTGGGAAGGGAGCTCCAGGCTGGATAGTGTGTTGGGGTGCAGGAAGGGATTGAGAAGGGGATTCTGGCTTGGTACAGGGGCTCACTGTTGTATTTGAGAGCCATTCCAGCCTGCCTCAACAGGAAGCATGGAGGCCAGAATTCAAACCTTTGAGGGGACCTTTAGGTGTGATGCGAGCAGAGGATTACACAGGACATCACCTTGGTGCCCTTGTTGTATGCTTAAGTCTAGTACTGACACCAGCTAACAATAGTTGGTCTTCTGTGGTGAATACAGCTTAAAACCCACTCACTCCTGCGTGCCTGAATTCACCCTATGCCAGTGGTTCCCAACCTGTGGTCTGGGGGAGTACTGTAGGGAGTTTGCGCGGAGCATATCGCAGCCAGCACTTCCTTCAACCTGAGTTGCTGCCCTAGTGGGTGGGAAGCAGCATGGGCTGAGGGACGTGCAGGCTGCAGGCACAGCTATGTTGTTTGGGGGCAGGCCTGTAAAATTTTAATAGAGTGCAAAGGGGTCCATATCCTCGAAAAGGTTGGGAGCTGCTGCCCTATGCAGTAACATACTGATCTTGAGTTGATGCTTCTGATGCACAAGAACTGCCCCACAGCTGATGCTTCTGATGCTCCTCTCCAGCTCCTAGACAATGGGGTGGCTGAATTAGCACTACTGCTTTGTCTCTTCCCATTGTAGCTTCTTCTAAAGAGGTTTAGGGCTGGGCAGGCCACCTCACTGAGCCACTGTGGTACTGGGACCCCTTGGGCCCCCTTCCAGGGAGGTCTGAATTGGCTGTGGCTGTAATTTCCCTGGTGGTTGTTTCTGGCGGCCTTTGCCCAACCTGTCTGGGCCAGAAATGAACCCCTGCAGCCAAGTATAATCTGAGTTGTGTCCCCCTCCCTCCGCAGGAGAAGGAGCGGCAGCGGCTGGAGAGCCTGAGGAAGAAGCAGGAGGCTGAGCAACAGAGAAAACAGAAGCTGGAGGAGGAGAAGAGACAGCGCCTGGAGGAGATGAAACTGTGAGAGGCTGCCCCTCCAGCTGCTCCAGCTCTGGCTCTGAACTGCTTCTAACAAGCTCTCTTGCATCCTACAGTAAACGGGAAGCGCGTCTGCGCAAGGTGCTGCAGGCTCGGGAGCGGGTGGAGCAGATGGAGGAGGAGAAGAAAAGGCGGATCGAGCAGAAACTTGCTCAGTTTGATGAGAAGAGTGAGAAGGTAAAAGGGCCCAATCTGACCATAGAGCCTCTGGGGACAATGTGGTTTTCCTATGGGACTGAGTAGAAACTGCAGTAGCATGGAGAGGGGTCCTGTCCTCTCTTGCATGGGGGGCAAACGGGGTTGACGTTGCTCAGCGCTAATGGGGAAATCTTTCATTAAAGGTCTGACTTAAACGAAGGATGTTAAATTGCAGTTAAATTGCGGTTAATTGACTAGTCGATAGGTACTTCCGCATTCCTCCTTTGAAATGTACACGAGTCCCCGCTGGGGTACTTGTACAGTTCAAAGGAGGAATGCGGAACACCGCGTGCAGCCCGGGGCCAGTGGGAAGTCCCACTGACTCCGGGCTGCTCGCGGGTGCCAGCACTGAAATGTTCAAGCGTCCCCAGCAGGGGCTCATGTGCATTTCAAAGCTGCAGCATCCTCATGGAGCCCAGGGTTAGCTCTTAAGTCCCCTGCTGACCCCGGTCTCCAGGAGGATGCTGCATGCTGCGAAGAGCCCAGGGTCAATTAGGGACGCCCTCCACTGACCCTGGGCTCCACGGCACTGCCCCTTTAAAACGCTACCTTGAAATAACCCTTCTCCCCCCCTTTTGCTGTCTCTATCTGATAGAGGCCGCAAGGGTGGGGGGGGGGGGATCGACTAATCCTTGTCCTTAACATCCTTAACTTAAACCTTGGGGCAAAAGGGATGATGTGGCGGAGGTGCATTTAGGTCACCAGACACGCCATTGTGTCTGGTTAATAACCAAAGAATGTGCACAAATAAATCATCTTCCCCCACCAGCCTCCTCTGTCTGAGGTCTTGGGCTATTCCATAGAGGACAGGGTGGTGCCGACAGTCCTGAAGAGTCAGAGCAGCCTAGTCTGTGGAGCTTGCTCCTCTTCCATGTCCTGTTCTCCACCATGGGCCACGTTCCCTCTTGGGAAGCCCTTCACATGAACCAGAGAGAATCTGCTTACACTTTGCCTTTGTTTGCTCTGCGGCTGCTAGAGTCGTTATCGTTTCTGCTAAGTGAGGCTTGTTCTGATAGTTCAGATGTGCTGTGAGTGGTTAAAGAGCTTCTCCTTATCTGAACGGTCCCAGGCACTGCTGGACTCGCTGCTCTGGGTGTTGTCTGCCATTAAAATAAGGTAGCATCCAGAAACACCAGTTGGAATCAGAATCCTATTGCGCAAACCCCAGGGCAAGACACTGTTCCAAAGAGCATATGCTCCAAGAACTATGCACAGACCCACTGGGCCTCTAGACTCTTGGGTAAGGGAAAGGCATCCTTTACCCTTTGCGGAGAGCTGTCTCGGACTCCAATGAGCTTGGTGTACCAGAGAGACTGTAATACACACGGAGGCACCAGCCAGGTCCAGACCCACTGTATGTTTGACTGTCTCAGGTGCGGGAGGAGAGGCTGGCAGAGGAAAAGGTGAAGAAGAAGGTAGCTGCTAAGAAGATGGAAGAGGTTGAGGCCCGGCGCAGGCAAGAGGAGGAGGCCCGGAAGCAGAAGGCACAGCAGCTGGTGAGCTGTGCTGGGGTTGTGTGCGCAGGCAGGAAGAGATTGGGCTGAGGGAGTGGGTGTGCAGACAGTGCTGCACTCCGTTCTGCACGTAGCAGGGGAGAAGCCAGAGTAACACAGATCTGGCCCAGTCCCTGAACAAGGGGAGGGGGAGCCTGTTTGCACAGAGAACAGCTGAGAGAGAATTAGGCCATAGGAGGGAAAAGTACCATCTTCTGTCCCTCGGGTCCCTGAGGGACTCCTTGTTGCCAACCCACCCTTTCCTGCACACCCATTTCTGTGCTTTTCATGAGTTTTGAACCACAGCTTCTACCTGGCCCATGGGCCACTTCATTCCCTTCCACATCCTCAATGAAATACAAGTCCTAGTGTTTTGAGCGATCTCTTCCAGCTCCTGGGGCTGGGCAGGAGGTGGGTGGGGAGATCTTAGACATCATGTAATCTATAGAGAACCTCAGCTGCAATCCAGACCTCTGCAGCTATTGTAATCTGGAGCTGAGGACCAGCTGCAATCATGGGGTCAAGGGCTGAGACGTGGCAGTGCCAGTGTGATCGGGGGAGCCAAGCAGTAATTGTGCATCCCTGAAAGGGAAGCAGAAACTACGCTGTAAGCTTTGGTCCATCACGTTTCTGAGCCTTTAGTGACAATGCTGTAGTGATGAGCCATGGAAAGACACCAGGCAGGCTGACCCAGGTGCTTCTCTGGCACATCCCCTCTTTCCTTGTGAGGTGGAGGCAACTGCTTCCTTTTGCTTGTCAGGAGGAGGAGGAGCGCCGCCAAAAGGAGCGAATGCAGAAGAAGAGGGAGGAGGAAGAGCAAGAGCGAGCAAGGAAGATCGCTGAGCAGAGGCAGGCGGAACAAGAGAGGGAGAAGCAGCTGGCTGCCGAGAGAGAGCTCGAGAGGAAGAAGGAACAGGAGAGGATCCAGGCAGAGAGGTGAAAAATGACCTTCCATGTGCTTGCAGAAAAGAGCAAGGGCTGAATAGACCTGTGAAAGGGCCTATTAAAGCCCTGTCTTCTGTCAGCCCAGCCCTGGAGTGGGGGATGAGAAGGAGCAGCCAGGAAGAGATGTGATGGACTAGCTGACTGTCTTATAAGCAAATGCTTATTGGATAGTCAACAAACTTGTCAATTAGTCCCTCCATTCCCTTTTGCTGCCTCTATCAGAAAGAGGCAGCAAGGGGCGGGGAAAGTAGGAGGTACTTCAAAGTTGCAGCACTGTGTGGAGCCTGGGGTCAGCTGGGGACTCACCAGCTGATCCTGGGCTCCTGCAGTGGCATTTCAAAGCTCTCGGGCTCCATGTGGCACTTTCACTTTTAAAGTGTAGCAACAGCCCTAGGGCTGTTTCTACACTTCAAAGGCGGAGACACCCTATTGACTAGCTTATTCGATTAGTCAGTTACCCACAAGTCAACATCCTTGGTTCTAGGCCCCATAGTGGGAAGTACGCAGTGGGCAGCTGGTGAAGGAGGAAGTGCAATTGTCGTCATGGGGAAGATTGTCTGCACCCTTCTGAGTGTGACCTGATGTGTTTCTTTGGCTCCCAGAGAACGTGAGCGGCAAGAGAAGGAGATGGCCGCACGTGTGCAGAGGGAGCTGATGGCAGCTAGAGAGAAGGAGCAGCTCCAAAAGGAGATGGAGGAAAAAGAGAAGAAACGGGTAAGGAGTCTCCATATGTATCTGCTGCTGCCATTATACCAAGAGCTGTCTCCAGCAGCAGCAGAGGGACTGTGGTGCTCCTCGAGTACCCTGTCCATGGCAGGCCGTGGTGTGTGTTCTCCTTGCCATGGAGAGGGTCAGTTACTCCTAAAATCTTATGCCCTGGTGATTTCTGCTTATTAGCAGGAGGAGCAGCGGCTAGCAGAGCAGGAGAAGAAAGCTGCCAATGCTGCTAGTAACCATCTGAATGTAACAGTGGAAGTGGAGGTAAGATGGGGGGTGGAATCCTGATCTACCATCCAAAATGCAATATTAGGGGTTCCTGGGGCTCAGTGTGTCTCTGCTATTATAGTGCAGCACCACTAATCTACTTTGTTTCTAGAATTCCCCTGTCTGTAACTCCTATCAAATGACCCCGCAGGGCCCGAAAGGGCCCAAGCCCCCCACCATCAATCCAAATAATTACGGGATGGACCTGAACAGCGATGACTCCACGGATGATGAGAGCCAGCCACGCAAGCCCATCCCTGCCTGGGCCAACGGTATGTGTCAGCTCACTGAAATCTAACCCTGACCGTTCAGAAACCCTCCTGATGGGTCCCTCAGACTGTGGCACCTTCTCTGCCCATGGCCACGGGAGATATTGCACTGTTAGAGGCCAGCCTGGGGCTGTGCACATGGCACACCATACCAAGCTGTACTGTGCCCCTCTGGAGGCACATGGGACAAGATTAGGTTTAAACAAATCCCGTCCTGTGAACTAGCAGCTTTAGAACACACAGCGACAGGATGAATTTTGGTGTAAGATTTTGAAAATTACATGTTGGGCCTAAACCTGCTGGACAGAGACTGGTTTTAATGTGCTCAGCTGTAGGGGTAATGCCAGTGTCCAGGGCACCATCCCTCTGAGTGCTACAGCTGAGCTCCATGCTGGCTGCTGTTCTTGCACTGCTGTTACCGTATTAACCCTCCTTTAGGATACTGGGAATTGGACTAAATATTCAGAAACCTTCATTTTCTCTGAGAGAAGGCATAAGGTTCTGCTGAGACATAGGCAACGTCTCCTCCCCAGCTTGCCCCATGTACCTCAGATCCTTCTGCTAACAAAGTCCAGTGCTTAGTATGTTCACACTGTGCTACCTACGGGCATGCCAGGGTTCTGATTTCCTAGAGGGCAAAGCAAAGCTGTTCCTCCCTAGAGCTCTGCAGTCTGAGGCAACAGAGGGATGGGGAATGTACAGCTTCTAGAGCAGTCTGTACACACCTAAGTTTCAATGAAGGAATTAAAGGCAAGTTCAGTCTAATAAACTGGTCACTCTTACTTCTCCAGGGACTCAGCTTAGTCAAGCTGTCATCCACCAGTACTACAAACCTCCAGATGTCACTACGCTCTTTGGGGCTATCATAAGCCCCAAGCTGGAGGATATTTTCTACAAGAACAAGCCGCGATACTTCAAGCGCACTAGCTCTGCTGTCTGGAATTCCCCCCCTTTCCCAGGTGCTAAATCTGTGCTAAGCCTGCCCTATGGCCTGAAAAAATACTGAGGCTGGAGGAATGTGGAGTAGTGAGGTGTTAGTCTTTGTTGTCTGTCTAGGGAAGAAAAATGATTTTATAATATTCAATCTGTGTAAATCTGTTTGTAGATTAATAAAGGTGAGATGTGACTGGGGCTTTTCATTCTGTCATGTTGGTTGAATTTTTCTTGGGGGAGGGGGGTACCATATGGGAGATCCCCAAACCTACAGGGGATATTGCCTCTGATGCATGCTAGCCTCTTTTGCACATCTTTGGCTGTTCAATCACTGGAGAGATCAAAGTGTAGCCTTTAACTAAAGTGCAGGAAACACGCAGAGGCCAGTTTAGCTCTGTCCTTACAAATAACTGCATCTTTGCAGAACTCTGTAAGCTAATTTTCTTCTGCACTTTCCAGTAGGGATGTGACTAATCCACTATGTGATAAGCAAAAGCTTATAGGATAGTCCACACACCAGTTGACTAGTCGCTTCTCCCACCTTGCTGCCTCTATCTCAAAGACAACGGGGGGCAGAGGAGGAGGTGCTGCGGGGAGCCAGCTTAAAAACCGGTTTCCTCCAGCTCTGTGGGAGGGGCAGGAGCATAGCAGTGGTGTTCCAACTTTGAAACGCACAAGAGCCCTTACTGGAGCTGTTGTACATTTCAAAGGCGGAACACTGTGCTAGTCCTTATTGACTAATTTAATAGTTGAGGAAAATCTCATCGACTATTTGATTAGTTAAATTTTGATTAACATCCCTATTTTCCTGCAGACCAGCTGTTATATAATTACTTCAGTTTAAAGGACTATTTTAATAAAATATTCTATTTTTAAACCAAATGCAAGATTTTCCAATAGAGCATGAAAGTTCTCAGCTGACCGAAATGACGACAGCACACAAGACAACAGGACCTGAAAATGAAACACAGCTTTGTGTAGTAGATGAATATTTGTCAAACTAATTCCACACCCTGACTGACATAGGTTAAAAACGTCCATTTGTAGCCTATGATCCCCACATCCTAGGAACTTCCTCAGTGTTTCAAGGGGAAAAATACTGTAGTGGGCAAACCTAATTTACATTCAGCAGTTTAATATAAAGAGCTAGACACTCTTAATGAGCATAGTTCCTTATATAAAACTTTGTCCCCATGAAAAGCAAGTTTGACTACTCTTCAGACAAGGTGGTGTCTTTTTTTTTTTTTCACTGTAACACTTTAGTCTTTACCAAAGAGAGACTGATGAAGGAGTAGTATAATTAACGCATCTTTACAGATTAGAAACATACACTATAGCCATACATTATTCATAGTCTTCATTTTATGTTGAAGTGATTAATTAATTTTTAATGACTTATTTTGCATTATATTTACATGGCACTTAGCATTTTTTTAAATGTTCATAAAACAAAACTGCTCTAACAATGCTGGACAAGTTTAATACTTTTAGTTCTCTGTACCTGAAGAAGCTATTGCTGGCAAAAGGGCTGTGTCTACACTGCACCCCTTTTCCGGAAAAGGGATGCAGATTAGACACTTCGGAATTGCAAATCCGCGGGGGATTTAAATATCCCCCGCGGCATTTGCATTTACATGGCTGCCGCTTTTTTCCGGCTTGGGGATAAGCCGGAGAAAAGCGCCAGTCTAGACGCGATTCTCCGGAAAATGAGCCCTTTTCCGGAGGATTTCTTATTCCTTTCAAGTAGGACTCAGCAGTTTTGTCGACGCTGGTAAACCTCATTTCACAAGGCATAATGCCTTCTGTCGACAGAAAGCGTTATTGCATGTAAACTGTCCTTGCGTCTACGCTGCCATGTCGACAAAGCAGCTTGCTTTGTTGACAGAACTGAATGTAGTGTAGACGCTTTTTGTCGACAGTACTTGTCGACAAAACTTCTGTTGACAAAACCCTGTAGTCTAGACGTACCCATACAGAAACACAATCCCAAATAAATCCCTTTTCCACAAGGAGTAACAGTTAGTTTAAACTAAGGGGCTTATCTCGAAATCCCGCTTCTCTGCCGCATGTAGACGTGGGCAGTTACTTCGGGCTAGTCAGTTTTAAAAAATGGCAACCAGGTGAGAATATGCTAATCAAGCACGGGATATTTAAATCCCGTGCTTCATTAGCAATTTCGGTCACCTTCATTAGCCTCCCTAGTTCGAACTAGGGGGCTAGTGTAGACGTACCCTTACATGCAAAAACAGTCATTCATCTTTTCCAAAAGTTAGGCAGCCTCGCAGCATAGGCCTGATCCTCCCCCCTGTTCAGACTTAGATGTTTCCAGCTCCATCTTGGGTGGTAAGTGGGAGGTTTCATGGTGACTGCCGTGATTGGTTTTCTCCCTTTTGCCCAAGGCGGGAATTCTCTGTACTCAGTTCAAACTTCTCTCTCCTTGAGCAGAAAAGTACAAGATCCAAAATGGGTTTCAGTATCAGGTGGCCTGGCCACATATAAGAATGATACATGCCCTGAAACAGAACACACCTATTCAGCAGACTCACTTTAAAAATGTCACATAATGCATGTTGCCTACAGTCTGAGCCATATTTATAAGACATTTTTCATAAAGTTGGGGGCAGGACTTGTGACATGAATCTTGGTAGATTTCTGAATGGTAGATCAACAGGGCACACTTTGTTCCCCTCATGATCATGAAAGTCCATTGAGCCAAATTTCAACTGAAAATCTTGATTGTCCAAATAGCCATATGCTCCCCTGCTCACTTGGTGAGTTGGGATTTTTGATCTCAAGGCGGGCAGAGAAGAAGCAGCAGCTGCAAGAGATGGGAGCCTCAATACTGCTTGAGATAGAGAATGGGGAGTCCCCGAGGAACTGGGGCAACTCTCCAGAGCCTGGCTGCTTCTCTGCGGGGTGGTCTCTGCTGTAAGGATGGCCCTGCTGCTCAGCTCTGACCCAGATGCAGAACCCTTGCATGTGGAGCTGCCTCAGAACATACTACCCTGCAGTGGGCTCATAGGATGCTCTGTAGCTGAAGAGGGAAAAGTGCCTACTGGACAGCAGCTGGTTTCCTCCTTGCTAGGGGCTCTACTGTAAGGACACTGGGCAGTTCAGTCACCTGATTCCAGCTCCTTCCCATGCTCCCTGCCTTTTGCTCCCCAGCTGCAGTGCATCCCCAGTGCTAGCTGGAGAAAGATAAGGGGGTTGCTCAGAGGATGGTCAGCAGGGAGCTGCCAAGGGCAAAGCCCTCAAGCATAGCTGGAGTCCAGACAGGATGCTCAGCTGAACAAGGCCCTCATGGGGGCTAGTTGAAGAACACTACCAGAGCTGTTCAAGCAGCACGTCTAACAGTTTGAGGTAGGTAATCCGATTAGGCCTTAACATTTCAAACATTTCTCCTAGACAAGGATTTTTTAAAAAGACATCGACTTTATTCGCCCAGCCTGTTGGTCACGATACATGCTCAGAAATAGAACATACGCATTCTGGTGTCTGTCATGACGCCAGAGCTGCTGCATTTGTGAAACTGAATAGCAATCCCACAATCCTCCAACAAAGCCAATTTTTACATCAGTGACGCTTGCTGGAATTCTGCAACACACTATGGCTATAAAGGCAACCCTTGCAGAATTCCAGTAGAACTAACCCTTATCCTTAGTGTGCTTCTGTGACGTTTCAGCTCCTTATTAAAATGAGTAATTAAAGGAAGGGACAGACTGTTAGACTCTAGATCCAGCTCTTTCAGGCAGTGCTTTGTCTGAAGAACAAGCGATAAGTCTTTCAAAGAAACTTCTGAGAGACGGCAGCAGCCCAACCTAGAGAAGACAAGAACGTTATTGCCTAGTGGTGCTTCCCTGTTGTGGAGGTTAATATGCCATAAAAATAATTAGCATGAGCACAAACCTTCTCTAGTTTTTAGGGGAGCAGAACATGCTGCCTATGTCACATGCTCTCATTGCAGCCCTGGGGCCTAACCTGGGGAAGAGGAACGGGTTTTCTAGAATGGCAGCACGTGTGTTACGTTATACGGGAAGGCTTGTGACAAAGCAGCGTCTGCTGTCACGAAGCACAGATCTTTGTGAACGCGTCCTGCCCTGAAAGATGAGCATCTCTGACAGCTGTGGGGCTTTGCGAAGATCTTGTGTTTTGTGAAAGTAACCACAGCTGGGCTGGAGACCCTTTCGGCACCTAGAAATGAGGGGATGTGACTCCACAACCACTGCACTGGGTGGGTCGGTTCAGGTTGCACTAGACACAAAGTACCTAGCAGAAAAGCTAGGGAATGAAAAGCTAATGCATTTGACAGGACATAGCTTGCAGACAGCCCCAGAAAACACACACACAGCTTTAGCACTGCCCTAGTGAGGATGGCAGCCTTCTTGACACCCCATGTTCCCAAGCATTAAAAAGTGCAACTTTCCAAGAGTTTCACAGAAAAAAATAGGGGTATGTGAGATCTCTGTCTCATGGCAGGGAAGCAAAGATGGGATTTTGGAAGGCTGGCAGTTAAGGTTGTGCAGTAATGGACGGAAACCAAACATCTTGAAAAACAACCATTATGAAAGATTAGCAACTATTTCTTGCAGCTTGCACATTTCTGTCCTTTACAAATCCATTTGCCTCTGAATACTGCAATTCATTTCTATCCACATCCAGCTCTCTGAGAGTCTGGTTGGTTCAAGGAACAGAGGAGAATTCCCAAACTCTTGGCTGTGAGCTTGCAGTAAGACAACCTGCAACAGTCTGAGATTTAGAATAGCCTTTGGGTTTGAAAATCAGCCTTTTCATTACCCAAATCGTACTACAGCCCTCTGGTAATGGAAAATGAGACCTGTCCAATGAGAGAACCTATGATCACTTACGAATGGCAGAGATGCAGGAAATGCACGGTGTATAGGGATATGGAGTTTAAACAAAGTGAACCAAGTACAGTAAACTTCCGATAATCGGGCACCTTTAGGACCCAGGGGATGCTGGATTATCAAATATGCCGGACTATCGGAAGGGGGGGCTATGAGGGGTCTGGGGTGGGGAGGGGATGCCACTCCAGACCCTTCATAGCCCCCCCTTCCAATAGTCTGGCTCTGCACGAGGAGTCCCCGATTCAGCTGCTGCTCATCAGTTTCAGCAGCAGCTGAATCAGGGATGCCTGGGGCAGAGCAGATGGGGTGCTGCCGGTTTGGTCCTGTAGTGCTGCCCCTTGGGGCTGTGGGACCAACCCGGAAGCACCCCAGCTACTCTTGGGGACGCCTGGGACAGAGCAGCTGGGGTGCTGCCGGGTTGGTCCCGCAGCGCCGAGGGGCAGCACTACAGGACCAAACCGGCAGCACCCCAGCAGCTCTGCCCCCGGCTTCCCCGATTCAGCTGCTGGTCAGTTTCAGCAGTGGCTGAATCGGGGAAGCCAGCACAGAGTAGCTCCAATGGTCCAGCAGCCAGAGCACTTGCGGGTTCCTGATGGTGCTGGACCATCAGGAGTGCTGAAGCATTGGAATCCAGACTAATGGAGTTTTACTGTACCTATCACGGAGAAGACCAAACGCAGCAGAGGTCAAACTTTCACCAAAATCACACAAATAAATGTCCATATGGCGATGCCGCCCCATTTGGTTCTGGACACTAACCAGGAAGTGATGACATAGTTGCCCCTTTTCAATGCAATCAGCTAGTCACAGTTCAGGGCCCCGGAATTGGTCCTGCTAGAAGTAAAAACCAATGGATTCTGCTGTTTCCTTTGCCGCTATCTTGTTTATTTACAAGGAATGTACAAAGTCCCGCTACTCTGACAATTACAACCCCAAACCTCTTTACCCAACAGACCCAAAAGCTTTCACCTACCAGATTCACACTGTACTCATTGGCTTTTGCCCTGCTCTCCCTCTGTTATTCTCTGTCCGCAGTTGTGTGTGTGTTCTCTCCCACCCCCACCATGGCACAGTATGCAGCGGAATTCCTTGCCCACATGATGCTACTTTCTGGAAGGACTGTCAAGCTTTGTTAAAGGGACAGGACCTGTTAGTGTTTCTTTGAACTATCGTCAGTAAAGGGGGTATTCACACATCCGCACTCGATTGTCCACACTAATGCTATTTTGAAACAACTATTTCTAAATAAAGGATATTCCCGGAGGAAAGCAGTACAGATTTCAAAATAACCAGCCCATTATTTTGAAATAACGGGCTGGGTGGTATGGACGTGCCGCTTGCTATTTTGAAATAAGGGGGATTATTCTGAAATAACTCCCTAGCGTAGACCAGGAATTACAGAATAAAACTTGGTTCCTGGTGCTTTGTCGGAGTGCCTATGGTCTGGGAGTTGATGCATGCTGTGTTGTGTACCAGTGGGTATCAAGGCTACACAAAATTATTTAACAAAACAGATCCAGTGTTTGGCTCTTGGAGATTAATATCTCAGTGCTGATGATTTATTTGCATTACAGCAGCATAATACTAACTAGCTGGGTTAGGCCTCAAATACTATGGCGTTCACCATGGCCTAAAATCTAGTTAGCTAGGTGATATTTTGTGCTCCTGCATTGCATCTCCTTAGATTTAAGCAGGGAGGTGGCTTTGCGGGGCCACACGATTTTACCTAGCAGGATCTGTTTGATGGGGCTCCTAATGTATCATCCCTGCAATAATACCGTTCTGGGCTTCCTCACCTCTCCTATCCACATATGGATTTGGGCAGCTCTGACCTTTATTTGGCAGCTGTCTCTGAAGACCTGGTTGTAAGAAACTATCACTCAGCACCTCCTGAGGACACACGGCACCTGGATGGGCAGAAGGTACAATCACGCCACCATAAACCAATAGGTACCTAAGGGTATGTCTACACTACCCCACTAGTTCTAACTAGCGGGGGTAATGTAGTGGAATGAGGAGTACAGCTAGTTCAGATTAGGAATCCTAATCCGAACTAGCTACTCCGTGCCGCGTGTAGCCGCGCGGCACGGGGTTCGAACTAGCTGGCATTTAAAAATGGCGCCGGCCGGCTTCATGCAAATGAAGCCCGGGAAATTCAAATCCCGGGCTTCATTTGCAATTGCGGATGACTACATTACCCCCGCTAGTTTGAACTAGCGGGGTAGTGTAGACATACCTTAAGAAGGGACCAACTCAGGGTTATACTTGTAGGGAAAACCAGAGGCTTAAAATGGTGAGAACTTTCACCCCATCTATATAGAACGGAGCTGACGTTTAGAGATCTACCACCAGCCAAACCCCACCCTGACTTCATGGGGTTCTGGGCAAATCTTAAAGCCCTCAGTCCAAAGTTTAGGTCAAATGTAGTCACGTACTCTTGAAATGTTGGATGGTACCCGAGTGCAGGGTGGGTGCTGCAACTGGTACAAATAAGGGATTAAGGCTTTGTCCAAGGAAGGTTTTTTTTCAGTATTTGCTAAGTAACAAAGGTAAATGTTGGGAAAACTACATGAACAAAGAACAGTTCCAGGTCAAAAAGAAGCCAGAACAAAACTTAAAAGGGCAGATTGCTGCCAAGAGAAAAATCCAGTTCTAGTCATTAAGAGCCACTTGTGGTCAGTAAAAAATATGGAACAAGCCACATTTAATTATTGGGGTCATTGCAGTGGCTTTACAATTAACCTGCCAGACTCTGCTTTCAGAACCCTAGCGTGGGTTGAATTGTCATCCTGTTTACTCTGGGTTGACTCCACCGATTTCAACAAAATTCTCTTAGATTTACATCAGTGCTAAAGCCACCAGATTCACAACTCGATACATTTTTTTAAGAAAGGAAGAGAAGGGTTCCTCAAAAGGCACATGTAATAAGCAGCCAGCCCTTTTGGAGATGTTGACTTCACTGGGCCTACACCTATGAACAACAGTTGCAGCAGCGGCGGATAAAGGGCAGGGCGAGTGGGGCGGCTGTGCTGTGGTGCCATGGTGCATGCACCATGTTAAAAGGGTGGCCCTGTGAAATTGTGTTGCCCTGGGCCCTGCAAAACCCTCATCCGCCCCTGATGTGTAGATCTGGTTCAGGGTCTTGCTGAGGCGACCTTATAACTGAGTGATCCCAAGCTGCCAGAACAGCTTTCTGTGGCTGTGGGTAGCCAGGGATAACTTAGAGCAGCCCGAGGCAGTTCTAAATTGCACTGGTGGACCAGTCCAGCACAGGGAGAAGACCAGTATCATGAAGGTCTGAGAAGAGGCATAAAGCTGCCATAATCCTTCCTCCCTCCTGAGTTGCGCTGAGCCCTGAACTAAAGAGTGAAAAAAAAAGTTTTTAAATAGAAAAAGAATCGAAGTCTGCTGCTTTGCTGTGAGTGATAGGCATTGAGGGATTATTGAGGACTGATGTACACTAGATAAGTAGAGCTGTTTAATTTCAGTCAGGATGTGTGAAAAATCCACATGCAGGTTGTGTTATTATACCCGCTGCCCATATTAGGCCAGAGAAAGATTTGCTGACCAGCCACCAGACAACTGGGCTTAGGTGCTTCCCCTTCCATGAGGCCCCAAAGGTCTCTGCTGCTTGCTATGTCCCTCCTTCTCAGGACGGAGAGTGAGGAGCAACATGGAGAGCCAGTGGTAGCTTGACCAGCAGCTTGATGGGGCCTTCAGAGGTGAAAGGAGTTGGAGCTCAGGGAGGCTTCTGGCTGGACCCAGCGTTGGGGCTGGTCCAGCACTCGGAGGGGGGGGGGGGTAGTAAGAGACACTGAGGCTGGGGTGGGGGCCATGGGGAGAAGGATGGCTGCAGCAGCTCTGCCTGATGTGGCTGGGCTGTGGGGGCTGGGAATCCTTTGGTTGGGGAGAATCCCCTTCCCTCCCACAGGCCTTTTCCTTTGTGGGGGCAGTGTGTGGTTTTGGGACTCCTGCAGATGGGGCGGATAGATTGGGTAGAAGAGGCAGGGCTAGCGACCTAATCTCCCCATAGTGGGGGTTTACATACTGCTATGGTCAATCTGATAGAAGTCCCTGAGTAAACAGCTCTGGGTTAATGAAAGAATTTTGTCAGCCTCGCTACTGCTGCTTGAGGAGATGGATTACCTGCACTGACTGGAGAACCATACGTAACATCTGCAATGAGCTGCTAGAGGGGTCACTGTAGCATTTTAACGACAGACAAGCCACAGGGCCAAATCCTCAGATATGTGCCCAGCTAGGATCTGGGCTGGTCCACACTGGTAGAAAGGAGGTCAAATGGAAGAAACCTCCGATACAGATCATGGTGTGGCTGCAGAGCGACTCCCTGGAGACTACTTCTGAGATAGAAGTACTACAGCCATAAGGCACTGTCTTCTATCCACTCCCCAGGGACAACACTTAAAGTTGTCACCACCTGCCCTGGCTTTCCCAGGCTTGTCTCTTTTTGGAGACAGCTGTCCTGTGAATTAATTTCATTTAGTGACCTCTAATTCTTTTGTATTATGGAAATGAGTAAATAACTCTTCTTTATTCACTTTTCTTACCAGTCATGATTTTATAGACCTCTATCATATTTCCCTTTTAAACATCTCTTTTCCAAGCTGAAAAGTCCCAGTTTTATAAATCTCTCCTCATGGCAGCCATTCCATACCGGTTACCATTTCTTTTGCCCTTTTCTGAACCTTTTCCAATCTAAGATATCTTTTTTGAGATGAGGTGACCACATCTGCACATAATATCCAAGATGCAGACATACTATGGATTTATAAAGAGGTAATAAGACAGGTGACTAAAAGGGTTGCCCTTATGCTACAAAAGCTAGTGACCTCCTTTTGGAATTTCACAGGAAGAACTCACTATATACTTAAGGCAGCCAGATGCAAGCACTAGGCTGGCAGGATTTAATTATCCGCTGAAGAGATGGACCGGCATTGACAATAGAGAAGTTAGCAGAAAGACTTATCAGCAGTGCTTGAAATGCACCACTCTGTGGGAACAAAGTCCTTGTGCAAATCTGATGTTCCTATTGCTTCACTGTGAGCTATAAGAGCAGAGTAGCACCATGTTGCCAAAGCTATAGGAATGATTCATGAAACACATACACCTGAGGCTAGAACCCCAATACTGCATCGTGTTCTAGAACATACTGAGCCACTGTACAAGTAATTATGAGTTTCTATGACAATTTCATGAAAGTTCTTCCCAAGTCCGCATGGAGGGAGAAACCTAAGACTGCCCTGCCAGCATTCTACCATCTCCTAAAACTCTGCAGTTCTATTACTGAAAGAAAGGTCAGAAGACAGCAGAGAGGACAGGGTTTATTCACATACAATTGGGCTTCAAAGGACAAGAAAGGTGTTTTATTTCCTATTCATCTAGTTGAAGATTTCACAGCATCTTCATATCGGTACAGCTTCTAGTGCTACACATAGCTACACTGAGCCTAATTTAATTCAGTGACAAATATGAGTTTTTATAGGAGGACTGAATCCAGTCATTTTAACAAATCATATTCTCTGTAAACCATAAATGGTTTAGTATTTCCAAGTTGCTATATTTAAAACTGTTTTTTTAAATGCCTTGATGTATTTTCTTTTCAATATAGAATAGTAAGAACAAAAATGTGTTGCAGAAGATACAAATCATTGAAAAAGTGTAAAAATGCTAAACTATACAAACTGTCAGCTGTCCTATTATAAAGTGCTGTAATTTGCTAGGCAGAATACCCAAAAAAGCATAGTTAATTCCACATCCACCAAATTCCAAACAATCTTGTTTACCTCTCATTCTTCATTGTGCAGACTGAGCATTATTATTATCCAGGACAGCATCTGGGTCAGAGAAGTAGCTTTATAATAGTTGTAAAGCATTTGTCTGACACACACACACACACAACACCACACACACAAACCATCTCTTTGACAGTCTTCAGTGCTCTACCAGAAAATTGCACATTGCAATTAACATACTAAGCATCTTTTGTGGACTGCTGGCGTTCCAATAGTGATGAGATGGCTTTAAATAGAATTTGGAACTGCCCCAAGAGGAAAATGTGCTTCTGTTAGACTCACCCTGTTGAGCATTCTCTAGAGAAGCAGTCAGCTGGGAAGTAGCTTTTTTCTCTTGCATGTTGAATTCCAATATACATGGCATCAGGATTATAGGCTATCATGGAATGTTTTAGTAAGTTATATTTTGAAAAGTGAATGGAAATGGCATCTGGTTCTTTTATGTTTAAGGCCTCATCCGTCAATCTCTCTTCACACAGGAGTCCTACTGAAATCCGTGGGACTTCTATGAGCAATGCATTGGCAGAATGGGGCTGTTATATCCAGTGGCTTTCACAGCATAACCTCTAGGATATATTTGGTTAATTCCTTATTTTAAGTCTGCTAATATATTATGTTAATTCAATTTATTCATTTTTCATTCTTGTATCCAACCGCTGAAGAACTTTTTTATGTTTTGGGTTTCAGGCACCTGTGTCAGTCCAGACAAGGAACTGATTTGAAATAATTTCCTGAGTTTCACACAAACTCAAAGAATAATAATTTTTCTAACATTTAGTGCTGCAAACTTCCTGTATATCACTGTCAGTATCAAAATATCGTGCAGTAGGAATTTACCTGAGTTGGAGAGGCAAGATAACATTCAGTTCCCTCATCTGTAACTATACTGGTTCTCAGATGCTAGCAACAGTTAAAAATCTGCATCTCCCAGTGTACTCAGAGATTAAAATCAAAGATGGACAATTAGTACAGTGTGTCATTTTTACATTGTCGTATTCTGTCTGTAACCACATTTTAAGGTGTATTGCACATACACAATGTATGTGAGGCATAACTCTCTTGGACCCATAGAGAATAAAACTGGAGCTCTTTCAGAACAGCTGAACCTCTAGGATATGTTTGGTTAATTCCTTATTTTAAGTCTGCTAATATATTGTTATGTTAATGAAATTTATTCATTTTTCATTCTTGTATCCAACTGCTGAAGAACTTTTTTATGTTTTGGGTTTCAGGCACCCGTGTCAGTCCAGACAAGGAACTGATTTGAAATACATTTCCTGAGTTGTAGCATATTTAAAAAGGAAGTGCAGTAGACGGGGTGGTTCATGACTCAAAGCACAGCAAGTTTTGCTGCTCATACAGAGAAAATAGAGCCACACAGCTGATGCTTAAAGCACCAAAGCAGCAAGTAAAGGTGAAACTCAGGTGAGCAGAGTGTTCAATGGGTGAGATACAAGCAAGTCTAATAACTACCCTGCAGAAGACAGAGATACAGTGAGCTATTTCCTAGCATTTCCTTCTTACCATAGTGCTTAGGAACCCAGAACTAGTGTGTGGTAGAAACTGTTCAGAGAACAAAAAAGAAAAAGAGATGACAACCAGGAAACTGCTGAGAAGAATTGCTGGGCCTCTAGCTAAAGTTGGGGAAAGTCAGCTCTGAGCCTCTGTAAGGGGCAGGGCTGGGGGCTAGCCTCCCTAGCCAGCCCATCAGTGCTGCCTCGGGCTGTAATGATAATTTAAAGGGGTGGGGAGTCCAACTGCCCCATATACATCCCCCCTCCCTCTGGTTTACAGCCCTGGAGACAATACAGTCACAAGAGTACAAGGACACTGTGATAATATTGGTCAGCTTGAACAGGCAGGTGGTCTCAGCACACGAGTGGGCTAATTAGTGTCAGGTTTTTTTTGTAAGCAGCAAGGCAAAGGAGAGTATAGGTTGAACCTCTCTAATCCAGC
This sequence comes from Pelodiscus sinensis, assembly GCF_049634645.1. Lineage (NCBI taxonomy): Eukaryota > Metazoa > Chordata > Testudines > Trionychidae > Pelodiscus > Pelodiscus sinensis. The sequence goes on along the minus strand of NC_134714.1, from coordinate 124,613,483 downwards.
ACTCTCAGGATCTGACCCGTGCTGATCCAGAGAATTTGCTGGACCATTGGAGATCATTAGTGTCTCGCAGTATTATCAGCACTTCCATTTCTTACTGGGCTTTTAGAAGACATGTATGGGGTAAATTAGAGCTAAATAAAAGCACTGAACACTGAGAGCCAGGGCTGGTGGCTGTAAACAAACACAAGAGACTGTGGGAAACTTGGCCACACCCATGATAAGTGGACATCCAGCTAACTAAAATCCTGCCGGACCATGGAAGTTGTCGGACCAGAGAGTGCTGGATTAGAGAGGTTCAACTTGTAATACAGAGGAATATGAAAAGCGATAAGAAGGTAGCTTACCTGAGGACCTGGCAGCCCAGTCTTTCAAAAAGTGTCCTGCAGATGAGAGCAGTATAATCTAGAAGGTTCTAGTATACCACACGAGATGGGGAGATATATATCTAAAAGAAGGGGGGACAGTGGATTAAATGCACACTAGTTAATGGGAGTGAAAATTTGGCCCCATTGAAGACAATGGCAGAAGTCCCACTGATGTCAATGAAGACAGGATTTCACCCCTAATATGTATACAACTTTAAGGAGAAACCCATAGCAGAAAATATTTCCTACCAGTCTAAGACAGAACAGCAGCCTGATGGATTCTGAGCTTTGCTGAGATACTAGCTAATGAGCAAGGGGATTTTTATTAAGCCCAACTCTGACAAGAAAATCTTAGTGGCAAAGATACTGTGAGGGTGGATGCCACAATTGCTGTGGACGCAGGATGTGAAGGTCATGAACAGTGACATCATAAAACCAGAGATCTACTTTATATCAGTTCTCTGATAGTAGAGTAAAACAGACCCCCTGAAATGTCAGAGAGATACTTGCTCTGGATTCAGAGCTTTGCCCAGGTCATTGCACTGAAAAGATCTTTAATATCACAGGAGATAGTGACAGACACCCAGATACCAAGAGGCTTCCAAGATACTCTTAGCACACTACTGACTTGCTAGTAACTTCATCAACATTTGCCATCGATACCTACTGCCCTATATCTACCGTCTTAAGCAATTCACTTGTACATTAGAGCTCACATGCTGGATCAGATTGTTGGTCCAGTGCATTTAGCTGAATATTCTGCCTCCATCAGAGCTAGCACCTGAGGCTTCTCAACAAGGTGTGTGCGCAACCCCTCCCATATTAGCATATTTCAATGCTGCAGATGGAGGAGGTTCTGAAGGAGTGCTCTGCATCCAGATGTCTTCCCATCCCTCATTTTAACCATAAACAGGTTATTAACAGGGATAAAGGAAAATGCATATTAGCAAAACAAACAGACCACTGAGTTTGAATGCTTAAGTATCAAAGATCTAAAGAAGATTTCATACTCAGTGTGTACCATAGAAGCAGGGGTCCTTTATTTCTGACCCAATACAATTCTTAGAGTCACGGACAGTGACAGACAGATTTTATCAACAGGAATCTATACAACGTCATGTCTCAGTTCCATTCACATGGAGACTGGATTCAACCAATGTGGCTTCAGGTATAGCATAATCACAGGACCAGACTGAACTTTTCACAGAAATGCAAAAAAGAAACAGAATTTTGCTTCTTTAAGAGACTCCATTATTAATCCTTCTATTTTCCCTTTAGGCTTTGTAACCAACTCCAGCCATGCATGACAGCGCTTGGGTGGGGACCTGGAGGCCCCACCGTCCAAGGGGCCCAGTAATGGCCCAGTTTACCAGTCCAGGACCAAAGTACTGGATAGAGGGAACAACAGGTAAAAGGACAAAGATACAGCATTTCAAGCAATATGGTCAATAACATGAGTTAAACACACTAAACCCAGATGGGAGCAAACCAATTAATTCTGTAGAAACTCGCATATTTTATTCAAATAACTTGTGTTTTCACATGGGAAAGTCAGTGTTTCCAGTCATGCTGGTTGCTGGGCACCACATTCTCAAGACTGTGTTTTCTTGTTTGACCACAAATTCAGTGAAAATAGTATTTCAAAACAGATTTTATTTAGGAGAGACTCTTTTGTGGAATAGGTTTAGAATGGTCTCAGAGCATGTCTATGCTTGGAAATATCCATAAGACCTATTCTAGAGATTGTTATTTTAGTATAAGATCCAATTTAAGGGTGTCCACACGAGGGCTTTAATTGAAAGAATTACTGGAATAATTATTAACAGGATATCTATTTTGGTACATTTTTTGAAGTAGAGAAGCCTTAGTTGCTGTCAGCAGAACAGGACAGTACAGCTCACTTTTGAAATCCTTGGGTGAAATTCTGGCCCCACTGAAATCAGTGGGAGTGTTGCCCTCACTAAGGGTACATCTAGACCACGGCCGGCCTGAGTCCTTTTGGTGTCCTGGGCCCAGACGTGTGGTGCTGCCCCCGGGGCGCACGGCACATGTGCACGCCAGCCGCAACTGCTGGCGTGCAGCCCGAGGCCTGCCCCCGGGGCGCATGATGCATGCGCTGCCCAGCCCGGACTGGCTAGTGCTGCTAGCGCACGCACCGGGCCGTGCATGGCCCCGCAGCTGTAGGGGCAAGGGCACTGCTGTCCGGCGCCGCGGGGCTGGCGCTGCAGGAGCTGGGTGCGTGGCTCCTGATGGCAGCTGTAAGGGATGCCGCGCGCCCCTTACAGTTGCCATCAGGTGCCCCCTGTGGGTTGGCACCCGGGGCAACTGCCCAGTTCGCCCATGCCTCCGTCCGGCCCTGATCGAGACTACACCTCTCTGTTGACAGGCTAATGAAGCGGGGATTTAAATATCTCGTGCTTCATTAGCATAAACGTGGCCACTGCTTTTTTTCTAAACAGAGCTTTTTCGAAAAAAAAAAGGCTTTCTAGACGCAGATCTTTCCAAAATACAACCCTTTTTCGAAAGATCCCTTATCCCTTATAAAGTGACGTTTACAGGATCTTTCAAAAAAGGGTTGTATTTTCAAAAGAGCTGCGTCTAGGCTGCCGAGTTTGTGTGTGTGTGGGGGGGGGGGGGTTTCCCCGAAAAAGCTCCGTTTAAAAAAAAAAGCAGTGACCATGTTTATGCTAATGACGTGCGAGACATTTAAATCCTCGCTTCATTAGCAATTTCAATGTGCCTAATCTATATCCCTCTGTTGACAGAGAGGTATAGTCTAGACACAGCCTTAGTGTTTCACCTCTTTTGCCCACTGACAGAACTGCTCAGAAAACCACAGCTTAGGCTTACATTATAACAAGAAGAAACCTCATATGTACCCACAAACTGGGATGAATTAGTAATAATGGCAACCTTGAGTCTATTCTATAAACCAAAAGTAAAGCCAGTGTCTTGGAAATGAATCTTGTGGTCCTAAAGCTCTCAAACAACTTTAGCAATAAGACCCAAAGCTCATCATCTAATAAACCATCTTGTTAGTCTTTAAAGTGCTACATTGTCCTGCATTTTACCCAAAGGGGACTTATAATAAAATCTGACACATGCATATGAAATGTAGCCCTTCTTCCTAGGTTACATGAAGCACAACCCCACCAAAAGGAAAGCCCCTGCCTACACTTTTAAGGGGGCAAAGCCCTTGCTTAATGAAACCTGTTCTCCGGGGCCTTATTCTGTGGAATCCTCAATGACCAGGAATGGAAAGGGAACTTCCCCAGCGTATACCATGTGTGGGCGCCCGAAGGTGAAAACCGAGGTCACACCTGGCCCAAGTGAGTAATATTTCTCTCAATCACATATTGAAGGTGAGGATAATGTCTATAGTTGTCCAATGCTAGGGGACTATAAACCTCACACCAGACTCAAGTATGGATGTTTTAAAATGGAAATTAACCGCTCCTGCATTGACGGGTGGGATGTGGGAGGAACAACATGGGTAGTGGGCTCAGGATTCAGGAAAGGGCAGTGTAGGGTCACAGGGTTGGGAAGAGGAAAACAGCAGTGCAGAGTGTTGGGAGCAGGATGGAGAAGTGGCAAAATAGGTCAATGGGGCTGGGATGTAGAGGAAATGGCAGTGCAGCATGATGATGTGGGTTGAGGCACTGCAGTTTTGCTCAAACAAACCTACATCCCAAGATACTTGTTTGGCATGAAAGGAGGCCAGCCAAAATATTCATTGTTGTTGCTTTGTTCTCCTCTTGTCTAGGCGATTATTCACCAGAGAAGTCAATAAAGCATGTTTATAAATGTGCTCCTGTGCAATCCATATCGTTCAGGACTAGGTGCTTCCGCGTAGACGGCACTCCAGGTAAAATCCAACAGTTAATAAACGAATGCGGCCAAATGAAAGTGAAAGTCCTGAGCCTGACTCCACAGAAAGTTTTCAAATGAAGGAAGAAAGTCATAGGAATAGGCATATGCAGTTTGGACTTGGGGCTTTCAAAAACTGAACATGACATGGTCCTGAGTTTCATATGGTTGTCCTCTACATTGATTACAATAGAGTTCCAATTTGTTGTGTAAATGAAACCTTAACTGTGTTCTGTCACTGGGCCTAAGCCTTGCTCGCATCCAAGGCTTTAGCTCAGTGGATGACAGTCATAGGGGTGTGTAAGCATCACCTGAAAGGGGGCTATAGCAGTTCTCCACTCGCTGTAGGTAGGGGGTTGCTCTAGCCCCATGGTGCCTGCTGGAGCAGCTTCTGTCCATGGTGGGTCCTGGTGCATCATAAGCAGGGGCTGTTCAGGCTGGGCGGTAGTCAACGAATGTCTATGTTATAATCAGATCCTGCATCTCATTTGTATTTAAAGTGAAGATGGGCTCTTAGAGACAGGCAAACTGGTTCAGTGTTGAAAGAAATGAAAGCAGAAGAAACTAAATTCTTCCTCTCAATTCACCAGGGGCAATAGTGACAGAAACCAACAAGAATATTTCCAAGGGAGGGAAAAAAAAATACTGACCATGCTCCTGTTCATATGACAAGACTCGGAATCACTAGTCATTGATAGCACTGCCAGGCAGCCTGTGTTTCAGAACTGAGAAGAACTCCTTTAGCACAGAGGTATAAAAGTTCACAAAGCCAGAGATATACCTAAGGCCTTGACAGAAGTCAAGACGACAAAATATGACCTGTCTTCTTATGTCTGTTTGACATGCATATGCAATTCCTTTTACCTACAGCTAAAAAAAAGCAACAAATTAGCAGCACAACTATCATAAATCAATAGGGGTTCATCACATGACAAACATCATTAGACATCGCAATCGTGTATATGAGATGATAGGTAGCAGGGAGAGAAGCCACACAAACAGCCTTGAAATTGAAGACAAGTTTCATGTGATGGAGAAGGGGAAGTGAAAGGCTGGATGACAAGAAAGAGGTGGCAGGGACAAAGCAATGAGTCAGGAAAAGGATCTATGTAATAGGGAGATCATCTTATTTACAGTATGCTACAACCCTGAAAAGATAAAAATAAGTCCTGTTCACAGAAGCAAAAACCAAACCACATTGCAGCCCCACGAAGCCACAGCAGGCTTGTCATTGGCATAACATAGTTAGGATTTGGAGTAGATGGGACGTGAAGTTTGTGGTGGAACAACTTGAAATGGTTGTATAACATTTGTAATAATTTCTCTTTAAACTGCATAATGTTTATTATTTTTCTAATGAGTACATTGTTTTATATCAGAATAGTTATCAGGAGTGGTTTAAAAGTGCTGCTCCATTCTCAAAAGCCACTATAGTGTCCAAAACACTCCAGTGTGAATTAGATCAATCCGCAATTAACAGGAAATGTTATTTTCCTATTGTGTTTTAGGAGGCTTTTGTTTTGTTTTGTTTGATTTTAACCCCTAGTCCCACAAACTCACCTGAGGTCTGAACTTCAAGCTGTCCCCTTGAATGAAGCAGAAGGCTTTTTTCTTACATTGTTCTTGTCTACATGGATTCTATTTTTGTTGCGCATTCACCCTGTGTCTACATGATCAGATTCTTTTGCCCTACAGCATATGTCGGAGCCACACATGTGCACTGAGTTTCCTTGTGCACTCAGGGAATAAACTGTCTCATTTCCTTCTTATCTGTGGCAATAAAAATAAACGCCTACAGTGTCCACCGGCTTCCCTGCAGCTTCATGTCTGTTTTGTTGCCCATTGGTAACATACACAAAAACGTGGTGATTTCAGTCAGGTTCTGTTTCGTAGGCACCTCTGTACTGACTGTTAAGACAACATCAATACTAGCCTTTAAACCAGCAGACAGCATCACTCTTGGTCAAGGTTCCCTCTAATCTTTCCCATCCATGTTTGGATTTTTTCCATCCATTTACAGCAGAGACGGGGAACCTCACCCGGGGGCTGGATCTAGCCCCCAAGGTTCAGCATTTCGTAACCCACGCTGGTGCTCCAGTTCTTCCCACCCTGTCCCAGCCACCCATGTGGCTGGAGCATACAAAATCTACTAGCCTGGGTCTCCCTAGGTTCTGGTGTGCAAGGGGAATGTGGGGAATGTCTTTCTCCTTTTCAGTCAGGGGATTCTCACTTTCCTTCTCACTTGTATGCAGCCTTTGATTGATTTTTCTGTGGGTCAGCAGCCCTTGACCCAAAAAAAGTTCCTCATTCTGATTTACAGAATAAATGTTTATGTGCACCAAGGCATATGTAAATGTTTATGTGCACCACCAGTAGAAACAAAAAAACTAGCTGTGGGTTGTATCTGAATCTGTCTTGAGTGGCCACATAAGCACATGGCTTACAGGGAACACTGCTCTTGGTAATCATCCTTCAGCAACTTATGCTTCTGCACAGGCAATCCTGAAACCATATTTCTCAGTGCCCAGCACTGATACCTAATGTGTTAGTATTCAAGTCTTATATAGTATTGAGCGATTTATCTGTGGCTTGATACCAGTCTCCTCTCCTTGAGCGGATGAAGATTTACTAGCCACTGAAACATCAGTACAGCAGACAAAGGAGACATTTCCACAACCAACTTCACCCCTATCCAACTAAGGAGAGCACAAACCGAGCCAGATGGTCCTGACAGTACAGCTCCTCACTTGGAAGAAATTTACTCCTTTTCTTCATTCCCATCAGAGCATAACATGGACACGGACTACTCTTCTATGCACTCTCCCTCTCCTGCTCAGGAAATGCAGTGGGAGCTGTGAAGAGATTTTAAGAAGTAGGTATAAGGATCAGCAAGAAATGACCCAATTTTCATAGGGAAAATCCTTCCTGGAGCCACCTTCTTCAGAACCTATCCTCATAATCAGCCTCGGTTCTCTTGGACACCTGCAAGAGGTGTGGAAAGATACATGACTCTACCAGATTTCACTTGTGCACCATGAAAGTGTATCTACCCAACAGATACCATCTGGTCCACAAAAAGTGCTCTCTCCATTAAACTAGCGAAAAGACCCAAATACAGCTATGTATGGGAATGCTCTGGTTCTGCACCTCTGTCTACCAGGACATTAATGATGAAAACCTTCACTTGGGGATGAAAGACTCATCTATATCACCCTCAAACTATGTCACCCTCAAACTATGATGGCCTATGAGATTTTCCAAGGAAGCTTGTTTTCACATAAACATTGTGGAGCTGAGAGCAATCTGCCTGGCATACAAAGTTCATGTATCGACTCCAGGAACCCATAATCCAAGCACCAAGAAACACCACGCTAGAGGAACTACAGGTCACCATACTAGAGGAACAAGACTGTCTCCACTCTAGACCTAGTGCATTCCAGTGAACGCACCTTCCTGGCCCTCAAAAAGCCTTGTCAGATTGATTTAGCAGGTTGTTTTCAAACAACCAGGAGTAGTATGTCAAAGACTCAGTTCTGCAGAACATCTGTTGCATGTGATGATTCCCAGAAAGGGACATGTTTGCCACAGACCCACAAAAACAAAGCATCAGGCATTTTGCTCCTGTGGTGGTTCAGGCCCAGTCTTCCGGGACCTGGGATGAGCACAGACCTTTCCTCCAATTCCTAAGATACTGAGGATTCTGAAAAAAACTGAGGCAAGATGCAGCTGATTATGATGACACATCTTGAAGACCCAGTTAGTGTAAGGTATATAAATCTCCTTTTCTTTGTTTGTTTCGTTCAGCATGCCAGGCCCACCCTATGAGCACCAGCAGTTTAGAATCCAGATGCTCATTCCAGGACAGAAAAAGAACAGGGAATATGAAAAAGAAATACCCCTTCTTCTCCCCAGCCTCCGTTGAAAGCCTCTCTCCACTATTATATTCCCTCTGATCCCTGAGAATTCACAGTATAAGTAACTATCATGTTTTCCCCCTCCCCCCAGGTCCTGCTGCATACACTATCCCCGGGGTGATGGGACCCAATACGGTGGACAAAACGGCTAGCCCTTGTTATTCCATGAAATGGAAGAGTAAGCTCGGTCGTTATGATGAGGATCTCCATCAGGTAAGCTGCTTTTGCATTTCCTCTCCAGCTGCTCCCCTTGACAACCAGTGGTCAGTCACTGCCTCCATGACTGAAGGAGCACTGAGGGTTCTTTCCTACTACATGAACAGACACAACAAGTGTTCTGCTGCATGACCAGATACAAGTGCTGCAGCTGATGACTAGCAGCAAACATGGCTATTCTTAGTAAGTGCACCATTGGCAAGGGAGGATTCTAACTAGATCTGCAGCAAGTACCGTCTAAGGGCTTGATTCAAAACTTACAAGAATCACTGGGAATCTTTCCAATGACTCAAGTATCAGAGGGGTAGCTGTGTTAATCTGAATCTGCAGAAGCGGCGAGGAGTCCTGTGGCACCTTATAGACTAACTGAAGCATTGCCCATAAGCTTTCGTGGGCAAAGACCCACTTCGTCAGATGCATGTGGTCTTTGTCCACGAAAGCTTATGCTCCTACACTTCAGTTAGTCTATAAGGTGCCACAGGACTCCTCGCCGCTTTTCCAATGACTGTCATAGTTTTCAGATTAGTCCTAGATCTGTAGTATGCCTGAGCATCTTGTTGCCTGAATTCCACCTGCAAAAGGAGTTGGAATTGGAATGAGAAACATAAATGTGTTAAGTAACAAAAGTTGTTATATGAAATTTCACACCAGGACACACATATTCCAACATATTTTTTACATTCTAGAGGGAAAACCTTTTACTCCTATGTTAGAGTAGTAAAACAGAGTAAGTTGTCATGGGATAAGAGGGAAGGTCCTCTCATGGATTGATAACTGGTTGAAAGAGAGGAAACAAAGGGTGGGACTAAATGGACAGTTTTCAGAAAGGAAAGAGGTAACTAGTGGTGTCCTGCAGGGGTCTGTACTGAGAGGAATCCTATACAACATATTCACAACATTATCTGGAGAAAGGGGTAAATAGTGAGGTGGCAAAATTTTCAGATGATACAAAACTGCTCAAGATCTCCCAATTATACATATAAAATAATGGGTGGAGACCCTATGCTCCATTAGGAGCCCAAAGGACTAATAGATAGAAATAAATAAATTAGGTGTTAACCACTCAAGAGAGATATCTTGGCATCAATGTGGATAATTCTCTGAAAACATCCACTCAATGTGCAGTGCAATGAAAAAAGCAAACCAAATGATAGGAATCATTAAGAAATGGATAGAGAATAAGACAGATATCTTTTTGCTTACATATAAATCCATGTATGAGCACATCTTGAATACTGCTTGTACATGTGGTCACCTTATCTTAAAAAAATATCTTGGCATTGGAAAAGGCTCCTAAAAGAGGCCTATAAAATCATGACTGATGTAAAAAAGTGAATAAAGAAGAGTTATTTTCTCCTTCCCGTAATACAAGAACTATAGGTCACCAAATGAAATAAATAAGTAGCAAGTTTAAAACAAAAGGAAGTACTTCTTCACACAATGCACAGTCAACGTATGGAACGCCTTGCCAGACGATATTGTGAAGGACAAGACTATCATGGGGGTTCAAAAAAGAGCTGGATAAATTCAGGGAGGTTAGGTCCATCAATGGTGATTAGCCAGGATGGGCAGGAATGGTGCCCCTAGTCTCTGTTTCTCAGAAGCTGGGAATGGGGGACAGGGGATGAAACATTTGATTCCCTGTTCTGTTCATTCCCTCTGGGGCACCTGGCATTGGCCACTGTCAGAAGACAGAATACTGAGCTACATGGACCTTTGGTTTCACCCGGTATGACCATTCTTATGAGTATTTTAACTTCTTACTGTGCATATTCATTAGCAAAATTTCAGACTCAAATTTCTGTCATCTTTAAAACATTTTCTTACTAAATATCTACCATAACTGATAGACATACCCAGACAACAAGCATGTGTAAAAAATTGTCTAAAATATCCAGTAGCAGTTGTCAAAATATCAACAATTGCCAGTGATAAACAGAGCAGCATCTGAGGGTATGTCTTCACTACCACCCTAGTTTGAACTAGGGTGGTTAATGTAGGCAACCGAAGTTGCAAATGAAGCCCGGGATTTGAATTTCCCGGGCTTCATTTGCATCTTGCCGGGCGCCACCATTTTTAAATCCCCGCTAGTTCGGACTCCATGCCTGCAGCTACAAGCGGCACCGAGTAGGTAGTTCGGATTAGGCTTCCTATTCCGAACTACCGGTACACCTCATTCCACGAGGAGTAACATGTAGTTCGGAATAGGAAGCCTAATCCGAACTACCTACTCTGTGCCGCGTGTAGCCGCGGGCACGGAGTCCGAACTAGCAGGGATTTAAAAGTGGCGGCGCCCGGCAAGATGCAAATGAAGCCCGGGAAATTCAAATCCGGGGCTTCATTTGCAACTTCGGTTGCCTACATTAACCACCGTAGTTCGAACTAGGGTAGTAGTGTAGACATACCCTGAAGGACCACAGCTTTCTTAAAATGGAAATAATTGTTATGGCTCAGATTCTGCTGAGTGATAACAGTTGTGGGGTTATTAAAATTATTAGCATTGTGTTTAACAATGAGGGGTGTTTTAGACCCTCTTCCTACAACAAAGTATGGGAAGGAGGAATAAAATTGACATCCTGCTCAAGTTTATTCTTTGTAGAAGGCTGTAGCAACATTCCTAGTGACACCTACCAAACTAAGCACCAGATGTTATATCTGTAACATCATAAGTGAAATAAGATTCTGTAGTTGAATACATGTGACATGTTACATATTTACAAAATGATTATTTTTTTATTACAGTGAAATCTTTGTTATCCGGCACTCTGTTAACCAGAAAACTTTGTTAACTAGCATTGTCCCCAGCCACAATACTGTCACATCTTCAGGCACACAGAACTGGCGCACAGGACTGATTTACCATGATTGGTTTAACTATTATTTGTTTAAGTAGTACTAATCATCTTTAACTTAAAATAGAAATGTGAGACCAACTGCCTCATACTACAAAACTACCAATATTAAAAACCTGAGGTTTACTATTATTGTCCATTGTTTTTTCATAGGTTAATGGGACCCTCAGATAACTGGAATTTTTAGATAACCTGAATGCCCTAATCCCCGAGTGTGCCGGATAACACAGGTTTTACTGTAAATGAAAAAGGATCATGTATAGGTTCTTGTTTATTATTTAAAACTTACTGAAAACACTGAGCTTTTAAACAATACTTACCGTATATAAAAAAACTATGAAGATCATCAGTGCCTAAAGCTTGCAGAAACTGAACAATGGCACTTTAATTTCATTTTGAACCACTGTCCCTCTGCAGTCTGTCAAATGTAAAGTTGCACAGGCTAATAAGACTTCAGACATCTAATGTAAAGCCCTAAAAGACATAACCCTTGACATTCTGCAGTAAAGTAAAAATAGAATACAATAAAAATTGTTAAAATTAAGTGTCTCTGATACTGTTTTTCTGTCCATCATGATAAACCCATGCAGGTCTCATAGAAAACTGCAGATACTGAATATAGCTATTTTAACTGAAGCTCCATTGACTTTCTTACAGACACCAGGTCCAGCTGCATATAGAAAGGTAGAGGTTGATGTGTACAAAAAGAGAGCCCCTAAGTACAGCATGAGCACCCGGAGTAAGCCTGCAGGAAATGCAGTACAACCTGGACCTGGAGACTATTATCCTGGAAAGGTAAGGCAGAGAGAACCTATTTATCTTTTCTTTTCAGCAACTGATCTTTAACAGTCTCCTCCTCTCTCTCAAATGGTTCTTGAAAACTATAAAGTAATTTACTTGAGTTAGAGGACAAACAGTTGCAGGCTATAGGGCTGGTTTGGATTTAAACTTCTTAAATTGACAAGTCTTGATTTAGAACCATCACAAAATCTTGTGAGTGTTCAGCAAATAAAAATACAGATTCAAATAGCCAGGATAAGATCTTTCAATATATCAATGCATTAAGATTAATATTGTTAAAAAAGGACATCAATCTGCATGGAAGAGCTAATGTTTTACATCAATGCTCAGAAGAGGCCACATTTGATTAAATGAACGTTAAATTTTTAAAAAATCCACATCCCACAATATTAATGCATTACTGAGAAAGATTGTCGAAGGTCAAGAAACTGGACAAGTTTCTTCGAGAAATCCTTGTCCATCTGTCTAGATATGTATTCATCAGGTATCTGAACCTGCATGAACACATGTTAAAAAAAAAAAAAAATATTTTATTTATGCATCTGGGATGAAAGAAAAAGGTATTGTTTAAACAAACAGAACTCAAGCACTTCACTATCAGCTGCTGTTGTAGGGACATAAACCTATAGGATCGATATGTGGACTTAAGACAAACTATAATGATTCTAAAGCTTCAGGGGTAGCCGAGTTAGTCTGTACAGGATAAACTTAAAAAACAACAAATAGTCTGGTAGCACTTTAAAGACTAACAAAACATGTAGCTGGTTTTATGAGCTTTCGTGGGCACAGCCCACTTCTTCAGATGACCAGAGTGTTGGATGTCCAGAACTAAAATAAATAGGGGAGAAGGGGTGGGGGGAGGAAGAGGCAATGGGTATAAAAATAACAAAGGGAAAGCAGAGCTGGAATGTAACAGGAAAAACAAATAGTCTACAAGCACCTAAAGCCTGGATAGTCAAAAGAGGCAGATAAGAACCATTAGTAAGCAATCAGATAGGAAGCCTACTAACATCAGATACTATACAAAGAACCACTGGCACCATCATTGTTTGGTAGGCTGATAATGTCCCAGCCATCCAGTATCTTTATTTAAACCATTAGCATGTGTATCAAACTTGTGAATGACTGGAACTACAAAAGAGAGGAACAAGACACAGGTGATCAAACTCTGAGCATCCATTATATCAGTGAAAAATGCAGGGAGTACAATCACCCATTGATCATGTGTTTCATGGACTACTAAAAATGATTAATACCATCCAATTTGATCATCTTTGGAAGATAAATGGCAGATTTGGGGATCCCAAAGCATCCTGCTGAAGTCTCAACTTCAACAAGAGACCACAGTGCACATAGCTACAGGCAAAGGCTAGCGGTTTTCCACTGGGCTGAGTGTAAGACAAAACTGTATTCTGTCCCAATCCTCTTCAAGAGGTATGCAGCATAAAACAAATCCCAGAAGGTCTTGATAAAATGGAAGGAACTGTGAGATTTCCACTGGTGGATCCGTCCTTAACTGACCTTAAATATGCTAATGACCACTGCTACTACAGCCATTGATAGAATGCAATTAATGTTGGAATCTATAAAAAGAATTAGTGAGGAATATGGACTATCCCCGAATACTGTAAAAATGAAGTGCATGTATGTTGACATGATTGAGGAAAACAGGATGAAAATGGACTCACAATTAATAGTCAAGTTGTAGAGGTAGTAGATTAATTCAGTTAACTGGGATAATAAAAATCAAACCAAGAAGGCTGTTCTAAAGAAAGTGGAAGAGGATTAGGAATGGCTCTCAGCCATGGCCTTCCTCACTAAAGTTTAGAAAAACGTATGACTTCTCAAAACGTATGAAGGTTTGACTGGTAAAAAACTTATTTTTCTCCAAAGTGGCATAGAGATATAAATTATGGGTAGTTAATGCTACTAAAAAGTTGAAAACTGAAGCCTTTGATATGTGGTCCTGACAAAAATTCCTGCACATCTCCTGGATGGAAAAATATGACAAATGCTTAAGTTAGCAGCATTATTGGAGAGAAGCAAACCATGTTGTTGGAAATCAACAAGTGAAAACTTACGGCTTTTGGTCACATCAGGCATAGAGATGGAAATAATCTTGATAAAGTTATCATGGAAGGAGTGGTGGCAGGTTCTCATATAAGGGATAACTGGGAAAGAGATGGATGAGTGGTATTTGGCACAGCAGTGAAAGGACAGCTGAGAGTGTTCCAAGGCAGTGATGGATTGAGAAAGCTTTTGAAAAATCTGCTGTGAGATCATCCATATTCAGGCATGCATAAATGGATATTATTTACTTAAATAAATGCTTAAATTTATCTACGCAAGCATATTTGAAGAGCAGCATAAAAATTAGTGCAGATTCTTTTGCATATATTGATTTTTTTTATTGTAACAATGCCCATTTTTAAAAAGGAAGTTAGGAATATTGTACCCTATGGAAACTGCCTTATGATTTTGATAGCTGAAGCACTGGCAAACCAGGGGAGTGGGCAAAAAACTCATTGTTGTACATGCTGGAAAAAAAAGGGGGGAGGCTTTTAGAGAAGACGTATTGTGGAATGCACAAGTTACTCTTTTACCACGAAAGACCATGTGTGCTACACAATAGGCATGTGTCATGTACAAGGCTAAAGTTATAATCTTAAGTGCCTACAAGGCAGGGACAAGATACAGATCACTTCAGTGAGCTGGATTCTGTTTGGTGGCAGGCATGGTAAGCAGCTGGTTAGGGCTCTTGCTCTTTTGCTTCGGCTTTGAAACCATGTGCAACAGAGTGCTTGCCAAGTACAGCAATTCCTCATTTAACATGTGCCCGCTTAACACGTTTTCGCGATAGCAAGATTTTTTTTTAAGGGAACGTTTTTGAAATTACATGCCCGTCCCTGGAATAACACAATTTCCCCAGCTGGCCCATTGCTGGCAGCTGCGTGGGGCTTCCCCTGAATCCCTGCAAAGTGGTGGAGAGTTCGCCACGCCATTCCTTGCTGACTCCCCGCTGCCAGGAGCCTTGCCCCCTCTCCTCTGCCCCTGCTTGCAGGCCAGCAGTTGAGTTTCCCCAGCCAGCCCATCACTGGCGGTTGCGCAGGGCTTCCCCCGCCTCCCTGCAAAGTGGCGGAGGGTTCGCCGGTCGCCGTGCCATTCCCCAGCGACCCCCGCTCACCGGACACAGTGTGGGTCCCGTCAGAGGGGCATACTCCCAACCAAATCCCCCTCCCCTCTTCTCCCCTTCCCTTCCCCAGAGCCAGAGCCAAACACCTCCCCTCACTGCTGTAACCCAGTCCTCTTTCTCCCCCAACCTTATATCCCGGTCCCAACAGACACCATCGCTTGAAACGCAACCCTCACCTTTTCCATTATTTTCAATGGGAAAAATGACCCTGCATAACACATTTTCACTTAACACGATCATTTTCTGAAACATATCTATGGTGTTAAATGAGGAATTACTGTACATGCCTCCTGGCTTTCCAGACGTCTGCATTTGCAAAGCGGGGCTGCGATCCAAAGGAGCTCTGCAAGGGGAGATGGGGCAAGCATGCAGCCTTGCAGGGGCTCACACAGGGCTGGGGAAAGTGCACAGGCTTGCAGGGCCTTATGTGACAAGTGTGCACCCCACACCCCTCCTTTCTTGGGAGACTACAACTTTCCCAATTCCACGGGGCCTGTTAGGGAGGATGGAAGAACCCCACAGGCTTGCAGGAGCTTACACAACCAGCAAACCTGGGGTCCTGCTTCGTTGAGGATGGGCAAACAGTGACAGAGCTTCCCCTGGTTCATGTAGGTGGCCATGCACAATATCAGTCTTCTCCGAATCACACAGAACGATAGGGAGCAGACACTGACTGAACGTGGCCAGAAACCAGGACCTTATGCTGCACTGCTTTGTGCTAAAATAACACCAACCCCCTTACTGCTGGCTTGGCATGGAAAGGTGTCCTACTGTGGAGGACAGAATAAGGCAGCCTCACCAGAAACCTTGTGAGGATGATGAAAGAGTGTCTCTATGAGAGCTTTATGGAGATGTGCAGGGAGGGTTCCCCCTCCGTTTCCAGACAAGTTAAACTGTTCCAAGGAGCCCCCCACTGTGTAGGCAGAGTGGTTGCCACAGATCACACCCAACTGCCTTAACTCACTTGTAGCAAGATTAAAAATGTGAACTCACCAGAAGCATCCTCCCCACCACCAGAGTCCAGCAGTGATACCTCCTGGGAAGAGGGAATTGGTCACATAGTTAAAAAGAGGTCAGGGCTGTCTGGGAGATCAGATGCTTTGATTAAATGCTGAGCATTCTCCTCCACCTTTTCCTTATCAACAAAGTCCTCCTCGCTGTGACTCAAAGCTGCCAGAAGAGTCTCTTGTGAGGAATCCAGACCTCTTTGGGACACTGGTCAGATTCCTGCCTCATAGAGGCAGCATGTTTATGGCAATGATCCAGACCCTTTGTTTTTGTCTTTTGGTACACCTGCCTGAGCTCACATGGCACTACTAGGCATCCCTAGTACAGGCAGTTCCCGGGTTACGTACAAGATAGGGACTGTAGGTTTGTTCTTAAGTTGAATTTGTATGTAAGTCGGAACTGGTACATATTGTAGGGGAAACTCTAGCCAAACATTTCTCCAGAGCTCAGTTTTATTCTCCCACACCTCACTTCCCTCAGTCCTTTATTCTCAAGCTGAGGTGTCTGCTGAGAAAAGCCACTCCGCGTCTCCCTGGTCTGCTGGCGGGGGGTGGGGGGGGCTCTAGCTTTGCATCTCCCTGGTCTGCTGGAGGGAAGCAGCTAGTGCGGGGTTGCCTCACCCCGTTTGTAAGGAGGGATCTGATGTAAGTCGGATCCATGTAACCCGGGGACTGCCTGTATATCCTTTTGCCACCATGCCCTGTACGATCAGCATTTCTTTTGCTGCTTTGTAATCCGCCTGAACAGATTCCTCTCACCATACAGCAGTAAGGTCCAGGATCTTCTGCAAATTCCATGCTGGAGATGGTTCGTGATCCTTGGCATTCATGGTCAAGTGTGCTGCCTGCTCACCACATTGGTCACACAGAAAATGAAATTCAAATGTTCCTAGGGCTTTCCCTGTGTATCTGGAAAACAGCAGAGTTGAAAGAGCTGGCTAGAGCAGTAACTTTGGGGGCACTGTGGGACACTTCCCAGAGGCTAAGAACATACTTTCACAGTACTACATCTGCACTAGCCTAAAATCAACCATGCAAAGTCACTTTACCTTTGCTCCTCATGAAAAACAGGAATACCAAAATAGACTTCAACAGCTCTTAAAGTTGGCAGAAAAGGCTCGGTGGTGTGGTATTTAGAAAATTGACCTAATGCAGATAAGCTTGACCTAAACTGATGGGCTTCATCTACACTACTGGCTTTGCCGGCAGCGAGTATGCAGATTAGCATATCGCCATGCCTCCTTAGCATAATTTATGCAAGCCGTTTTTGTGGGAAAAATGTAGTATGGACAGGGTTTTTTTGCACAAAACCCGTTTTCCACAAGATCCTTATGCCTCATTGGGAGAGGCATAAAGATCTTGCAGAAAACAGGGGTTTTGCGCAAAAAAAAGCCAACACTACATTTTTTTTCTGCAAAAACCCTTTGCACAAAAATGGCTTGCATAAATCATGCAAATGAGGCATGACGATATGCTAAGCTGCATCTCATTTGCATACTCACTGCTGGCAAAACCAGCAGTGTAGACATAGCCATGGCGTAGACCATGCCTATTGTAAGAAGCTAAACTTTCAGTCAGACTGCCACCATCAAAGGTTAAACACCAGACACCATTCATCTTTATTAGGAAATTTTGCAACATTTCACCTGGAGTTCAGAGAAGCTGATTTTAATCTGGTTCTGATCTAGTCATTCTGTGCATCTGCCTGCCTCCCTCCTCGGTTATACATTTTCTTTTTACAGATAGGAATATAGTAAAAAGGGGAGCATGCCTGACACTAGGTGACCTGGACTGTCCAGATCTTGTACTTGAGTGGGAAGGTTGGTCGCATAGAAAGTAGAAATTAAAAAATGTTCATGGTGAATAACCTGATGTGTTTTATTTATTTTTCCATCTACAGGTAACACTGATCAAGCCTTGTGCCCCAACTGTTACCTTTGGAATCCGACACTCTGAGTACACAATGCCTTTGATAGTGGACGTCTATTGACTGTCACACAAGCTGCCTTACAGAAACTACATTTATTTTTCTATATCATGTTACTTTGTATTTTAAAGCTGCCAGTTTTTATACAAATTCTTAACAATCAGCTGTCTACAATAAGTTTCAACACGTTATGGAACTGAAGGATGACACATTCAGAAAATGATCACTTGCAATATTTTAACCTGCCTCTGGCTAGGAAGAAATTTTCCATGTCTCCCCTTAATGAAGAGGACATGCTGAAGCTAGCAGTATTACCCTGACATATGGATCTTGCTGTATCCACCAGCTGAGAGTCTGGACCTTGCATCAGTGCATTGCAGCATCTGGGGCCTAGTTTGTTCCAGAAACTGGGAATTCACATAACTATATATGTAAAGAGTCACTCAACTTCCTACTCCTGAGCTATTCTGTTTACTCCATGATTACCCTCACTGTACATGTCATTTATCTCTTTTATTGTGTTCTATTGCAGCATTAGAACAAAAAATAAATCAGGGAGTCAATATTTATCATGTCAAACTAGCTGAATACCTCAATCTACCTTTAGATGGAGCTACAGACTAAAGTTTAAAGGGACACTGTGTGCTTAAAAGTTGTTACATCTTTAGATTATTAAAACATGAACAATTTAAAAAGGCTTTTTATCGCCCATGTCTAGTTTAATTTTCCTTTTCACTCATCTTGGATAATTGGGGTCGGGGGGCGGGAGAGGGGGGTATAATTAGTGAAATTCCACTTCTGGTTCTCATGCTTTAGGAAAATACTGCCATGTTAGAATTGCTAGAAAGTGTTTAAATCCTAAATTTAAAAAAATTCATTAGAATTTAAAAAAAATAAAGCCTAGATTGACAACGACTTCCTCCATAACCCCAGGAGAAACACTGTTCTTGCTCTCTTAGCTACTGTATGCTGGAAGTCTGTGGAAATACAGCGCCTCACAAGGTCCACATGCAGGCCAAGCATAAGTACAGGCTGCATTCAGGAAGCACAGAACTATTCCCTCCATACTCTTCCCGCCCCAAGAAGCACACTACCCTAAAAAGGAGAAGGTGGGCTTTGGGCAAACTGCAGCTACACATCACCCTTTGGAGAACGCTTGACAACACAGGAGGGAAATTCTCCTGCTGAAGTGGCACAGAAATGGAGATTCTCATCTTGAATTATAGGGAAAAGTTCTGTCTTTGTGAGGCTTCCTCCCCAAGCTCTATGCAGAAATTATGCAACTCTGCACCATCCTTTGCTATAAGCAATGCCTAAGTGCCACAATTGAGCCCAAAAAAGGCTAACATACAGTTATTGGGAGGACAAACTATCTGCCCTGCTTAACCAAGCTGGAAACACCAAAAGCCTCCCCAGTTATTCTCTCAAAGTTTTACTTAGCGTCTCAAGTCAAGATTAATATGATGGCAGTGATAGGAAAATGAACACTTGAACTCCAAAGGACAAGTGAATTTTATTTTTAAAATTTTATTTTAAAAATATTTTAAAGTAAAATTTCAAAACAAGAAGTCATTTTGAACCAAAAAAATCAAAGAACTTCATTCCACAAATGCACACAACAAAAACAGCAATCTGTTGAAATCCAAGGGAAATTGTTTGACAAATCAGCATTTTCCAGCAAAAAGTGTTTAAATTCCTGACCAACTCTATTACTGACTTCTGAGTAAGATGGGGCAACTTGTTCTTCAGTGGTCGTTCTTCCTCTTCATCCCAGAAGTCAATAGGAGGCAGTTTCTCCTCTTCTTTAAGGGCACATGCAGCTCCAATAAGGTTCTATTTTGTCACCCCTTTGAGACTAATGCATCTTAGAGGTTGGATGTAATCGCTGTACTATTCATTGTAGTATTGTATTACGGATACATTTAATGTTGTGCATCAATACTGGTTCAAGGCAATAGGTTCTATAAAAATTACCATGTACTTCTTTGAAAACTGGTTAGTATAATACGGTATTATGATAAAAATTTATATTATATAAAATTACTGATGCAGCATCTAGTACAGGTTGACCCGCTCTACTATGGCACTCTCTGGACCAGCAATATTTCAGTTAGTCAGATGTCCATTATAATAGGTGTGGACAAGTTTCCTGAAGTCCCATAAAGTTTGTTTACAGCCAGCAGTCCTGGCTCTCAGTGCTCTGTGCTGTTATTTAACTCTAATTTACCTCTAAATGTCTTCAGAGACCCCAGTAAGCAGTGAAAGTGTTGGTAATGCTGCTAGACAATATTGACCTCCCATGGATTGGCAAATTCTCTAGTTCAGCACCAGTCAGGTTCCAAGGGTGCCAGACTAGAGAGGTTCAACCCTGTACAACTTTATTCACACCATAAAAAGCAAAGAAATAATTGCACTAGCAAGAATTAGAGTGCTTTGGAGCTCTTTGGTCAGGATTAATTTGCTCGAGGAAAGCAGACAGAATAGTCAAGTGAGCAGTCCAAAATATTTCAACATCTAAACGGAGCTCGGAATATCCAAAGTGTTAGCAAAGACAAGAATCATGCAAGACTGAATCAAGAGTGGATCATTAATGCATCTTTCTCCCCCATCCTTACTGCACATTCTACTTTTGGAACAGAATAAGGATGCAAATTAGAGGACACCAACTAGTGTATTAGAAGATCAACATTCAAGGTACAAAGCAGACTGAGATAACTGGATCCAAATCTTCAGAAGGATCAATGTTCTGTGGCTTGTACAAGGAATTCTTTGCTGTTACATTGTGTCATTTGTCAGTGCCAAACAAACACACACTGGGATTAGGAAATATAGTTTTGTTTGGGGAGAACAATAAACTGTATAGAGGATATGTTCTTTGGTCCTAGAGAGGTGGTTATATCCAGAGGAATAAGAGAGACAACATCCTCAAGCAAAGGAATTCTTACAAGAAAATCCAGAACAGAGAAGCCATTAGACAAATACCACACACTACAAAATAGATATGGTAGAGTTGATTTGTACCATAAAAGCCTTTTAAAACAGTGTATAGAGTTTGGGATTTTTTTAAAAAACAATAGTAGCATTAGGAAGATACAAATAATTCAAACGGGACAATATACATGGATTGGAATGGGAGTGGAAGCAACAAGTTCAATGACAGGGACAGCAAGGGTGATTTGGGATAAGCATTCCTAAAGAATGTACTGTACAGAATAAAGACGTAGTACTGAAAGATCACAAACATCCTTCATCCACACAGCATTCAAATGCATAAAATTATGTAGAATCATCACAGAATGGGCTACATACTATATCTCAAAGTGCCGCACGCTCTGGAATGATTAGTTCACCAATAGTCAATACTTGCTCAGGCAGGTGTACAAGACTGCCAAACTGTGACATGCAGCATACCTACCAGGTTGTGGACTGTGGAGGGGTCAAAGAATTGTGAATTCTAAGGTTACCTCCTATTTTATGTTACCCCCTCTGATCAGACCCAATATCCATCTTTACCTATAGAGTGGAAACATCTTCCCAACAATACTGAAGTACCATATCATGGGAATGCTAGCACCAGCTGTACAATTTCCCATTCTGGATTACTTTAAATACCAACAGTTTCCAAGCCTGTTGTAATGTTTTCCTCCTCTTCGGTTTTCCAATCTTCTCAGATCTTCTACAGTTGCAACTAGGCAAGCGTGTATGTGTTACACAAGCCGTGATATACATGCTACAGAAAAATTACCACCACCAGTCACCTCTTTACAGCCTTTCCCCATCCTCTGCTACGAGACAAGCAAAGTTAATAAAACAAAGCTACTCCAATAGTAAAACTCAACTCTCATAGAATGAATGGCTGATAGATTTTTGTAACTACTCAACTCAGTACGTACCACATACAATTTAGTTCTTCAGAGTATCATAAAAATTCTAGGCTCAAGAGATGCTGTTGATATTAATGTATTTCAAAATACGAAATGCGATTAACTGTCTTTCCAACACCATAAAGCAAGACAATGACAAAGATGAATTTGAATTCACCAGCTCCTGCCTCAAAGTCCCACATTCAAACTCCTGAATCCTGCAACCTCCCCACCTCCATTAATTAATTGAGTACAGGCACATTTCTACTATGGGGCGAGTCAAACACTTTCATAGCATGACACTCACTAAGGTGGACATCACATGGTTATGAGCCAAGCAATAGATGGAAGTTAAAGGTTATGGATAAAGCAATAAATAAAGGCTAAGTGTTAACAAGGAGATCAAGTTGTAATTTACGCAAATTTAAAGAAATCAGAATTAACTATATTAATTTTATAAAAAAAATCCGATGAACGTATCCAAGACTGACTAGAAAAATGACAATAACTTGGAATCTAGAAACATTATCTGGTTCTTCAGGAATATCCCAACAACCCACGACAGGGTAGAATGTGGATACCCTTGAGCAAGTCTTTGTCTATCATGGCAAGTTTTTCTTTTCATAAAAATTCCAAGCACGAGAGCCCCACTCAAGTCCGTGCTTTTGACACCAAATAATAGAGGATAAAAAAGACAACAACCAGTCCAGCAGAAACATAACAAAGCAATTTGCGATTATCCCTTCCCGAGCGTGTCATGGTGGAGAAACGCTTCACGCTCCCCGTCAGCAGGCCTGTCACACTCATGAAATCTGAGTCCTGAGGGAGACAAAGGTGAAAGAGAAATTATAAAACAAATGGGGCATTCCCTAGGGTGGTAGTTTTGATTTAAAAAAAAAAGAAAAAAAAGAAAAGTGTTTCAGTCTCTAGCTGTTTGGAGAACTGATTAAGTCTTAAGTCTAAAATAAACGGCGACAACAACTACTATGATAAAAAACAAGCAGCAATCAGACTAAGAAATCAGCATCGGCTACACTCAGACTTGGGCTTCAGGAACTGCTTATTACCTTCAGTTCATTCACTGGAGTCACTTATTTGAAGGGAAAATTCTATTAAATGCAATGCACACCCTCAAAAATATAACAAAACTGTCACGGCAACTTGGGTATCTTAATTCCACAGAAACCAGAAAATGCAGAATTAAGGGCTCGCAGAGTGATGTTCGTGTTATTCTATTCTACATATAATTGAGGATCCTGTAATACATGTCATATTAAACACCACATGTAGCATAACTATTAATACAGAATGCTACTTATCTACGTTTAAGAGCTTGTTTATACACAGAGTTATTCCTGAATCTAAGCGTGGAAACTTAGGCCATGTCTCCACTTGCCGTGCAAGAGATTGATCTTCTGGCATTTGATTTAGCAGGTCTACTAAAGACTCTCTAAATCGAAAACTGAGGGTGCCCTCAGTCAGCACCAGGTACTCTTTGCAGTCGCAAGGAATAAGGGAAGCTGACAGGAGCATTTGCTCCCATCAACCTCCAATTCCAGCTATGTCATTTACATAGCTGGAGTGGTGTACCTTCAAATAGATCTTCCGGGTCTACTATAGTCACTTCTCAGAGAAGCACACTTTTGAAGTCTAGGGCTATGTCTACACTGGCAGCTTCTTGTAGACGAACAGCCGTTCTTGTGCAAAAACTTGCCTGATGTCAACACTGCACGCGCATTCTTGCGCAAGTAAATTTACAGTATAGCGTTGTAAAACTGGGCTTCTTCCAGAAGAGTTATTTCTCCCCAAGTGGAATAAGCCCTTTTGCGCAAGAGTTCTTCCACAAGAGGGCAGTGTAGACAGGCAACATGAATTTCTTGCGCAAGATGACCCTATGGTTAAAATGGCCATCACAGCTTTCTTGCTCAAAAGAGCATCTACACTGCCACAGACGCTCTTGTGAAAAAGCACATCTCTTGCACAAAAGCACATG
Source organism: Pelodiscus sinensis (assembly GCF_049634645.1). Lineage (NCBI taxonomy): Eukaryota > Metazoa > Chordata > Testudines > Trionychidae > Pelodiscus > Pelodiscus sinensis. The sequence goes on along the minus strand of NC_134714.1, from coordinate 124,589,485 downwards.
CCAGTGTAGACGCGCTCTTGTGGAAGACTTTTTGTGCAAGAACTCTTCTACAAAACAGTTCTTGACCAAGATGCCAGTGTAGACATAGGCAGTTTACAGTTGGACTCCGGATTTAGCACAGAATGTACTTCCCCTTCATTAGCTCAACCACTGTCTCCTCTCTCATGATAGTTATTTCTTTTTTCCTCTTCACCTTTGACTTCATACCATTCTTTCCTGTTACACTACCTCCCTATATATTTAGGCAGCTCCAATTTCCTTATTTACCCAATTGTTGTTCATTTCTATTAGTGGTTTCTCTTCTGCATCAAGAACTCGCCTATATAGAACTTAATAAGGCTTAGTTATGGACCATTTGCTTTCTTCTATCCACTTTCTCACTCTCCATTATGATCTTATTGCTACAATTTCTATTGTTTGCTATAATTTTTCAGACATTCAAGTGAACATGATATGCAATAACTTTAATGCTGCAGTCTTCCTTTATGTTATGTAACTTGGAAGAAACTTGAGCCGACATCCCAAGATATTCATTTGAAATGCTTCTCAGATAAAAGTATAAATTAATCTCCTGAACATACCTAGTTGATTTAAGAATCAGGTGAAAGGCACATTATCTTGCTGCTAATCTTCATCATCAAGCTCATTCTCCTCTCCTTCCCAATTCTGACTTTGTATGTGACTGTATGGATCCCGCCTCTGCTTAAGTCTTCAGTTATCTTCTTCCCATCTTGCTTTCAAACCTGCAGTTACCTTCCCTATGGCTTCCATGTCCCAGTTTCTCCAGACTCCAACATGTGCAGAAAAGCCACTGCCTGATCCCTCTCATCAAGAAACAAGCATACTGCAGTCCCATCCTCAAACATCTGCACTGAATTGCCTTCCTTTCAGAATTGTTCCAAAAACCTCAGTGGGTAAGCGCTAAGTTACAGATTTCCTCTCTGTGTTGCTATTATACGATATGCATAGCAATTTAAGACTTCCAAAGTTATAAACAAAAGTGACTAAGAAAAACCTATATCTGAGTATTAGCTTTAGAGACAGAGGTTTTAATCTCAATAAATAATCTCCAACTGTATTTCTAATGTTCCTTGATCACCCAACATGTGGACCACTGCCAAACCTAATTGCTACAAAATATTGTGGTGCTGTTTACTGGGCTGCCATGAAACTCAAACAATTACCCCAAATCTTGAGATTCAGCCGAGAAGTTTTCATCGCTTACAGACTTCTATCAGCTGCTTACCGTGCTATCCAGATAGCGGTTTTGTTCCTCAGCATCTTTGTCAATGTCCAGTGCCAGCTACTCAAGAGAGGAAAGCAAGTGTCAGAGTCTCCAAGTGAAATAATTAACTAACACACTGAAAGCTGGTGAAATTCAAGCACACAAACACTCCTACCCATCTCCCACACATATGCACACAATGTGTGTGTTCAGTCAAATGAAAAAAATGGAATGTCAAATACATGGTATTAGTTGCAATAGACATTCCTAAGATCTCTAGTGTCAGAAGTTCAAACTTTTGTATATGAAGTGACCTTGCAAATACTGGGGAAAATGAAAAAGATTCCAGTACGCTGTTAACACTGTAGTCTCTGCATTAAGAAATGAAAGCTAATGTTTTTTCAAGCCAATGGAACTAGTTTAGTCTCAGGAATATTATCCTGAGAGAACAGAGCACTGAGGGAACAGAGCACACACATTTGTCATGAATATTTTAATATGGTTTTATTGAGACCTTCCTCAGATGGCATCCTTAGGACTATATCTTTGCATATTCTTGCCCCTAATCCCTCTACCCATTTATTTACCAAACCTAATTCCTTCTCTGGATGCCACAAAAAATAACCATATTATAAAGGTACAAACTTGTCTAAATCCCAAACAAGGAATGAGGATTTCAATAAAGTTCTCCAGGATGTTCTAACAGCAAAATTTAGTTACCTGACCTGTCATAGACAGTGTGGTACATAAAACGTCTGAACAGCTGAATAAATAAGACAGACCCGTGTAACCGAATACATGTTTTCAACATCCATGATGTAAGACGGTAAAAAAAAAAGAATGAGGTGTAGTTAGTAACTAACCGATTTCAGCCTGGTGACCTTGGTGGCTAGATTGTCTGCCATATGCTTGTTCTCCACATCTAGCATATCATCCACAGCACTCGGACTCTTACCTACAAAAGTTCTATCAGTTATAATACAACAAGTGGCAGTGTATTTACTGGTTAAAATGGTGGAATGGAGTCAGGATTTCTGATTTCTATTTTCAATTCTACCGCTGAGATACCTTGGACAAGTTACTTAACTTTTCTATACCTACATCTGCACAAACTGAAAGTTAACATTCTCGGAGGTGGATTTGTTAATTTTAAATTTGTTCTACAAAATTACTATTTAGAAAACCTCACATGCACAACATGCTTAAACAACAAACTAAAGTGACTCCCTAACCAGAGAGTTATACCCATTGATTCTCCTGCCCCCAAAATTCAAAACTACCAGCAAATCAAACCATCCACACCTATTTTGTACTGACATGCTGCATGCTGTCCTATAGACAAGACCCAAACCAACTACCCATTCCATATTTATCAACCCGGGCCTTGTCCTGCCAACCCACTATCTTACTGACAGGCCCCTCCCCACATCACAGAAGCACCCCATTCCTTTGTGCCACATGCCTCATTGTCCCACTGAGTCCCACCCCCCCAAGACACATCAACCGATACTGCCAGACCACTGGCTGCCCACAGCCTCCCTGCCCACAACCCTGCTCCAACCTCACAGACAGCCCTATTCTACCCTAGCCGGTCACAGCTCCCCGCCAGCCCCCCTTACCCACAGCTCCCAGCCCCGCAACCCCCCGCCAGCCCCCCTTACCCACAGCTCCCTGCCACCCCCCTACCAACAGCTCCCCGCCAGCCCCCCTTACCCACAGCTCCCCGCCCCGCAACCCCCCCGCCAGTCCCCCTTACCAACAGCTCCCGCCCCACAGCTCCCTGCCACCCCCCTACCCACAGCTCCCCGCCCCACAACCCCCCGCCCGTCCCCCTTACCCACAGCTCCCCACCCCACAGCTCCCTGCCACCCCCCCATCCACAGCCCCTCCTGTCCCAGTCACCCCACCCCACAGCTCCCTGCCACCCCCCCTACCCACAGCCCCTCCTGTCCCAGTCACCCCGCCCCACAGCTCCCTGCCACCCCCCCTACCCACAGCCCCTCCTGTCCCAGTCACCCCGCCCCACAGCTCCCTGCCACCCCCCCTACCCACAGCCCCTCCTGTCCCAGTCACCCCGCCCCACAGCTCCCTGCCACCCCCCCTACCCACAGCCCCTCCTGTCCCAGTCACCCCGCCCCACAGCTCCCTGCCACCCCCCCTACCCACAGCTCCCCGCCCCGCAACCCCCCGCCAGCCCCCCTTACCCACAGCTCCCCGCACCACAGCTCCCTGCCACCCCCTACCAACAGCTCCCCTGCCAGCCCCCCTTACCCACAGCTCCCTGCCACCCCCCCCACCCACAGCTCCCCGCCCCACAGCTCCCTGCCACCCCCTACCAACAGCTCCCCGCCAGCCCCCCTTACCCACAGCTCCCTGCCACCCCCCCACCCACAGCTCCCCGCCCCGCAACCCCCCGCCCGTCCCCCTTACCCACAGCTCCCCGCCCCACAGCTCCCTGCCACCCCCCCTATCCCAGTCACCCCGCCCCACAGCTCCCTGCCACCCCCTACCAACAGCTCCCCGCCAGCCCCCCTTACCCACAGCTCCCTGCCACCCCCCCACCCACAGCTCCCCGCCCCGCAACCCCCCGCCCGTCCCCCTTACCCACAGCTCCCCGCCCCACAGCTCCCTGCCACCCCCCCTATCCCAGTCACCCCGCCCCACAGCTCCCCACCAGCCCCCCTGATCTCTGCCCCCCTCCCCCTGCGTCACCAAACCCGTCTCAAGCCCCTGCCTGGCCCCGCCCCGCTGTTCCTTCTCCCCGGGCCCGGCGCGAGGGCGGTGGCGGGGCCCGGGGCTCCCGTTGCAGCGGGACCGCGCGCGGCGCCCGGCCGGGCTCACCTCGGCCCCAGTCCGCCATGGCCGCGTCCTGCCTGCGCGTCCGGCCGGCGGCTCCGGGAGGAGGAGGAGGACCGGGAAGGGGGGGGGAGGGGCGCAGTGACTCCGCCTCGCGGGGCGGGGCCTCCACTGCCCCCAGCTGCTGGGGCGGAGACCGGGGGCTGGGCTCAGCCCCGCGCGCTAGAGGCGCCGGGCGAGAACGAGGCCGGGCCCTGCTGTCCGAGCAGCCGTGCGCGTGCGCCACACCCACCGCAGGGGCTGCAGCCCGCCCACACCCCGCCCGGCTGTCCCGTTTCTTTGGGCTTTGCGTTCACACGGGGCCACCCCACGGGCTCCCTTTTCAACCTGAGTGCAATGGGCTTTTGTCCGGGCTCCTAACGTCGGAGGGAAAACATGGGGAGGTTTATTAGGGTTGCTAATGAATGGCAGTGTTAACTCTCCTAATTAACTCAATGGATTAAAATCATCCTGCTTAATCACCACTTGACAGCACGCAGTGAACCTGTGGAACTCCTTGCAGAAGGATGTCGTGAAGGCCTGGACTTTAACAGGGTTAAAAAAAACCTGATACATTCATGGAGGTTAATCTATAAATTATTATCAGCGGCTGGAAATGGATGACAGGAGAGGGATACATTGATGATTCCCTGGTCTGGTCACCCCCTCCGGAGCACCTGGCATTGGCTGCTGTGGGAAGGCGGGATACTGGGCTAGTTGGACCTTAAGTCTGACCCAGTATGGCCATTCTTTTTTTCATTCTTATCTCACTGGACATGTATTAAATATTTGTGGATGTTTTCTTACCTTTTCAAATACACTGATTTCAATTACCACACAACACAGGCTGTATAGTGCTCACTTTATATTATTTTATTATAAATATTTGCATTGTAAAAATAGCCCAGCACATGTCGTTTGTTTTAAGAACATTTTCACTACAGATTTGACAAAACAGGAAGAAGGCACCAATGTGAGATTTCTAAAGAGAGCTACAACACTCCAAGGTTTAAGAGTCTGAAGTGCTTTCCAAAATCTGAGTGGACTAAAGTGTGGTGCATGCTTTCAGAAGTCTTAAAAGTGCAACATACCAATGCAGAAATGGCAGAATCCAACCACCACCAAAAAAAATCAACCTTCTGCTATTGACATCTGATTCAGATGAAGAAAATGAATATGCATCAGTCTACACTGTTTCGTATCATTATCAAGCAGATCCTGTGAACAAGAAATGGGCAGCAGTTCTCTTGCAAATGTAAACAAACTTGTTGAGTGATTGGCTGGACAAGAAATAGGACTGAGTGAACTTGTAGACTCTTATGCCTGGTAGTTACTATTAACATAACTGGAGCACCAAGAATGGACAACTAGCAAGATGGGATGGAAAAGAAAAACAGCAATTGAACATTGACATTTAGCACATACCTTGTTATCTTCATGTTTGCTATTTTATACTTAATAGCTTAAATATTACACAATATTAAATGAAATATTTTTTAAAAAGCTAATAGGATAAAATCATAGTCAAAGAATAGGTTTGCCCAGCCCCACTTGATTGTTTTGCTTTAGGGATTTCTTTCATCTGACTTTCTCCGGACAATGGGAGAGGAAAAGATTTTACATTGTTTTATTTCTGAACACAGTTATTTTTATACATAATTCTACCTTGAGTTCAACTTTCATGATAGAGATTGCATTTCAGCACTTGTATGAGGTGAATTAAAAAATACTATTTTTAACAGCACAAATATTTGTAATCACACTTAAAGCCAGCCCTGTACTCTGATGTGTTGAAAGTGAAATCAATATATTTGTAGAAAAACATCAACATATTTAAATAAATAACATTAAATTATTTAACAGTGTGATTAATCACGATTAAACATTTAATCACTTGAGAGCCCTAATGTTTGCATTACAAATAAGGTTTCAATTAAACGGAAAGCATTTCTGTAGCTTATTTTAATAAAGTTAACATCCTGGCCTAAACTTCCTGTGTCTGTTTCACACAACAACATATTATTTATTTAGCCCTTGAGCCTGCAATTTGATCCATGTGAGCAGCCACCTGGGCCTGCTGAGAAGCATGCAAAGATCCAGTAATGGGGAATAAATGGCGGGATCTAGGCGTTAGCTTCATCAGTAGGACCACTCAGGGAGGAAGGTAGTGTGCCTGGTAGCTAGTATTAACACAACTGGAGCACCAAGAATGAACAGCTAGCCAGAAGGGATGGAACCGAAAAACAGCGATTGGGCAGTGACATTTAGCACATTCCTTCTTATTTCTATGTTTGCTATTTTATACTTAACAGCTTAAATATTACACAAAATTCAATGAAATATTTTAAAAAAACAATAGGAGAAAAACATAGTCAAAGAACAGGTTTGCCCAGCCCCGCTTAATTATTTTGCTCTAAGAATTTCTTTCATCTGACTCCCACCAGACAATGGAGAGGAGACGATTTTTCTTTGTCATTAATCCTGCCAGAGAAGGGTGGATGATCAGCACCTAAAATATTTCCATATTGCATCCGTTGTTGAAAATTCTTATGGCTGATCGCAGGAAGCTATCTCTGCCCCTCCCCCGATTTCCAAACCTCCAGTAATACAGCGTTTCTTTTGTCTGTACTACTGTATCGTCTTCTCTCTCCGACCTGTTGCAATCCCCACCCCCATTCTGAATCGGTTGTCGGATGTCAGCACGGTCCTAACTTCCGTATGAGTTACATAGACTCTTTCCCTCCACCCTTGGACAGTGGGGAGGCGGGAAGAGAGATTAAGACCTTCCCCAGTTGGTGCCCCATCCCTGAACCCTGGGAACAGCATCCCGACAGGGTAAATGCTATCACATTCCACCCTGAGCCGGCCGGCCAGCGTTCGAGCTTGCAAAATCCAGCTTTTTTTAAACAAAGCAGCTGCCTGCACAAATCGCTTACATTGGAGAGATGGGGGAGAGACAAGCTGCAGTGTTCAGGAAATAAAGCAAGAAACCTAAGCAAGGAAAACTAAAGTAAAGGTAATGTGCTTATTATATTTTCTATGTAACATCTATTAGCTCCTACTATTTGTTTACACTCCTTTTCTTTACTCTGGAAGGTAGAGCTGTTTTAACCAGTTTAGCAACGTTTTATCGTTTAAAATAAAGCTAATCTGATAATTATTGCCATGGTATAATCTATTTGTTAGTCTCTTAGGGGCCACAGAACTGCTGTTGTTTTTTTAAATTACAGACTAACAGGGCTACCCCTCTGAAAACTGTTATAATAGTTATTGTTAATTGTTTCAGGACATTTTGCTTCTGTGACCATCCCTCAGTATTGAAGAGGTACGGTCTCTACTTTTAGCAAATTAGTTATCATTTGTCCCATCCTGTCCTTCCAAATTGATGAGGATTTCTGTAAAGACTGATTTACTATGAAAGATGAAAAGACAGAAATGTGTATGACTACAGGCCCTGAACCTGCAAAGGCATTACCCCCATGCAGAATTTTTAGGAGTCCAGTTGATTTGAAAGGACTGCTCACAGAACTAAAGTTAAGTTCAGGTGTAATTGGTGCAGAATTGGAACTAGAGGGAGCAGCACAAAGACCAGCATCTATACATTTTTGGTGGATGTGGGCATCAAAAAGAGACTGGTATTGGGTGGGGAGAACTTCTCATGAGTTAAACAGAAAAATGCAAGATGAAAAACAGGAACAAAATCCAAATAGCGAGGTTTGAGAGAAGTGTTCTAGTCCCATGGGAAGTGCTAGAAGCTTGGAGTTGGAAGGAAAGTACATTGTCGTGAACAATCCTGTATTGGCCCAAAGGGGGTGGATTAGAGATGAGCTGCCTTTTTCAGCTTTAATGTCTACATTTCCATGGGATCTCTTTTGAGGAGTTTGGGGTTTTATTGTGGTTTTGAGAGCTGTGTTCCTCTCTGTCTTCCTCAGCCGTCCTAGTAGCTTGCAAACTTCAGGGGGAGCATCATGCTGGGCAGCCAGTAGGCACCCTTAAACTTTATTGTGACAGTGCCATAGAATTGGTGCCCACCACGCAATGAGTTTCAGGTGGAGCTTCTGAATTGGGGTGGGGAGAGAGGTGTATGGGACTTGTCTCAAGACCTTGGCTTTATTGGGGGATTTACACCCTCAATATTTAGTGCAGAATTGAAATCTAGCTATAGAAAATATTACCCTACACAGCCTTATGGAATCATATTCAATAGTGTAGTATATTAACAATCTCTCTCAGCGCTGTCCGTCAACAAAGTGCTTTACAACCAGCCAAATGCCTAGCCCCAAAGAATCTATGAGTATTATTGGCATATAAATGCACATCTAATTATTTACTATAATTGTAAAACACATTCGTGTCAGGAATGATAGAAGCCCGCTGCCCCTATGTTGGACAACAGTGGCCTTTTATCCATCAAGCCAGGCATTTTTATAATGCATTTGGCATATTCATCTTCCCCAGTTACAGACCTACACAGATGCCTCAGAGTGCTAGATTCTTTCGTAAACAAACAAAACAAAATTAAAGTGCTTTCAGTTGACGGACTTCTTCGTGCCACCTTAAAGGACAGCTCCACCTTAACCCAGCCTGCATGGGGCTTGTCTGTCTGTCTTGCTCTCTTGTGCATCTCTTTTATTCCACAAAGAAATTTCTGGGTTTTTGCTGTGCAGGAACAGAAATCAGGACAGTGGGTGGAAGGGGAGGGCTGCAGGGAGCTGCAGTTATCTGTTCTGTGTTAATCTTCCCACTGAGGAAGGGAGGGGGGTTTCCTAAGTGCGTTGGTGGGAGGGTGTTTATTAAACATTGGAAAGTAAAGAGAGGGAGAGAGAGGATTAAAGGGAGAGAAGAAGAGAAGGAGTTAGCGCCTGGTTTTATTGGGGTCATCCATCTGCTCTGCCCTTTGGCTGTAATAGAGTGAGCCATTTCACTTGCTTTTCTCTCTCTGCTCCTCCCCTCTTCCTTCCTGTGGTCTGTGTGTCAAGGTCCCTGTGCATCCGTAATTATCCGGGTAATTATCCAGCAACGCTGCAAGCCTGCCCACTCCACCCCATAGCGTTCCAGTCCCTGTCCAACCTGCCGGGGCAATGGAACTCAAGAATGTGGTAGAGACTGTGGAAAATGGAGAACAAGATGCTATCCTCAAGGTGCTGCAGATCTACAACCAGGAGGTGAGTGTTGGGTTTGTGCTAGGCCTGTGCCAGTGCTCAGCTTCCATGTTTACGTGTCTGGCAGCAGGTTGGCTGGGGAAGCCATGCTGTGGGATTTCTTGCCAGCCAGCTGTCCCTGTCTGTCTCCTCTACCTACATCTGCCTGTGTGTCACTTCAATAAAAGTGCCATTAACCTGCTTAGCAGCTACATTTTGTATTTGTAGCATCAGTGATTCCTGCATGTATGTTTTGACAGTGACTGATCCTGAGCATTTAGTAAACATCTCCCCATCCTGCTTCCCTTGTGTATTGGAAGTGAAGCACTCAGCTCAGATTTTTAGCATCAAGGGTACAAGGGAAACATGTCAGAGAAATGAATGAAGACGCAGGGACTAAAGAGATAGCAAGGAAGAGACCTTTATGGTAAAGGAAGATTAGGAGGTAACATCTGAGGCCTAGGGAGCAAGCTATGGATGTAGTAGAATTATTATGGTTCACAACTACAAATAATGAAGGGAGCATGTTAACGGTAGGGATTTGCCACATATGCTTCATCTGAAAGTTGATGGCAAAAGGAATAAAAAATAGGGTGTGAAAAGAAGAAAACTGGTAGGACTGAGTAATTGCTGCTATTAGCTTGGGAATGTTTCAAAACATTGCACAAAGGGGTTGCCCCTTTAGAATAGACACACATGACATTTTCAGCTCAGGAGCTAATAAGCCAGTGCAGGTGAAATTCACTTCAAAAGAGCTACCTTAGGGATGAATTTGGCCCAGCAGAGCAAAATGACTCATTCTGCATCACGCTGAAGTAGGTGGAAAGCGAGCAGAGAAAGCTGCAAATATTGTTGCACAAGTGTCTTTTTCCAGGAAAAAAATGTGCGTGTTACATCTGTTCCGGCTGGGCAATTTTAATCCAGTGAAAGTCTCAATGAAGAGACAGCAAAACCCCATAAAAGTGACATACAGCAGAAATAATACAGTTCGTGGCAGATGAAATAAAAGAGAAATTAAGACGCTCAAAGGAAACATGAAGAGCAAATTGCTAAACATAGCAGAACAAATACCAAGCCTTTTTTTTAGAGTCTGTTGGACACAGGAAGCCTGGGAGAGAGTTGGCAAGTCAGCTAGACCCCCAGGGAGCAAAAGGAACATTTGAGGAGGATAAGACATTACAGAGAAGTGGAGGCAATGTCTTTGTGTCAGTCTTAAGAGGAAGGGAGATTCCTGCCCCAGACATATTCTTTTTAACATGTGGGCATGAAAGGGAGTTAACATTAGGGTGAGTGAAGAATTCATGTTGAACAATTCAATTGTATTTATAAAGGATGTTGTGAACAATGGAGGAGGCCAGATTTGCAGATGACAGAAATGTATGTAGTCACTCAAGGCTGCAAAAGCATGTCAGAAATTCCCGAGGGACCCCACAACAGGCCAGATCCCCCCTGGCAAGCCTATAACTGACTTTGGAGGATATTGAATCAGATGCCAGTAGGCAATCGAGAAACATGGAGGTAATAGAAAGTCACTGTGGATCAGTGGAAGAAGATATATATTGGAAGGAACAATTTGAACTATTTTTACATGTTGATAGGTTCTAAATTACATATAATCACCCTGGAAAAATCGTAGGCCCCATTTGTAGGTCAGCTTAAGGTACACAATTCCAGCTACTAGACCCGATAAATTGAACCCTGGAAGATAGATCGCCAGAGTGTTGATCTCCCAGTAAGTGGAGACATGGTGTTAGATTTGGCCCTGTATTATTGAGAGACTATGTGAATGATACCAAAGACCAGATGAAAACATTTTCTAAACAATGCACCCGAAAACTCTGCAGTGTATGGTAAAGTTGACATGAGATCCTTGTTGATCGTTGATATGTCATTTAAAACGATTTCCATTACAAAGTGACTCAGAGTAGTAATGCACAGCTACAAGAACCTATAGAGAGGGGGAATGTTTTCATATGCTAACCATTTGTGTCTAAAGAACATGTGGTAAATAATTGACACGCTCAGATACTATTGTAACGAGAACCACATAATATCTAGATAGACTAGAGAGTGCATGGGTGAAACAGTGCAGTAGTGAGCACTACGTATCAATAAAAAAGAATGGATGAGCAATACGTGCATGATTTGGGGCATAACTGGGTACTGATATAGATGGACACACAGTATACCTGGATCACACACTAACTTCTCTACTACTGTATTGTAGTCTTTTAAAATAAGTCAGTTGGTCAGACAGGGAGTTAGATGTGTGTTATACACAGTACTAGGCTAAAATAACTAACCAATTATTTGAAAATCAAAACTATAGAGCAGTGTTTCTCATAGTGGGCCGTGAGCCTGATTTGGGAAAGCTGCTAGCGGGCCCGTGCCACTTATTTTACCTAAAGGGTCCATGGCCACTGAGCATTGTGGCTCCTCTTGGCTGGAAATGGCAAACCGGAGTCAGTGGGAGCCGTGAGGCTCAGTAGCTATGGACCTTTTAGGTAAACAAAGCAGTGCCCGCTAGTAGCTTTTTATTATTCCTTATTAACATGCAGCACTGTATTTTTACATAGTCCTTTGCAGGCAATTAGAAGATGTAAAGTCAGATTCTCAGCTCCTGTTTCATCCTCTCTGTAGATCCCCAGGTGGGCAAAGGGAAGACTGTTGCTCTGACAGGGTAGCTGAGGATTCCCTTTGCATAGGGGAATCCTTGGGTGGCATGAAGTCTGCATAGGCAACTCTACTGCATCACATGTTCTTGATAACACCTTCCAGGGGCAGTGGGTATGCCAGCAGAGAGGAAGCTTTGCAGTTTTGGAATGACTAGCCTGGCCTTAGAGCAACTCTCAATCTGTTCTAATTTGCGCCAGGGACCAAAACAGTCGCCTTCTGCCTTCAAGAGTAGGGGTAGAGGTAGAAAGCCACCACTGTCATACCCACCCAACCCCCCATTTCGTAACACCTTGGGATCTGGCCCAGTGCCCCAGCTTCAAAAAGTTAGAACTCGGTTTCCTTGGAATCTTTATCAAAAAGTGAGTTGAGAAGAAGGGAATGTCTTGAGAGAGTTTTGAGTAGCGTAGAGGGCTTGACTGGAGCTACAGAGATGGGAAAGCATCAAAGCAACAGTACCTGTAATTTTGACTAGGTGTATAAATGAAGTTAACCTGCTTGTGAGGGAATGTAGGGACAGCATTTGAAAAAAGCCAGATGTGGAAGAGAGTGTAACATCAGGTTAATTGATAAGGTCGAAGCAATAGAGGAGCAAGAGATGACGTGAGTATGATAGGAGGCTCCAGATGGGGAATAAAATACATACATTCTGTCTGTTTGCCTGCCACTCAGTTAAAAAAAAAAAGCACAGAATCATCAGGAGTAAGAAGGAAGAGGAACTTTTGAGATATAAAATTGTAGGGTCAGGAGAAGAATGGAAAGGTCGTAGAATGAAATTAGCTGCTTCCATGCTGCCTATTGTATGTGGTTTAAATGCACCACCACATGCTGTAGCAGGTGTGTTGTGAATGGAATTCTGATGATCCATTGCCATCTTAGCCTTTATAATAATACTGCTGCCTTCAGCTGCCTTACAGAAAAAAACACAAGACTTCGACAATAAAGAGGTCTATTGTGTGTTAAAATTGCCATGCAACCAGAAACCGAGACCCTCTTGGACACACTGGCAAATTTCTAAACTTGCTTATTGAAAACCTGAACCACCTGACAGGCCAGGAAAGAGAACTAGCACTAGTGCTAAGTAGGGATGTTAAATTTAGTTTAATCAACTAATCAAGTAGTCAGTGGAATTTCCATCAACTAGACCAGGGGTCTCCAAACTTTTCAGCCCGAGGGCCGCATTAACTATCAAACAGCAGTTCGGGGGCCGACTACACACTTGAGGTCCAAATAAAAAACAATCAAAACATGGATGTTGTTTTTAATTATTTATTTAATATTATTTTATTCAGTTATTATTTAATAACACATTGATACACTACACATGAACACCTGTATTAGTGTGAATGGTGAAATTGTTTCCTGGATGCCAAAATAGAGCCCAGCCCACTAGAGACCTCATGAGAGAGCTAGCCAATAGGATAAGAACGCACTGGCCAATAGGGAGCAATTGTCCACGCCAAGTCCCAACCCCTCTTGCTGTGAGAGACGCGCAGAGCCCGGGCTCGGCCGTCGGTCCGCAGGGCGAGTCTCGCTGCCCAGGGCAAGGGCTGCGCGGGTCCAGAGTCCCTCCTCCGTCCCGCTGGCTCCTCCGGCTTCCCTCTCCTGGCTGCCTGCCCAAAAGAAAGTGAGTGCCGGCCGCCCCTGTCCTTCCGGCCCCTCCCCCTTTTGAGCCGGCACGCACGGGGCGTGCCGCTTACCCTGGCGTCCCTGCCCCTTCTCCTCCTGGGTCCTGCCGCCTTCCTCGCCTGCCGCGCCTGCGGCTGTGCGCCCTCGCTCCCCTCCCCGTGGGCTTTCCCCTGGGCTCCGCTGCGCTGCGCCGCTCGGCGCTTCTCCGGGGGAGGGGCTGTCAGTGTGGGGAGTTTCTTCCCCGCCCCAGCTCCGCGGCGCTGCGCCGCTCGGCGCTTCTCCAGGGGAGGGGCTGTTAGTGCGGGGAGTTTCTTCCCCGTCACAGTCTCCACGGGCCGGATGAGAGGGCCTCGCGGGCCGCATCCGGCCCGCGGGCCGTAGTTTGGAGACCCCTGAACTAGACGATTAGTTGATAAGCAGGGGAACTCTGCCCCCCACTCTTAATGCATTTAAAAAGCAGAAGTGCAGCAGAGGGGACCCGGCACAAGCCGGGAATCAGTTGTCCCAGATCACATGGGCTGTGTCTAGACTGGCAAGTTTGCGGAAAAGTCTGCTTTTGCAGAAAAACTTGCCAGCTGTCTACACTGGCTGCTTAAATTTCCGCAAAAGCACTGATGATGTCATGTAAGATTGTCAGTGCTTTTGCAGAAATACTGTGCTGCTCCCGTTCGGGCAAAAGTCTTTTTCCGAAAAACTTTTGCGCAAAAGGGCCAGTGCAGACAGCAGAGATTTGTTTTCTGCAAAAAAGCCCCGATCGCGAAAATGGCAATTGGGGCTTTTTTGCGGAAAAGCGCATCTAGATTGGCCACGGAGGCTTTTCCGCAAAAAGTGCATTTGCGGAAAAGCATCCTGCCAATCTAGACGCGCTTTTCCGAAAATGCTTTTAACTGAAAACTTTTCCGTTAAAAGCATTTCCGGAAAATCATGCCAGTGTAGACATAGCCATGGAGTCTCCCTTGATGCGCACCAACTTTTTAAATGTATTAAGAGCTAACCCTGCTGCGGGATCCCACACCAGGAACCACCCTGGGTCACTATGGTTGTTAGACAACCTAGGATGGAAGATGCAAGAAAAAACCTCAGGCATGAGTGGTGGAAAATGTGTTCTTGTACATCCAGAAAACAGAAGGAGGGCAGATGACATGGAGCAGAAGAATGAGTGGAGAATAGTTTGAGTATGTAAGTGGTCATATAAAATGTAATGCAAACTCCAGGATATAGGGGCCTGATGCAAAGTGCCTTACATTCAATGGGAGTCTTTTCATTTACTTCATCAGCTCTTGGATTGGACCCTAATTGCAACCATGTATAAAGGGCTTGTAATGCTATATCCAGTTGATGTGACCCACCCCCCACTTCCATTGTTTTAAATTTGAGTGGAAACATGTGGAGTGCCTGTGGGTTGGCTCCTTGAGCCTATGTAACCCTGGGTAACGTTTTATGACACAGAACTGTCTCCTATGTATATAAGAACAAGGAACCATCATACAGGCTAAGACCAGCGTTTCCCAAACTATGGGCCGCAGCCCATTCTGGGCCGCAGGAAAAAAATACCGGGCCTCAGCGTGGCTGCCAGGAGGGGAGTGGGCGGGGCGGGCTGGGAGGAGGTGTGTGTGTGGGGAAACTGGCCATCGGGAAGCAGAGTTGGGGGCAGCGGTGCTGTCTGGCAGAGATCAGGGGGAGGGGCGGGCGGCTGGTGGAAGCGGGGTTGGGGGCAGTGGGGCTGTCCAGCGGAGATCGGGGCAGGCGGGCAGCGGAAGCAGAGTTGGACGGGGGACGGGGGGGCCTGGACAGGGGAGATTATAAGGAGGAGAATGGGAGAACCAGCCGCTGGAGGCAGGGCTGGACGGGGGAGATTGGGAGGAGAAGCGGGGGGGAGGGGCAGCAAATCGGTCGGCGGGAAGTGGGACTGACCCAGGCACACGAGTGAGTCCGACCCCAGGGATTCCATTTCTCCCCCCCTCCCCCATAGCCTCCCTCGAGTAGTTGCAAACTGCCTGACTGGTAGACACACTCACGCAGCATGAGCACATCTACCAGCCAGACAGTTCGCAGCTACAGTCTGATACACCTAATAATAATAAAACTTAGCTAATTAGAAAATACCGGACATTTCATATGTCTGGTACTTTCTCAATTTGTTTCCTTGACAGAACCCTCAAATACCAGACTGTCCAGTACAAAACTGGACACCTGGCAACCCTACCCCTCCTTACACCCTCCCTCCTAGCCAGATACCCTACCCCCAGTCTGCTCCTTCTCCCGCCTCCTGGAGTGCCCATGTGATGCCGGGTTCCCCAAGCCCTGGCCCAGGCTGGGTGGAGGATGCAGCCAGGTGAAACACTGAAAATTTATTCATCTTCATTCTTTTTTTAATATGTGTTTATATTTTTGGGCTGCAAAAAACAGTACTAAAAAAAACCTGGTTCCAACTAAAGTAAAAAGTTTGGGAAACACTGGTCTAGCCAGCTTTCTATCCATCTTACAGTCCATTTATCCAATCCATATTCCCTTAACTTGCTGGCAAGAATATTGTAGGTGACTGTATCAAAAGCTTTGCTAATGCTGGCACTGGGGGCTTTGGGAGGACCAGAAACAACTTATTTGAATATTCATCATTTGCTTAATGAATATACAAATATGCAAACGAATGTTACCTGTCCTCCCAAAGCTCGTGAATGGATTTACTGGTCCCCGTATCAAAAAGTTTGGGAACCCTGGCTAAGACCATTGACCCATCTAGCTCAGTGTCTTGCCTCTTTTAGTGGCTTTTACATGATACTTCAGAGGAAGGTGACACTCCCCATAATGTGTCTAGTTAATGTGTCGGGAGAAATGATTTTCTGAACTTTCCAGGCAAATCCTGATTTCTGTTAACTTTTTACCTGGTTTCTTAGTGACTTCAGCTACTTATGTTCTGTTTTATGTAAATACCTTAAATCTTTGTAACATTCTCTTATAAACATTGCCATACTGATTTCCTGCAGCAGTGAGTTCCATGGGTTGGCTCTACTCTTCAGGAAGAATGACTTCTTCTTTCATTGCTGTGTTTCAGTTCAATTACTGGCCTTTAGGCCTCATATTGTGTGTATGGCTGGGTAGAAGCAGCCCAATGGCTGTCCCTGAACCATTTCCTTGTATACCATAGAGCAATTTTTTTTCTCTCTGTATTTTGCCTCTTGCAGCTGATAATTTCTGGTTTGTTTTCACAGAAATCTCAGTGTTTCACCTTTGAAGATGAAGAGCGGGAGGCGAGGAAAGTATGTCTTTTGTTTCTTACTATGGCCACGCAGAGATACCTGAATGCAGAGCAGTGAATGCCAAAGGGCTTGGTGAAAGACAGAAAACCTCCCCCAAGTGACATGTGCCTTCTTATTGGGATTTAGGTCATATGTGGAAGAGCACTAGGTTAGAACAGTGGTCCCCTGACTCAGTTTGTCAACAGTGTCCATTCCAGATCTAGGAGCAGATTCTGCATAGCATGAGATGCCACATCTGCTGTTCCTCTCCTTGTTCCCCAGGGCCAGGCATGGTATTGCTCAATGCTCTGTCGTAAGATGTCTTTTATGGTTCTTGATTTGAAGAAATGGCCTTTTATACTCTCGTGTTTCAGCCATGGGAATAGAAAATCACTCTTGTCTCTGAGTCTCTATTGCTGGCACACTCTCTACTCTGAGTTTTGATACACACATGACCACGCTCCTGCCACTACCCCTCACATAGACAAATGCCCACCGTGTGCATGCATGTACACACGGCCACACACACAGCATCTAAACAGACATACCATACAGAAAAATGCTTGCCACCACTACTGACACAGACCACATTCATGCCTTCTGTCACTCCACTGCAGTCATTGGAATTATCCCAGAGTTGAGTGTGGCCTGCAGAATCTGGTATACACAGAGGTATACCTCTGCCACCACTCAGGTAGCCAGAAAAACAATCTGCACCTGCATAGACACACTGAGGCCTTTATCTACAGTGGAGAAATGTACTATGGTCTCTCTCAGATGATGGAAACGTCTATTGTGTCTACACACAGAAGTGTTCCGTACATAGTCGGGGGGGTAAGAAATATGGCAAATACCCTTGGATTTGGTATCAGTAAGCAACAGTGAATCCTGTGGCAAGGAGCTTTTAAAGGAGCAATCTGATCAACCAGAGGCAGCCCTGTGTTACATCACCCTGCCTTAAACTAGGACAGACCACTGGACCAATGCAGACTTCAGCTACTTGGTGGAGAGCAATTACGGAGAGGCCCAGCTGATCTCTGTGAAGTTTTTGATACTACACTATTTGTCAGGAGGGGTGGGAGGAGGGTGTTTTTCATAAAGGTTTTTATATCCTTTAACATATACAATATAAAATAAATTCAACTGCTTCAAGAATGTCATCAAAAACCATTCTTTTGGGGTGGTAGAAGGACCCTGACTTTGGAGTGCTTATCTGGCAACAAAGCAAGAAATGATCATTATTCTTCATACAGGCGATCTCTGCAAGGCCCCCTCCTCATTCAGTTCACTTCAGATCATCTCCAGAAAGGCTTAACATTTACAGCAAAACGCCCCTGATTCATATCATACTTCACTGAGCCACAGTCTCCCAAATTCACTCCTATGGCAGCTGGCTGTCTCACCCTCACATTTCATCACAGATTGAATGGCAGCGAGTGAGCTGTAGTCATCCTTGTGGCATCATTACTCAGACAACATATGCAGAACATTAGGGTCATCTGAAGTGTTGTTATGCATTGAAGCTACACTGCACAGGGTTGTATGATGCATTGCCTTTGCTCTTTTGCTGTTTGTTTTCTTAAACTCGCTGGTCTGCAAGTTATCAGCAGTTCGCAATGGGGACAGAACCTCAATTGGTGTAAATCAGTACTGGGGGAGCTCTCCCAGTTTATCCCAGCAGGGAACCAGGGCCAATGAGTTTCCTGTTATGAGTGAGAATTAGTGATATTCTACTATATATCTTGTGAGACCTTTTCCCTTCTTTCCACCCTCTTCTCCTCCCAGCTAGATTCCCCTTCCTTCCCTTAACCTCGTATTATCCTTCCCTCAGTGCCTTCAGCCTGCGCCTCCACCCCCAGTACCATCCGCTGTCTGCCCTAGAGACTCTCTTTACAGCTACCCCCCCATATTCTGTATTTCTCTCCATGCATTAGTGCTAGAAGTGGGTCAGAACCAACACACTAGAGCCAAATATCCATGAGCTGTGTTCTCTCTAAGGGCAACACAGCTTCACAGCCCCACCCAGTCGATGAGCTCCATGCACCCTGAGCCTTTGACTGGGCGGGATTGATTCATTACCTGTGAAGCTGTGCTGCTGCTCAGCTTAGAGGGAACACTGCCCATGAGCTTCGGAAAGCTCATATCTTGATCTGAACTCTGTGCTAGACTCATCTCTATCTCACTTATCTGTTTCAGCACAGTATGTTACACAGTGCCCACTTGTGAGAACAGCTGTTGATGGGTCAGCACGCTAAGGCACTGTTTGCTGTGTCTTCATTTTTTCCCTTCCTACTCCTCCAGAAAATGGCCCAGCTGCTGATCAAGTTCCTGGAGAGAGAGCTCCAGCCCTCCTGCCAAGTCACATGTTTGGAAAGCATCCGCATCCTGTCCCGGGACAAAAGCTGCCTTGACCCCTTTACCACCAGAGAAGGCTTGCAGACCCTGGCCAGACATGCTGGCATTGATTACTCAGAGGAGCTCATTCGGGAGGTCCCAGACCTGGATGTGATCCTGGAGGCCCTCAAATGCCTCTGCAACATCGTCTTCAGCAGTCCTAGGGCACAGGAGCTGACAGCTGAGGCCCGGCTAGTGGTGGGACTCACAGAGCGCATCAAGCTCTACAACGAGAAGAACCTGTCCCACGAGGTCAAGTTTTTTGACCTGCGACTTGTGTTCCTGCTGACGGCACTGAGGGTGGACATCCGGCAGCAGCTGGCCCAGGAGCTCAGGGGCATCAGCCTGATGACAGACACCCTGGAGCTGACACTAGGGGTAAAATGGCTGGACCCCCATGAAGTAGCCAGTGAGGGGAGCCCTCCCCTACCCCTGCCACGCCAGGAGACAGAGCGTGCCATGGAGATCCTTAAGGTGCTCTTCAACATCACGTTTGACTCCAGCAAGAGAGAGGTGGATGAGGTAAGTTTCCCAGAAGTCACTAAGTAACTCCTTCCTGTGATGTCTGTTCTTGGTACATCCACCAGTCTGTGAACTCAGTTACATACTGCAGGGGGAGAGATAGCTCAGTGGTTTGAGTGTTAGCCTGCCAAACCCAGGGTTGTGAGTTCAATCTTTGAGGTGGCCATCTAGGGATAATCTGTCAAGGATGGTACTTGGTTCTGCCCTGACAGTAGGGGACTGGACTCAATGACCTCTCAAGGTCTCTTCTCTCTCTATGAGATAGGTATATCTCCATATTTTATACACATGTGTAGGAACAGAAGCAGCCTTTGTTTCTAGAACAGTTTGATGACAACTCTGTTATCTCAGCCCTATCCAGTGTTAACACATAACAAATTGTAGCATTTAAAAACCGCTGAATTTTTGTAAACTTTCTTATGACTAAAAATAAATTTTCTGTGCCAGAAGAGGGAAGAACGTTCATGTAATTCTCCTTTCGGGAGAGCCAAGGCACGGCCCTTTTCTGCCTTTTATAATAGCTAGTGGATGAGATGGAGTTTGCAGATGGCTAACTCTTGGGAGTTAGCTAGGCCCCGGAGCATGATGGAGAACTTGGAAGGGATATGGAGCAATATAAAGAATGATCAAGTATGTGGGTGGGGCTGGAAGCAGAAAGAGAATTCTGGGGACATTTCCATGATTTGTGTGTTAGTCCTCTGACTCCACTTTAACAAGATTTTATTGTTCTCAGTATTAGGCCACATCTTCACTTGTGCACCAGAGATCAATCTTCTGGCGTTTGATTTAGTGGGTCT
Source organism: Pelodiscus sinensis (assembly GCF_049634645.1). Taxonomy (NCBI): domain Eukaryota; kingdom Metazoa; phylum Chordata; order Testudines; family Trionychidae; genus Pelodiscus; species Pelodiscus sinensis. Next base: position 124,569,030 of record NC_134714.1, on the reverse strand, counting down.
AATTAAGATGCACTAAATCGAACACAGGGCAGCTCTGGTCGGCGCCAGTACTCCTGGCAGTCATGAGGAGTAAAGGAGGCCAATGGGAGCATTTGCATGCCTTAACTCAACCTTCCAGGTCTAATGTGAACCTGACCTCAGTGTAAAGAAGTGTTCTGTTACCAGAACAGCAATAGAGAGGCAGAGCAGACACCAGACTCCAGAATTTCAGGGACTGCAGATATGTGGTTCCCTTTCATAATCAGGTTTTTTGTTCTCTCTTTTGGGGCCAGGAAGATGCTGCTCTGTACCGACGCCTGGGTGCTCTCCTGCGTCACTGCCTGATGATTTCAGCTGATGGAGAGGACCGGACAGAAGAATTTCACAGGTGAAGATCATTGTCCTGGCATAAGATTTGAACCCACATAACCTTCTGGCCCACAGGAGAAGGTGCTACTGTCTAAGCCATCCTGTATCAGAGGCAGCAGCACAGGGCAGCAGCTGGCTCCCTGGGAGCTGGTGCACACCAGGAGCCAGCTGTTGGTGTGCACTAGTTCTTGCCTGTCACCATACTCCCAGGGAGCTGGCTGCTGTCCCGTGGCTCTCACCTGCTGCCTCTGCTCATGCTTATTGGTTACCAGTTTAAACAACTGCACTAACATCTCTATCCTGAGTCATATTGTGCAATTGTCATATGTTGTGCAATTGACATTAACAATTGTTAGAGAGAAAGCTGAGAGACTTGCCCAAATCAGGTCACATTTGACCTTTGTGTGTGCATCCTCTGATTGGTTTGATTGTAGAAGAGTCCACTTGCAGGTTCCAGCAAATGATGGTTTTTGATCTTACCCATCAGCTCTTCATATTGCTAAAAGTTAGAAACAAACTTGCTTCTTGGAGAGTAAAAGGATCTACATTAACACAGAGCCTGGATGTCTCTTGGTTCCTCCTCTCCCTGTATGTTCAGCCACACAGTTAACCTCTTGGGAAACCTCCCGCTCATGTGTCTGGATGTTCTGCTGACCCCGAAAGTACGGCCAGGCTCGCTTGAGTACATGGGCGTCAACATGGATGCAGTCAGTGTCCTGCTGGATTTCCTAGAGCGAAGACTCGACCGGGTAAGTAGAGATGCTGTTCAGCTGATTCATCTTTCTATGCAGTACCTTCCCTTTCACCCTCCTTAGCAGTGCTGATTTCTCCATTAAAAACCCAAACACACCTCCCAAGGAGACCGCAGGAATGTCAGCAAGTGATAGCTGGTTTGGAATTCACCAGAGTCATTTGTAGCTATACCGTGAATAGAAGCAGTAACAGATATTTTCTTGAGAGAGGCAAAAACATTATGGTTGGTGTTTGAGTATGTTTACTGGTTGACTGGACGGTAGGGTGGTTAACTTATTGATTAAAAAGTAATAGATTTATTGTCTGTTTATATAGTAAGATTGGTTGGATGGGTGTTGGTTAACTGACTGACTGGGAGAGGGATACTTAGCGGGGTGCTGAAACAGCTGGTTGAATTGGAAGACCTGGAACTGGTTAATTAACGGGTATGGTAGTCAGCTGTTTGGATATGACAGTGTTCAGTTACTGGTTAGCTGTTTCTTTTCCATGACTAACTCAGCAGGTCTGAAGACTGATTGTCACTGCTCTCACTTTGAGGTGGCAAGTTGGTGGAGTTTTTATGGGCTCCATTGAGGCAGATCATATGGATTAATACCACCCTCCCCCTCAAATTCCTGGGCTTTTTACTCCAGCATCGTAATCTGAGTTTTCCCTGAAGCCAAAAATAAAATCATGTTAAGTACTCAGTCTTTTTTTGACAGAAAGGTGTTATATGAAGGAAATCCGTTAACAAGTCACCAACGCAGAAGAACATTGTGTGTGGTCTTCAATCTCCAGAGATAGTCTGAGAGTTTTTCTCGGGGGGGGCTGCATGACTTCCCAGCTCTTTCTGCTGTCACGCCTGAGTTCCAGTGTGTTTCTGGCAGTCCTGTGCCATACAGCAAATGCAAAGAGGCTGCCAGCTTTGAGTACTGTACAGTGGGAACACTGCCGTGGTAGAGAACTGGAATCCCCCATCCTCATCTCTTTCTACGTATCTCGTGATCTGTCTCAGCTAGGAACTAGACAATGAGAATGACATGAGCTTGTGATGATCTGTTGTTTCTTTCACAGGGTCACAAACTGAAGGAGACACTAACTCCTGTGCTGAACCTGCTGACAGAGAGTGCCCGTGTCCACCGCCAGACGAGGAAGTTCCTCAAAGCTAAGGTACTATGCTGGCATAGCGAGAATCCAGATGATACTAACTCCTGATTCCTCTGAGCCGGGAGACTAACACAAACTTTATGGATACCATCAGCCTGCAGACAGATGTAGTAAGGTCACTGATGTAGTAGGATTTACCGGTGTGGTGTCCTGACTGGTCTCTAGCTCCCTCGATGATGATAACCAGAAGGCTGCATGCATGTGTGCACAATGATGTGTGCCAGGTGGACTTGTGCAGTTAGTCACCACAGCAGACCCCAAGAGAGCCCCCAAAGACCACCCTCTAATGCTATTTAGATACCACCCATCACTGTGAACCTTGTAATTCGATTAGAACATCTCTATCCATCATGCCGTTATTTTAGAGCCTTTCCTGAACCTGTGTCTGTATCTGTGGGGAGTGTGGGTACCAAGGTCTTTTTTAATGAGTTGGTGGTACCATCCTTTTGGAACGTGCTTTCAACCTATGACCAGTACCAATGACTGTTCTACACCTGGGCCTATTACCAATTAGTGTTTTGCACTCTCTGCCCTGTTCGTGCCAAGTTCTGTGAGCAAAGGCCTGCCTTTTGTTTACAGCTTAGCTTTGCTTTATAGTAGTCAAGTGTTGTCCATAGTTAGCTAGGCCTCAGGCCTCAAACCAGGCCTGTGCTACATGGGCTTTTGTTTCAGGCCCTCACTTTACTACAACAGACACCCTTCTACCTCCATATATCGATTCTGATCTCCAAGGCTATGAGCACCACAATATCTGCCATGTCTGCCTGCACACTTGCTGCCTTCCCAGTAGTGCAGTCATTTGTAAAGTGCATTGTGGCACAAAGGTGCTCTGGAAATCTCTGCACGGTTCCAGCCTCATCCCTCTTGCTGTGGCTTTGCAGGTGCTGCCTCCGCTGCGGGATGTGAAGAATCGCCCTGAGGTGGGGAACTTGCTGCGGAACAAGCTCGTGCGTCTGATGACGCACATTGACACCGACGTGAAGCACTGTGCGGCCGAGTTCCTCTTTGTGCTCTGCAAGGAGAGTGGTGAGTAACGGAAGCGCTGGGGGATGGATGAGAGTCTCTGGGGCCTGAGTGCCAGAGCGGCAGGACATGGAATCCAGTTTCTGGTAAAAGCCAATTAGAGCTTACACCACACCAGACCTTCAGAAGCTAGAGGATGCACCTTGCCACCCCTCAGACTCACTGCCCAGACAATCGGTACTTAGGGGAGGTAGTATAGGAATGCACTATGGGGAAGGCAAAGTTGCCTTCCCACCTCATAGACACGTCATATAGATGAGCAGTGCTAGGGGTTAATGAAACACTTTACAAGGAGACACTTCTTCTCACCTCACAGACACGCTAGGCCATAGTCACACCTGCTGTCAGCGGCTGTAGCTCCACTGATCCATTGTCCAGCCCCTCCCCAGGTGTGGGGAAACAGCTAATAAATTTGGTATCGTTTGCTTTACGCTCCGCTCCACTGTCACAAAGTCCAGGGGAAGGATTGAGGAGTGGTACCTGGGGATTCTGTCTGGGAGAGGAGGACCCAGAGCTGAACTTGCCGCTTGAGCACTCAGGAGCAGTGTAAAGACTCTCAGTGCCACAGGCTGCATTTCTCATCTGCCTCTTTCACATGACCTCTTGTTTAAAACCAGTCACTTTCTCTCAGCCAGCCCAGCCTTTCCCTGGAAGGCTGGTTGGCTGGTGGGCGGCCTGGGGATGTGCTGACTCTCCTGTCTCTCTCCCCTCAGTGTCGCGCTTTGTGAAGTACACAGGGTACGGCAATGCAGCGGGGCTCCTGGCCGCACGAGGCCTCATGGCAGGAGGGCGGGCAGAGGGAGAGTATTCTGAGGATGAAGACACGGACACTGAGGAATACAAGGAAGCTAAGCCCAAGTAAGGACCCCTTTTCCTCCACCACCTCCCTGCACAGTCCCTCCCTACACACTCACAAATCCCTTTCGCCATGCCCAGCTACTTTCTCACAAGCTACTTTCCCCATCCTGTCCCTGTGCACTTCCTACCCCATTATCCATGTTTCTCACTCTGTTCCTTTAAGCTCTTCCCCATCCTCTCCCTGCATCTCTGTGCCCATGGCTTCACCCACTTTCTCCTCTTCGCTACTCAAAATTCATTTGATGGCATTCCATCCAAAAATTACCTGTTTCCTGCTCCCCCCTTCCAGGAATGTCCCCCATCGCTAGGGTGCCAGTATCCACTCAGCTCTCAGGAGAGGCATGGAGATATGAGAGCCTGTGCAGTAAGAGTGAGGTTAGAGCTCAGGACATCCCCACCTCTAGCTGCTGGGTCCCTGTCTTTAGCCAACATGAACACGTTCCTCTCTCCCCTCCACAGTCCTTAGCAGTGTCCCCTATGACCTGGTGAATGGAGGGGGCTCTCCAGACCTACTGAGCTCTGATTGAATATAGGATTGGCTATGTCAAATCAGGCCATTGGTCGGCCAGTTCTGGAATTCCACGGACCACGTGTATGTGGAAGAAGATTGATGTAAAGTCTCAACAGATGGAGGCCACTGGAAGGAAGTGACGAGAAGGGGACATATTCTCACTGCGGTGGCTGAAGAAGGAGGGGAGGGCATGGTAGGACTCTCCTGCCTCAGGAGAGTTTGGTGTGATCGGTGGAGCATGACCTGTCCCTTGTGATGCCACCACTGCTAGCATCCCAAGGAGGAGAGTGCATGTGCTCTGTGGCCAACTCTGTTGTTGGGCAATTGTAGACTCATAGACACAGCCTGATTTTCAGTGAACCAGTTTCTCTTTTCTATCTTCCCCTTTTTCTCTACTTCCTGCTCCCATCATCGCATTTAGCATTAACCCAGTGACAGGGCGTGTGGAGGAGAAGCTCCCCAACCCCATGGAAGGGATGACCGAGGAGCAGAAGGAGTATGAAGCCATGAAGCTGGTTAACATGTTTGACAAGCTGTCCAGGTACCAGAAGAGATAACAGAGTGGGCATGTGTGTGGTTTGGGGATGCAATGGGAATGCACTAGGAGAAAAAGGCCGGCTAGTATCAGTCAGACACTGGGAGTGGAGAGACCCAGGTTTGTCGTAGAAACATGACTATGGCAGGTCAATGCAGTAGGATGGTCTCAATGGGCACACAACATATGCCTTGAGGAGGAGAGGAATCCCACCTCCGTGCATTGAGCATTTGGTAGCTGTCCAGGGCTCTGGAAAGTCATGGGGGGTGGGATCCGGGTGATGGCAGGGAAGATTTAATATATGAATACATTAACAGCTGGATTCTGTTACCCCAGTGAAAGGAATTCAGGGGCCCTAGCCAAGTCGTTGAGACAGCAGCAGATTGAGGCTATGTCTAGACCAGTGGTGCTCAACCTTTTTTCATTCATGACCCCCAGGGCTGGGAAAACTTTGGTTGAGGAAAAAAAAAAAAATCCGACTGAAACATTTTGTTGAGGCCCCTTTCATTTCAAGCGCCAGTCTGCTCCCCTGCCACTTCCCCCACCGTGCATACGTCAGGCACAGAGCCGGGAAAATAAAATGGCGGCCAGCCCGGCGCTGCAACCCCCCAGGAAGACAGGCTGTGCACCGCTGGTCTAGACTACACTCTTTTACTGGAAAAATTTGCATAGCTTTTTTTTTCCCAATTGTTTTTTCAGAAGAGGCTTTTCTGGTGGGGCCAAATGGCAGAAAAGCCTCCTCTTTTGGAGGAGTCCTTATTCCTCACAAAAAATAGCGGAAGAGCAAACACATTCCCTGGACGTGGCAGGGTTTTCCTGGGATCCCTCCAGTATCCTGGAAAACCCCTGCAGTGTAGACACAGCCTGCGGCTCTGCCACGTAGACATGTTATCTGCCCCCCAGTGCATCTGGAGGTTGTCACCTCCCCAGAGTTCAGCCTGGGCGCTTGCTAGCAGAGGGTGGCATTGCCCCTGCCTGGCTACTAGTAGAAAGTAGCATTTCAGACACAGATGGCAGCCAATGGCACCAATTCCCTTTCCCTACAGGACAGCCTCCTCCAGTAGGCACTCATCCGTCATTCAGAGGCACTGTAGACAGGGATCCAAGATCTACCTAGAGAGTTCAAAAGGCACCAAGATGGGAAAGAAAATGGCAGCAAGGCAGCTCATTTAATGCTGACGGCACGTGCGTGTCAAAAGGAGAGAGAAACTCATCCTGGTGCTAGAATTAGCACTAACCACTAATGACAGTGGTTCAGCTAGTAAGCACTGCCTGCCTCTGCCCAGGGCTATTCTAGATGGGGCCAGGAATGCCCATCAGAGTCTAGAATCCAACCAAAGTAGCAGGAGCTTAGAGTGGCAGCTCCAGGAGTCTCCAGTTGTTAATTCCAACATGACTGGAGTTGTGGGACCCTAGCATGCCCTGCTGCAGGGTGGTGCTTTTCAGGTTGCTTGAGAGGAGGAATCAAGTCATTCCTGGACTTGATTTGCTGGGCTGTGGGATTCTCTCTGCTGCCTTTTGGAGCTTTGCAAGTGGAAATATCTTCAGCGGTGGGAAGTTCAGTGTAAGTTGTGGATGCCCAGAACTTCTGAAAATCAGTCCCTTGTTCTTTTCATGGGTTTACTCCTTCCAAAGGTACCTGGGGATGTTATTGCTGGCACCTGGCCTGTTCCTTTAACTAGCAGGCCTCTACTGCACAGGTAACCCACAAAGCATTCTCCCTGGCTGCCAACTGGAAGTGCCAATAGGTCTCTCGGGAAGGACATGAGTGCTCAGTGATGAGTGTTCCCCAGTCTCCTTGTTCTTCCGGTAACATTATGTAGTTTCTCCTGGGAACTCCTTTTGCCAGACTGACTCTGCTCTTTCCCCTCATATTACAGACAGCAAGTCATCCAGCCAATGGGGATGACTCCAGGTGGCACTCTCACCCCTCTGGAGAATGCTGTGCATGAGATGGCGGAGGAGAGGTCATCGTCTGACTCTGATTTGGGGTTGGACTGATTCACACCTCTTCACCTCCCCAGGACTGTGGGCTCTCCACTCTCCCTCCAGAACTGGTGCTGCAGCCAGAGAATAGTACTGCGTGAGGACTCTCCCAGTGGGATCTGAATCAGGGCTGGAGTCCACTGCCTAGACGGATAATATCCACCTTCTCTCCAATCCCGTAGCCAACTCTCCTTTTCCAAAGAGCTCTCCACAGCTTGGTCTCCTTCCCTCAGTGTCTCTGAGGATCTCAGACTCCAACCCATGCCCAAGATTGTCCAGTAGGATTTTCATAGAGGAAGATTGGGAAGGGGGAGGACTCGGAATATCTTATTACACCAACAGGGTCCAATAGTGTGTGGAGCATTGTATGAGCTGACTTCTGTGTGGGCACATGACGTGGTGCGTGTATCTGGATAAACAGATATGGGGTGCGGGTGTGTTTGTGCATACGTGAGGCACTTGTGCAGCATGCATGCATTTGTAAGGGCACATGATGGTATGCCTATGTCAGAGAACATGTGTGGGAATTTGGGAACACAAGATAATTTGTGAATGTGATTGTACAAGTGGAATAAATGCCTGGGACGTATGTGTAGTGATTAGAAGAATGGACTTTACGTGTCTGCGTACTGATGGTATGTACATGTATGGGAGAACCTGGCTGTTTGGCATGTATGCAATTATGTATGTATAGACAGGAACGTGTCAATGTGTAATGTTTAGGTACAAATCTAGATAACATTTGTGGGCATTGTCAGGGGTGTAAACAGGAGTCGCTGTGACGTTTACAGATGGGGATGTGAGTGTAATGTTTAAGAACATGTACCTGGGTGGACTCATGTTGGATACATGTGTGTGGATTCATTCTGTGTGGGATCACATGTGGGTCTAAGAGTATAGATCTTATGAGAAACTTTCAGCACTCACACTGACTGCAGGATTGACATTTGCAGGTGACTGTTTGCCAGCAATGCTCTGATTCGTAGTCTGTAGCACTGTGCCTGTTTCCACCACGTTCCATTTTCTTGACTAACTTCTCCCATTCTACTTTCTGAACAAAAGATGGAGACCCATTGTATTGTTTCTTGCTGAATCTTCTGCTTTGGCTCACACAAATCCCTAGTTCTTTGTACTCCTAGACTGGTATCAAATCTCTTCCTGCACTCTGTTATAGACGTTTCTGTTTAAAGAAGAGAAACTCTCTTCCAATTTGTCTCCTGTACCAAGATTTTCAGAACTTATCAGCACAGATAGAAAGAATTACACAAGAATAAAGGACACCTTCTGGCACAGACAAGTGCATGTTAGTGTTTTGTCTGAGTGATGTCACAACACTAAGCAAATCAGAAAGTCCATCATATAATCATGATGATTCCAAACATTAGTTTTATTTCCCAAAAAAATGGCCTATTAAGACACAGTTAAAGCAGAAACTCTCTCTAGATGTTAACAAAACAAACACATCACTGAATGTTTTAATTTGAAGCATCTTAGCACCTGTGATTCAGGAAATTTTAAGCTAAGATTCCATTAATACCCTTAACTCTGCTCTGTGTACTCACCACATGTACTGTAACTATTGGGCACAAGTCTTCCATTACTTTTGAAAGGTTTGTAATGATTAAAAATAAGTAATACATTCCCTGCATGTTAGTTCCCTTTTCTGCTCTGTGTAGAATATCTAAGGGCATAGCCTGAATTGCAGAATGAGATTTTCAGCTAGTGTTTGTAGAATGAATCTGGGCTAAATGGTTACCTGAAAGTATGCAGACAATAGGGTTTCTGAATGAGTGAGTAGGTTAAGCATAGTAGTGTTTCTCTCATGTACAGAGAGTATGGACAGGAAAGGTTGGGCTTTGTGGCTTATTGCTGAACAGTTGTAGTTAAGGAAATCAAGATTTCAATATCTGTTCAATATCTTCATCAATGATGTAGATATTGGGATAGAGAGTACGCTTATTAAGTTTGCAGATGATACCAAACTGGGTGGGGTTGCAACTTCTTTGGAGGATAGGGACATAATTCAAAATGACCTTAGCAAGTTAGAGAAATGGTCAGAGGTAAACAGGATGAAGTTTAATAAAGAGAAATGCAAAGTGCTCCACTTAGGAAGGAACAATCAGTTCCATACATACAAGATGGGAAGCGACTGTCTAGGAAGGAGCATGGCGGAAAGGGATCTAGGGGTCATAGTGGACCACAAGTTGAATATGAGTCAACAGTGTGATGCTGTTGCAAAAAAAGCAAATATGATTCTAGGTTGTATCAACAGGTGTGTTGTAAGCAAAACTCGTGAAGTCATTCTGCCGCTCTACTCTGCACTAGTTAGGCCTCAGCTGGAGTACTGTGTCCAGTTCTGGGCGCCACATTTCAAGAAAGATGTGGAGAAATTGGAAAGGGTACAGAGAAGAGCGACAAGAATGATTAAAGGTCTAGAGAACATGACCTATGAAGCCAGGCTTCATGAACTGGGCTTGTTTAGTTTGGAAAAAAGAAGATTAAGGGGGGACATGATAGCGGTTTTCAAATATCTAAAAGGGTGTCACAAGGAGGAAGGAGAAAATTTGTTCCTCTTGGTTTCTGAGGACAGAACAAGGAGTAATGGGCTTAAAGTGCAGCAAGGGAGGTTTAGATTGGACATTAGGAAAAAATTCCTAACTGTCAGGGTTGTCAAATATTGGAATAAATTGCCAAGGAGGTGGTGGAATCTCCCTCTCTGGAGATATTTAAGAACAGGTTAGACAGACATCTGTCAGGGATGGTGTAGACGGAGCTTGGTCCTGCCTTGAGGGCTGGGGACTGGACTCGATAACCTCTCGAGGTCCCTTCCAGTCCTATGATTCTATGATTCTAAGATGTGATAGGATCTCTGGTGGCCAGAAGTGCAGCTGTGGAGGAGGATTGGGAGGGAGGAGGTCTGAAAAATCTGGGACTGTACCTTAAAGTACCTTCTCCTGTGAATTTTTAAGGGGAGAAAAACAATTCTAAATATCCTTAGCAATTGATTTGTAAACCAATTGCTAAGACTGTAATTGCAAGGGAAAAAGGCCAAAGATTTACTTATTTAAAATGCAAGTTTAGTTCTTCACCTAGACTATGTCTACACTGGCAGCTTCTTGGGCAAGAACAGTAGTTCTTGCGCAAAAACCTGCCTGCTGTCTACACTGCACGAGTGTTCCTGCGCAAGTAAATTTACAGTATAGCGTTGTATAACAGGGCTTCTTCCGGAAGAGTTATAATTCTCCCCACGAGGAATAAGCCCTCTTGCGCAAGAGCTCTTCCACAAGAGGTCAGTGTAGACAGGCCACATTAATTTCTTGCGCAAGAAGCCCCCAGGGTTAAAATGGCACATGGCAGTGTGGACGCACTCTTGTGGAAGATTTTTTGCACAAGAACTCTTCCGCAAAAGAGTTCTTGCGCAAGAATCTGCCAGTGTAGACGTAGCCCTAGTGAAGAACTTTCTGTAAGTTGTTAAACTCCAAGTTGTTCCTAGATGTATGGAAAAAATTAACCTACTAAACTTGATAAATAGACAGCAGGTTTTCTGAGGAGAATAGTAGAAAATCAACAGAGGAGTTTCTGAGTTAAGTCCTTTTATTTTATTTATTGAAGATAGAAATTAGCAAAATAGTAAACTTTCTATTCAAACCTCTGATCTTTTTCAGAGTGTTAGATCTGGCAGACACCTCACCCAATCAAGAAAATAAAGAGACCATGGCATATTTTACTCTTCCTTTATCTAATTTTCATGTCTTCAAATTCCTCAGAAATTGGCCATGTTTAAAACTCAAGCTTGCAATGGACTTAGGCACCGATGCTACAAAAGCCCCACACACGTGTTTACCATTTAAAACATGACTAGTCTCACTGTTGCACTGACTTCAATAGGGCTGTCTATATGTTTAAATCCTGGCATAAGGGTTTTCAGAATTGAGGCCCAACTCAGGACAAGCACCTTTGACACATATAATGAAATATGGATGAGAAGCAACAGCTGCTGCTTTGTAGTAAAATACTAACTGTACAAATGGGCAGAGCTCCAGGTATGCTAAGTATGCTAAGTGTTTGGTGTGCTGCAAAGTGAAATAAACACTTCTGCTTTTATTTAGGCTATAAATTCAAGTGACATTTAATTCATGGCTGATACTACAGTTATGAAAGAACACTCAACTATATCTGAATCACACATTCAGATAAACAAGTCTGTTCATCTGAATGTGAGCTGTGTCACAGATTTCATTAAAAAGAAGTGCAAGGGCACTGTTAATGCAATGGGAGAAATAACAGGACTAGTGTAAATCAGCATACATCCACTGAAGTTAATGGACCTCTCTTGAGTTACACCAGCAGAGAATCTGGCATGACGTTTCTAGATGCACAGAAGACAGATAATCCAAAGATAGGTTTCATACAGCAAGGGCTCGTCTACATTGGCCCCTTTTCCGGAAGGGGCATGGTAATTTTTGAAATCGCAATAGGGAAATGCGCGGGGGATTTAAATATCCCCCACGGCATTTAAATAAAAATGTCCGCCGCTTTTTTCCGGCTTTTAGAAAAGCCGGAAAAGAGCGTCTACACTGGCCCCGATCCTCTGGAAAAAGCGCCCTTTTCCGGAGGATCTTATTCCTACTTCAAAGGAATAAGATCCTCTGGAAAAGGGCGCTTTTTCCGGAGGATCAGGGCCAGTGTAGACGCTCTTTTCCGGCTTTTCTAAAAGCCGGAAAAAAGCGGCGGACATTTTTATTTAAATGCCGCGGGGGATATTTAAATCCCCCGCGCATTTCCCTATTGCGATTTCAAAAATTACCATGCCCCTTCCGGAAAAGGGGCCAATGTAGACGTAGCACAACTGTAAGTTAGTCACATTGCACATACATATTAAGGCATAAAGGCTAACACAATACAAAGAAATACCAACATACAAAAATGCAGTTACAGTAACTACAGAAACCTTAACATTCAAATTCCTTGAATTTTGTGCATTTCAAAATATTAACCATAATCACATTGATACAAAGTGTTTTGCATCCCCTCTTCGTTGTGTTTTTTCAGAAAAATACTGTAATAGACGAGCTAATTATTGCTGCCTTCACTGCTAGGCTAAAAAGGTGCAATTTTAAATCTACACTGGAACTTGGGCTCAGCTGCAAAGACCGTACTCTAATGAGAGAGGGAAAGGGACCTCACTGTTAATGGTGCTTTCTGATGAGACATTAAACATTTCCCGTTTGACCATGTGTGATGTGCAAATTAAATATCCCCTGGCACCTTATGAAAAGAGGAGAAAGTAATCCTGGTTTCCAGACCAATAGCCCCTCCCTAGGAGAATCAGTGAATAGACACTACTGCTCCATATGACTGGAACATTCGGTGAGCTGTAAAACTGTAAGAAACTAAGCCAGCATATAAAGGGTGAATAGCTGCTAAGAGAATAAGTAAGAGAAATGAGGGATGATAAAAGGACAGATGAACAGAATTGAAGGAAGTGCAATCAAAACACTGACAGCTGGAAATGTGTGAAACAAGACATTGAAATACCATGTGTAGACATCAGCAAAGGTATTAATTATTACCATTAATAAGTATTATCAGTGTAGATATCAAACTACATTCCATTCAATGAGCTGCTTAAACTGGCCCACAGGGTTGTTTGCTCAACATCAGCAGGATTTCTAAGAATCATTTTTAGACAAATTCCCTTCCCTTCCTGATTAGCAGTGATTTTACCCACATGACGCACACTACAAATTTGCAATAAATAAATATTAAAAAGCCTACTTGCATTCGAGACCTGCTTTTTTGAGGAGCTGGTTCAGGGGGCCAGACAATTTCTATGAAACTGTCTGCTGGACTTCAGTGCTTATCTCAGCAGTAATAGAACGAGACAGATCTAACTAGTATTTTCAAAAGTGGATTAGTGAGTTTGTTTGGCTGCCCAACTTGAAGCATTATAAATAGGACAGGCCAGATTTTCAGGACATTCTGAGCTCTTGCTCTCTGACAGGCCTGGGTATTTCAGATTTAGCAGCCAAAACTTGGGATGCCTAGACTCACAAGACATTTAGGAAAATTTGATCCTGAATTTCTCGTCCAGAATTCCTGGTGAGAAAGAAATGAATGAGTCTCACCAAAGTTGGGATGACAGTTTGTACAGAGGTTAAAAGATGGCAGACAAAGAGAGGCAGAGTCTCCCCAAATGTGTGTCTTTGGTGAATGGAAGACAGGAAAAGGTAGAGATCATGGAGTTCAGTGGACACATTACCATGCTGAGGTATCTGATTGGGAACATCTGCAATACCTGGCCACAGCCTGTCACTGAGTTTTCACTTGCTATGAGTTTTTTGTGATAGTTTTTTCTATACTGGGGCAAGGCAGCTAAAAGGGTCCTCAGGGAGCCCCCAGTTCTTAGGTCCAGTCCATTAGCCATTGCAAAGCTGGAGAGCATCTTCCCCAGCTCTCTTCTGTAATGTTTCCACAGCTCATGGGGATAGCACCTACCCCTTTTCAAGGTGAACATCATTTTCCAGCAGCAGGAGGGCAGGTGTCCTATTTGTTTTTTGCATCCAGCTAAAAATAGAAAGAATGTTCATGGCTCAACAATGTGGTTCACATGTTCCAGCATCCATCAACTCAGCTGGTGACACTCAGGCCCAAGAGGCCAGGATGAAGAAAAAAAGGATCCATGTTGCAATAAGATTTTCTTGACAGAGTGACAGCAACACAACCTTAACAGGAAGAGCTGTGTGCTCTTGTGTTGCCCCCAAATGGCTGACTAGGAAAAAAAACTGACAAATGACTAATCATCCTCTCTTAGTGAAAAATGAAACAGCAGTGTTAAAATGGGGCCTAGAATTGCCACACTACAGCATGCCCTCTTCTAACACTTTGCTTAGAAATACAGAGCCAAAATGCTCTGCTGGTGCAAATGGACTAAACTGTATTAACACTAAGGCTATGTCTGCACTGGTGGGTTCTTGCGCAAGAACCCGCAGAGCATCCACACTGCCCACCCGCTCTTGTGCAAGGAGATTTACAGTACGGCACTGGAAGACAGGGCTTCTTGCGCAAGAGCTATGCTCTTTTCTAAAAAGTGTAAGTCCTCTTGCGCAAGAACTCTTCCACAAGAGGGCAGTGTGGATGTGCAGCAGGGGTTTCTTGCGCAAGAAAGCCCTATGGCTAAAATGGCCATCAGAGCTTTCTTGTGCAAGAGAGCGTCCACACTACCATGGATGCTCTTGCGCAAAAGCACATGGCAGTGTGGACGTGTTCTTGTGCAAGAACCCACTAGTGTAGACATAGCCTAAGGGTGCATCTACGCTGCATCCTAAGCTCGAAATGAACAACGCAACTTGAGCTACGCAAATTGTGTAGTTTGAGTGTATTTCAAAACAGTTTTTGTAACAGCGTAAAATTTCAAAATAAACCATTATTCTGAAATATCCCTTAATCCTCATGGAATGAAGTTTACAGGTATGCCAGAACAGCACACCTGTTATTCCAAAAGATATTTCGAAATAATGGGCACACTGTCAAGACTCAGAATAGCTATTTTGGGATACTGGAAGTATCCCAAAACAGCACCGCGGTGCAGACGTACCCTAATGGATCTTCACCCATTTATTCCAGCAGTTTTCTCCATGGAGTTAAATGCTCCACCAGACTAAAATAAATTAAAATACTACTACTAATGGTCTCTAGTTAACATTAGCATCTCTTAAAATAATCAATAACTTGCTCTTTCATAAAACCTTTTCTGAGGATCTCAATGGGACTTCTCAGAGGAGTATGGGTTTGCAGGATTAGACATTTCCTTACTATAAGACTAGATGAGTGCTTTACTCTGTCTTGTTAGGAACAGGGATAACTGCAGAACCTCTCTATTTCATACAAAGGACTGGGAGAAAGATTGTGAATGAAGTGATTCTATAAGTCAGCAAATAAGAGAACAAACCCACGAAAAAGGAAAGATTTATTTATTTTGGCAATTTTAGATCAATATTTATGGCAATATTTCAGACGGAATCAATCCAATTACAGATCCAGATCCTCAGCTGGCACAAAGCAGCTTAACTCTATGGAATCCCCATTGATACCAAGAAAGCAATATCAGTTCACACCAGCTGAGCATCTGACCCCTGCGGGAAAATTCTGTACAGTTAATTATGTTTAATACCGTGAGATTTCATTAGAGCCTCTGCTCTGAAAACTAAGAGGAGGAAAAAAGCCACTACATTTTTGTGTTTATAACATGCCCAAATTAGTCTGGCACACATAAGGGGTATTTCTCTTGGCATGGAGAGTGATAGAGATAACTTTCAAGTTCTTCAGACTATCTATGCAAATATTGCAGTCTGTACCCTGGAGTGCATGTTATCCTGGACTTGGGGTTCTGATCTGCTGAAGTCAATGGGAGTTTTTCAATCAATTTCACTAGCCTTTGGAGCTGGCTTGTGATTATTTGTCTTTTAAATGCATCTAACCCTAACCTTTTCTGTTTTTTTGTACAATTCCTCGCAGCACATCCCTCAAACCATTCTATCATTAGAGAGCTGATACTCCACAGTCTTGGTCTTCTCTTTGTTTGGTAGAAACAAAAGTCTGATGTTGTCTGAAAATGTATTTAACAACCCTGGCTACTTCCTTATCTCAGGATATAAACTCTTTGGGTGCGTCTAGACTGGCAAGATTTTGCGCAAAAACTTGCCAGCTGTCTATACTGGCTGCTTGAATTTGCACAAGAGCACTGACTTTGTAATATACAAAATCAGTGCTTCTTGCACAAATACTTTCACGCTCCCGCTCAGGGATAAGCCCTCTTGCGCAAGAGGGCCAGTGTAGACAGGTACCTTAATTTTTTGCGCAAGAAAGCCCGATAGCTAAAATGGCCAACGGAGCTTTCTTGCGCAAAAGTGCGTCTAGATTGGCATGGATGCTTTTGCGCAAAAGCACTTTTTGCGCAAAAGCGTCCTTGCCAATCTAGACACTCTTTTGCGGAAATATTTTTAACGGAAAAACTTTTTCATTAAAAGTATTTCCGCAAAATCATGCCAGTCTAGACGCAGCCTTTGGGTACGTCTAGACTACAGACTTTTGTCGACAGAGGCTTTGTCGACAGATACTGTCAACAAAGCCTCTGTCGACAAAGAGCATCTAGACTACAGCCAGTTCTGTAGACAAAGCAAGATGCTTTTTCGACAGAGAGTCTAGATGCTCTCTTTTGAAAAAGCACAGTGTGGATGCAATAGCGCCTTTTGTTGACAGAACTCTGTCAGCAAAAGGTGTTATTCCTCGTAGAATGAGGTTTACTGCCGTCGACAAAACTGCCACGTTCTGTCAACTTACTATCAACAAAACTCAGCGGTAGTGTAGATGCAGGTATAGTTTTGTCGACAAAAGTCCACTTCTGTCAACAAAACCCTGTAGTCTAGACACACCCTCTGTGTTTGTTGTTAAATGCCCTACTGGCTTCTTTTATCCTTTGGAATTTGCTCTCCCTCCCAGTCTCCTTCAGGGTACAGATTGTAGAAATGATGCTGGCTTCCATATGGCTTTTTCATCCCCACAATCCTATTACCTGTTAGCAGCGAAATATTTTTGACACAAAGACTGATGAGATCGAGGGAGGCCTCTATGAGCCTTTCATACCTTTTCTGTTTCCCTTTGAATTAGCTCCTGCATTTCTTCCTTCCAGGCCATCAGCTCCACAAACTTCTCCACCCCACTGACCACATCTCCCAGCAAGGCCACATCATTGTACTGTGGCTGGTATGCAAATGGTCCCACCAAGTCTCGATTGATCAGCACACGAGGAATAGAGCTGCGGACTGCATCTGCCAGACTGGCAAAGGGCTGCACCTAAAATAATTCGCCCAACACCCCAAAAGAACAAAGAGAAACAGAAAGCTTCACTCCAGGAGTAAAGGTTAGCAGGGAAGCCCATACCCCACACAAAATGAATTAAATGCACTCCAGAAACTGACCCTCAGAGACGCAAAGTGCAGGGTATTAGAAGGCTCTTCTGCATCAGAGGGCCCCAAACTTTGCAGTCTGACTCTTCCATGTTACACCCACCATATCTTTAACAACACTGCATCTCATAACCAGGACAAACTGGCCAAGAGGAATATTCCAGATGAAAGTTATCATCTACAATACCCCCTGCTGGCCCATCACTGAATTAGCAGGGGACGTATCTCCAGGAGAGTCCTCCACAGTTATTACTGTTACCTCCTCAAGTGTCCACAAAATCATCTCTTCATCCCAGAGGTGCATCCCCACATCCTTATCCTGACCTTGTCAGTCTCCCTTCTGTTCCCATACATCCACACACAGAGTCTGAGCATTCTGCTTCTCACCCTACATCCTCAAATTTCTCTTCATTTCCCTGATCCCTGAATCACCCACTTTCGTTTCCCCTAATGCCCTGTTCAATTTTGAATTGTCCCCCTCATTTCCCTGCAATGTCCTATTCAATTTTACACTACCCCTCCATTCTCCCAACATCATGTTCAATTTTCCACTGTTTCCTCAAGTCCCACAGCACAGGGTCCCTATACCCAACTCATGATCTAGGTCACTGACCTCAAGGGAGGTTCCAATGATAAAGAGCACATCTGCCATGGGGAAATCTGCCACGTGTAGGAAGAACCGCTGAGGGAGCTGCTCTCCAAAGAACACAATATCAGGTTTGATGAGTCCGGTGCAGACTGGGCAGTGGGGGATCTTGTCTGCCATCACATCTCCCTGAAACAAGAAATCCCGTCAGTATCCACATGCATTACCAGGAAGCCCAACAACTCCATCATCAAATCCTCCATCTGTCCCACAAGCACACATGGGTTTGTCATGTTATTACATAGCAACAAAACAAAATTTGTCCTTGTCCTCTCTTGGTCATGAGGACAAGATCACTGGCCTGTAAGCCCCCCACTTTGAATTAGCTTCTGTTGTCTCTGTGTTGATGCCCCTGCAATTACCACTCACTCTGAAGTCCTCCCCTGGGTAGGATCTCCGACAGACAGTACATGTGGCAGTGGCGAAAGTGCCATGAGCTTCTACCAACTTATCAGGAGGGATCCCAGCAACTTGAATACAAGATGGAGAGATTAACTCAGTACAAAAAAAAATGAACCTACTGGTCCCAAATTCATCTGATGCATCAACAGCCCCACTCTGATATTCCATCCCACCTTGTGTTTTCACTGCATTCCATTAATGGGAGCCAGGAAAGGGACACTCACTTCTTTCCAGCCCGTCAATATTCTGGGTGTACAGACGCAGAAGGAGCCCTTTGTCATGCAGGAGTCGCAAGAAGTAATGGGAGTAATTAGGCCTGTAATTGCCAGGGTACAACTCCTTAGCTAAAGTGAAAAAGGGCTTAGGGTTGTGGAAGAAATAGGCAAGTTCAAAGATGGCTTCTGGATAGGGAATGTCATATTGCTGAAGGTTACTGTACAGGCCACTCCCAGGAGACCTGCAGAGGGGATAAAAGGGGCCTATTAGAATGCCACAGGAAAAGAAATCCAGCACGGCTGCTTTTAAGGACACCTGTAGTAAGATGAGGGCCTGAAACAAAAGACCATGTAGCACAGGCCTGGTTTGAGGCCTGATGCCTGGCTAACAATAGTCAAGACTTTGCTAATATAAAGCAAAGCTAAGCTGTGAGCAAGAGGCAGGCCCCTGCTCACAGAATTTGGTATGAACAGAGCTGAGAGTATAAAAACACTGGTAACAAGCACATTTGTACAACCGCAATTGGTACTAGGTACTGGCTGTAAAACAGTGATTGACACATCAGAGTGATGTGTACCTTTTTTGTACCTCTCTATAAAGTGGTGTTTTGGAGGAGCTATCTTTGTTTGGCCTGGGATGGAGTCCATGTCACTGACTGACTTATGTCCATTGTCAGGGGGATACAGATGCATAGTGATTTGGTAGAGTCTACTGACAACTATTACTGTACTTTGTTTGACAATAAACCTGGCCAGGCACCTTTAATCCTTATCTGATTTTGTGGTCTTTGGGGGCTCTCTCAGAGTCTGCTGGGTTGACTACTTGCACAAAGTCCACACAACACACAGGATTAAGCACACTCGCAACTGAATGGCTATCATCACTGATGGAGCAGGAGACCTCTCCAGATACTAGACCAGTGAATCCTGACTACTATAACACCTATTCCTAGCATGACACATGACTCCAAGAGAGAGTATGGCCAGATTCTTGGGTCCTATTTGGCTACTTTCTGCAGCTGAAGCAGATCAAAGGAGCCTTAGGTGGGCAGTTGAGGATTTCCCTTACGTGTGAGAGGAGCCCCTCGGGTGATGTCAAACTAGCATAGCTAGCTCTACGAAGCCCAATTCCATACCCCTGATGTATGAGGCATGTTCAGGACCACTGAGGATAGGAAAGGCCACAACAAGTGCATCTGACAAAGTGGGTCTTTGCCCACGAAAGCTCATGCTCCAATAAATCTGTTAGTCTATAAGATGCCACAGGACTCCTCATCGCTTTAACAAGTGCATGGTGCTCCAATGATCCTGGGCTGGCGGAGTGTGGCCCCAGTTCTAACTAGTTTATGCCAGATCCAGACTGGCTCCTAGAATGCTGCTGGCATGGCACAAACTCACACTAATTGCAAGAGTAAGGGGGGTGCTGGTTGGAGCTGGGATCTATACCCTGGTACTAGTGAAAGAGAGAAATGGTAAGTGGTAGGTCCCTGGTTACTAGGTTTGGCGTATAATCAATTACAGCTCTGGCAAGGCTCCAATGCACATCTGTGAGAGGGGTGAGATGTTACCTAAAATCTGGGATGCCGCTGGGAGTACTGATCCCAGCCCCAGCCATCACCACCATTCGGTGACACTCCTTCTTCTGAATTAATTCTGCCACGTCCTGCAGGGTGAGCTTCTGGTTCCCATTGCCATCTCCTCCTCTGCCCATCCCAAAGATGCCTGTGGCAGCAGCGGATAAAGAGATAGGTCTGGCCCCTTGTATCCTTCTAGGAGCAGAAAGGAAATGCAGCAGGTGACAAAAAGACTCAAGCTGCTCAGATGGAGAAAAACAACCCAAGCTTTTGTAGGAAGCAGGAGCTGATCTTTCAATTGTAGGTTCATGTGCTATTGTTTGATAATTGAGATGATAAAACATAGCAGCAGTTAGTGTGAAGCCTCGAGGAGCACAATATAGTCCTTTGTATTGACAGCCCCTTTTGTATGAGGATATCAAAGCACTCAATAGACAGTTATTATCTATTGTTTTCTTGTGATACACCTGGGAACCCCAGTCCTGGGCTAGGACCATATTGTGTTAGGTGCTGTGCAAACACCAAACAAAAAGTCAGTCTCTACCCCAGAGATGTTTTCAATCTAAATAAGAATTTAAATATCACAGCAACACCAAAGGCCCTGAGGTTAAGGGAGCTTTGAATCTCAAATTAGTATACAATTCTGCTTGGCTAATGCACACAGGAGAGCCCCTTTCAGATCCTGGTTGGCATCAAAAAAGCACTTAGGATTGTGTTTCCATGCTGCTCTTACAGTGCTGCCCAGGTGAAGGACTAAAGAAACCTCAGCCCTCCCTGAAACCCATCTAGGATTCCCCCTTAGCAGAGTCCATGTCAAATCTCTGCTCAGCCTTATGTGCAGAAGAGGAAATGAGAATCTATAATCCATCATGGGAAGAATATTGCCCCAAACAACCTAAGCAATGTTTGCTCATCTGACACTGACCAGGGCAAAACTCAGACATGAAAGCAGAGCCCACAGGTTCTGGGTGACTCATGGTCATTATTAGATCACTGAATATGGCCTCTAGTTTGGATACTGTCCTCACAAGAGCACAGGTCTTTGCAGCACAAGACCAGATGTCTCATTACTAGCAGTGACCAATTTTTCTTGTGCCAAGCCTCTGTGCTGTTTAATTCACTTTCAGGGAGTTCGAGTGCAGCAGATACTGTACCACCAAGGCTCACAAAGACTGGGAGCTGGTGCATTTAGATAGTAAACACTGTTCTCGGCTCCAAGCATTCTTTACAGTATCTGGCGAATCTAATGATAACAGCCCCAGCCCTTCCTGCCTGAAGCTGCCCATTTCTGAGAGTCAGTCTGACAGTTCAGAGCCCTGGTTTGTGGGCCATTAGCAGGAGTGTGCTTGGAAAGGGTACAGGAGGAAATGAAAAAACAGACCTACCTCGCTCCACAGGCAATTGGCATCTTCTCTCTTTGGCATTCCAGAAGCTTTCTCTGCAGGAAAATTCCACTTGCAGGGATGAAGCTAAATCCTAAGGAAGTTAAGGGAAGATTTCGGCCCCCCATGGAGCTAGCAGGCCTCCTGGGATGATCTCTCTGACCGCATATCCAGAGATTCCTCCAGGCTGGAAGAAAAGATAACCACCTAGACTAGCTGACACCAGTCCCTAGAAACATAGGGCCAGAGGTGACTGATTAAAAGGAATCTATCCAAAATTATGGAAATAACAGCCATCTCTGTGCATTTACCAGAAATTATGACATTATAAGCGACATTCCTCTTACAAGCAGTGTAGCTGTAGCATAGGGCGCAGCACATTTCATTAGGGTGTGCACCCAAAGAATTTTTTAAAAATGTACTTTGACCCCCATTAGCCACACCCCTGACCTCTGTTAACCATGCCCCTGACCCCCATTGGCCACACCTCTGGAGGTAACACTCTCCGGGCAAGATGGACACATGACCAGAAGTAAAAGGTGTCATGTGACCCCCCCCCCCCAAGGACTTTTCCCACCAATTTCCTACCAATAGGGATTAGTTTGGCCCCCAACCAAACCCCCCTTATGCAACTATCCTGCAATTGCATTAACCCAATGTGTGTGACATTATCTCGGGGCGGAGAGGCTGGGGGAAGTGTTCCCTCTAAGAATTTCCTCCCATGAACAGAATGAATTTTGTGTTGTGCACCAGTACAGAGTTCATGTGGCTTGTTTGGATGTGCCACTGTGGCACCCAAGTTGTTAATAAATGTCTTATAAACCTCTCCCTCTTCCCTCTGCTGCCATGTCTCCCCTTGCTCCATCAGCTCCCCTGGTGCCTGCTGCCCCCCAACCCCTCACCCACCTCTGCTGTCCTGACTCCTGCCCTTCTCACTGCCCTCAGCCTTCCTGAGACCTGCCCCCCTCCACCAGCCCTTCTCTCCCCCCTGTGCCCACTCCTCCAGTAGTCCCACTCTGATCATGTAAGCTACCCCTCCTCATCCCCTCTCCTAACACCTCCCTCTACACACCTGCCCTGCCTTTCTCCTCTGGTGCTGGTTCCTCCCCTGCAGGTGTCTGCCCTTCTGCTTCACCCCCAGAATCCACTGGCACCTGCACCTTCTCTTACCCCTGCACTCTCCTGGTGCCTCCTCCTTACTTCACTGCCCCTGCCCCTGATGCCCACCCCCTCACTACCCTCTGCCCCCATTGCTCTCATGCCCGTGCCCTCACACGTCCTGCTCCATTCCTGCCTTCCTCATGCCAACCCCGTCCCCCTCTTCCACTGATACTGCCCCTCCTGCCCTTTTCCTCATTGTCTCAACTTGGCCTCCTGGCATTTGTCTCTCCTCTACCCTGTCCCTTGGTGCCTTCCCCTTTCTTCTCCTGACCTGCCTCCCTCCCCTCAGCACAAGTCCCTTTCTCTCCCACCTCTGACCCCTATTTTTCCCCCTTTCTCTCCCCTCCTATCCTGTCCTGTCCCTTACCTTCGGCTAAGCCGGCTTCTGCCTTCCAGTTTGTGGGGCTGGAGTCAGAGCCGGCCCAAGCTACAGGCCGGCCGGGCCCTAGCCCGGGGCGGCTCACTTTAAGGGGTGCCATACGGTGCTGCCGGGCTGGGTGGGGCCGAGGACGGGGCCCCGGGCGCAGAAGGGGTGCCGCACAGTAGTGCAGGGCCAGGCGGGGGTGCCCCCAGGCACAGAAGGGGCACCGGGCGGTGCTGCCGGGCTGGGCGGGGGTGCCCCTGGATGCAGAAGGGGCACCGCGTGGTGCTTCTGGGCCGGGTAGGGCCCTGGGTGCAAAAATGGCTCGAGCCGGCGTCTGTGGTAGGGCCCCAGCTGCTCTGCCGCACACGCGCTCTCTCTGCCCCAAAGTGCCCCGTAGATGGCTGCAGGGAAAGTGAGGGGCTGAGGCTCCCTGTCTCGAATCCCCCTCTCCTCCAGCAGCCGCTAGCCGGCTAGCTGGGCACACCCCATGAGCACGCCTATGAGCTGTAGCCATGTTGGTTGCAGGATATTAGGGAGATATGGTGGGTGATACCAACTTCTGTTGGTGAGAGAGACCTCCAAAAGGACTCAATGTGGCTCAAAAGCTTGTGTCTCTCACCAACAGAAGTTGATCTAGTAACAGCAATTCTCTTCCCCATCCTGTTTCTTCATCACTTTTACTTCTCATTCAAAAGATGGCACTTCCAAATCCAGAGTCTCCTAACAGCACATTTAGTAAAAGCAAACCCGATAGTTTGGCATGCCGTGCAAACCCAGCAACTCAGTGCCTGGTGGTCCTATCACTGTGAAACTCCTGAAAAGTCTGAGGTAAAAAACCAGATAGCTATGGATACAGATATAACATACACTCTGTCATATACAGAATACCACTGACCTTCCCCCAAACTGCCAGCAAGCTCTTCCCCACATGCTACAAGCTCATTTACTGTATTTTGCTCTCCCAAGCCTTTGAACAATGTTGCCCACTTCACTCCACTCTGTCACCTCTGAACTTTGTCAGCCAATTCACCCTACCATTACCCCCTATGTCTTTCCAAATCCACCTGTTCCCCACCCTCTAATAATTTTCAATCCCTCTGAATATGCTGCTTACCTGTGAATCCCTGAAGACATGCAGCAGGAAGCCCATTTCTAACAGCCGGGACTTTGAATCGTAACCCCAGACTCATTCTTCCCCTTCACTTGTCCTGTGGCAGAAAGTGGAGACTTTTGCACTATAGACGAGAACAAGTGAGGTTGCTGTAGCTACTTCCCTGCTTCTCCCTTTAGAGACCCTAATGTATAAATGCTTTTCTAGCTACAAGAAGCATGGCAAGGGGCTGCCACTATCTCCTGTATTCCCCTTGATCTTGCTGCACTATTGACCAGGGGGCTGGAGAAGAGGGTTCTAGGGCAGAGAGCACAAGGGAAAGCAACAATCTGTTTGCTTATAGTGATCCTTAGCAAGGCAGAACAGCTGAAAGGCTTTTACCACAATGTCCATAATAGAAGAGCCCATAGCAGATCATACTAGACTCCGGATAATCATAGCTTGTCTTTTCAGTTGCTGTCACTTGTACAAACGGTGTACAGTACAGATAGCTCATGCACCTAACCACTAAAATGGAGTACAGGAAGTCCCCGGGTTACATGGATCCGACTTACATCGGATCCCTACTTACAAACGGGGTGAGGCAACCCCGCACTAGCTGCTTCCCCCCAGCAGACCAGGGAGAAGTGAAGCTAGCGCTCCCCCCCCCCCAGCAGACCAGGGAGACGTGGAGCGGCTTTCCTCAGCAGACACCTCAGCTTGAGAATAAAGGACTGAGGGAAGTGAGGTGTGGGAGAATAAAACTGAGCTCTGGAGAAATGTTTGGCTAGAGTTTCCCCTACAATATGTACCAGTTCCGACTTACATACAAATTCAACTTAAGAACAAACCTACAGTCCCTATCTTGTACGTAACCCGGGGACTGCCTGTAGTGCACAGCAGCCTTCAGCTCTAACTGCAATATACAACAATGTTGTTTTAGGTCAAGGAACGACAATTGCCAAAACTCTTATGATTTCATTACAAGTCTCATAATATTTTAGCTGTCTCAGATGCTGGAGACATGTGATGAAGTGAAAATTCCACTTTTTTAAAAATATGTTTCTGGCCTTCATGGTAGTGGAGAAAGGCTTGGAAATCAGATCTGAGAGCACCCAAAAAAGCAGACAACTAAAAAGAAACCAAAATGGACTGGCTTTAATCTTGTGATTTTGGGGGCCCTCTTTATGATTTTCAAACATGAACAACTGGTAATACAGAATATAAATCCTGCAAAAAACAATATTCTGGATGAGAAATGGCCAGGACATTGTAATTAACATCAAATTTTTCAAAATACAGCCCACATCTTTCATGACCAGGCCTGTCTGAACCTTGATGTTATGTAAAGAGGTGACAGCTCCAGTAATTCAGTACCTTCCTACTACATCATGGGTTCCTATTATTCAGGTTTCAGTGTTACCATTCCTAATTTAGGCCTGTAATCCAGGCAGCCTATTTATCCATTTATCAGTACCTCAATATTCCCCTTGCATTGATTCATATCCATTTTATTATCTACAAAATTACTCAGAGATCCCCATTTGCAATTCTAATGCTAAGCCATTATTTTCCCATTTTAAACCTGTGTATTTGATTATTCCTCCCTACATGAAACTGCTGAACCTCTTTTTGCTGATTTTATGCCATTTAAAAAATTTATTTAGTTCTTACGCTATTTTAATTCTGTCATACAACCGTATTTGCTGCCCTTTTAAGCTTCTTTGTATTTGTCCACTGAGGTCATGCTTGCACTCTTCCCTCCATTCATTGAGTTGTTAATAAATGCACTAGGATTTCCTCCTTTTTAGCCTAAGAAGGCACAGGGGACAAATCAACTATCTGTCTCTGTGTAGTCACCTCCTCAAAAGTTTAAGACATTTGGCATTTCAAGTTAAAACACTGCAATTTGTTTCTTTTAGCATTACTTTCAATTACCTTCAAGGTGTTGGTTGGTCTTCAGAACATAGTATGGTGAGATTGTGGGACTTCAATAAGCATCTTGTGCTTTAAAGTGATCTGAAAAAACGGGGGGGGGGGGGGCATCATTAACTGAAAGCAGCAGCTTTGGTAAGACAGGTGTAAAGTGCAGCCTTCAGCAGCTGTTTTATTTTTTGGGAACTCTGTGACCCCTGTGTACCCCACCACCACAGTGGGTGCACTGTCCATCGGGGTGTTTGAGAAACCCTGCCACACTAACCGCATTCATGGCCCACATCAGGGATGTTAAAACGTGTTCAATTATGCAAACACGTAACTAAGGTCGCCGGATGGTTTCAACAAAAATACCGGACACACTTGCGGTTGCATCACAATCTACATCCCATCTGATTGAGAAAACACCGGACATTTCTATTTCCGCAATTTGCTTCCCGAACAGAAACTGAAATACTGGACAGTCCGGTCCAAGCCGGGCACCTGGCAGCCCTAGGTAACCCCTGACAAACCCGAGTGGTTACAGGCCGGGGGTCCTCAGGAGCCGGGTTTTAACCTGGCTCCCACGCTGTAACCGGGAAGGTCA
The DNA here is from genome assembly GCF_049634645.1 of Pelodiscus sinensis. Taxonomy (NCBI): domain Eukaryota; kingdom Metazoa; phylum Chordata; order Testudines; family Trionychidae; genus Pelodiscus; species Pelodiscus sinensis. The sequence goes on along the minus strand of NC_134714.1, from coordinate 124,542,547 downwards.
AACGATGACCCCGTGGACACGGTTACGCGTGCCCGGCCCTAGTGCAAATCGCTGCCGTTACACTGAGGGATCTGGGGGAGGGGGGGGGTCGCCCCTGTTACTGCCCCACGCGTGTTTAGCAGGGGCAGGACGGAATCTCGAGACACCCCCCAGCCAGGCCCGGAGATCTCCGCGAGCAACGTCCTGGTGGGGTGGGCTCCAGCGCTGGGGCTGGGCGCGAGGCCCTATGGCCCTGCCCGGGGGCACGGAGCCGCTGCGGGGAGGGAAACACCCGGCCCGTGGGCTGCGTGTCCTCCGCGTTGTAAAGCCTAGGCCGCGGATGTTACCATGGCAACCAGCGAGCTCCCCGCATTCGGCCACCCACCTCTCCCCCGAGAGGGCGGAGTTGAGGGGCTGCGCTACGCGAGGCCATACGGTACCCGTCATGCTCCGCGCGCGTGCGCACGCGCACAGGGGGGAAGCAGTTACCGGAAGTGAGAGTGCATTTCCGGCGGCAGCAGCGGGGTGGCCTGGCCTCCTGCTCCGTGGTGGGGTCTCGGTGTCTCGTTCCCCGCCCGCCCCGGTCTCACCCTCCCCTTCCCCGCCATCATGAAGGACGTGCCGGGCTTCCTGCAGCAGAGCCAGAGCTCGGGGCCGGGCCAGGCCGCCGTGTGGCACCGCCTGGAGGAGCTCTACACCAAGAAGTGAGCGGGCCGGCGGGGGCGGGGGCTGCTCCCCGGCGCGGGGTGGGTCGGTCCCCCCGCGCGAGCCTGGCTCCTGGCGGGCGCTGGGCGGCTCGAGCGCTCTGTTGGAGCGAGCGGGTGTCGGGGCTTCTGTTCCGCCCGGAGACGCTCCCTGCCCCAGACCCCCGGGGCGGGGGCTCGTCCTGTAACCCCCTGTGCGCGCACAGGCCCCGCCCCCAGCACTTCGGTGCAGCATCAGCATCGCGCCTTGACTCTGCGGGCCAGAGGTCCCGCAGGGGTTCGCAAACTCTGGCTCGGGCCTCCAGAGTGGGGGGGGGGGGGGGGCATCCCATTTTAATGAGGTCGCCAAGCCTCGTGTTAGGCTTGCTGGGCATCAGGGCCGAGACCAAAAGCTTCAGGTTTGCTGCCCCAGCTCGGGACTATGAGTAGGCTCAGGCTCCAGTCCCCTGTCTGGGGTCATGCAGTAATTTTTGTTGTTAGGAGTCAGCGCAAGAGAGTTGGAAACTCCCTGATAGTGATGCTCAAGTCATGCAGTCCCCCTTGTAGTTATGTGACCCTGTGCTGTTCAGTTAATCTCCAATTTAAAAGAGACCTTTAATGTAAAGCCGCCCACGGTCTTAGTTGGTGTCTTTTTACTTATAGTAGTTACAGGAAACATGTGTGATAATTATAGCAAATTTGAGATGTTTTTTCAGTTTTGTTCTGACCACACTTCATATATGGTTTCATTGTTTAGGTGCTATTGATGTTCATTTGTTTGTCATCTTTGCTCATAGCAAAGACAGAGACACACATTTTCCTATATTTTAAAATTAAATTGTTGAAACAACAAAAAATGTCAGATTGAAGAACCTGAAACCCATACTTCAGTCTTTAAAAAGTAATTGACGAGTGTTTTGAAAATGGGCTAGACATTGGTGTTTTCCTTTTGATTTCTTGCTACTTGTTTCGTCACTGGTAAGAAGATGTCATGAGGGTTGATTTATACTGCTGATTCTCTTTGAGAACTTTTTCAGAAAGCAGCACTCAGGTTTTTATTATTCCTCTGATCTGTGCATGAGGAAAGGGTTTTTAAAATGAAGTCTGGTCTAGAATAGTTTTAAGCTTCATTCTGCTGGCCCTGGCCAGTTGAGGTCTTGACCTTTTTTCTGAACCACAGGCAAATTGAGTCATAAATGAGCCTTTAAATTGGTCCTTATAGATTAGCTGAAATTAGTTATATAGTGTTTGCCTCAGTATTTCAGTAGGTGTCTATTTTTTTTGCTTATTGCACTGATGCTTGCTAATGTCAGGGGCCTCCTTGTTTTTGTTTTTTTCAGACTTTGGCACCAGCTTACTCTGCAGGTGTTGGACTTTGTGCAGGACCCCTGCTTTGCTAAAGGAGATGGACTCATCAAGGTGAGTTGGTTAATTCTTAAGCAAGTGTTAGTGAATAGCATGAACTTTCTTAGGCTGATATCAAATAAGTGTGTGGAGGCCTGCCCCAAAGCATTGTGAAATCAGAAAACATGCTTTAAGCTTCCTAACTGCACACCATGTGTGTCTGGAAAGGTCTGAGTATAAATGTCAACAAACAGATACAATGTATTAGTTTTAGAAGTTTATGGATTGGATCTTATATGCAGGTTTTGGTTTAATCTGGCCATGTTTTATAAAAATTCTAAAGCTAGAAATGGATTACATAAAATGATGGCACTTAATCTGAGGAATGGAATTAGAAGAGTTTCAAGTTTTCACAGGTCTTAATTTGGTTCACCTTATTTTTTAAAAAAGGCCAGTCTTCAGCCTTGTCAACAAAGGTTAACTGTGTATGCACACAGAATGATTTTCCTGAGAGTGCACAAACTCCAGGTATCCGTGCAGATTTCATTCCTCTGTTCCAAGTTGGGTTTATTGTCATCTTTAAGAATGCAGCTCACAGATCCGTGAACTTACATCTCATTTTTCTCTCCTTTGCATTTTATATCAAATTGATTCACCAAATAGATATTGAAATTAATGAGCTATTCATGTTTAGAGAGGAGTGTAGAGATGCCAAAAGAGCCATGCATCTATTGACTATATAGCTACTTAGTGGAATAGTTGTCCTTCATAACAGAGAGGAGTGAACATGCCAAGGTAATCCACTCTTGGTAGAGACTAGTTTTGTACCAACTTGTCGCTCATGAATCTATTAATTGGTGAATCAACCTCCACAGTTTGTTAGGAGGAGACTCTGGCAATTTTTAACTTCTGAAGTCTAGTGTCAATATGCTTTAGACTTTTCCATCTGTGGATACAAAATTACTTTATTTGAGGGAGTTTTATGTGCAGTGATGGGCAAGTTGCCTAGTTCATTATAATGAAATATTCTCCTGTCACTAACTGGCTGTCAATTTTTTTTATTGCCTGCAGCTTTATGAGAATTTCATCAGTGAGTTTGAACACAGGTGAGACTGGCTACTTGTATGTAAGTTTGTCATTTGTGCACTCTTAATTGTAACTTTTCTGATGCTGTGGTGTTCATTTCAGGGTGAACCCTTTGTCTTTGGTAGAGATCATTCTTCATGTAGTTAGACAGATGACAGGTGAGTAACTTTTCTAGTATTAATGGTGACTTTTTAGGGCTGATAGGATTTAACTGGCTGCTGGCAACAGCTAAGACTTCAATATGAGTGAGGCAGTTGGTTTGCACAATACCGAGAGTAAAAAGCATAAACTTATAGAATTTTACTGCTAATGGTCAAATTGCTGTTGCAGAAAAGACTCTTGCTAGAGAGATGGGTGATGCTTATGGTGCCAGATCCTCTGCTAATGCTGATTCATACCAGCTATGTGAAAGGTTTATAAGTGAGCATCACCCTTGGGTGGTGCTTACCAATTTTGGTTAACTGGTGGCTGGAGCAACTCCCTGCCTATTGTGTAGGAGGGACATCCAGCCTGGCCTTGGGAGGGGGCAACTCCAGCACCATGGGACTGGAGAGGGGCCTCCTGCCTAAGCCTCTTTAATTGGTTAACTGGTTGAACATAATGTTTGACCAGATAACTTTTCAGTAGAGGTATGATGGCTCTTACCACCAGAGAATCTAGCTCTGAGTTCTGGAGAGCCAGTTAAGGTGCTTCTGGTAGGTTCAAATATTCTGCTGCTTAGATCCTAAATATGGTCTTTTTTTCTTGCTCCATGTTAGATCCCAATGTGGCCCTTACTTTCCTGGAAAAGACTCGAGAAAAGGTATTTGTGAAATCCATTTTTTTTCTTGTAGGCACAGTTAAGTAAAATGGCTGATACATTTTACGTCTATATGTAGGGCTGTGTAGGCAGACATGTTTACATCTATGGCTATATTGGTGAAGGTGCATTTTTCAAGACATATAATTCTCTGTGAATATGAATTTGATGTGGGAAAACCACAAGAAACACAACCTTAGTTAAATCACAAGTTATGCTAATTTAATATCAGTAGTTGCATGTGTGGCTGGAACCGTTATGTTTCTCTGATGTGTAACTATGTTGTGGTTGCAGGTGAAAAGTAGTGATGAGGCTGTGATTCTATGTAAAACAGCCATTGGAGCTTTGAAGTTAAACATTGGGGACCTGCAGGTCACAAAGGTGAGATTAGTTGGCATTTAGGTTCTGTCTGCTTGAACCCACTCAGTTCATCTGGATGTTCATTTATTTCGGCCTCACTTAGCTATTAGAGGCAGCCCCTCTTTTTGTGTGCTTGTTATTGAATTTTGTGAATTGAGTTCCTCTGTAATCTCTCTTAATCATCATAGTCCAATCTCCTGGAAATCCAGCTCCATTTGGAATAATGGAGAGTGTTTGCATAGTTCATATAACACTGTTTCTTCTAGTTTTAGTCCTTTAGCTGAGATGCTAGTGGCATATGCCTCTACTGCATGACTATCACCACTAGTGACCCATAGCCAGTCATTGTATTTACGTGTGAGAAGGGTTAGAAAAAACCCTTGAGTCACCTTGTCTTGATGTTTCTGTGTCACACTGCAACTTTTTGGTGATGCACTGAATTTAGCATCATGTATGTTGTTTGGCAAATAGCTAAGGAGTATTATGTATCTTTTATTTAGCTTTTTAGTTGAACTTTTTTTTTTTAAATTACAATGGGGTTGGAGCATTGACAGATGGGTTTTCCAAGGGAAGTTGTGGAATCCCCATTAATGGGAGTTTTTAAGAACAGGCTGCACAGAAGCTGTCAGGGATGGTTTAAGTTTATTTGATCCTGCCTCAGCATGGATGGCATGACTTTAACTTCTTGAGGACCCTTCCAATCTTGCATTTCTATAATTATTAGCCAAAGTTATGAATAATTTTCATCACAGTGAGCTGAAGGGGGATCCCTCAGTTATTCATGTTCTATTATTAATGGAAATGACATTTGAGGGGTTGGGAAGTGCACTCGCCAGTGTTTGTAAATATAAATAGACTTCTTAGGAGTGAGTAAGTTAACTTGCTTTGTTTCAAATGCTGTTACCAATGTTCTCAGCTGCACTCTCTGATTCACTCTGGGTGAGATTTTTGTATCAAGTGCATTAATATAATTTGTGGCAGTCTTTAAATTTCAAGTCTGACTAAAATAGTGCATGGGGGAGGTGAAAGGGATGGATTTATATTTAAAATATCTGTGTGAAGAGTTGGACTGCCACCCCCTTATTTTTTTTTTTTAAGGAGACCATAGAAGATGTTGAAGAGATGCTGAACAATCTCCCTGGGGTGACATCTGTTCATAGCCGTTTCTATGACCTTTCCAGCAAGTACTACCAGACAATTGGGAACCATGCCTCTTACTATAAGGATGCACTGCGGTTCCTAGGCTGTATTGATGTCAAGGATCTACCAGGTAAGTCTTCCTCCTTGTGCCAGATATCGGGAAATGCAGTTCCTTGTTCATTTGGCCTCTTCCACTAGTGTGGTCCAGCTGTAGGTACCCAAGGGAAGCTTAAGCTTCCTCAACAGCACTATAGCTATTATATGACTCCACTATTATCCTGGTGGTGTCCACCTAGAATCCACATGGTAAACTATTAAAACTCAATGAATTTAACCATGGATACTGTTTATTTGTTTGGCCTTCAGTTAGAGTTGGATTTCAGACAAGTGACTTCCATTACGTTTTAGAATTTGTTTGAGGAGAAGTATTGTAAACCATCAAAGCCAGATCTTTGCAGTAATTCTGGATCTGCAGAGTGCTCCCATTGACTCATAAGTAGGCAGCATTAGAAGTGTTGATAGGTGTTTTGTAGGAATAAGAAAATATTTGCAAGTCATTTGAAGCAGGTTCTGTCTGCAAACTTCAAAGTGTGTTAATGTGCACCAGGGATTCTACTCTGAATTTTTGAGTTGGTGACACACACAACGTGAAAGTTTCAATTCAGAAGAACTTTGCTTGGTTCTACAGGGGTCTCTTGCACTTGCACAGCTGGGGTCCTATATACAGGCAGTCCCCGGGTTACGTACAAGATAGGGACTGTAGGTTTGTTCTTAAGTTGAATCTGTATGTAAGTCGGAACTGGCGTCAGCCGCTGCTGAAACTGATCAGTTTGAACTGCGGCTGAATCTGGATGCCAGTTCTGACTTACATACAGATTCAACTTAAGAAACCCAGGCGTCCCCAAGTCAGCTGCTGCTGAAACTGATCAGCGGCTGATTCCAGGAAGCCTGGGGCAGAGCAACTCTGCCTCGGTCTTCCTGTAGTCAGCCACTGGTCAGTTTCAGCAGCGGCTGACTTGGGGACGCCTGGGGCAGAGCAGCTGGGGTGCTGCTGGGTTGCTCCAGTAGCGCGGCTCCTCGGCGCTACTGGAGCAACCCTGCAGCAACCCAGCTGCTCTGCCCCAGGCGTCCTGATTCAGCCGCTGCCGAAACTGACCAGCAGCTGGACGCCTGGACCCCCTGAATCAGGACGCCTGGGGCAGAGCAGCTGGGGTGCTGCCGGGTTGGTCCGGAGCGGTGCTGCGGGACCAACCCGGCAGCCCCCAGCTGCTCTACCCCAGGGGTAGGCAAGAAAAGCCTGGTCTGCTGGGGGGGACAACGACAGTAGCTGCACCTTCTCCCCTCCCCCCCTCCTCAGCAGACCAGGGAGACGGGGGTGGCGGGACCGCCCAAGTCCTCCACAGTTTTGCTCCGTCTCCCTGGTCTGCTGACCTGGGAGACACGGAGCAAAGCCGCAGAGCACACGGGCAGCGGGACAGTCCAGGCGCGTCGCGTCTGTCCCACTGCTGGCATGCTCCGAGGCTTTGCTCCCCATCTCCCTGGGCTGCTGGTCAGACCAGGGAGACGGAGAGCAAAGCCGCGGAGCACGCCCGCAGCGGGACAGCCCAAGCGTGCCCGGGCTGTCCCGCTGCGGGTGTGCTCCGCGGCTTTGCTTCTGTCCCCCTGGTCTGCTGGGGGGGTCGAGAAAAGCCGCTGGACCCCCCCCCCCCCCCCCCAGCAGACCAGGGACACCAGAGCAAAGCCGCCGCCTGGGCGGCTTTGCTTGTTTGCCCGGGAGCAAAGCCGCCCAGGCAGCGGAACCCCCAGGCGGCGGCTTTGCTCGGGTGTCCCTGGCCTGCTGGGGGGGTCCAGCAGCTTTGCTGGATCCCCCCAGCAGACCAGGGAGACCGGGAGAAGCTTTTCTCACCCCGGAGGACACGGGTGGCGACCCGCCGCCCGTGAGCTCCGGGGCGAGAAAAGCCCCGTTCGTAAGTGCGGATCCGACATAAGTCGGATCCGTGTAAGTCGGGGACTGCCTGTACTCATTTAAAATAACTTTCTGTTTTGCTTCCTTTCCAATTTTCAGTGTTGTCACTTGTCTGTGGCTTTGTTTGCTGTCTGTTGCTTTATTAATTTTTTACTATTCTATATGTGTGCAGTATTCATCATATTAAGAGTTGATATCTCAGAGAAATTGTACACATCTGAGTGCCTTTACAATTCTACTTTCTAGTATCAGAAGAAATTATATCAATATTTGTGACGAAAGCATGGATATTTCTAGTTGTCTCAGATTTGTATAGCATCCTAAAGCTGAGCTGTGTGTAGATAATGTGTGCACGAGGGATAATCCATACCATGCTAGTGTTTTGGCATATGCTTCATTTTTTTGTGAGCTGCTTTCCCGAAGATTTAGTGGTCAGATTCTATGGTAGGAATAGGCTATTAAACTGGCCTCTGATGCATATTTTTATGCTTTTACTTAATGGACATGATTTTATTTTATTTATAGAACTATTTTTAATATGCCCCATTTTGGTATGTTTACTAGCTTGAGTTTGTTAGAAAGGATCATGAAATACAAATATTTAAAGGACAGTGTTAAGATATTTAATATGCAATCAAAAAAATTAAGCAGTGCAGCTTGTTAATTATCCCTTTTAATATATTTGTTATCTTCTGTACCTATGAACTGTTAAAATATGCATTGTATTAAGGGTTTTTTTTGGACTGGTGACACACATCCAATATTGGTGCTGTATATATGAAAATTCAACCCACACATGATGGAAAATTTTAGAGGATACATTGTTCAGGGCTCCTGCACCTAAGTTGTATGGGGGGTAGGAAGACTGTCAGTAAAGTAGGGAAGCGTAAATGACTGTTCCCAATTTTTTCTGATCTCCTTTTCATATCTAGTGTGGCTGATGATAAATTATATTCCTCTGAATTTCTAACCTGGTGGGGCCTCTGCTGCCAGCCGATCAGTGAGGTGGTCAGGCTGCACCTGAATAAATTTCTATCACACACTGATTCTCGCTGCCTCCAGTATTGACATGGAACTGTATTTTACATGGATTCAGATTAGATTTTTATCATGTTGTGCAGTCTTAAAGTGGAGGGGGAGATGATATACACATACGGGAAGGAGCTGGGCTTGAAGTTTGTTTCTTTACACACACTATTTTTCCTTGCAGTGTCAGAGCAGCAGGAGAGAGCTTTTACGTTGGGGCTGGCAGGACTCCTAGGAGAAGGCGTTTATAACTTTGGGGAATTGGTAAGTAGACTCTGGGTTGCCTCAGCTGTCAAATGGTGAAAATTGGTCATAGCTTGTCAGTAACATTGTTCTGCCTGATTTCACAGCTCATGCACCCTGTTTTGGAGTCCTTGAGAAACACTGACAGACAGTGGCTGATTGACACGCTTTATGCCTTCAACAGTGGCAATGTAGAGAAATTCCAGGCTCTGAAGACAGCCTGGGGCCAGCAGGTGAGTGAGGTGGGAAACACAACACAACCTCATAGTGCCCTGATAGATGGACAGACATCTGTTAGTATAATAAAATACTGTGGCAGTACAAAGGGACAGAGTTAAAGATAACATGGAACCCATAACTCTGGTTTCCTGACTTCAGTACATGTAAAATCTCAACCATTACTTTTCTAGCAGCACCTTCCCACTATAAGTAGATTGACTGAAATGAATATAAAGGTGGGAAGAAAGAAGAAACAAGACCAGCAGATTTTCATGGGTCTGCTGGGGCCCTTGTGCCAATCCAGTGTGCTAAGGAGACCCCCTGAATATCATGAAGGAACTGTGGAAACCACTAAAGAGAGTGCCTCTCACATGCCCAAAATTCTTGCAAAGTAATGATTGTCAATATTAATATTCAGTGCTTATGCAGAAAACTATCAATATAGCCAGTGCTCTTTTTGTGTGTGTTTTAAACAAAATGGGGCTGGTACTCCAGGGGAAAGGTTGTTGAGCTCTGACTGGAGGTGCCAGTACTGTGTACCAGGCAGTATCATCACAAAAAAGCACTGAATTTAGCAATAGCTCCCAGAGATCTCTATTTTCCACCTAGACATCCCTCAGCTAAGGACCATGATTTTATGTATCATACAGAGGATGGCATCTAACAGTATACTACTTCCTTGTTAGCATTCTATGGAGTGGTCAGCTAGTATGGGTTTGAATCTAGGGCTTTTTGGCACCAGAACCAAGACAGATCAGAGCGTATTTATCCTCTGTGAGACTCATTTATGGTGTACAGGATATAGGAGGGGGGAACCCTTTATTCTTTAATGTGTTTGTTATTTCACAGCCAGATCTGGCTGCAAATGAAGCACTTCTCCTGCAGAAGATCCAGCTGCTGTGCCTCATGGAGGTAAGCTGCTAGTTGAAACCCTGAAAGAGCACCTCATTTGTCAATTGTATGGGCCTAGATGATGTCCCTATGATTAACTTTCCTGTAGTGTTCAAGTAGGTTCTGTTTGAGTTGAGAGCAATATGCATGGTGCTTTCAGTCTACGTGCTATTTTACATAGTTGCTCTTTAGATACAAATCACTAATGGTGTCATTACATTATTTTGCCTATTGATGGTGCTCAAAGACAAATGTTGGTGGAAGAAAGTGTTAGTGGACATTGAGACCGCAAGAGCTTAAAAAGGTTATGTTTCTAGAGACCGCATCTAAAAGGATGGTTCTTAAAGTATGTTCTCACATAATGTTAGAACTGCCTAAAACAGCCTTCATTCTAATTCTTTAGCATCTAAAACACAGAAATGCTTGTCCTGGCATTCCTTTTAATTACAAGGCCTGGTTTCACTGTCCCCAGTGGGTATGCAGAGTCTCATGACATTAATTATCTCTGACTCTACTCTCAAAAGGGCTGCATCTAGACTGGTAATTTTTTCCGCAAAGCCAGCTGCTTTTGCATTAAAACTTGCCAGCTGTCTACACTTGCCGCTTGAATTTGTGAAAGAATGCTGACGATCTAATGTGCGATTGTCCGTGTTCTTGCGCAAATACTATGCTGCTCCCGTTCAGGAAAAAAGCCCTCTTGCGCAAATGTATTTGCGCAAGAGGGCCAATGTAGACCGCTAAAAACTGTTTTGTGCAAAAAAGCCCCGATGGCGAAAATGGAGATCGGGGCTTTCTTGCGCAAAACCGCATCTAGATTGGCACGGACGCTTTTCCACAAAAAGTGCTTTTGCGCAAAAGCGTCCGTGCCAATCTAGACGCTCTTTTCTGCAAATGCTTTTAACAGGAAAAACTTTTCCATTAAAAGCATTTGCAGAAAATCATGCCAGTGTAGATGTAGCCAGGGTGCTTAGTTGTTTTACACACAAAGTGCTTAATTGTGAGATGGTCTTGTGGCCCTTAAGCTCTTGTTGTGCCAATAACATGACGTGCATGGAGAAATTCCATCTTCAGGATTAGAACCTACTTTGTCTTTGAAGGATTATTTCCTAGGGAGCCTACTATTTGGAGAGGTAGGTAGGGAAAACTGACTTCTACTTACATTAGCATCTTCAATAAAGCAGTCTTAAAAAATAGATGGAGAACTAGCTGCTGTTGGCCCTTTGTTATCAGAGCCTCTGATTTTCACAGGTAGTGATGTTTGATTCTGTGGCTCCATCCACAGTAGAATAAAAGACCTGCAGCATGACTGTGACTGGCCTAAAAATCAGCTCATTTGTGCTAAAAAAATGCTGTGCAGATGTTTGGGCTCAGGTTGGATTCTGGGCTATGAAATGCTCCCCCCTTGCAAAACATCCAAACATCTGCATAATCTTCATAGGCCCCCAGAGTAAAAGTCAATTTACTGTGGGTATTTAATTGCTGTGTTGACATACTCTGTGGCTTTTGTGTGACAGTTTTAAGGAGACACCATGGGAAAAGAAATCATAAAAACACTGACTTTCTGCTTGCATTTAGATGACTTTCACTCGACCAGCCAATCACAGACAGCTCACTTTTGAAGAGATTGCTAAAAGTGCCAAAGTCACCGTGAATGAGGTATGTTGAGTTAATGTTTTAATTAAGATGATGATGACAATAAGTAACTTGAATGTGTGGTTTCTAACTGTATCTGCTGAACAGATTTGTTTCTATATATCATATATATAGTAGCCCAATGTCTGTGACTCTAATGCTGAAATGCTGGCTGTTCTCTCTGGGCAGCGCTGTTGCTTCCCTCCGTGGTGCTCAGCTGACTTATGCACCACTCAGCCAGGCCTCCACGGGGGAGCAAGCAGCTGTTTGGGCACCGCGGTCCTCGTGGAACACACTCCTCTCCCCCCCCCCCCCCATGCTGCATGGGAGCGCGGGGCCCGAACAGCCACTTGCACCGCTTGCTGCCCCACGGCGGCCCGGCTGAGTGGCACAGAAGTCAGCCAAGCTCCACAGCGGGAGGCAATGGGGGGCGGGGTGCTGACGTACACTGCCAGGGGGCGGGTCCCGGAGCCTCCATGTCCTTATTGTGCTGACGTCTGGTCCAACCAGCCCGGGAAAGTTCTCAACCTGGAGAGGGCCTGGGAGGGAGGCGCGGGCTGGAGGAGCTTTAAGGGGAAAGTGCCGCTTCTCTCTAGCCGCCTGCTCCTTGGCTGCCCCCTGCTCAGTTCTCCAGTTGGCACCTATGAGTGGGGGCTGGGTGCTGAGTCTGGCCAGGGGGAGAGGGCGGGGGGGGGGTGGAAGGTGGAGAACAACTTGGGAGGCTGCAGGATCAGTGCTGGGGTGAAGAGAAAAGGTGCAGGGGTGCAGCTGGAGCTCATAGATAGCTGCTCAGCCGGGCTGCTGCGCAGGAGCAAGCAGTGCAAACAACTGTTTGGGCTCCGCGCTCCCCATGCAGGAGGGGGAGAAGCGAGAGAGAGTGAGTGAGTGAGAGGCCTGAAAATCCCATTTTATGATGGGCTAATTGGCTAGTTGTAAAATAGTGGGGGAATAAACACACTGCATTAATGTTTGCAAATTAATTGTGAAGAATCCTCTGGTGTAGAGGAAAAATGAATTGCCATCTCCTGCCCTCTGTCTGATACAGGTGACTCTTGTGTTCCTTAGTAGAACAAGTTCACACTGTTTGGATTCCTGTGGATCCAGATGTTTGTATAGACTGTTGCCCAAATTACAACAGCTCACTCTGACCAAACATAGTTGTCTTGTGCCACTCTTCAGTTTCATTTTGTGGTATGGTGAACAGTAATATAATGCTTGGGTTATAAAATTACCCGTTAAAATAATTGGGAATCTTTGGAAAGAACAAGTGATTCATAATCCCTTTCTTCCTCTCTTCAGGTGGAACTGCTGGTGATGAAAGCTCTCTCAGTAGGGTTAGTAAAGGGCAGTATTGATGAAGTGGATAAGAAAGTGCACATGACCTGGGTCCAACCTCGTGTGCTGGATTTGCAGCAGGTAATGTCGGCTGATATACTTAATCAATGGTATTTCACCTTTCTTTCCCTCTGATTGGCCTGAATACTGACATGAGCTGTTAATAAGATTGTAATTCTTAGATCTTGGCTCTGCCCATTTCTTGTAGTGGTTTGAAGAAGAGAGTTAGTAAAGATTCCCCCTCTACAGGAGAGCACTCTTTGAAAAGTTCTACCACAGTGTTCAACCTTTACGAATAACAAGATGTTGGTTTCAACCCAGATAACCATAATGGAGCTTTGCCATTGTACTCGCCAGCCTTCCTTGGGAACCTGATGGATGTAATAAGTGTCTGAGATTCTGAGATTAGGGCCACACAAACAATACATGCATCGGGTGTGTGTGTAAATTTACAAAAATGTGGGTTAATGTACCAAATTTAAATGTAATAAAATGAAAACTTAGTTTCAAGTTAATAACTATGCCATGTTGCATATCCTCTACATCTGAAAACTTGCCTCTAACAAGGATTGACTTGGGAAGAAAGTTTGACGACTATTTAGCTCTTCAGAGTTGGTACCTTATCGCTTGAAGCCTATGAGATAGTAGCACATGCTATAGGAAACAATCCTGCCTGGATAGGGGATGGGCTAGAAGACCATATGTCTGTACCCTCTCACTTCTATGAGTAATTAGTTTTTCTCATAATGAATGTGTTAAGAGAAATTAAGAACTCTTTTAATAGCTTCTCCTAGGTATAAAAACCCTTAAGCCATGAAAAATACTTGGTTGAAGCGAGGAAAATATAATGTTTGACTTTGCTTTGAGTGGAACTGAAATGCACATTGCTGATCTGATGGACTGCTTCATTTTATAAAACTTAAAATGATTCTCCTTTAAAATTGTATCCCTTATTTCTCTTTATTTTCTAAATCCTTTCTTGGAAACCCACATACTTCAGATCTTGGAGTCCCATCACACCATATCTTGAGGTCAAGTTTGGGATATTAATGTTGATTTGGTTTCATTCTTGGTAATCCTTTTCCTTGGGTACTGTCTCTAATTAGCCATGTTGGCTTTCATGTTCCATCTCCAAATGCAGAGGACATGGTGAGAAATGTTCTTCTCCAGTTTAGTTGAATTCAGTGTGCAGCATTCCCAGTCTCACTTCAGTGCTCATTCCTGGCTAGGCGCACCTACTTTCCCTTTCCCTTAAAGGTTGTTGTGCATTTGCTTTCCAGATCAAGGGGATGAAGGACCGTCTGGAGTTCTGGTGCACGGACGTGAGGAGCATGGAAATGCTGGTGGAGCATCAAGCCCACGATATCCTAACATAGAAGACGTTGCACCGCCTGAGTGAATAACTCTTGCTGCTGCTGAAATTGGTGGTGCTCAGACCACTGACTCTGTACAGAATTATATTAAAAGGGGGCTAGGGGAGGTGGGGAAGAACTACTTTTTGACACTTGTACAGAGGAGTAAGTGGCCTTTACTGTGTAACCCTTTGGTGCTTAAATCAGGAATTCCCTGTGCACCGACAGTCTCCTAGCACTGACCATAGAAGCTTCTGCCCTACTGTCACCAAGGGGGAGATAAGGGCTCCATAACATGGTTGAATGTCTTAGTGTCAAACTGTTGCACTGCATGGTGCTGGTGGTGGCTACATGGTAGAGTCATTAGCCCAATGGTTGGGTGTTTCTGTCCTAAACTGTGCTAGACAGCGTGCAAATATGACGTCTATCAGGCATTGCTGATTTGGAATTGGACTGGGGAGAACACAAGGTTCTCTCCTCCCAACAGTTCAAAGGCAGCATTACCAAGACCCCTCCCTCTTCCCCCAGTTGCCAGTAGAGGGAGCTGCTCACTCCATCAATGGGTTTCCCAGGAATACGATAATAAATTTAGTGCATCTGGGTTTATATCCTTTTTGGGTTTATTCTTGTCTTTCATGAAACACTTTATTGTGAAGTGTGGTGCAGCAGTATTGCTGGAATAAACTTCTCTGCCTTCCCTTTTCTGCAGTTCTGTTCACATGCTCTCTTGTGCTAACTCTTGGGTTGTGTCCTGTTTAAAGGGGAGCTGAAATACTCTTTAAAATCTAACTGAATAACTTAAGATCTTATACTGCATGCGGCATAGTCTTCATTACCGATCAATACTGGGGATGTTAACATTTAATCAACTAATTGACTAGTCAATGGATTTTCCATCGACTAGTTGATTAGTTGTTAAGCGGGGGAGCCACAGAGGGGTTGGCCCGTGAGCTAACCCCACTGCGGCTCTGCCTTTTAAATGTATTAAGAGCTGACTGGCTCTTAGCACTAGCCTTTTATATGTATTCAGCAGGAGGTCCCGGCAATCCAAGAATCAGCTGTTCCAGCTTGCACTGGGTTCTCCTCTCCCCCTCTATGCCTCTGCTGTGCCTCTGATTTTTAAATGTATTAAGAGCCATCAGGCACAGGGCCTGGTCCCTGCTATCACCTGCCGCTCCTGCTTCCCCCCCCTCTCCAGAGATGGTGCTGGGGGGGAACTGGCTTTTAAGCTGGCTTCCCCCGCAGCACCATCTCCCCCCATTTGCTGCCGCCTCTGATAGAGCAAGGGGAGGGACTAGTCGACAATCCGGTAAGCTTTTGCTTATCAGATAGTCACTTACATTCCTAATCAGTACATTGATGACTACCAAAAGCCGGCATTCATTTCTCAACATCTCTGACTGTCATCTTTACTTATGTGGAGGAGCAACTTTCTGTGAGGAGCCAAGCTGCAGACAATGAAAGTTTTTCTAATATAGTTTTTGAGCCTCATTGCTTTTGTTTAATCTGACTCTGTGTTCCGGCACTGTCCATGGCTCTTATGTTGGTGAAATAGTCTTTCAGTTCAATGACATTATCGTGTTTCTACAGTATCACTAGAAGGATGGTCAGCTTGCATCTTTCATGGGGGTGGTAGATTTTTCTTACTGCGAGGAGAAAAAGCCAGGAAAGGGGCCTATGAGCAAGCTGTTTCAAACAACACTTTTCTTGGGAGAAGTTGGAGAAGAGCAAAAGAATCGGCTACTGTTTGAGCTGGAGGAATGAACAGAGCATTTTTGAGGGTCCAGGTTCCACATTGAGGAAATAGCTGCCTGCTGCCCTAGGCTGTGATGGTGCAAGTGCCAAAGAAAATGTGGTGTGTGAGCATAAACACTAGTCAGGATGATACCCACGCAGGTCCATAATCTCATGGCACTGACTTCTATGGTTGCCTCTGCGGACAGCAGCTTGAATCCCTTTCCCATCCATTGAGTAGACTGTCAAATTAAAATTATAGTGACAGCTTTTTATAAAGTTAGCTTGGAATATGTGTTTGGGACAGTATCCCAGGACTGGCTCATACTGAAAGCTGACATGCTGTTGACCAGTGCTTGCACCTACAGTTTGTCAGTCTGATTTCTTCACTGAGGAAAAGTCTTCAGTCAATACCGTGGGATTTCTGTGTAGCTTGGCATATGCTCTTTAAATCTTTCCTTACACTTGTGACAAGTACACCACAATATAGAGTGCACATTGTCAGTACAACTTATGGTGAATAGAGGTTGAGAAGATCTGAAGGTGAGAGACTTGTAGATGTAGTCAACTTACACCAGTTTCTGCTGTTGAGTTTGGTCATAAAATTATATACCCTTTTTACTCTGACTTCTGAGCTTGGTTCAGTGACCTTGCATGGCAGGGAATGCTTGCATAAAAAGCATTTCCTTCTTTATAGGTTTAACTAGAAGATATACCAATGGTGCTCAGGCCCTTAACTCACAAGTTTTGTTTTTCTTCATTTAAATCTGTGGTGTCCAATCCTTTCTGAAGCTATAGTGAACTAGCCATACTCAGTCAGCCAAATACCCATGTGTTAGATACCACAGATTTAAATCATTGTGGGACTCGGGATGAGGGTTCAGTCTGCAAGCTGCCTTGGGGAGAGAGGAGTACCCTAGCCTCTTTCTCACTGCAGCAGCTTGAGAAGTATCTGGCCATGGCCACTGCAGCTCCAGCATGCACAGCTGGCGCAGGAGTGCACACGTCCCAGCTGGCAGATAGACACGCGCTCTGAAATTATAGTAGATAGCTGTCCTTTTTGCCACTCCTGCCCCTGGCTGCCCTAATAGGGTGATAGCTGTCCTGATCCCCATCTCTGGCCTCTTGCCCTCCCTGTGGTCATTCTGCAGTATAACTCCTGCCTGACATCCCTCATTTTCCATTTTGAGAAGCAATTGAATTCCACATACATCCCATTATTCTGGCACAACCAGCTTTCTTTAAGTTATGATGAGAGAAAGCTGCATACCAAATGTGGTAGTCCTACTACTTCTTACTGGTTAGGAGGTGTTCTTGAACAAACTGACTCATGGATGAACAGACAAATACACATTTCTAAAAAAATATAGTAAGATTTCAGTACCTAGTCCCTTGTTTTCACACCTACCATAATTTTTCCTAGCTGCCCTACTCTGTTGAATGCTACTTGGAGAGTCTCTGAATCCCCCTTTGTTTTAGCAACGGAAATAATTCTGTGGTTGCAAGTGTCATGGTCCATTTCCTCCCAACCTTATACATTCTTCCTCTATTTGTGCTCCAAGACCTTGTCCAAGTTATTAATCTACAGAAGATTGTTCCCAAATCTCATTCCTAAGACACCTTTAATGTGTACTGCCACTTTGTGTTTAGTCTGATGCAGAGATAAGAAGCAGGTATCTATGGTTAGAAATATGTTTTCTGTCCTATTTCAGGGTTGGGGTAAGTAGAGGTCTTAATAAACTTCAATAATTCATGCTGACAGAGCCACTGCGAATTAGAGAATAATGGAACAAACACAATAAAGCGGAGTTAATGTATCAACTTGACAAATTAGTTTTAATTGCAATACTTAATAGTTTCCTGATTCTCTTGGGGGAGTGGAGCCCATGAGACCTCATTACAGCCTATTTAGTAGGGTTGAGAGTACTAGGTTGTGTGTGATATGAGGGTTAGGGGAACTACAGAAACAGACTGGAGCTTTTCCACTGGCCTAGTGAGCCAGGCACTTTTAACTAACTCTGGTAGGCTACATGGGCATGTTCACTAAAGAAAATATTTGGATGTGATTGGGTTGTAATGATAGAAGTGATGTTTTAATTACCTTTCCTTTTCACTTTCCTGGAGTATCCTTGGCTATGTTTACTTGGTGCTAATTCCTCTTCAGCTATTTTGTGGGAGAGGCGAGAAACTAGACATGTGGCCCAGATCCACACAAGTATGTAGGCTCATAATGTCCATTGATTTTCAGTGCAAGTTAGGAGTCTGTGTAACTGTGAATCTGGGTCAATGGGATGGATTTTTCAGGAAGGCAGAGCACCTACAACACCAGCTGAGGTCAGTGTGAACTGTAGATGTTAGGGGAACTTACTACATCCCTGGTAAGCAGCCCCCACTTAATGGCTTTTTAGTCCCACTGAATAGTTAATGGCCATATAGCAGATTCTTGCCAGCATCTCTGCTCTACTGAACGTTAGTGACTGGGCTGGCACGTTGAATGCACTTGAGTGTTAAGTTGCTTCCTAAACTTGTTTCTGATGGACTTGAGTTAAGGCTACACTGTAAAGTTGGGTGTGTGTGGAGGGAGGGGGGAAATAAAAAACTCCCTAGTCAGAGCTTGCTGTAAGAGATGCATATTTGTACTGCAATAGCACCTAGAGGGCAGGGTCTTATTGTGCTCGTGTGGATCAGGATCTGCCCTAACCAGCATGTACAATACACTTCATATCCCCACATAAAAACCTGCTCATCCCATTGCTTTTTTCATGGTGTTTTAATTGTTAAATTCTCAAAAGGCAGGTTGCCATGAAAGGGCTTGTTCAGTATTCTCCTTTTCCCATCCTAAACTAGGCTGGATGCAGCTCCCTCCTGTCTCTCACTCGCTAGGCTTATGCTTGTAGTCCTCCAGATGCGCCAGAATCCAGCCCGAGGGGACCAGGAAGACTGCAAACATCACAGTCAGTGCAATGGCTTGATCCTGCCAATAGGAGAAAAACAAGAGTCATGTGGGGTTTTCTGCAGCCTTCCATGTGTCATGGCCTCTATAGAGATGGGATGTCTGTGTACCTGCTTTCAATAGATCTCCATTCTGCAGCGTGTGTTCATATCAAACTCCTATTGACTTCAGTCAGAAGTTTGGATGCACTGATTTCCCCCTAGCTCTGGTCTAAATGTGGTTTGATCTGTCAATTTATTTTTGTCACTGCATGTTTGGCTGTGTCTACATTGGCACCCCTTTCTGGAAAAGGGATGCTAATGAGATGAGTTGGAATTGCAAATCTGCGGGGGATTTAAATATCCCCCGCGGCATTTGCATTTGCATTTACATGGCTGCCGCTTTTTTCCGGCTTGGGGATAAGCCGGAGAAAAGCGCCAGTCTAGATGCGATTCTCCGGAAAATAAGCCCTTTTCCGGAGGATTTCTTATAAGAAATCCTCTGGAAAAGGGCTTATTTTCCGGAGAATCGCGTCTAGACTGGCGCTTTTCTCCGGCTTATCCCCAAGCCGGAAAAAAGCAGCAGCCATGCAAATGCCGCGGGGGATATTTAAATCCCCCGTGGATTTGCAATTCTGACTGTCTCATTAGCATCCCTTTTTCGGAAAGGGGTGCTAATGTAGACATAGCCTTTGTGTTTTTCTGCATCTGAGTTTGGGTATAGAAATCAAAGTAACCCAGCTCCCATGCCCAGACCCTGCCATTAGCTGGGCTGTGGTTTGGGACAACGTGGCTCATGAGCACCTGCTTTGAAAACTAGGACTCCTCCCAGCTCCACCTGCTGGCAAAGAGCCACGCTTCCCTATTCTGGTTTGGTTATTTCCCATAGTTCAAGATTTCCTGGGCCACAGAATTCAATTCCATGTAGGCAGGGCTTGCTCTAATATCCCAGCAAGGTTCCAGGCGTTGGGCATATCCAAAACAGCCCAGGCGTAACTGCTTGCTTGTGGCCTTCCAAGGTCACCAATCACTGCCATGAGCCTGCCTGCTCCTCACATTCAGCAAGAAGGTCACTGCCCGTGTTCTTCCGGGAACGCATTATGCATAGTGGCCGTCAGTGTGACTTTCAAATCACTTGGAGGTGCCACGAATGGCAGCAATGCCTTGGAGAAAGTTTTAACTACAAGTTATCTGCACTGTCTGAGAACAGTTTTAAGTTCACTTTACATACAGCTGCATTGCATTACCCTTGGTGGTCTGTTCCTGAGAGCAAATCATATTCATAGACTAAAAGTTCAGACCAAAATCTGAGGTTCTTACTCAGTTTTTATTTAGTCCTTACTCTGGCACAACTTGTCTGAGACTCCTGAGAAAGGAATGGGGAACTAAGTAACAAGTCAGCGTCCCAGGATTGGATTCTCTCTTGTGCCTCAGGTCCCATACCATTGCTTGGAAAAGGAGAGGAAAGCAGGAACCCAACAGGGAATTCTGCACAGCTATATGTTGATGGTTGCATATACAAATTCCCATTGTAAAGGCTTGATTAAAAGGAGGGTTTGGTTGGAGATGAGGGGAGATGATCTGACAGAGAGGGTGAGGTTAGAAGGGCCCTCTAAAATACAAACGAAACGAAGAGTATAGAGAAGCAAAGAACAAAACAGTCTGTCATGAGACATCCAGATGCCCTGTCACTAGATCTCTGGGCTAGAGCTAAAGTACTCTGATCCTACAGAGGTCTTCATATGTGCTATTGGACTCTACGGAGCATTGCATACATGCAGGGAGCTGCCTACATGGAGCAACCTGGGGGATTGGGAGTTGCAAGGGTTGTGGTCTGACCCTCACCTTTGTTCTGTCCCCCAAAGGGAATGTTTTTAAAGCCAGAATGAGACAGTGTCATCTTTCCATACGATTTTGTTTTAAAAATGTTTCTTTTTATTATTGGCCCATTGGGAAAGAGGCGCCCACGTTCATGTCTGAACACGGCTCTCCTGGCAGGCTCTGCAAACGAGGGGGGCTGGGTTATTTTAACAAGAGGAACAGAATTTAATTTCTGCCACAGGCTGTTTGTTACACCATAAGTCAGCCTGTAGGTGACTGATCACCACTATTTCCTGGAACGTGTAACAGATTGCAGCCACAATGGATTCTTACTTAACCACTGTCATCGCCTCTGAAGGCTTCTTTTTTTTTAACTTGTTAGCTGCCAAATATTTTAAGTTGCATTAAAAGTAGCCAGATTTTTGTGTCTCCTCACACAGTTTGTCCCCAACCCACCACACGGCGCCATGTAACACCTCCCTGCAACTCTGCAATGCTCCATTAATTCCAATATCACACATGACTTGGAGTCTTCATTTTACCAACTATGAAGCAGCTGAGAAAGCAGGGACTTGCCTCTGCAGGGAAAGAACATTTCCTATCAAAATCAGGAGCAGCACTAGTGGCTGTAACAGCCTTAAGTGGATCAGAGATAAGTCCATGCAATACAGTGCAGGTCTGGATCCCACTCTTCCTGGGATAGGGAGTGGGATTGTGGTGTGGCCTATTATAGACTCAGGTCTGCAGTGCATTCGCGTGCCCACTGGCGTGAGCACAAGATGAAAAGAGGCCTTTGTTATTTGCCAAGAGAAGAAAGTAGTGTATTAAGAAAAATAAGCCCTAGGAATCAGGGAGTAAACGGCAGTTATGGCAGTTACGGCCATGCCATCCCACTGAATTTTCAGTGGAGTCACTAAGAGCAAAATCTGATCCATCATGTGACTTGACTGGCAATTTCCAAGAAAAGGGTTGGTTTTATTCCTGAGGGTAACTCACCATTTCCCTCCTCATAGTTTTACTTTCACACCCAAATAAAATTCAGCAAAATGTGAGTCGCAGCTGCTTCTATCCCCACCCCAAAGGAAAACTTAAGTTTCTTGTTTGTTTTTTTTAAAAAGCATCAGTATTTACATTTCTCCCTGCATTATTTATATTTTCCATCAGAGCCCCTTTTTGATGTCACACACTGGACATACTTGTTAATTGAGCAGATCCCAATTAATCATTTTTGAGTGGCCAAAAAACAAATTGCTACATAAAGAGATTATCACTTTCCCCAAACAAAAGTTTACTCACAACTGGAGTGACAATCTCCTCTGGTGGTCCAAAAGCAAGGTTCGCTCTGGGAACAATCTGTTTCCTCACTGTTGCATTAAGCAACCTGAATGCACGCTGAAAACCCAGCATGACTCTTCTACTGTGTTCTCTTCCAATCCAGTCTCCGTACCCTTCGCAGGGAGTGTAACTAGTCCTGGCCTGTGTGCTGTGAGGCGGCAGCTGTCTGTGTCACAAGTTCCTTCTCTGAAGGCTGTTTATGGTTTGCAAGTTTTTGCTCTGGTGCCAGATGTCAAAGTGATAAACAAGTTCAGTTGCTTTATGCCTTCAAAATTAATTTAGCATTACTTGTTTCTGATTGGCTGGGGAGCTGGTCGGTCACACCCTCTGATAAGAGGCAAACACATGGTTTGCTAAGTTTAGTACTGGGGGGACTTCTGCATAACTATGCCTGAAGTGGCTTCATTTGTGAGTTTGCCTGTGTGAGACTAGTGCTGTTTCCAAACTGAAAAGGAGACAGAATGAATAAAGGCCACAGGATGGAAACGTTCAAGTGCATTGGATCAGACCTTTGAAAAGCAGCTCTGTGAGGGAGAGGTCTGCTTAAGGAAAGCATTTCACCTACCACCTTTTAAATTAACATCAGCAATCATAATGAATGTTTCTGAAGGAAGAGGGTGTAGTCTAGTGAGTAAAGTGGGGGAGACTAGGAGTCAGAAAACTTTGCCACTGGTGTGTGGTGCAACTTTGGGTATGCGAGCCTCAGTCTCCCCACTTGTAAAATGGAGATAATTCTAACTGCTTATGGGGTGGCATGAGGGTTAACCAATGTTTGTAAAGTGCTTGGAGCGCCCTAGATGAAGAGCATCTGAGAAGAGCCAAACAGCCTGTTTTTGATGGGAAAAAGCAATGAAAAACTGACCTGATCTATGGATTTAATACCCTGCTTGTGTGCCAAACCCAAAGAAATACCACAGTAGAGGGGAGCTTTCTGAAACAAATTCCCACGTTCGGCACGCTCACATGTATCTGAACCATGAGTTCTGTAAATGAGTCACCAGGAGGGAGCTGAAGGAGAACACACTGCCGGCGGGAGGGGTGAGTGGGTTCGGGAAACGAGTGCTTCAATGTTGGCCTCAGAGCATGCTGAATCTGAAGCCATCCTCCTCCAGCCTGTGCTGGAGTGCTAGGCCTCAGAGGACAGGGGCTTTGGAGCCTGAAGTGAGGCTCTTGCAGAGCCTCTTCTCATGTAGCACAGTGGGAGGAGTGTGGCAGGAGAACATGCTGACACAATAACCTCTCCGATGGGGCAGCTACCCTGCACGTGCTGCAGTGAACGTGCACTGTTGGGGGCTTTTAATGGGGAGGGTGCAGATTTCTGCCCAGCCTGTTTTTATTGCCAGCAGCACCTACAGGCCCAGCTTTCGGCAGGTGGTGGCCTCCCCCACCATTTTCCTTCCCACCCTGTTGCAGCTGCCAACCATTTGCTTTCATCTGTGCTGCTGCCAGGGGAGCTGCAGTACCACCCTTCCTCTCACATTCCTGCAGCTGACCTTTGCTTCCCCTCAGCTTGCCAGTCCTCTCAATGTTTGCGCGGTGAGCAGGCGCTTTCAGAACGGGAGCTGGGTAAACAAGGACTCACTTCAGAAAGCCAAAGTCCAGGGCTGATCCATCAGTCACAGGAAAACCTGCCTCGGGGGTGCTGCTGTCACTCCCCTGGCATACCCTGAATTTTCCATGTTTTATGTTTTTAAATGCAAACTCTGTGCTGGACAGGGGAAACCCTGTGCTCAGGGAGAGGGCACAGCAGAGAGGCAATGGCCATCTGAGCTTCTTCCTGGGAGTGGCTGGATCACAGATATCCCCTTGGCATTGTCTCCTAGATGGGGAGGAGTGCTGAGGTTTTCCTTTCTATGGTCTCAATTTTTTTTCCTTTGTCCTCCATCTTGTTTTCTCTCCCTCTAAGATGGCGGCCAGTCCCCTGGTCACCATCTCCTATCAGGAGGAAAACAGTGGCGGGAAAATTAGGCATGAGACTCTAATCTGCCCAGCAACAGGCACGTGACTCTAATCCGCCCAGCAACAGGCACATGACTCTAATCCGCCCAGCAACCAGGGAGTTTATAGGGGGCGCTCACCTGCCCCTCTGGGCTCTCTGTATCCATGTCATCAGTACAACCTAGTGGTGCTAAGGCCACAGGTGGCAACTGTTTGGCCTTGTTGGCCATTGAGACAGAGAAGTGAGCCAGCTAGAGTTGCAGCCAGGCAGGCTGTTTGACCTTATAGACCTTATAGACCACTTGGGTAAAAGATAGCGCAATGACTGGTAGCATAGGGCTTGGTTTATTAGTATAGGGTCTGCAGTGGGGAGTGTCTTACATGCATGCACACTATCCATTTCTTTTAGGGTCTGCATACCACACTCAGGATGGCATGTCAAGAGCAAAAGAAAGAAGATCAAAGTTCCAGGGAGAAGACGGCTCACTTACCTGAACCTTGCAGGAAACCAACCCCCAAGAGGAACCAAAATCCCAAATAAATACATCTTACTATGTGTAAAACATTTACAGGTCAACCCCCTTTCTCAATGAAAGAGAAAGATGCGCAGTGGTTGCACAGAGAAATGCAAACTGCCTCCTCCCACCCCCTGGCATAACAATTATTTACGCTGGGCTTGGTAATAGACAAAAGTGTTTTTATTACATATAAAGAATAAGATTTAGGTGGTTGCAAACAGACAGATCAACATAAACAAAAGACAGGACTATGCAGCACTTTGAAGACTAACAAGATGGTTTATTAGGTGATGAGCTTTCGTGGGCCAGACCCACTAGCTCATCACCTAATAAACCATCTTGTTAGTCTTTAAAGTGCTGCATAGCTCTGTCTTTCGTTTCAGCTAGACCAGACTAACACGGCTACATCTCTATTACAGATCAACATAAGTTACTGAATTGAAATGAACAAAAATGCCAGCTAGTTCTAATCCACTAAGAAACTTGTTACATACAAATTCTTACCCTAAACAGCTGTTCTTAGGTGAAAACAAGTCAGAGCTGATCTTTACTTTGATTTGAAGCTACAGCCTTTTCAGAGTTTTTTTGTTGTTAAGTATCCTCTTAGCGTCTGCCAGGCAGTTTCAAAGGCTAGCTGAAGACAAAGGCTTTTGCTTCTCATTGCTAAAATAGTCAATCCCCAAGGTGGGAACCTTTTGTTTGGCACGCTGCATCTCCATGGAAAAATTCCAGATTTAAGGTGGATTCCAGTACTAGGAACCCACGTAAAATGTGGAGGTGGCATGGTCATATGTCTTTCTAGGACCAATCACTTTTTCTGTTTATAGGACAAATTCAACCATTCATAGGCCTTTGGTTTGAGTACTCAGTCATTACGTACTGGAACATCAGTAATGGCTCTGAATAGCACATTTAGAATTATAAACAGATCCACACCTCGTATTTCTCACTTCACATGCAAGAATAAGATATGCACAACAATAGGATATACAGATTCAGCAGACTGTAACTGTAAAATTGCTGTGTTACATGATGTGTTTTGCAGAAAGCATCTTTGAGTTATGCATATTCGTATCCATAAGCCAATTTTCATACAGTAATGAGGCGGGGCTTGTGTCACTTCCTGCTCTGCTAATGTTCCTCGCCACTGACCTGCAGAACCATGTCGTGGGCTGAGAGGTTAGTTTTGTTTCCAGGTTGTGTCTGCCTGAGACTTATAACAAGGGAGCGTGTGAGTGACACCTGTGTTGGATGTTACTGACCGATGTGAATGCCTCTCCATTAGGAAAAATGGAGCCTGTTAACTCATTGGTATTGGCCAAAAACCAACCACTGGCTGGTAACAGCTCCTGGTCATTAGTGACTTTAGAGGTTTTTGTCTCTTCCAGGTGCCTCTTTCCCTGAATGCTTCTGAACAGGACAGATCCCATGAGCTATAACACTGGCCACCAGTAGCCATTCCAGGTATCGGGGTCCTCCCCTTATGTGCAATAGTAATAGAAATGTAGCCGTGTTAGTCTGGTGTAGCTGAAGCAAAATACAGGACTATGTAGCACTTTAAAGAATAACAAGATGGTTTATTAGATGATGAGCTTTCGTGGGCCAGACCCACTTCCTCAGATCAAATAGTGGAAGAAAATAGTCACAACCATATATACCAAAGGATACAATTAAAAAAAATGAACACATATGAAAAGGACAAGTCACATTTCAGAACAGGAGGGGAATGCGGGGGGGGGGAGGGGGGAAGGAAGGAAGGTAAGTGTCTGTGAATTAATTATATTAGAGGTGGGGAGAGTTAGATGTCTGTGAGCTAATGGTATTAGAGGCGATAATTAGGGAAGCTATCTTGGTAATGGGTAAGATAGTTTGAGCTTTTGTTCATTCCTTCCCGGAGAGTGTCAAATTTTAACATGAATGACAGTTCAGAGGATTCCCTTTCAAGTGCAGATGTAAAAGGTCTTTGTAGCAGAATGCAGGTGGTTAAGTCATCGAGAGAGTGTCCTTTCTGGTTAAAATGGCAAGAAACTGTTTTTTCTTTGTGATCTTGTCTGATATCTGTTTTTTGGGCATTAATCCTTTGGCGAAGTGTCTGAGATGTTTGTCCAATGTACATAGCAGACGGACACGGCACATGATAGCATAGATTATATTTTTGGATGAGCAGGAATATGTGTTCTTGATCTTATAACTCACTTGGTTAGGTCCAATAATGGTATCAGCAGAATGAATATGTGGACAAAGCTGGCAACGGGGTTTGTTGCAAGGGAAGGTACCAGGGTTGGTATTAGTGTGGTATGTCCTGTGGTGGTTGGTAAGAATCATCTTGAGGTTAGGTGGTTGTCTATAGGAGACTATGGGTCTGTCTCCCAGAGCCTCTTGGAATATGGTATCCTGTTCCAGTATAGGCTGTAGTTTATTGATAATGTGCGTTATTCAGGCTTGACATGCAGTGAAGACTCCCTGTGTGTATGGGGCATGGATCACTTTATGTCTGGGCCCATGCTGTCACCATCCAGCTCAGACTGGAATGGAACTCTGGCTGCTTACTTGGAAAAGCACGGCTTGTTAATCACATTTAGCCAGGTGGTGCTAGCGATTGCACAATCCATCCCACACTGCTCCTCAGCCTGCCTGCAGATGTCGCTGCGAGGGAAGGAAACTCCCCATGCCCAAGCCTAGCTCCTGGGCAATGTTTGGGTTATACAAGAAACAAAAAACAGGACTATGTAGCACTTTAAAGACTAACAAGATGGTTTCTTAGGTGATGAGCTTTCGTGGGCCAGACCCACTTCCTCAGATCAAATTGTGGAAGAAAATAGGCATGACTATATATACCAAAGGGATACAATCAAAAAAAGTGAACACATATAAAATATTGTGGACTTAGTGTGAGGCTTTGTTCCTATCTCCTGGCAGATATAATTTGCATGTTTGACATCCTCCCTCCCCTTGCTGCCTCTGTATCAGAGGCAGCAGGAGGGGGAGCATGAGCTTAAAAGCCAGTTCTCCCCAGCACCAGTGCTGTTTGTCCCGCCCACTGCCTCCATCAGAGGCTGGGGTGGGTGAGGAGTAGGTGCTGCCTCACAGCAGGTCCCAGCAGGAAGTTGGGGACCCCCCATGAATAGGGATTCTGGCTCACACCAGGTGCAGGACAAAACCCACTGTGGCTTTGCAATTTAATATGAAGGTGGAGCCAGGGAGTAGGACGTTAGTTCGAACTAACTTTCATAGGCGCTACACTAGCGCTCCGTTAGTTCGAATTTAATTCGAACTAACGGAGCGCTTAGTTCGAACTAGGAAAACCTCATTCCACGAGGATTAAGCCTAGTTCAAACTAGCTAGTTCGAATTAAGGGGTGTGTAGCCCCTTAATTCGAACTAGTGGGAGGCTAGCCCTCCCCACGTTTCCCTGGTGGCCACTCTGGCCAACACCAGGGAAACTCTATTGCCCCCCTCCCGGCCCCGGACCCCTTAAAGGGGCACGGGCTGGCCACGGTGCCCGTGCCAGGTGCAAGCCTGCCAGCACCCAGCCAGCAGACCCTGCACCTGGCACGGATCGAGCCACCCACCCGATGCTCCCCAGCCCTCCCCCACTTCCCGGGACCAGGCTGGTGGCGGGAGGGCACCTGCCTGGGCTAGTACAGACATCGTGGACCTCGTCCACGATCTCCGCACTAGGCACAGGAAAAAGGCAGTCTAGGGCAGGAGAGCTGCCAGCCTGGCCACCCAGGAGCAGGTGTGCCAGAGAATCAAGGAGGTCCAGTGAGATCCCCGACCCTGAGCCCTGAGCTTACAATGGCCGTCCTGGGTCAGACCAAAGGTCCATCTAGCCCAGTAGCCTGTCTGCCGACAGCAGCCAACCCTAGGGACCCTGGAGGGGATGGACCGAAGACAGTGACCAAGCCATTTGTCTCGTGCCATCCCTCTCCAGCCTTCCACAAACCTTGGGCAGGGACACCACTCCTACCCCCTGGCTAATAGCACTCCATGGACCCAACCTCCATGACTTGATCTCACTTCCCTTTAAACTCTGTTCTAGTTCTAGCCTTCACAGCCTCCTGCAGCAAGGAGTTCCACAGGTTGACTCTTTGCTTTGTGAAGAAGAACTTTCTGTTACTAGTTTGAAGCCTGCTACCCATTCCTTTCCTTTGGTGTCCTCTAGTCCTTCTTTATGGGAACTAATGAAGAACTTTTCTGTATGCACCCTCTCTACCCTACTCATGCTTTTAGAGACCTCTATCCTGTCCCCCCTCCATCTCCTCCTTTCTAAACTGAAAAGTCCCAGTCTCTTTAGCCTCTCTTCATATGGGACCTGTTCCCAACCCCTGATCATTTTAGTTGCCCTCCCCTCTCCCACCCTCTCTCTTCCCCTCTCCCACCTCCTTTTCCCAGTCTCCCCCAGTTTTGTTCAATAAAGACAGATTCCATTTTGGAAGACACGTTATCTTTATTTTGTACATCAAGAAGAGGGGCTAGGGAAGGGTAAGTGGAAGGAGGTGAGGGAGGAATGGGGCACGAGCCCCCGATGGGGAGGACTGGGCTGGCTCTGCGGGCTTCTGGGGGTGGAAGCTCTCCTGCAGCCCCCCAATTGCTCCCTCTCCCCAGATGGCAGCCTGCGGCAAGTGCAGCCGGGCTGATGGCCGAGTGCTGTGATGTGCCCAGTGTGGGTAGTCCGGGCAATCCAAGCCAGGACTGCTTTGCAAGCGGGGCACCCCTGAGAACTGTCTGTCCGGGGTGGGGGTTGGGACCCTTTAAGCACAGCCCTCGGCTAGCCTGAGAAAGCATCTCCACGCTCTAAGTTCTTCTCTGATGCCCTGCCGGCACTGCTTCCGGCCATCCTTAACCCCGGTTCAGGGTCCACTTAATGTGGACATGCTAGTTCGAATTAGCAAAACACTAATTCAAACTAGTTTTTTAGTCTGGATCCGTTAGTTCGAATTAGCTTAGTTCGAATTAGCGCTGTAGTGTAGACATACCCCCTGAGAGTCTGAGCCAGAGTCCATGAAAATCAATTGTCTTTCCATGGACTTCACTGGACTTTAGATTCATTTGCATCATCCTCATCATGTTCCAGTTATGCCTGTGGCATTTAGGGCAGCAGTGAAGCTCCTCCACTTCTGTCTGTTTCAGGCAAATCTTTCAATGGTTTCCCATTTTGAACAGCTGGTGGGTCCCTCTGGTGCCACTTGTCCCCGGTGCGGGGAGGAGACTTCATGTGCTTCCCTGTCCCTAAGTCTCAATTGTCCTTGGAGTGGAGGGTGGCTGTGGGCTGGATCAAACAGCTTGGTGGGCTGGATCTGGCCTGTGGAGCCTATTTTGCCCACCCTCAGCCTAAGGCCTGGGTATTGGGTATGGCTGAAAGAAGAAAGCCAAGGCTATAGAACTGAGCTTTTGCCAAAAAGATCTGGGACCATCAGGCCCACTGATGTGGGAGAGGAGAGAGGCAAACAGGGCAGCTGGACCAGGGTCCTGTGATTCTAAACACCCAGGGACTTCTGTTGCTGCCAGTACTGCAGCAGTGGTAGTGAGTGGAGACTTGGGCCCATTAGAATTGCCACTGGAGCACCAGATGGTGCACTCCAAAGCCTTGTGCTGTAGGCTCTAGCAGCTGGCTTTGAGTGCTGATAAGGGAAGCTGCACCAATGGGGCAGTGCAGGGGACTGGTTGCCGTAGTTCTGCCCTTTCTGCCCAAGGCCCTGCCCCTTCTGGGAGTGTGGAGCCAGAGGGTCCCCATCCCCACATTGCTCCAGGACTTGGCAACCTTGTTGGCTCCCCGGGGTACCAGTGGTTTGGGGCGGATATATGGTAGAAGACAGAGTTGTTGATTTGAGTCCCACGACTTGAACTCGAGTCCGACTTAAGTCACCTAGGTGACTCGACTCGGGTTCATTGTTTGTAACTTGAGACTCGACTTGAGACTTGCTAATTTTGTTAAAATGACTTGGTGAAAAAATTGTCCAAAAATGCCGATATTGATGGCTTGTACAAAAGTGACTTGACATTTTTTAAATTAAGACTTGAGACTCAACTTGGGACTTGACTCGAAAGTGACTTTAGGGACTTGAGACTCGACTTGAGACTTGAACTGTAGTGACTCGAGACTTGACTTGGACTTGACAATGACGACTTGAAGACAACACTGGTAGAAGAACTGTGGTTAAATAGGAATGTTTGTGTTGTGCTTATGGAGTTTATTTGGGGAACCTGAGGATTGTTTCAGAAGGGTAGCTCTGTTTGCCTTTCAGCTAAAACAACAAGGAGTCCTGTGGCATCTTAAAGACAAACACATTTATTTGGGCATAAGATTTCATGGGCTAGAACTGAGAATTATTTGTATCACTTGTTAACTGGTGCTGGATGAGAGGTCCTGAAAGAGGAGGCTAATAGATGCAGGGCATCTGCAAAACATTCCTGGGCCACAAGGGTGCCTTCAATAAGCAGCAATCCTGTGACACAGGGTTCTCTAGTCTCTATAAATATCCTAGGGCTGGTTGTTTTTCATAGTTTACAAACAATATGCTGCCATCTTAACAGTGTAGTGATTTTATTACAGTCAGTACTATGATGTGTGGTCAAAGATAAATATGAATGGGGACAGAAAAACCTCTAATAAGTGACAATAGCATGTGAATGAATAACTTACAAAAAATGCAACATTCCGTCAATGAGTTAGTATTTATTATCCTGAATTCGGAGTGTCTTTTAAACCTGCTGAACTCAAAGGTTCTCAGTCACTGGAACAGTTTGCCATGGGCTGAGTAAATTCAGCAGCATCTGGACTCCTTAAATCAGAGCTGGGTGCCTTTGTAAAGGATGTGCTGTAGTTCAATCACAAGTTATTGGTCTCAGTGCAGAGATGGGCTGACATTTTATGACCTGTGTAATGCAGCAAATTAGAATAGATGAGCAGACGTCCCTCCTAGCTTTAAAAATATATTTAAGTTCAACATACATTTGCTTATTAGATCACATGCCAAAGCAAAAACCATCTGTTTCTCCCTTCTCAAGATAATAGAAAATAAAGACAAGAAATAATGGGGTTCATTGAATTATGGCAGTAACAGAACTCCGAATTTTTTCATCTGAACCCACACTAAGAAAACATCCATATTCATAGAGTAGCTTAAAATTCACCTAAGCCATTGAACTAATGCTTTTACCATCTCTGTTTTGTTTTGTGTGAAGATCTCATTTTTAGACATCCTGTGACAGGGTGTAGCAAATCTGCACTGGACCTGCGAGGGTTAACCAGGATTACTTAGCCGAAAGAGCCCCACACCCTACAGCTTTGCTGGGCATTTCCACAGACCTGCTGGGCTTACTGCTGCTCTGGAAGGAGGTGCTGCTAGACCTCTGGAGAAAGAGCTGCAGGTGGACCAAACTATGGAAGCCAGTCAGTGGGGATGGTTGGAGAAGCCCTCAGTCTGGTGGAAAGTGGGAAAGAAGGTGGCTTTGGTGAATCAGGTAGGAAGTAGCTCAGGGTGGGGAGTTAGATCCCTAAGATCTTGGCATGTTTTGGATGGATTCCCTGCTGAGTTAGCGGTAGGATACTCCACCACTGACATGAGGGCCAGGCAACCCAGCTCCTACTGCATTTTAAATTGCAGAGCCGCAGCAGGGTTTGGTCCTGGACCGGCATGAGTTGGGACTGAGCCGGGCTGCCTGCCAGCCCAGCTCTTAACTACATTTAAACTGCAGAGCCGCAGCGGGGATAGGTCTCCTGCTGCGGCCCTGCATTTAAATGCATGTAGTTGATAGTATTAACCGATAAGCTTTTGCTTATTGGTTAATTGATTAATTGACTGCTTTATTACATCCCTAAAATGAAGAGCTGTGGCCAGTATTTTGACACTATGTTCCCATATTCACCCTTTTTACAAGTCTATGATGTATTTTGTACAAAGTACATCTTGTGAGGTATCATTTGAAAACTTATAATTTGCTCTTTGCTATTATCCTGGTAAAATGTGTTGTCACATTGTATGTAAAGTAGGACATTACTAAGACATGTTCCATGTTTACAAAAGCAGCCACAAACTGGTTCTTCAGAGACAAAGGGCAAAATGATTCCACAGCCAGGTATCAACAAAATCAAATGGACTATCACCTGGTCAAATGGCCATTTCTTTGTCCTGGCTGGGATGATTTAGTTGGTCCTGTTTTGGGCAGGGGCCTGGACTTGATGACCTTCTATGATTCTATGAAAAGGGGGTGTTTATGAATGAGAAATCTGTATTTTGGCAGATCTCTTGATTTTAGTGCTAGCTGATCCACAGCCAGGATTAGGTTGATTTAACTACGTCTCTCAGGCTATGTCTAGACTACATGGCTCCATCGACGGAGCCATGTAAAATAGTTTATTCGGCAAAGAAGTGGGGATTTAAATAATCCTCGCTTCGTTAAGATAAAAATGGCCGCCGCGCTGTGCCAACGATCAGCTGATCCGACACAGTGGGGCAGTCTAGACGTGCCGTGGTCGACAAGGGAAGCCTTTGTTGACCACTCCTGTAAACCTCGTTTCACGAGGCATACCGGAACGTGTCTAGACTGCCCCGCTGTGCCGGATCAGCTGATCGTCGGCACAGCACAGCGGCCATTTTTATTTTAATTAAGTGGGGATTATTTAAATTCTTTGCCTATGCCATGTAGTCTAGACATAGCCTCAGAGGCATAGATTTTTTAACATTCCTGTGAGATGTAGCTAGACTGAAATAAATTCCTACTGTAGGCTAGCTCTTGTATATAACAATTTAAAATGTTACTCAAACATCAACTTGTTGCCACGCATCCTGGGATTTTTAATATCTACAAGATCAGTAAACAGCTTACCCAGGAACCTATCCCTGCAGCAAACCTCATTGCCAACTCTGTCCACACATCTATACAAGAGACACCATCACAGGATCTAAACTCATTAGACACATCATCATGGGCTCATCCACCTACACATCCACTAATGTGATCTATGCCATCAAGTGCCAGCGATGCCCCTCTGCCATGTATATTGGCCAAACTGGACAGTTTCTGTGCCAAAGGATAAATGGATACAAACCAGATGTCAGGAATGGTCACACATAAACCTGGGGAACATTTTAACTTCCCTGGGCATTCAGTAATGGATTTGAAAGTAGCCATCCTTCTACAAAAAATTTCAAAACCTGATTACAAAGGGATACAGCTGAACTGGAATTCATTTGCAAAATCAGCACTATCAATTTAGGATTGAAAAAGGATCTCAACTCGTTAATACACTACAAAGGCAATTTCCTCCCTCTGGATATTCACATCTCCACACCAAATACTGTGAATGAGGCGCTTCCACCCTGACTTGTTTAGCCTCATTAACACAAGAAACTTTTTCCTTATAAAGACCCCTGCTTTTGTTACTTCCATTTCAATTCATCTGATGAGGTGTGTTTTACACATGAGTGCTTATGCCCTAATAAATCCATTAGTCTTTAACGTGTCCCAGGATTTCTCCTTGTTTTTGTGGATACAGGCTAACATAGATTCCCCTCTGAGACTTTTCACCATGCTGTGAAAAGTGAGTTTCACATTGCCTCTTTTCTGTGCTGCTGCTGGCATAGTACTTTCTTCAGAGCTAGGTGGCAGTATATGTACTCATGAGAGGGAAGGGATAAGTGATTACAGACACAAAGAAGGGTGGGTCTGATGAAATAAGTTTGAGAACTGATACGCTAGAAAATTCTATACTATCTACTGATATGGAGAAGATCTGATCCAAAGACTGTCTGATAATCTGTATCTATACACACAAATATCTAACACAAAAAGGAGAGGAGTGTTCTACTCTTTTCTTAAGTTCCCAGATCTCTCAGGGTATATGGCTGTTTTTCCGGAAAAACTACTTACGTCCACACTGCTATTGTGTTCTTTCGATAAGAAAGGCAAAAGAACGGAGGGGTTTTTCTGACAGCGGTAAACCTCTTTTCAAGGAAGAAGCCTTTTTCTGAAAGAGCTCTTTCAGAAAAAGGAGTATGTGGATACGGAACGGGCTTTTTTTTTTTTTTTTTTTCCGAAAGGAGAGGCCTCCAGGAACTAACACAGGTGCCCTGGTGGACACTCCATCCAAACTAATCACAACTCTATAGTTCCTGTCTCCTACCAGCTCTTAAAGCTGCAGGCACCCTGGACAAGCCTTGTGGCAGGAAAGAACAGTGGCCTTGGGAGCAGCATCTGACCACATGGCTCTCCCTGCCACAGACATTGACAACACCTACAGCCCAGCCACAAGTCCCTGAGTCCTCCCTGGCCGTCACAGGGAGCACCACCAGGGCTCCCAGGACCCTGCCAGGGGTAGCGAGTGGTGTGCACCCTCCTGGTTCAGAGTGGAGATCCTGTCCCTCCTTGAGCAGTGGGGGAAGGAGAAGACCCTGCAGGATCTCCGCTCCTGGCACCGAAATGCCGATATCTATGGGCACCTGGCCAAGGCCCTGGTGCAGTGGGGACCCCTTCCCCCAGACCTTAGAACAGGTACGGCAGTGGTCCCCAACCTTTTGGGGCTGCCGGGCACCCGGGGGAGGGGCTACTCACGTGCCAGGCACCTGGGGGAGGGGCCACTCACGCATCCGGGGGCGGGGCCACCCATATGGTGTGTGCCTGGTGCTGGCGCCAGCCATGCGCCACACTCCCAGGGCTGGCGCTGCTCCTGTGCCGCGCGCCCAGGGGTGGGGCTGCCCATACACCGTGCACCGGGGCCAGAACAGCCCATGTGCCGCACGCCTAGGGGTGGGGCTGCCACCGCCCACATGCTGCATGCCTGGGGCCAGCGCCACTCCTGTGCTGCGCGCCCAGGGCCGGTGCCACCCTTGTGCTGCGTGCCCAGGGGCCGGCACAGCCCTTGCACCGCACACCCAGGGGCAGGGCCACCCAAACGCTGCGCACCCAGGGGCAGGGCTGCCCATGTGCTGTGCGCCCGGGGCCAATGCTGCCTATACGCCGTGCACCCAGGAGGCCGGCACTGCCCATGCGCCATGTGCCCAGGGGTGGGGCCGGCCCTGTTCACTCAGTGGGCGCACAGAAATGGCCCGGCGGGCATCATGGCGCCCGCAGGCACCATGTTGGGGACCACTGAGGTATGGAGTAAAGTCAAAGACCTCCACCAGGGCTATGCCAGGGCCAGGGAGTGGAGCTCTACCTCCAGGGCAGGACCCCACTCCTGCCCCTATTACCAGGAGCTCCATCAGATCCTGGGGGGTGGGTAAGCCCTTTCCCCACCCGTGATGGTGGACTCAGGGCTTGAAACACCCGTCATCACCCACTCGCAGCTCACTGAGGAGGAGGAGGAAGAGGACAAGCGACAGCAGAGGTAGGACGAGGAGGATACAGCCAGCACCGTGATAGGGAATAGCCAGCATGGGTTTGTGAAGAACAAGTCATGCCAAACTAATCTGATAGCTTTCTTTGATAAGATAACGAGCCTTGTGGATAAGGGAGAAGCGGTGGATGTCATATACCTAGACTTTAGTAAGGCATTTGATACGGTCTCGCATGATATTCTTATTGATAAACTAGGCGAATATAACTTAGATAGGGCCACGATAAGGTGGGTGCATAATTGGCTGGATAACCGTAGTCAGAGAGTTGTTGTTAACGGTTCTAAATCCTGCTGGAAAGGATAACAAGTGGAGTTCCTCAAGGGTCTGTTTTGGGACCCGTACTGTTCAATATCTTCATCAATGATGTAGATATTGGGATAGAGAGTACGCTTATTAAGTTTGCAGATGATACCAAACTGGGTGGGGTTGCAACTTCTTTGGAGGATAGGGACATAATTCAAAATGACCTTAGCAAGTTAGAGAAATGGTCAGAAGTAAACAGGATGAGGTTTAATAAAGAGAAATGCAAAGTGCTCCACTTAGGAAGGAACAATCAGTTCCATACATACAAGATGGGAAGCGACTGTCTAGGAAGGAGCATGGCGGAAAGGGATCTAGGGGTCATAGTGGACCACAAGTTGAATATGAGCCAACAGTGTGATGCTGTTGCAAAAAAAGCAAATATGATTCTAGGTTGTATCAACAGGTGTGTTGTAAGCAAAACTCGTGAAGTCATTCTGCCGCTCTACTCTGCACTAGTTAGGCCTCAGCTGGAGTACTGTGTCCAGTTCTGGGCGCCACATTTCAAGAAAGATGTGGAGAAATTGGAAAGGGTACAGAGAAGAGCGACAAGAATGATTAAAGGTTTAGAGAACATGACCTATGAAGCCAGGCTTCATGAACTGGGCTTGTTTAGTTTGGAAAAAAGAAGATTAAGGGGGGACATGATAGCGGTTTTCAAATATCTAAAAGGGTGTCACAAGGAGGAAGGCGAAAATTTGTTCCTCTTGGTTTCTGAGGACAGGACAAGGAGTAATGGGCTTAAAGTGCAGCAGGGGAGGTTTAGATTGGACATTAGGAAAAAATTCCTAACTGTCAGGGTGGTCAAATATTGGAATAAATTGCCAAGGGAGGTGGTGGAATCTCCCTCTCTGGAGATATTTAAGAACAGGTTAGATAGACATCTGTCAGGGATGGTGTAGACGGAGCTTGATCCTGCCTTGAGGGCGGGGGGCTGGACTCGATGACCTCTCGAGGTCCCTTCCAGTCCTATTATTCTATGATTCTATGACCCTGGAGCCAGTACTCTGGTCTTGGACGTGTCTCAGGCATCCTCTGATGGCAAGAAGGGATCATCAGGTGAGTGCTCTCAATTTTCCAAACGCACAGGGTGGGGGAGGCGGGAGAAGAAGGGATTGGGTGAGGTTGTCGCTTGGCCTTCTTGGCCTGGACATCGTACTGCAGTCGGTGCATGTGGCAGCACGTGCAGCACTAGTCTGTGCCACGCGGCCTCAGGAGGCAGCCCCAGAGCACCCCTGGGATCCTGCTCACAGGCTCAGGGGAGGCCACACACATGTCTGACCCCAGGGGATGGCGGGGACAACCTCCCACCACCACTCACCGCTGGAAGCAGGCTGGGCACAAAGGTTCATGCACGACCATACACACCAAGGAGCACCGCACACAGCACACAGGCATGCTTGTCCGTACGAGGCACCACCCGCTCCCGCAGACAGCGCTGCCAGGTGCAGGTGTGTGTGCGGATCCAAGGGAGGGCAAGGCTGCTCCAGGCTCCTCTTGCACCCCTGGGATCCCACAGTGGCCGGACACTTCCCTTGCCTGCTTGTTCATGGGTGGGGAAAGCAGGCAGCATGGTCCCCTGGGCACCTCGGAGCCCCTGTGAGGCAGGGCCTGCTGTGTACACCTCACATGGCCTTGCTCCTGGGACCTCCCCATCCTCTAGATTGATGACTGTTGCTTGCTGCTCACAGCCTCAGGGACACTGTCTGCATGAAGGACTGACCACCTCTCCACAGCTGGACCAGCCATTGCTGAGGGGCGATCACCACCATCCAAGGCAGCAGCCCAACCCCGGGGGACCCAAAAATGCACAAGGGTCCATGAGGACCTGATGAGGCAGCCTGTGGGCCTCCTGCACGACATGCAGCAGACCCTGGTGCAGAAGGTCCAGGAGGACACTGAGTGGCAGAGCTGCAAGTGGGAGCATCTCATGCGGCACGGTGGCAACATGTGTGACGTCATGTGGGAAACGATGGCACACGTGGCTGCTATCCCTGCTCCTGCCTCCCACCCTCCTGCTATGGCCATTCCCCTTCCCCCTGCCCCCCAAGCAATGCCTCTGCTCCCCCCGGCTATGTCTCTGTGTCCTCCGCAAGTGATGCCTAAGCTCCCTCCCTCTGCCTCCCCACCATCCCTGACCCCGCTTCATTCCCCCCTCCTGCCCACCCCTCTGTTGTCCCAGGTCCCACCCAGCCCCAAGTTCACTGAGCTCCCTGGACCTGAGGTGGCATATCCAGCCATCCCCCACACCACTCCCAGCCCTGAACCCTCCTCTTCCCTTCCTCCCTCTAGGTTCTCAACATCCCTCCCCTCTCCAGGTTCTCAGCCCCCCTCCTCCCCAGTTTATTTTATTGAAAGAAAAATACAAAGTTAGTTTTGTTGAAATCAAAACAGGTATGTTTATTCAGCACTCAGGGAAGGGGGGGAAGGAAGGGGTTGTGGTGGGAAAGGGATATTGGAGCAAGGCCCAGACCCCTAGTGTGGAGGCCCTGGGGAGAGTTACTGGGGTCCTTGAGAGAAACTCTTCCTCAGATCTTCCCAGATGCACACCCCCAACTGATGGGCCTGGTGGATGGCAGCTGTCCACAACTGCTCAAAGGCCCCCCCTTTGCAGGTGGCCTCTGTCCTCCACTCCAGTAGGAAGGCCTCTCCCTTCCTTTCCACAATGTTGTGCAGGACACAATACGCTGATACCACCTTGGGGATGTTGTGCTCCCCGACCCGAACCAAGCTTTGAGGTGGCTGAA
This sequence comes from Pelodiscus sinensis, assembly GCF_049634645.1. Taxonomy (NCBI): domain Eukaryota; kingdom Metazoa; phylum Chordata; order Testudines; family Trionychidae; genus Pelodiscus; species Pelodiscus sinensis. The sequence goes on along the minus strand of NC_134714.1, from coordinate 124,503,827 downwards.
AGGAGGGTCAGGGCACAACAGGGAGGCAAGATCAAATCAGTATCTTAGATGCCTATATACAAATGCAAGAAGTATGGGTAATAAGCAGGAAGAACTGGAATTGCTAACAAATAAATACAACTATGATATCATTGGTATTACAGAAACCTGGTGGGATGGGACGCATGATTGGAATGTTGGTATGGAAGGGTACGGCAAAAGACCAGCTTGGCTTAACAAGGAGATCTTGCATGATCTCAAAATAAAAAAGGAGTCATATAAAAAATGGAAACTAGGACAAATAACAAAGGATGAATATAGGCAAGCAACACGGGAATGCAGGGGCAAGATTAGGAAGGCAAAGGCACAAAATGAGATCAAACTAGCTACAGGCATAAAGGGAAACAAGAAGACCTTTTATAAATACATTAAAAGCAAGAGGAAGACCAAGGACAGGGTAGGCCCACTGCTTAGTGAGGAGGGAGAAGCAGTAACAGGAAACTTGGAAATAGCAGAGATGCTCAATGACTTCTTTGTTTCGGTCTTCACCGAGAAGTCTGGAGGTGTGCCTAACGTAGTGAATACAAGCAGAGAGAGGGTAAGTTTAGAAGATAGGATACACAAAGAACAAGTTAAAAATCACTTAGGAAAGTTAGATGTCAGCAAGTCACCAGGTCCTGATGAAATGCATCCCAGGATACTCAAGGAGCTGATAGAGGAGGTATCTGAGCCTTTAGCTATGATTTTTGAAAAATCATGGCAGACAGGGGAGATTCCAGAAGATTGGAAAAGGGCAAATAATGTGCCCATCTATAAAAAGGGGAATAAGAACAACCCAGGAAACTACAGACCGGTCAGTTTAACGTCTGTCCCAGGGAAGATAATGGAGCAGGTAATTAAGGAAATCATATGCAAACACTTGGAAGGTAATAAATTATTCTATGATTCTATGATTCTACCCAGGGGAAGGCAGAGGAACGCTAGGTTTTATACTTTGCCCTCAAACTCTAGTGACAGCAAACAAGGAAAAAACACATTGACTGGCCAGGTAAATGTGGCTACAGCCCTCTTCCTCCAAAATGCTCCTCTTGGCCACATACACTCACCCCTGCACTCTCACCTCCTGCTCTGACTCTCTCCTATCTCCCTGCCTTGTGCCCTTTGCCCTAAATCCTGCACTTCCTACATCCCCAATGTCCTGAGCCACCCCCAGTTCTTTGTCCTGAGCCCCTCCTCCTACCCACTTTCCTGAGCCTCTCATATACCCTAACTCTTGACTCCTGTATTCCCATCTCCTGCCCAAACTCCTGCACCCCCTGCATTCCCCAACCTTCTGCCCTGAGTCCCCTGCACTCCACCCCACATCTACATTTCTTACAGGTACTGTTGTATGACCAACTCCCCACCCCCACCTAAAGGAACCTTCAAGGCAGACTGGGTTGTGATCAGACAGTACTTGTAAGAAGTTTCACCCCTGGAAGAGGTGATCTGGATTTTCCCAGTGATATATATTTTCATTGGAATATTTGGTTTTCTCCAAATTGAAACTTTCCACAGGAAAAGGTTAATTTTTGCAAAGCTCTTTTGACTGTATTGTTGTCATCAGAAAAATCAAATGAAAACATTTTATTTCAGGTCAGATCAATGTTAATCATTGTGTCTGTCTGAACGGCTGCAATTCCCTATGTAGTTGTAGTTTGGGTCTGTCATTTCTCCAATTCTCATTTATAGGCTGCATTCCACTTCCAGTGTACGTCATCCATGATGAGCCTGCACTGCAGAGCTCAGTCACAAGAATAGACCAGTGCATCATGGGAGACAGTCAGGTGATGGTATTAATGCAATTGGCACCATGGGTATGTCTAGACTACAGTCTTTTGTTGGGAGAGGCTTTGTTGACAGATACTGTCGACAAAGCTTCTGTCAACAAAGAACGTCTAGACTATATCCAGTTCTGTCGACAAAGCAAGCCACTTTGTCAACATGAGAGTGTAGACGCAAAGGACAGTGTAGATGCAATAACGCCTTCTGTCGACAGAAATCTGTCGACAAAAGGCGTTATTCCTCGTAGAATGAGGTTTACTGTCGTCGACAAAACTGCCGAGTTCTGTCAACATTGTCGACAGAACTTGGCAGTAGTGTAGATGCAGGTATAGTTTAGTCGAAGTCCACAAAACCCTGTAGTCTAGACATACCCCACAGGAGGCAGGTGGGATGCCAAGAGACACAACAGGAGCTCTAAAAGAAACATTCAGTAATGTCAAGATGAGCTGGAACACTGCTGTTTCGATGCAGTAATATTGATGTTTCATTTACATGAAAAATGCAGGACCAAAACTTTTCAACATTCTCAAATCAATTTTTTCCTGAATATTTTTGTATGTGAAAATCTTTACTATTTTATCCTCTGCAATTTGTGATATAAAAGCATATCAAAATAGTAAAAATTTCCCAAAGACAGAAAATAGAGTTTAGAACTAAATAAAATTGTGCATATAAAATACTTTCCTCTAAAATCTCACTCTTCAGAAGACAGAACACTCAAAATGCAAAACTCTTCATCTGAAAACCAAAACATTTTTTTTGCTTTTTGTGAATGCTTTTCTAGCAAATGTGAGGATTTTTTTTTTTGAGAAAGGGGAGTGGGAAACTTTTTCTAAACATCTTTAGTTGAAATATTTTCAGCCAATTAGAAGAATTTTGTTTTGACTCATGAAATCTTTACAAAACATCTATTTCAAAAAACAAATTTGATTTTCATAACATTCATAAAATAATACAAGTTGCAGGTGGATTAATCACTCCCATTGTGTACTGCACATCATAGCAGTTTTTTCAATGTTTTTCTCATCTGTCTTCCTCAAATGTTTACAACCATTATTGGTAGCAGCTCTCTTTTCAGGTTTGTTCTAGTCTAAGTCTACAAAGTTGCCAATAGTTATGGCGCATAAGGTCAGATTCTGTTTAAGGGGGTCTTCAAAACATCTCTTTGATCATCCCTCTTGCACTTTCTGGGTTTCAGCACAGAAAGACTAGCTGCCATTAAAATCTTTGGTCTGTGCCCATGGCATCTATGTGGAACATATAATTACGCTTAGTACTGGTTACTAGGCAGTGGTGCTGAAGTAGGTTCTGGCTCTCAGACTGTTGCTGGAAGCCCTTGGTCAGCATCTCTCAATCTGCCTCTGGTTGCTGATGGGCTTCCAGGACCTCCAACTGAACATGCACCAGGTTGCGTTTCTGCTATTGATGAGAAATCACACAAGAGCCATGTTGTGGGCTTATCCCAGCCATGCCCACTGCCACTGGTAAAATGCGGAGCCACTTTGCTTCTGCTGTTGTGGGCAAAGTTTAACTTGTGTCTGCTGCTGCATCACTGCACTCCAACTCTCCATCTCTGCTACTCCTTTTGCTGGATCCCCTTGTTCCTGCTCTGGTCACTTTTAGCAACATCATGAGCTGCTTCAGGGGCCTTCTTTGCTTCCTTGTTTGCCCCCCAATCCCAGCTACTCTCCAGGGCCCATGTCTGGACTCAGGATTGGAGATGACACCCCATGAGCTGCAATCCCCAAAAAATTCTTGTCATCCTGGATGTTCAACCAGTATGATCTGCCAGGGTTTAGTGTTCTACTTCCCTTCCCTTCCCTCCCTTCCTCCCTCGCTCAATCTGCATGGGTTTGTTAAAGCCAAGGGCTGCTATGTGAGTGGCTTCAGCTGCAATGTAGCTTGCCTCTGCTGCAGTCCCTAGGAACGATACTTTCCTCATATCCACCCGCCTCTCCCTCCCTCTCTCCTCCTCCTCCTCCTGCCATGTCCCTTCAACCCCAGGGATTTGTACTGCTCCTCTCTGGTTCCTCTCCCCTCTATTTTATCTAGTTCTCTTTCATGAATCCATCCTTGTTCTGTCTGTGTCATTCGCTATAGAGCCCTGAGTCCTTATGCATCTGGCATTGTCCTGTGTAGTTTGGGCCTTGTGCAATTGGGTCTCTGGATGTGGAGCATCTAGCCGAGGGCGTGAACTGGCACTTTGTGAGTTAGTTCCCTGTCTCTTGGGATAGGAACAGCATGTTTCTGGGAACATGGGAGCCCGGCTAGAACTTTCAGAATGAGCTGCTGTACACTTAACCACACCCTCTTCTCTCCTTTGGTTTCATTCTCCTCCAGACCCCTGATGTACGACTAACATCCACCCACCTTCATTCTTTAAATAACACTCTGAGCTTCCAGAGGAGCACAAAGGAAATCCTTGTAGCTGCCCAGCCTGCCAGATTTGGCAGCACAGACTTTGGAAAACATAATCTCTTAGGCTGTGTCTACACTGGCAAGTTATTCCAGAAAATCAGCCGCTTTTCCGGAAAAGCTTGCCAGCTGTCTACACTGGCCGCTTGAATTTCTGGAAAAGCACTGACGATCTAATGTAAAATCATCAGTGCTTTTCCGGAAAAACTATGCTGTTCCTGTTTGGGCAAAAGTATTTTTCCAGAAAACTGTTCCAGAAAAGGGCCAGTGTAGACAGCACGGTAGTGTTTTCCACAAAAAAGCCCCGATCACGAAAATGACGGCCTTTTTTCAAAAAAACTTCCCCTGCATCTAGACTGCTGCCTCATTCTTTTGAAAGAAAATCAAAAGAACGCAGCAGTTTTTTCGACCATAGAAAACCTCGTTTTACGAGGAAGAACACCTTTTTTTGAAAGTGCTCTTTTGAAAAAAGGTGCTATATAATGCAAACTGTGCTTTTCTCGAAAGAGAGCATTCAGACTGCCTGGGTGCTCTCTTTCGAAAAAGCGGCTTGCTTTTTCGAAAGTACTGGTTGTAGTCTAGACGCTCTTTTTTGACAGAGCTTTTTCGAAAGTATCTTTCAGAAAAGCTTCTTTCAAAAGAGGCTTGTAGTCTAGATGTAACCTCTGAAAGGAACCTTAATAATGTAACAGGTGTTAAGTGTGAATTGATTTTCCTTTAAAGCACGGTGTCAAACATCTGGCCCATATGATGTATTTCTGTTTCGGCATCACATAATCAGATTCTACAGTCTAAGCTTTCTTAATTAACTTTTGAAAAGTTCCTTTCTTAGACTGATAGGCTATGTCTAGACTATGCTAGACTTTCAAAAGAGGATATGCAAATTCAGCGGGAATTTGCATATCTTCTTTCGAGCTCACTTTTGAAAGTTAAAGCAATCTAGATGCGGATTTGTTGGCAAACCACCTCCCTCCCATTTGCCGGAAGCCGCATAAACCTCATTTTTTAAGGAAAAGTGGCTTGTCGACAAACAGGAGGGTTTGCCAACAAAACTGTGTCTAGATTACTTTCATTTTTGAAAGTGCTGCTTTCGAAAGTGAGCTCAAAAGAAGATATGCAAATTCCTATGGAATTTGCATGTCCTCTTTTGAAAGTCTAGCATAGTCTAGACGTACCCTCAGTGTGATAGTCTGTTACCCTGATGTTCACCCATTTACAAAAATACCAGGGACTCCAAAATATCTCAGATTCTCTTACAGTACCTGGGAACTCCCCAAGAAGTGAGTCATATTCTCTCATGTACAAATTCAGGGCTCTTTTTCCTCCCAGACACTGAGAGCTTGTGACCATCTATATCCCTGTATTCATTCCTCTGAAGGAATATGATGATTTTTCTACAGAGTATTCCTTGTGCGATATCCTTTGAAAACTCATAATTTGCCCTGATAAAATATGTGTGGCAATATGTCATATAAAGTTATAAGATTCCTTTGTATGATATTACTAACATAAGTTCCAAGTCCTAGGAAGAGCCACAAGCCAGTTTCTTGAAGACCAAAGAATGCTGATGCTTCAGCCAGATGCCAATGAAATCAAATGCATCATCACTTTGTTAAATGGCCACTCTTCAGCAAGAAAGAGGATGTGGGTGAAAATGTACATCTTGACAAAGAAGGAGGTTGGGGTTCCTTTCTACACAGACTTTCTCGTTCCTGAACCTCAGCAGGTGATGTTTTTTGAAGAATAGAAAGAACTATAGGAAAGGAGAACAAACACCCCTTTGTATTCCTCCATTTCTGTCTATCCATGGTATCAACAACACATGAAGAACAAAGGAAGCAGCATTAGACAGGGTGAAGGATCCTGAGTTAAAGAAATTCAGCTAATAAGGAGTGAGACTTTGCTTTGAATTCACTTAGCTTGTTTGGTTTGGCATGAGCTCTACTTTACTTTTATTTTCTTGTAACCAATTCTGATATTTATGCCTCATTACTTGTAATCCCTAAATCAATCTTTCTGTGGTTAATAAACTCAGTTTATAGTTCTATCTGAGCCAATATGTTTGAGCTGAGATAACAGGATCTGTGCATAACATTTTCCTTTGATGAAATGATGGACTTTCTATGAGCTTGTATTGTCTAGTAGAGTGCTGAGCAGTACATGTCACACATTTCTAAGGAACTGGGAATTTGCTGGTGTCACTGTACAATACAGTTCATGAGTCACTGGCAGACCATTAATGTAAGGTAGCTGGGAGTGATTTTGCATGCTGATGGCTGTGTGTGAGCAGCATGTGGAGTGGTAGTTCTCACAACAAAGCATTGTAAAGGGCATCCCAGGCAGGATCTCTGAGGGGGGACTTAGCTGTTCAGCAGACCAGACTGTATGCTGGGCACAGACCAAATTGTACCCTGGTTATTGTCATACGCACACACTATGAGTTGGTTGTGTGTGGAGCACGCCAGGCTAAAGACTGCACCGGTGCTTCCCTTCCCCTCCCCTAAATGAAAAGCATCTGCTGGCATTGGGATTAGAAGGAAGGGCAGTGACAATGGACTCTGGAAGGCAGCTGGGATTGTGAACTCTTTGGATGGGGAGTATCTTGAATGGGAGAGAGACAAGGTAGGAGATGGATTTGCTCTGTGCTTGGTCTCACCTTGGAGGTGGGGAATTGTTGGAGTCTTTTTTGGGTGAGGGGAGGGCATGGGAGAAGAATGGGAGGGGGGTATGGCCCAGGGATGGGAAAGCAATGGTCTTGTAATCTTCATTTTCACTCTCTTAGGGCAGGAGGAAGGGGAAAGGGATCGAAGTGCTCAGGCATCTAGTGGGGAATAACCATTTTGTTCCAATTGCTCAGTCACTGCCTGTTATATATTTTCTCATTGTTTACGTATTTTTGAACTTGGGCTTTTTGTTGTGTTACACAATTCCATGGCTATTAAGTCAGTGTTTCCTGTATCCATCTCCAACCTCTGATTATCCAAGGCTATGTCTACACTATAGCCTTCTTCCACAAAGAAGAATATCACCGTGGAATATCACCGTGCTTCATTTTCATAATTAATTAGCAGCCGCTTTTGTGCAAGAGGCTTTTGCACAAAAGGAGCTGTGTAAATGGCTCGGTTTTGTGCAAAACCCCTCTCTTGCGCAAGAGCTGTACTTCCTAATTTTTTCAGGAAGAATGGCTCTTACTCAAGAGGGGTTTTTTGCACAAAAAGGAGCCATCTACACAGCTCCTTTTTGTGCAAAAGCCTCTTGTGCAAAAGCAGCTGCTAATTAATTATGCAAATGAAGCGTGACGATCTTCCACTCTGCACTTGATTTGCAAAAGTTTTTGAGGAAGAAGGCTACAGTGTAGATGTAGCCCAAGATGTACATTTGTGTCAGCATTATGTATCAAGATATAATGCTGCACTTTTGTGTTTGTGCTAACGCACAAGAATTCTCCCATTTTCCAGAGCTAGGTGATTTCTCAGGCATGTTTCATAGATGTATTTTCCAGGATCCAGTTGCTGTTCCATTACAGTCAGTGCGCTAGTACTGGTAAAGTGACAGTTTGGCTGGCTAGTGTGCATGCATGCTCACGCATACACTGTTTTTTCCCTATTCTTAGGGTGCACACAGCTTTTTCAGAAGGGTGAGGTGCATGTATACAAAAGAGCCTGAACATCCAGATGAGAGTGACAAACAGAGGAGCATGACAGAGGGGTGGTGAAGGACATGGCTGATCACTTGGCTTTTTTCAGAACTCTTAGCAGGAGTCCCAGACAGATGCTGCTGCTCTAGGTAGGTCTGATATAGCGAACGCATTCTCCTCATGGCCACTGACTTGCTGACCTGGATACAACACACTTGGAGGCTACACTAACAATCAAAATACCTCCTAACACAAAGATTATGAGCTTGAGTGACACACAGCAGCCACGTCTAAACAGTGGTAAACGCCATGTGGCACAGCCGCAGCTGTTTTGGATCGTCTGACTTGGATTTGCGGAGTTCAGGCTGCAGTGCTACAAAATGCTGGGTAAATTCTAGGCCTCAGGCTAGAACTTTCAATCCTCGATGTTATGGCTATACGGCAGTGTCACAGGGTGCCTTGGTCATGTCCTCATGTCCCCCCCCCTTCTGCCTCTGTGTCCTTACATCTCCTTGACCGCCCCTCCTAATCAGGCGTGTGTTTATTGACCGGTTCGTTCCTATGGTTACCCCCAAGAGGGGTGTGAGGGGGGCCCGGGCCCACCCTCTCTCCAGGCCCCAGCCCAGGGCCCTAAGGTGAGGGAAAATATCCGCTTTCCCCTCACCTGGCTGATGGGGCTACGTGCCACAACTCATCAGCCCTCAGGCCTCCTAATTACTCCTGCCCTGGGCTACTTCCTCACCCCCATGCACCCAAGCATTCCGTATGTTTCTTGCCTGAGGCCTGGGCACTCCTCATCCATGTCTCCCACTGACCTCCATCCGAAGGTCCCTGCCACTCTTATGAGACCAAGGGCGCCTCTCTTTTCCCCCCCGGGGCTCGAACGCGCCCTCCCCCAGTACACCTGCGCCAGCATCTTTTGAATCTGCTCCTCCCCCGCCCCTGCAGGCTCTACCCCCAACGCCCTCTGCTTGTGGTGGAGCCTCACCCGGCGAATCAGCTGGCACCAGAACTGGCTTTCCACTGTATCAAGAGGATCTAATGTTGGCAGCATCCTCCAATTGCTCACCTCAGTGCTCACCGAAGATTCTGTTCAAGGCCTCTTCAGATTCTTCCTTGTTTTTGCAGACCCTGGACAGGCTCCAGACATACTGCAGCATAAAGCACAAGCTGTTGGCTATAATTGCCATCGGACTTTGCTGCTGAACAGGTTCCGTGCTGGTTTCCATGGGTATCCTGCTATGGCATCTGCAGGGAAAACCAGGGGAAAAAAGATGCAAAAATATTTTGCTGTTGCGTTCAAGGAGGGGCGGGGGAGGAGGAGATGAGTGCATTATGGGATGCTGACGACATGTACCCAGAACACCTGCTGCAATGCTTGGGTCCCCATGGGCACTGGGAGCCTTACCCAGAGTGCAAAGTGGTGACGGGAACTGTGGGATAGTTCAGTGCATTGCTGTCAAAGTCAGTGTTAACCACCCTACTGGGGACACACTACATCGAACTATTGTGCACAGTAGAGACATGCACCTTCGACTTTACAAAACTGGGTGCAAAATTCAATCTTATCTCCTAGTGTAGACAAGGCCTCCGTGTGTATCCAGCTACTGGGCTTTGAAGTTTCCTAGTACACTTTGATCTACTCCACTTTGCAATAAGAGTAGATCAAAAGGCATTAGGGTACTTTCAGTCTGCAGTGGCAAGGTCCACCTGGACAGGTAGTGCCTGGTAGGCTAGCTCCAGGTAGATTTACACCTTTGCTTATCACATACTGACTGGTCACCTAGGCCAGTGGTTTTCAAACTACAGGTTGCAACCCAGTACTGGGTAGTGGGATGTCGGGCTTTGGGTCTCATTGCTGCAGGGGGATCAGGTGACCAGTGTGGGTGCTAAGGCCTGTCCTGGCACTGCAGACTGTGCTGCGCCCTGGAAGTGGCCAACAGAAGGCCTGGCTCCTCGGTGTGTTAAAGGAGAGGGGAGAGAGCACACAGCGTTCTGTGCACTGCCCCTGCTCTGCACACTAGCTCTGTACTTCCATTGGCTGGGAACATGCTGCTGGCTGCTTTTGGGGCAGGAGAGGCAAGAAATCTGCTTTAGCTCTCCCTTTGCATGTCTGACCAGGAGCTGCTCAAATTAAATCCCTTCTGCTCCAGCCCTAACTTCCTCTGCCCAAAGTCAGAGCCCCCCTCCTACACTCCAAAGCTCTCATCCTCCACCCCACCCTGGAGCCCGCACTCTAGTCAAATTACATTGGGCACCAACAATTTCCTTCAGCTGGGTCACGAGAAAAAAAAGTTAGACGACCCCGGCTCTAGGCAAACCCTGGCGTCCAAGTTTTAAGACTTGAGATGACGTGTGTGAGGGTGGTAAATCTGTGGCTGAAGTAGATCAGAGTATTTTATGGAACTAGTTGATCTCTTTTAAATATATCCATCGATATTGCTACTGAAGCCGTGAATTCCTGGGTATATGCTAGATGTTTCTTAAGGCTGTTTTGTGGCTGTCCTGTCTCTTATTGCACTGTTTTGTGTGAGGAGTAAGATTGGAAGACAGTATTTTCTATAACCAGAAAAAAGGAAGAGAATTAAGGCGAATTCAGTGTGGAGAGAAAGACAGGAAGCGACTTTCAATTATTTTTAGAAAGTGAAACAAAACTTCTTGACTTTTGCCACCTTGTGCAAATTGTTTGCTCGTTCCGAGATGAAGAGAAATTTATCATAATTCAAATTGAACAAACTCTCTTCAGTGCTGCCTGGTACTGCCTGGTAAGTTAAACGGGGAATGTTTTACTTGGTTACTGCCTGGTCCAATTGGGTTTTGCCTTTTAAAGGACAGAATTGGGTTGTGCTCACGGAAGTTCATGTTACTGTCTATATTTTTGTTAGTCTCTAAGGTGCCGCAGGACCATTCGTTGTTTTTTCAGGGTTTTTTTCAGTTACAGGCTAACATGGCTGCCCCTCTGAGACTTACAGTCCTCTCTCCTGTGAGGAGTGAAGAACATGGGGAAGGTGCAGCTCTCTTGTGCAGCGGTTCTTGAACTATGGGCAGAACTTCCATGGGAGGCGTGGGAATGTGCGAAGGGAGGCGTGAGCTGTGGGGTAGAGCGGGGAGGGGAGCTGGTGTGTTTTTTAAGAGCTCTGTCTGTCAGCCCCAGGTGGCTGTGGCTGGTGCAGAAGGGCTGTGCAAACTTGGAAAGTAGTTATAAAGCAGACAGCTGGAGCCTCACTGCCTAGGCTGGGACTCTCCTTCCCCACCCCACCCCCACCTCAATCCCTCACCAGGAAGCAGCTGGGCTCAGACCTTCCTCCTCTCCACCATAGTCCCTCAGCTGTAGGCAGTGGAGTCTTTGCTGTGAGCCCCAGGATGGCAGCAGCAGGGCAGAAATAAGAGCAGCATTGGGATGCTAAATCTGCTGTGAACAGGGATATTGATGAATATAATTTTTTGCATTGCTTCTGTCATGGCTCCTTCTCCACTCTGGCATGATAAATGCAGAAATGGGGGCCAGCAAGTGTACCTCAAAACCTTATCTACCAGGCTTTGGTATAAAACTTCCCCCCAAAATCTTAAAACCTAGATTTTGGGAATAAAACTTCCACTGCCACCACCCAAATTAATTAAAAAAAACCCAGGGGAGAGACCATTAGGGAAAAATCTCACCCCTAAAGTAAAAAACAGGACACCACCATTAACCAATACCATGTGCAGGACACTGCACTTGTCCTTGTTGAACCTCATCAGATTTCTTTTGGCTCAATCCTCCAATTTGTGTAAGTCACTCTGGACCCTATCCCTGCCCTACAAGGTATCTACCTCTCCCTCGGTTTAGTGTTATCCTCCCCAATCCATTATCCAGACCATTAATGAAGATGTTGAACAAAAGTGGCCCCCGGACCAGCCTCTGGGTGTGGATAAATCTCTATAATATTATCATTCTCATGTAACTTTGTATTAAGATCTTGTCCTTTTAGACATATCTCTGTTAAGTGTTCTTATAGAATCTCTCTAACATTTCTCCTATAACTTTGTATTAAGAGAAACTTTCCTTTTTACATATATAGATCTTGTAAGAAAAAAATGTCTTTTGAACTCTCCCCTTTCCTTGATTGCCCTGTTGAAATGAATGAGGTATGAATGGAGAATGAAAGGTGAGCACCTCCAGCAGCAGTTGCAAGGGTGGAGAGGGGCTGGGAGCCAGATCCAAGACAATACCTGTAAAGTGAACTCATTAAGAAGACTGGACATACAGACCCCTTGGGAGTCCAGCAGCAAGTGCCTGCCCTTGGAAGAACTCCCTTTGAAGCAGCAGTACTAATTGGCTGCATGAGAGGGATAAATATGAGGCATCTTGCAGAGGGACCCGGGGTTTTCGTCTTGTCAACATGGGACCATCGATCTGGATCGGCAGAAGCCCGGCTCCAGCCCTCCCCCATCTAACTCACCTGGCCGGTGCAGTTAGGGGGAACAACTTTTGGTAACAAGAAGACAGAGTGTGCTTGTGTGTGTGTGAGTGCATGAGTGTAATGTGTCATATGCATATGATAAGTATTGATTGATCTATGTATGTTCAATAAATGTGGCATGTTGCCTTATCCCCCTGAAAAAGATCCCGGGTGCTTCTTTTAAGCACAACATGGGGTATTCTGCTCGATACTGGCTGCCAAATAGCCATCAAGCTATTGAGTATACCCACAAGGCAAGCTGCAAGCAGGAATAAAAACCAGATGAAAAGTGTGTGTGTGTTAGTACTAAGATGAATGAAAAAAACATGAGGGCTACTACCGAAATTCAGAGCGCTCTGAAGTTCAGCTTTAACCAGAAATGTTTTACATTTTCTTTACTGTAGAAATGACCTTTGAGCAAAGTGTTTTGGCTTTCTAGATGCTCTGGGTGCCTGTGTGTGAGCACTGAGAAGACGGGGAGAACCATTTAACTGAGGATTTTACCAGCGGTTGTTTCCCATAGCTGTCTGGCTCACGGTAAATGCATCATTACCTGGGGAGAAGCTACTTGTAATCAGAACAGGTTACAGCTTATACAGTTGTGAGACCTGCCAGAATTGGCCTGAGTCAGTATTTCAGAAGTTACAGTTGCTGCCCTTCATCTTGCAGCTCTGATACCCAAAATCCGCTGAGAATGTGCAAAGCTAACAGTGGGTCTCAGCACACAGGCCCTCGTGCTCCAGGACGGTGATGTACAGATTCTGGTCTGTATTTGGTTGTTTTCTGAAATATTTTAATTGGGAAGAGAGGCCTGCTTTTGTGTTCTCAAATCCATTGGGATGATACATAGTATTACTATCATATCACCTCCTACCTCTTCAACAGATTTTGCAGACATTCACTCCTGAGAGTCCTTTGTGAGGCAAATCACCGAGAAATTATGAACCTGGACATTGTATTTCTTTCTCCTATGTAGAAAATATTGCAATTATTCCATATTAATTATTAATAGCAATTTACATTATATTTTAGTTTTGATTCCTGATACCTGGTCATGGAAAACAAAAGTAGAATCAGTGACCTGCTTGTAAGTGCCCTTGACGACCTTTGCCAGGCAGACTTGAAAAGATTTAAAGACAAACTCTCACACTCTGCCTTTGAGGGGAAGCGTCCCATCCCCCGAGGTCTGCTGGAGAACGCTGACAGGATAGATACCAAGAACCTCCTGATGGAATTCTATGGTGGAGCTGCTGCCGTAGAGGTGACCATCAATGTTCTCACTCAGATCAACCTCCGAGAGTCTGCTGCAAAACTCAGAGCAGAAAGTGAGAAAGGTAAGAAACCTAAAGTTGCAAAAGAACCTGCGAGTCTCCCAGAATCTCCCTCAGGGCAGCAGCAACAGGAGCAGAAAGAGGCTGGTGGCAGGAGTGACAAGCTCTGAGTCCCAGCAGGAAGCCAGAGGATACAGAGCAGAGATGCTCAGAGTGGGCCAGAGTCTCTGAAATGTTCCACTCCCTTTTACCACTCAGCTGGCTCAAGGGGAGCAGGGACAGCCTGTAACTCTCTGTCTGAGGAAATCCCCAGTGTGGGGGAGTCCTCAATGGCTGTAGAGCCAAGAGCAGCCCAGAGCCAAGTATCTCGGGGGAGCGGAGGGGTAGAAGTAACCAGGGTGCATCCCCAGCTGCAGCACAGTTTGATGGGGACCAGTAGCAGCAGGCACAAGTTAGAACAGCCTCTAGGCTGCTATAACTTATGCTCGGGCTGGGACAGAGAACCAAGTATCTGTAACTAGAAGCTGATCACAGAGGAGAGCCTGGCCCAGTATGTTATCAACAAACAGCTGACAGGCCCCATAAAACCCTTCTGGGATTCCAAGGAAGAATTTTATCATCGAGGCCATTTTCAAAAATGAAACACAATCAGTGCGATTCAAACCACCAGCAATTTTTCTGTGTCTATATTTGAGACGGGAGAGAGAGGGCACTTTCTTCCCATAACGGAGTGATTAAATAGCGAGCAAACCTGGAGAGCTGCAGTCTCTAAAGTCCCAGGCTGCTTTTTAGTGTCCCACCCAAGTGTGAGAGTCAGTGTCTGTGGGGATCCACTCAAGTGTTGGAGCATGTGCTCTATGATGGTGCCAAATCCAAATGTCATTGGTCATTCCCATTCCTCTCCCCACTATCCCACTGTCCCTGGGACACTCAGCTGGGTTGGTTTTCCCTGGAGTTCCTGGGATGGAACGCTCTAGGGCTGGCAGTGTGGTTCTCCCAGCGGTCTTTAGAATTCACTTCCCTGGACCATCCCCCAGGGTATCTGCACTTTTGCCTTTGAGGCCCTCCTGTGCAGCTTCAGTAAGCTCTATGGCCCACTACTGACAGGGAGAGGGACACTCGAGGGCATGTGTGGCCCCTCACCTCAGCAGGGACTAGGGCCAGCACGAGGCTTTAGGGGAAATGGTGCCTTGGAAGAATTTTTATTTTGATGTTGTTCTGCCAGCTGCATCTATCCAGGGTGCCTCAAGCCCCTACCTTCATCCCGCAGAAGAGGCAGATGGGCTGTTTCAGCAGCCCCACGGGGGCAGACCATAGTTTGCAGGGCCACTGTACACAGGTTTGGGACAGAGCTAGCTCTCTAGTGGGGTTCTCGCCTTTCTCCTTCCCTCTCCTGCTTCTGCTGTGCCCTAACCCTCATCCTACACATCACCCTTCCCCTAGGTGAGAGGGCTCAGAAACAAATCATGGATCCATTCTGCGAGGGAAGGCAGAGCGGAAGATCTTGTGGAAGCCCAGATCTCAGCTCAGGCAGAGGCAGCTTCCCTACTCCCATCTGGAGTGGAGCAGGTGAGAGATGAGCGGGGCAGAGGATGCCTGCTATGTCGGGCTCTGGGTTTCATGGCTCCGACTCACTGTCGGGCTGAGGGAGGCAGCATGTCCTGGAGGGGAGCCGGGATGTTCCGCCACATGCAGCTCCTGCAGACAGGCTGAGTGCCTGGAACACAATAGATCCTCAGCCCTGCACCTCCTGAAGCCCCAGCAGCCAGGCCGGGCAAGGCAGCCCCCATTTGCCACTCCTCACCTTCGACCCCATCAGCTGCATTGCACCCTGGGGAGCCAAAAGCACCACCACTGCTGTGATCGCTGTGCTCTAGGCAATCGCTCTCCCATAAGGCCAGTCAGGCCCACAGTCTCCTCCAGCCACCCTGAGAGCTGCTGCTTCTCGGGGCTGGTCCCGTCTTGCTCTTCACCTGCTGCTTGCCAGGTTGCTGGGCTCCTCCAGCTCTGAGTGCCCCTTCTGCGGCGTGAGGGAAAATCTGGCACACGCCTACCTAGAATGCGCTAGATTGCAGCCCCCTTTTCCGACTCCTCCGGAACCTCTTGCTAAGGGTTCTGGCTGCACTTTCCCCCTCACCTTTTCCTTTATGCATACCCCATCCATGGCTCCACAAATTCAGAGACCTCCTCGTCAACCTCCTCCAGGCCATGGCGAAAGCCGTCATCTATCACACCAGGAGGAGGATGCTGGAACAGGGGGGCTCTGTGACTGTGGGGCCTATTTCTGCTCCTCTCTAGTCTCACACATCCGGGCAGAGTTCCTCTGGGCAGCGTCCACTGGCTCTCTGGACAGCTTCGGGGAGCAGTGGATGCTATCTGGGGTTCTCTGTTCTGGGTCCCCTTCTGATTTCCTCATTTTAAACCTATGACCCACACCCCTTGACGCAGTTTTTCATCATTTGTCCCCCGTAATCAATTGTATTCCAGATCTAGTTGTCCCTCCCACAAGGCTAGGAGAGAGGCCTTTAAAAGTGGATGGATGCCGTATTTCAAATAGTGACTCACTACAGTATGATACTGCCATCTGCTGAGGGTGATTCAATAACAGTGATCATCCACTCCTCAGAATTAATTTTAGTGATTCTACATTGCAGGGAAGACCCTATGTCCAAGAGTCATTAAGTACATAGGTAGCATGTTTTATGCACAATGCTGATATGCCCAGGTCCTGATAGGAGAAAAGGTGACAACACAGCTGGCTTAGTGTCCAAGACATGTACACAAGAAACAAATAATCAACCCAGTGATTACCTGCCAAGATAGTGAAAGAGTAGGCTGAGATTCCCACTGAAGGCAGAGTTAAGGTTATTTGGAACCATGGATTGAAAAGCTTTCACTCTAATTTTTTAAAATATAATTGTATTTGTTTATTTTTGTAACACTAGTGCTGTTTTAAGACTCATATTATCTACAGTGAAGAGATAGATGAGAACACTAGAACCTGGAGATGGTGATAGGGAAAATTCTGACATTCAAGGTAGGAGATTTTGAGGACAGGAATTGGACAAATGATCGGAGCTTCAAGGTTGCTTAGAAATTGGCAGCTCTAGGTTCTGTCCGTTCATCCTCTTTTGTTTTGTCCTTCTCAGGGGAACATTTTGTGAGCCGGCACCGAGTAGAACTGATCCAGCGAGTCTGCATGGTGGACAGTATCATAGACATGCTGCGTGGCACTGTGCTGGATGAAGAGCAATACGAGAGCATCCGAGCTGAGAAAACGAATCCAGAGAAGATGCGGAAGCTGTACGAGTTCATGCCGAGCTGGAACTGGGATTGCAAAGAGCGGCTTTACCAGGCACTGAAGGCCAAGCACAAGTTCCTCATTGCAGAGCTGGAGAGGAAATAAATACAGTCAATAAAATGAGCTCCCCTTGTACCCATGGGTCTGCACCTCAAGTCTTTTCTCTGGGATACGGATGAGACACTGGCAGACCAGGGGCCAGGTCATGCCAAGTCCCAAGCTAATTCACTTGAATCAAACCCTGAGCTAGATTCCTTTCCCCCACAAACTGGGGCAGACTTTAACTTTCCCTCCTTTTCCCCTCCAGAATTCCAGTCTCTTAGGGGTCTGGAACATCCCAGGAAACCATGCGGGAGGGGCAGGCTTGGCTAGCATGGCTGAGGAGTAGTAGTTGGAGAACAGAGTTTTTGGTCAGGTTTTGGAGAGCCTATCCATCCACGCTCCTGAGCTAGATGACTTGAGGAGGGGAAGGTTTCACAGGTTATGCCTAAGGATGGTGTCCTGGAAACATGTAGGGGTTGGGAAATTGATGCTTATGGATTCCCTTTACTTGTAAGGAATGGACATTTAGGAAATGTCTACGCTATGAGATAAAGTTGAATCTACTATGTTTAATCTGGTTATCCAATTTTGTGAAATCAAAGGTCCATGTCTTCACTACGGGAAGAATTGAATATAGTCCAAATAGCGCGTCCCCATTAGGGAATGTACTATCGACTCAGACAGTGAGTTCACCAGGGGTAGCTTTACAGTCTGGGCTATGCTCACAGTGCCTGCTGGGATCCAGTCTCTGGAGAGGGTGGTTATGGGTTCATGTCACCAGCTTTCCATTAGGCACGCGTCTAGACTCTCTCCCCTCACTGGAGATAAAAGTAAGGCCTTTTTCTGCCCTGGTTGCCCATGCAGATGCAAGAACAGTGGAAGCATGAAGACTGGTATACAGCAAACAATCATGATTATGTTAAACCTAACTCTAATCTGTTAGCATTGTAAAGTCAATGGAGATGTGTTCTGTGCAAGGCCAAATGTTTGCTTTAAAGTGGGCACTTTACAGCAGGTCCACAGAGTTCGCAGAGGAGCATCAGGATGCACTTAGATCAGAGGCAGGCAGGAATGGTAAAGAGCCAGCTAGGGCAGGAGCTTCCAGGTGTTCAGAAGGCTGGGATAGGAGAGGGTGGCTTCCCTCTGTGACTGGAACCCATAGATTCCTGGGACAGTGCTTCTTTTCTAGCCAAGGCAAGAGCTTACAGGCAGGAGGGGGAATGGGGCGGGGCAGCTTCCTGCTAGGTTCAGCACACGTGGCCTCCAGGGGCAAGTGCTTCTTTCCCAGTCCTCCTGCTTCACCTTCTTTCCCTCCTCTATCACCACGCTGCCCTCCACGCTAACTAATTAGAACTACCGTTACTCCTCCTGCAATGAGGAGTAACGGTACTTTAGTGTGTACTTTAGGAACCTCCCTAATACCTGCAATGAGGAGTAATGGTAGTTCAAATTAGGAGTTTTAATTCGAACTACCTAGTCCATGCCGTGTGTAGCCACGGGCAGGTAGTTCGAACTATGGGGCATTTAAAAATGGCGGTGCCCGGGAACATGCAACTGAAGCCTGGGATATTTAAATCCCGGGCTTCATTTGCAAGTTCGAATGCCTGCATTAGCCACCCTAGTTCGAACTAGGGTGGCTAGTGTAGACATATCCCCACGCACCTTTGAGTTATGTATATTTGTGTGCATAAGTCCATTTCATATAGCATGGGAGAGGGGGTGTTCATCACAGTGTACATTTAATCTGTTTATTCAGCACTCTCCCAGCACAATGGCACGTGCGTGCCAACAGAAGGGGAAGCCAAGATTTCTTTCAAATATTTCTCCTTCTTTTTGGTGGAAGGTCTGATAAGCAGACTTATTACACTGTATTAATGCCTTAATCTTCATCTTCCTCGTTTGAACTCTGGCTCTTTTTCCTCATGTCACACTATGCCCTAATTTACAACTGGCTCAGGGACAAGCGGAATAGATGGATACTCAGATATGAAGAACAACATCTCAGCTTCACCTAGCGTCTGCTGATAAATCTGATTTTTAAAAAAATCCCACCTGGATACCTTGCTAATCAGCAAATAACAACATTTTTAAAACTCAGCTGTTTCGCAACTGCCGCAGAACCCCACTCCATGACTGATATGTGGCCTTAGGGTGATTCCTAAAGTACACATATTGTGACAGTAGGTGAAGTTTGTTACGTCTACACTGGCAGCTTCTTGCGCAAGAACTGTTTTGTGGAAGAGTTCTTGTGCATGTGTTTTTGTGCAAGAGATGTGCTTTTGCACAAGAGCATCTATGGCAGTATGGACACTCTCTTGTGCAAGAAAGCTCTGATGGCCATTTTAGCCACAGGGATTTCTTGCGCAAGAAATTCATGTTGCCTGTCTACACTGCCCTCTTGCGCAAGAGGGCTTATTCCTCATGGGGAGAGGAACAACTCTTCTGGGAGAAGCCCTGTTTTCCAATGCTAGACTTTAAATTTACTTGCACAAGAATGTGCGTGCAGTGAAGACACCTGGCAAGTTCTTGCGTAAACAGCCTCCAGTGTAGACGTAGCCTTACAATATACAATACCATATAATACAATACAATACAATACAATAAATAATTTAAAATAGTAAAATAGTATAATACTATAATATAATATAGTAATTAGTAATATAATAAAACAACAGCAACTGAGCATTCACATTAACCCTATTTTGAAACAGCAGTTTTGAAATAGGCATTATTCCTCGTAAATTCAGGAGTTATATTTTGAAATAGACAGCGCCAAATGAGAAAATAAGCTATTTCAAAATAGCATTGAAATAAGATACACGATTTGTTATACATATGTCCTTGTGCTCTGGGAAGGGAAGGGAGCTCACTGCACAAACCCCTGGTACTCACAGGAAGGGAGCTAGCATGCAGTAGGGGCCAGTGTCCAGCTGGGATACAGGGCAGTGCAGTGGAGAGTTGACCTCAGGTGTCTGAGGCAGGGGTGGGGTCTCGGGTAGGGTAGGGGTCTGGTCTCCTCAAGCCAGCACTTCATGGCCACGCCCCACAACAACAACAGACAAGTGGAACCCCCTCAAAAATAGCCCCCCAAGCAAGCAGATGGAGACTCTCTGGCACATTGCGCAACTATGTTCCCCCCCACCCCTGTGTTCCTGTGTAGTAGCCCGGCTCAGTTGCAGCACTGAGGTGAGTGAAGGGTTAACGCAGTAACTGCATTTCTGTTTCACTTTCACTTCTGAGTTTTTCCTCATTCAGGGCAGACTCTGCAGGGGGGGTGCATGGAAGCCGGGGCTGCTCGTCCTGGGTCCTGGGCTCTTGTCTCTCTCTCTTAGGCCCGAAGTACTGAGAAAACGGAGGCACAGAAAGGAAGCCGGATCCCACTGTCTGGATGCCCCTGTCTCACAGTAAGTGCCTCAGAAACAAAAGACAGAACTATGTAGCACTTTAAAGACTAACAAGTGCCTCAGGTTCTGTGACTCAGCTCAGGGCCGCTTTGTACCGGCCATCCTTGCTATAAGTCCAAAATCTGTTCCAAAAAACTCATAGTGAAACAACCTAAAGCAAGGAATTTTTTCCCCCATGTCTGACTTCCATTTGCGCAAATTGGGGTGAGGTTTTTTTTCATGTTGTAAGAGTGGGGAATGGGAGGACTTATAGGCTGCATCTAGACTGGCAAGTTTTTCCACAAAAGCAGCCACTTTTGCGCAAAAACTTGCCAGCTGTCTACAATGGCCGCTTGATTTTGCGCAAAAGCATTGACGTTCTACTGTCCGAATTCAGTGCTTCTTGCGCAAATGCTTTGACGTTCCCGTTCGGGCAAAAGCCCTTTTCCGGAAATGTTTTTGCGCAAGAGGGCCAGTGTAGACAGCTAAAAAGTGTTTTGCGCAAAAAAGCCCCGATGGCAAAAATGGCGATCGGGGCTTTCTTGCGCAAAACCGCGTCTAGATTGGCACGGACTCTTTTCTGCAAAAAGTGCTTTTGCGGAAAAGCGTCCGTGTCAATCTAGACGCTCTTTTCTGCAAATGCTTTTAACGGAAAAACTTTTCCGTTAAAAGCATTTGCGGAAAATCATGCCAGTCTAGATGTAGCCATAATGTATCAGTTCCTAAAAGTGTCGACGACTTTAGTGCAGAACTGCCATACCGGTGTGACTTAAAGCAGGGACGCTCTGTATGGGTATGTAGGGAATTAGCTCTTCCTACAGTTCTGGCCTGAGGGAAAATGGTACTGGAGCAAACTTTTATTTTGTTGCTTCTGCTTCCCCTTCTCTGGAATGGTACCTTTCATTTCCCTTGGCCTCCATAGGCTCCACCCCAATCCAGTGCCCACTTTGCCATTAACTCCTCTCTTCTTCTGCACTCTAACTCCTATACTCTGCCGCCTGCACTCCAACACCTGCATTTTGCCACCTTCAGCCCAACCTGTGTACTTCCCTCCCTCCTGTGCCTCCAGCATCAGCCTAGCACTGCAAATGTCCCTACCACACTGCTTCCCTGCCCAGCACCCTCCCCACCACACAGACCTCCCCACATTGCCCAGTGCTCCTCTCACAGTCCCCCTACAACTGCGCTGCACCCCATATTCCGGAGGACATTCTGCACCAAAACATTAAAAGTTCTGTACAGTAGACAATATAAGAACTAGGGGCCACCAAATGAAATTAATAGGCAGCAGGTTGAAAAAAAACAAAAGGAAGTTTTTCCTCACTCTGCGCATAGTCAACCTGTGGAACTCCTTGCCAGAGAATGTGGTGAAGGCTAGAACACTAACAGGGTTCAAAAAAGGGCTAGATAGATTCATGGAGGTTAGGTCCATCAATGACTATTAGCCAGGATGGGTAGGAATGGCGTCCCTAACCTCTGTTTCTCTGGAGGTGGGTGACAGGGGACGGATCAGGTGAGGATTACCTGTTGTGATCCCTCCCTCTGGGGCATCTGGTGTTGGCCACTGTTGGCAGACAGGATGCTGGGCTGGATTGACCATTTATCTGACTCAGTATGGCCGTTCTTATGTTCTTATTTTAAAATTCTGTAACTTTTTTTTGGTCAGTTGTAAACATAGGGTACTGGCAGCACTGAGGTGGGTGATCACACTGCAGCCTTCCTCTCCTCTTCCTTGCCTTGCTAGGATAGGTACGTGGCAGTAAGATATCTCTGTGTTCATCTCAAAAGTCCACAGGGAACCATTTTACAGGATGGCTGGGATGTCAGCCATGACCCCAAATTCATTTGAGTGACAAAAATGGAATAGCTGATATTAATGACTGAGTGCAGCCCTCATCCACGCCCTTGTCTGCCTCGACTTTGGGCCAAGTTTTTGTCACCAAAAACTGCCTTTTGGTGATCAGTGAGAGCATTGACACTGCAATGCGATTTTTGATGGGGGGAAAACACCCAGTTTTGGCAACAAAAAACTTCCACCTCGGTGAGAGACTTTTGTCTTTTCCCCTCCCTTTATTGTTGGCAAAGAGTCAGCGTGGACTCTGCTGTTTGGTTTGTCAAGAGAACTGGCTTCAGCCAGTGTCTCACAATGCCTGTCCTGATGGCTGTGCTCAGAGTTCTGTGATCTGTAAAAAGGTGTCACAAGGAGGAGGGAGAAAACTTGTTCTTCCTGGCCTCTGAGGATAGAACAAGAAGAAATGGGCTTAAAATGCAGCAAGGGAGGTTTAGGTTGGACATTAGGAAAAAGTTCCTAACTGTCAGGGTGGTTAAACAGTGGAATAAATTGCCTAAGGAGGTTGTAGAATTGCCATTTTCAGTTTAGAAAAGAGGAGACTGAGAGGGATATGATAAAGGTCTATAAAATCATGAGTTATGTGGAGAGGGTGAATAAAGAAAAGTTATTCATTAGTTCCCATAATATAAGGACTAGAGGACACCAAATGAAATTAATGGGTAGCAGGTTTAAAACTAATAAGTGAAAGTTCTTCACACAGCGCATAGTCAACCTGTGGAACTCCTAGCCAGAAGAGGCTGTGAAGGCTACTGGGCTACATGGACCTTTGGTCTGACCCAACACGGCCATTCTTATGTTCTTATGTTCATCTGTGGAGATATTTAAGAGTAGGTTGGATAAATGTCTATCACGGATGGTCTAGACAGTACTGGGTCCTGCCATGAGGGTAGGGGACTGGACTCGATGACCTCTTGAGGTCCCTTCCAGTCCTAGTATTCTATGATTCTGTGGGTGTGTCTAAACTACACCCCTCTGTTGCCAGAGGGATGTAGATTAGGTACTTCAAAAGTGCAAATGAAGCCTGGATTTAAATATCCCACGCTTCATGTGCATAAAGATGGCTGCCACTTTTTTCGAAATTGGGCTTTTTTGAAAAAAAAAAAAAAGCGGCAGTCTAGATGGGGATCTTTTGAAAATAAAACCCTTTTTCGAAAGATCCTGTAAACTTCATTTTATGAGGCATACAGGATTTTTTGAAAAAGGGTTTTATTTTTGAAAGATCCCCATCTAGACTGCCACTTTGTTTTCGAAAAAGCCTCGTTTTGAAAAAAAGCGGCATCCATCTTTATGCAAATGAAGCACGGGATATTTAAATCCCAGTTTCATTTGCACTTCAAAGTGCTTCATTTACATCCCTCTGTCGACAGAGGGATGTAATCTAGACATACCCTATGATTCTAGGACCTGTGCTGACACGTGCCACTCCCGCCCTCAAAGCTCATGGAAGTATCTTACAGCTGAGGGAGCTGCTTTGTTTGGGGAACAAACAAGAAAAGAGCAAATCATTGGACTGCTTCTGTTCTGTCCTGCTAGGAACACAGTGGCAGGCAGACAGCTGCTGCAGGAGGAATGCTGGAGAGATTGCTTTGCTGTTTTGACTTTCCTCAGCACAAAGAGCTCACAGAGCTACTCCTAATGCTGCTCCCAGGGCCTGGGAGAACAGACTTTTGCACGTGAATAGATTTAGGTCCCTCCTGATTTTTCACACTTGAATAAGCAGAATCTCATTCACTTTCCTCCCCAGTTAACTTTTTAAAGAGGGTGGGAGAAACAAGGTTTATCTGCAGGCTGCTTGATTCTTCATTGTATATCAGCCTAGTAAACAAACTCCATCAAAACTTGGTGGTCTTTTGAGATGTTGATTTTCCATGAAGTTTTTTTGTTAATGGGAGCAGAGAACACAACAGGGAATAATTCTGTTTTGTCTTATTCAAAAGCTGAAAATGCAAGGAATTGGACTAGATGACCTCTAAAGGTCTCGTCCAGTCCCGTGAGTCTATGATTCTAATTGTGGAAGACCTAATAAATACAGAGGAAATTCATTTAGGCTGCTGACTGCAAAAAGGACACTGTAGTACAAGACTACTCAACTTTGGAAGCTCCGAGGGCCACAATGATACTCACAGCACATGCCGAGGGCCACAACTTGTGTGGTTGCATATACATACAAATATATATGCAAATAGCATCTTTCACACTGACGGGCACGAATATAAAGTTTAAGGCAAGACTGCACAATATTCAGGCCCCATTTAAGTGAATTCTGCTGATATTAATAAAATGCAATATTTACCTGATTTACCCCCCATACGACAGCACTTTTAATGAGCAGTGACAGTCCAGGAATTTAACTATTATAACACATATCAAGAGAAGACCATTATATTGGTTCACTGTTGTGGAGTGTGTTCCCAGTGGAAGCCAAGTTCAAAGGATCCCACCTGTGGGCCACATGTTGAGCCCCACATAAAACCAAACTGCACCGCAGGCTGCAAACAAATGGCCTGCAGGCCGTATGCAGCCCACAGGCAGCATGTTGAGTAGCCTGGCTGTAGTATATTCCCCTGGCTCTCTAGGTCCCACATTAACCAAAACCCCACACTAGGCCCAGGGTCTTATGGAATATCTTTGTCAGAAGAACCCAGTTAGATTTTACTATAACATTTATTCAATTTGTTGGATTCATTTAACTCTAAGACAGTGTTTCTAAAAGTGTACCGCAGAAACACTTTAACTGTCTGCCCCGGTTTGTTTATGTACCAGTGCCATGGCCAGAAAACCTCGCAGCTCCCATTGGCTCTGTTTCATCCTTTGCAGCCAAGGGGAACCACGAGAAGCGGCATGGGCCAGGCCACTGCTTCCTGCAGCTCCCCTTGGCTGCAAAGGATGAAACGGAGCCAATGGCAGCCGTGAGGCTCCATGACCGCAGCATTGGTACATAAACAAACTGGGGTGGCCAGTTAAGGTGTTTCTGAAAGTGTGTCCACAATACACTTTCAGAAACACTGCTCTAAGATATATAGAGAAAAAATGCAGAAAGCTTATCTCCTTGGATGTACTGAGTTGTCACTGAATGCAAAGTTTCAGAATGTTTCCCAGATGTTGAAATTAGATGACAGATGTATTTGTATTTTCTCTTATAACCAGGGTCAAAAATGTCCGCTGATCCATCACAACTCAAGAGCATCTTGGTGCTTTGTCCCTCTTGAGCACTGAGAATGAAATTGTCGGGTCTTTGAACTTGATGACATCATTCATGACTTTGCCACAGCTAAAGTGGGAAAAAATTGTTTGAGTGTAGTGAATAGAATAAATGTGTTCATTTTATGTAAATATGAATATAGATACAATTTTCTGTGAATATGAATAGGATTTCATCATTCTTTTGCAATATGTAATTCATAGTTAGGCCCTTCTCTCCCTCTAGTCTTAGGCCCCTCATAAATTCCAGCCCTGGCTGGGTGTACCTGGAGTCCTTAGCCAGCCAGCTAAGGAGTGAGGAGCTAGAGGGAAAGAATCAGGGAAAAGTCTGCTGGGCCCAGCATGGGGAAGGTGCTGGAGGGGAGTTTGTGGGGAGAAGCATGTGGAACCAGCATGGGGGAAGGACAAAGACTGCCATCCCAGTACAAGAAAGGGCCAGAGAGGAATCTGTATCGCAGCCACTGAGGTGACAGCACTAGCCTTTTGTGGCACCCCCTGGCTATGGCCCCCTGAGCATGGCCCCACTTTGCCTGGCCGTAAGGCTCTCCCTAAGCAATTGTAATTTTCTATAATTCCCCTCTAAACCATTTAATAGTGTGTTCAGAGGAAACATTTTAAAACTCTCTGTTTGGAAGCTTTGATCCAACTTTTGTTTTACCTCTCTGGATAAGGAATTGCAGACACGACAAACGCCCAACTTTCACACACATTTACAGTAGGTCTCAGGCCTGGGCTATGTCCACATTTAAAATAAAGGAATTTTAAAGTTTATTTCCCATTAGCGATCATAACTGAAAATGTGTGTCCTAGCCCAGGCTGGCTAATAAGCTCTCAACAGCAGACGCCCTTTTGAAATACAGGGGTTCATTCCAACTCAGTCAAGGCACTCGCCTGTACCAGCGTTCATAATGACAACAGTGAGCCAGTTTCCTGGGGGTTGCTGAGGCAGTAATGGCAGGACTTACCTGACTGGTCACTGGCAGGTAGCCCTGTCAATAAACTACTCACAGTGACATGCCCAGCAGTAAAAGTAACTTAAAATTTCTTACAAGTACTGTCCTATTGCAAACCTGGGTCCCTGGCAACTCTTTGAATAGCTCCCTGCTGGCTTTTGCTGCAGCTCAGCCAGCCCCTGCCAGACCTGTGCACCTGGACACAGCTGCTTCCTTTCACCTCTGCATGCACCCCTCCAAGAGTAACATTTTGTAGTTAGCCCCTGGGTCAGCACTGTTATTTAGAATCCGACTGTGCCCATGGGGCTGCTTCATATGAACACAGCTGGGTAAGGTGGAAAGGACACAACCTCTCCCTGGTGATTCACATGAAAGCTTGGCTACAAGGCTTTGAGTGCCATCCCAGAAAGCCTGGGCATCAGTAAATGCTTTTTCCATAGGGGTGTAAAGATTTACACAGAGCTGAGATGATTTTCACCAGCCCTGGAGTTTCCCAGCTCTGTTGTCTGCCAGCTCTGCTCTCAAGATACTCAGCTAGTCCCTTGCCACTGGTATAAGCCCTAGGCAGGCACCACCCCCTTCCCATTTTCCCCATAGCTCTTATCTCTTGTCTATTGTTCCCCCTCCACTGACAGAGCCAGGTTTCTTGTGATCAATAAACCATTTGTTTTCTCTCCTGTTTGGTGGGGGTGAGCATCTGAGCAGCACATCGGGATTGTAAAAGGGGATGGAATCTATCCACAGTGCATCTGTGAGATGGAGAGAGAGAGCATGAGCAGGGCAGACATGTCCCGAGGGGAAGTGAAAATCAGTATTGCCTTAACATCAACTAAATGGCAGGCTCCTCCTGCATGTGGTATTCCAGGAGCACTTTTTAGTAGTGTGGGAGGGCTGGGGTGGGGGAACCCAGGCCTGCCCCACTACTAGAGAGCCCCTAGGTAGTGGCAACTAACAGGGTTTTCCCCCTAACCCTAATGCAGCAGCCTTTTCCCTGTGCCACTACCTTAAACACTCCCTTGTACTTTCTGTCTGTTATCTGAGCAAATCTTTCCTGCTTCAGTACATACACTCTTTCCATTGTTTAGTCCTCCACTCTCCAGAAACAAACTTCCTTCCTCCTCTCAATCCTTCACTCTTCTCTGCCTTAGCTGAGGGGAAACCTTTTAAAGTAACCCAGCAGACCTTAATTGGCTGCAGGTATCTGATTAACCTGCTACTTCAGGCAATCTCTTAATTAGACTCAGATCCTGCCTGCCTTGATTATATGGCAGCAGTCTCTGGCAGTTTATTCAGACTATTTGGAAAACCATTCACCCAGTTTACAGTATGTCTGCCCTCTACCATACTAGTAGCCAGCTGCCCTGGGTTTCTCGCACATATTAACTATGAATGGTGGGACTTTGCATTTTAGTTTTGCTTTCTGATATCTGATGATGGAAAACCAAAGCAGAATCAGTGGCTTGCTTCAAACTGCCCTTGACAACCTTCCTCAGGAAGATTTCAGAAGATTTAGAGAGAAACTCTCACATTCTGCCTTTGAGGGGAAGGGTGCCATCCCCAGAGGTCGGCTGGAGAAAGCTGACAGAACAGACACTAAGAACCTCCTGATGGAATTCTATGGTGGAGCTGCTGCCGTAGAGGTGACCATCAATGTTCTCACTCAGATCAACCTCCGAGAGTCTGCTACAAAACTCAGAGCAGAAAGTGAGAAAGGTAAGAAACCCAAAGTTACCGTAAAATCCAGGAATGTGCCCTGGGGCAGCAGCAACAGTAGAATGAGAAACAGGCTGATGACAGGAATGGCATTTTTAATTGAAACGTTGGTTTTCAGTCATAACTTTTTGACTTTCGTGTTTTTTATTTGTTTATTCTAGCCAGGTTAGGATTTTCTAACATGTGCATGTAAAATGGCAGGCCAGACTGGCAGAGACTCTGGGGTTTTTCCACCTCCCTCTGTGTGGTGTTTTAGATGCTGCTTGTGATTATTAGAACTGGGAGCTCCGGCTGTTGGGAGTCTGGAAGCACCAGGAACAGGAAGGAGGGGGGTGGAGATGAGCCAGGGCTGAGTGAGAGCTACAGAGGGGTGCAGCTGCAGCTTTGCAAAGAGGTTTCACCTTTGTTAAATAAAGGCCTGTTGAAGTTTGTTAGTACCTTGCTTGCATGATACAACACTCTGCAGTGAGTGGGGTTGGTGGCTTGCCAGGATTATCTGGATAGCTCTCATTTCCCTGCCATTGCTGGTGTCTTAGATACTGGGGCACCTTGGTCCCCACTGTAGCACATAATAGTCTCTTCTCCTGTGGGCTGTAATACTCTGGGCTCATTTTAGTTTTTGGATTTCATGTGCAGGTGTTAGGGAGGTGTTGGTGCCCTATTACATGTGGGATGTCAGACTACATGGTCTGTAGTATTCTCACAGTTGATCTCCCTTGATAGTTTTTTCAAAGGCGAAGAAGAAAACAGCAAAGATTGAAGAAGGAAGAGGGACCGACCGACAATGGGATCAGGAACCATGTGCAGAGATACATCATGCCAAGGAGCAGGGATTTAATAATCCCTCTCTGAAAGGCTCTGGTAAGACTGTTCTTAGCATACTGCATCTGTTTTTTAGCCCAGTTATGCTAGAAAGAAGCATCTTAGATGAGGAGAGCTCAGAGAACAACAATAAATACAATTCAAGGACTGCACTATTGACCGACAAAGAAAGAACAAATATACTAAATTGTTATGACCAAAATCTTTTAGAGGGATGAATGCCACATGGACACATTGCAGAGCTGCTTCCTATGAAGAAGCCATTTCTGCACATTTATTGGGTCAATTTACCCTGTATTAGGAATTGTGTGATGACTATTTGTAGAAATGCTTCACATGTGAATACTGCTGAATCATTTAATGCCTTTTGCTTGGTCTGTGAGCTTCCACTCAGGCTAAAACACTTTTTTGTTTGTTTAAAACGTGCTCATATGGTTTGTCCCTGTGCACGTGGCCTGCAGACTGGTTTAATGGTGGCGATTGTTTAAAACATTTTAAAACACGTTTTAAAATTCCTAACATAGCATTCTGAAATGCTGCTGGAGTACTGTATGGGAGCAACTGTTCATGTGCCTCAGGACCCCTTTTGTATGGGCCAAGCCTCCTTTTTGGACTACCTCTCCCACAATGCACCATGAGGCTCAGCAACAGAGAATACTGTGGTGCATCATGGGAGGTGTAGTAAACATAGGGATCTTGGCCCACTCAGGAGACAAATCCTTCATAAGCAAGGGGGCTGTCCACTGAAACAGTAGCACTCCACTTCCCATACTGCTCTGCTCAGGATTAGAGATGGGCCCTGACTAAATGCTGGTGTCCAGTTCTATCCTCCAGTGTTTGAAGAGGCAGGGGGGAAGAAGCAGAGAAGAGTATCCAGAGATGAGAAAAACAGAAAAGGGTTAAAAGAGCTGATGAATGAGAAAGGAGAGAAAAACATAACCAGGAAGCAAGAAGAGAAGTAGTTAAAAATAATAAAAAGGAAGACAAAAGGTACTGCGGGGAAAGGGAGAAGAACAGAAAAATAAGATGTAAACTGAAAGAAAAGATGGAAATTATCCTTATTTAGAAAAGCATTTAAGCAATTCTTAACTTTAAGCACATGCTCAAATCTCACTTATTGTGTTAGGACTTAAATCTGTGCTTAAGTGCACTGCCGAATCAGAAACAAGGAGAGAGATGATCATGGAGAAAATAATTAAACTGTAAAAATCAAGATACTTTTTTTAACATGTAAAATTCTAGCAAAATGTCAAGTTGCATGATGGTGGCAATGCTGGGTGAAAAGGGAAGGAGGTGGTACAGAATAGAAAGAGTAGGTTGCATTTTCTCTGGTTCAACTTCTGGATATAACCAATGAATGGCAGTTCACATGACCTTTGTTGTAACAACTGTACTCAGGCTGTCTAATGCTTCACACCATTGTCATTGAATTAGATTACCAGAAGAAATATAGAGAACATGTACAAGATGAATACCAAGTAGTAGAAGATAGGAATGTTCACCTGGGTGAACATGTCAGTTTAGACAAAAGATACACAGAACTGCTTATTGTAAAGGAACGTCGGGGGCGGGAGGAAAAAGAACATGAAATCATCACCAGAGGAAGGAGACATGCAGAACTGATGGCTCAACAAACCAATCTCACTCAGATTAGTCTTTTATTTGATCCTGATGGAAATCGACAAAGCCCAAGAACTGTTGTGCTGCAAGGAGTTGCTGGGATTGGGAAAACAATGACAGCGAGAAAGATCATGTTGGACTGGGCAGCTGGAAAACTCTATCGGAAAAAGTTTGATTATGTTTTTTATATAAATTGCAGAGAAATAAAACATATTATTAAAAATCAAAGTGGTGCCAAAAATCGAAGTGCTGCCGATTTGGTTTTGAACAATTGTCCTGATGGAGGAGGACCAATTAAAGAAATCTTTGAGAAGCCAGAAAAACTCCTGTTTATAATAGATGGTTTTGATGAATTAAATTCCTTGCTAGATATTGATGACATTAGCCTGTGCACTGACCCATTTGAGAAGAGGCCAATGGAAATCATCCTGTGCAGTTTATTGAGAAAGAAAGTTCTTAAAAAATCCTTCTTGCTAATCACCACAAGACTAACTTCTCTGGAGAAATTACACCAGATTTTGAAATTTCCACGTTATGCAGAGATCATGGGATTTTCTGCAGATCAGAGGAAAGAATATTTTCAGAAATACTTCTGTGATGAAAAGAAAGCAACACAAGCCTTTAATTTTGTCAAAGAAAATGAAGTACTCTTTACTGTGTGTTTTGTTCCCATTGTATGTTGGATCATTTGCACAGTTATAAAGCAACAGATGGTAAAAGGGGAAGATCTCACACAAACTTCAAAAACAACCACATCAGTATATTTACTCTTTTTGACCCGTTTGCTAGGTGATCACTTCACTAATGCAACATGTGTGCAATCATTTAAAGTTAACCTGTGGGAGCTTTGCTCATTGGCTGCAGATGGAATTTTAGAACGGAAAATACTGTTTGAAGAAGATGACCTGAAAAAACACAATTTATCCGTGTCTAATATTCACACTCTCTTTCTGAATCAAAGTATTTTTCAAACAGATACAGAATGTGAAATTTTCTACAGCTTCATTCACTTGAGTTTCCAAGAGTTTTTTGCAGCGTTGTATTTTGTGCTAGAGGAAGACGAAGAAACAATAAAAAAATCATTGATGTCTAAGAAAGATGTGAATCGTTTGCTAAAAATTTATGGAGCATCAAAAAATAATTTGATGCTAACAGTACGTTTCTTGTTTGGTCTCCTAAATAAAGAGAGACTAAATGACATGGAGGAAAAGTTACATTGTAAAACATCATCTGGAATAAAGGACGATTTATTGAAGTGGTTTGAAGCAGAAGCTAAAAATATCTCCTCTCTGTCCTATAAGACCTATGAGGAACAGCATGGCCAGCTTGAGTTGTTTCACTGTTTGCATGAGAGTCAGAAAGAAGAGTTTGCAAAATGTGTAATGGATAGTTTCCAAGAAATTAGAGTGGAACACATTAGGCTCACAACAATGGATGAAATTGCTCTTTCATTCTGTGTAAAGAACTGTTGTAGTAAACAGTCACTCTACCTATGTAATTGTACCCTTGGGATTGGAGAACGAGAAGAAGAATGGAAAGCAAAGCTACGAAAACGCTTATTTCCTCTGTAAGTATCACAGTTTAATATAAATCCTCATAGTGATGTTCTTGTCATGTCACCATTTATTATGCTCCCTTTCCAGAGCTGTATAAGATAGTTGTAGGTTTGTCTTGGTCTTTCCAAGTAAGATGAGGTTATGCTATCCCTCTGGGCCTGGAGGATCAAGGTCAGAAAATCTCAAGATTCCTGGGTAGGCAGGAATAAGGAAGTAACCGTTAAGCAGAAGGACCTAGAAAGAAGCTGGGGTGCATTAGCTTCCTGGGAAACTAGAAGGATGAGGAAGCAAGTTGCTTTGAATTGACAGAGGTTGCTTAGCTAAGTACTTTTCAGAATTGAAGAAAATCAACTTTCTGTTGAAGAGAGATTTTAAAAATACTTTTTATTTTGCTTTGTTGAATTTAAAAGTGTGTTTGAGAGCTCAGATCTCTCTGGTCTAAAGGGCAAAATAACCAGAGACTCTGCTTGGTCCTGAAATCATGGGCTCTTGAACACATTCGGTATATTTTAGCTCAGCAAAGGATCCTTACCACACAATGGCATAATTTTATGTTGTTCATTTAAACCATACTGTTGTTATAAGTGCACACATCTCAGAACTGAACTCATTTAGCACCACCTAAACTCTTAGTTTCTGGTGCTCCATTGTGTTAGAGAAGAAACAGGTGACCCAGGAGCAGATGGGGTAAAAAGGAACGTGCCCATGCACATTTACCTCGGACATTCAACACAACATCCGAATGGCACCAATTTGGCACTAATTACACCCTTTTATCTATTTTAGTATGTCTATCACTACTTTCCCTAAAATCTTATTAGTAATGTTAACTCCTACACAATGAATATTAATAAGCAGGTGATGAATATCCCTGCCCCTAATTACTATTTACATAATTTCTTATTAAATCAACACTTCCCGACACTACAAACTTTCCAAATCAATAGGTTACAGAGATTACAAGAGATGTAGCCCTGAAAATATCTTATACAGTGCCAGTGAGGGTAAGTAAAAGACACAACAAAGAAGAGCAACTGCATGCTTATCTATTTTTCTAGGCTACAAAAATGAAGGGAAAGAGCATGTTTATACATTAGGAAGGATAATACCTATTTTGGCTGGATGCTTAATCTATCTTTCCAAACTGTAGAAATAAAGGGAAAAGACATGTTCAAGGGTAATGCTGTGGCTGAACTCCTTAACCACCATTGTAAAGCCATCCCATTCCCTCCTCCCAAAAAAAATAAAATGCTTGCTTCATTCATTAACATCATTGCAGCAGCTCCCTTCTCTGTCACAGCCCCACTAATCACTCAAATTTGAGACTAGAATCATTCAAATTTGAGACTAGAAAAGACTATTGTAATCATCCTGTTTGGCCTCCTACATAACACAGGGCATAGAATTTCACCAAATGAGCCTGGAACTATGAAAAACTTGGCCACACCCATGGTAAGTGGACATCTGGCTAACTAAAATCATGCAGGGCCACAAAAAGTTTCTGGACTAGGGCATGCTAGACAAGAGAGTTTCAACCTGTAGGAAGACATCTAGGCTGTGTCTACACTGGCGCATTCTTGCACGAAAATGGCTGTTCTTGCGCAAAAACTTGCCGCCTGTCTACACTGGCCGCTCATTCTTGCACAAGTAAACTGACGTTGTACTGTAAAAAATCAGGGCTTCTTGCGCAAGAACTCTTGCTGCCTCTCAGGAATAAGCCCTCTTGCGCAAGAGCTCTTCCAGAAGAGGCCAGTGTAGAGAGGCAACATGAATTTCTTGCACAAGAAGCCCCTATGGTTAAAATGGCTATCAGAGCTTTCTTGCGCAAGAGAGCGTCTACACTGCCATGGATGCTCTTGCGCAAAAGCACATGGCAGTGTAGACGCTCTCTTGTGGAAGAATTTTTGCACAACAACTCTTCCTCAAAAGAATTCTTGTGCAAAAAGCTGCAAGTGTAGACGTAGCCATAGACTTAATTTAAAGATTTTATGTGATGGAGGATCCCCTATATTTCTTGAAAGGTTATTTCAAAACCTAATTAATTAAGATTGTGTATCTTAGTTCCAGTTTCAATATTGAAATCTACAACTAGTACCCATCAATTTTGTATTGCCTTTGTCTGCTAGATTAGAACCTTGTCTATGTCTACACTACATGTTTCTTGCACAAGAAGCCTTTTGTGCAAGAGTTTTTACGCAAAAATATTCTTGTGAAAGAGCATGTCCACACCTTAAAGCACATTGCAAAAGCAATGTGCTTTTGCGCAAGAGAGCGTTCACACTGCATGGCCATCAGAGCACCTGTGCTTTTTCCCATAGGGATTTCTTATGCAAGAAACCCCTCTGGAGCATCCATACTTGCCTTTTTGCACAAAGCTGTAGCACAAAAAGGAGTTATGCCTTGTAGAAGGCGGTTTACCTATGCCGGAAAAAGCCCTCTGATCTGCCATTTTATTGTTCATTTACTTGCGCAAAAGCGCATTTGAGGTGTGGATGCTCCATGGGTTTTTGCGCCAAAACAGCTGTTTGCCTAGAGATTCAGAGAGCTCTATATAAGTGACCTGTCCTGTCCTACAGCCTGATCAAAGGAGCAAATGTGGTAGAGCTGCTCAGCCCCTTGAGCAGCTGAACAGCAAAAGGAAAAGATGTAAAGATAAGAAGCTGGGTCTGTAACACCTGGGAGAGAGGACAGTCCCTCAGTGTCACTAGGAGGCCATGCAGAGGAGCAGCTGGAGAACACTAAGAGCAGGCATTGCAGGAAGTACTTACTGCCCATGAAACCCTAAGTGAGGTAATCTTTGGCTGTCTGATTGGCCAAGTCCTTATTTAAGCCCAAGAGTTGTCTGGGGAGTCACACAGACTCTGGCCTGATGCAGTTACAGACTTGGCTTGGTCTCCTGATCTTTGGCCTCCCTATTCTGGGTTTGTTTTCCAGGTTTTTGTTTTCCATATTTACATTCAGCTGTAATAATGCCACTTCAGTCACTACTAAGCTACAGAATTTACATGTAGATCAGTCTCTCTGGGCATGTCTATACTAGGAAATTATTTTAAAACTAGCCAATTAGCCCATCATAAGACGGGATTTTCAGGTCTCTCCTCCACGTGAAAAGTGGCAAGGTGATAGTGAACAGCCAGCATGGATTTGTAAAGAACAAATCATGTCAAACCAATCTGATAGCTTTCTTTAATAGGATAACAAGTCTTGTGGATAAGGGAGAAGCAGTGGATGTCATATACCTAGATTTTAGTAAGGCATTTGATACGGTCTCACATGATATTCTTATCAATAAACAAGGTAAATACAACTTAGATGAAGTTACTATAAGGTGGGTGCATAACTGGCTGGATAACCGTACTCAGAGAGTAGTTATTAATGGTTCACAATCGTGCTGGAAAGGTATAACAAGTGGGGTTCCGCAGGGGTCTGTTTTGGGACCGGCTCTGTTCAATATCTTCATCAACGATTTAGATATTGGTATAGAAAGTACGCTTATTAAGTTTGCAGATGATACCAAGTTGGGAGGGGTTGTGACTAATCTGGAGGATAGGGTCATAATTCAAAATGACCTCATGGTTAAGCCAAGGCGGTCTTTTGCCATATTTTCTATCTTTCCGACACATCGGAATAGCTTGCTTTTGGGCCCTTAACAATGTCTCTTTGAAAAACTGCCAACTCTCCTCAGTTGTTTTTCCCCTCAGTCTCGATTCCCATGGGACCTTACCTATCAGCTCTCTGAGCTTACCAAAATCCGCCTTCCTGAAATCCATTGTCTCTATTTTGCTGTTCTCCCTTCTATCCTTCCTTAGAATTGTGAAATCTATGATTTCATGATCACTTTCACCCAAGCTGCCTTCCACTTTCAAATTCTCAACCAGTTCCTCCCTAATATTTTACTATATTTAAATATTTTACTTTATTTAAAAATGAAGCCTGGCCAACAAGCCTCCAACTGGGGCCCAGTCCCCATCTGGCCACAGCGTCATAACTCTCCTGCATCCCCTCCAAACTCCAGTCTTGAGTCCATCATACACCTAAACCCCCTGCCATAACACTCTTGCATCCCTTCCAAACCCCATGATTTATCAATTATGTCCATCTTGTCTACCATTCTACTAGTATTGCCATAGATAGTTGTACCCATTCAAGGACCTCTTCATTACTTATTCTTCCCCCTCGTATTTTGAACAGTCTTTGCAGACAGCAGCAGTGAATTCTGTTTCAATTTGCATTGAATGGACTTACTATTTTTATAGGAATCATCTTAATTTTGATGATTTTGTTAATCACACTGGAATTCCATATTGTAGATAGTGTGTGAAACATGGCACTCACTTCACCTCTTCTGCTCTTTATATCAAATGCAATTACCAATATCATAAGGGTGCCCAGAGAAGCTGATTTAAGGTTTTCAAGGCTTTATTTCTCAAATAGGATAAAAGTATTGGTATATACATTAATTTTGATAATTTTCTTAAGTTGGTTAATAAAATGACCTACTTTTTCACATAATTTGCAAGGCCATATCTTTGACTTATTGATTTATAATTGGGCCTCCATGTTTGCCACAGAGGTTGCAGAAATCACTGATTCTGTGATTTTCTGCAACCTCTGTAATTTCTGCAGTAGCCTCTGGGGCTGACTCCTGTGTCACCCAAGCATCTGCAACTCAGCTAAGATTTAGACAGGAATATTTATAGTAGAAATCACAGTTGCGTCAGGGGCTGTGAATTTTGTTTATTT
Source organism: Pelodiscus sinensis (assembly GCF_049634645.1). Lineage (NCBI taxonomy): Eukaryota > Metazoa > Chordata > Testudines > Trionychidae > Pelodiscus > Pelodiscus sinensis. The sequence continues at coordinate 124,467,073 of NC_134714.1, read as the reverse complement.
TTCAGGGCTACTGAAAACTTTACTAAAACATAACTTTTACTAAAAATACCGGTACAAAGTCTAGATTTCCAAGTTCCCCATTGACACAATGCCCATTTCCATACAGGCTCTTAAAGTCACTCTAAACAAGATGAGCTATAACGTTGCCTGACACCAACATAAACATTAAACCAGTCTGCTTGCTCTTGATTCATCACTGCTCTGCACAGAGTATTCTGATACACATTTATAATAATGTGAATGATTTTCTCTACTACATCATTCTCTGTCTACACTATTAAATGCCTTTTGGAAACTCACAAAATTCAAGAGTACTGGCAGCTGCAATTTATTCATTTTGTTGCTGTCTACAGAAGTTCTACCTGGCCAAATAATAGCTTGCTGTTCTCTAAATCTTCTATGTACGGCTTTTAAAGGCTTGTCTATATGAGGACATCCAGGAAAGTTAATCTGTAGTAACAAATTTGAAGTTACTTAAACTATATTAAATACCCACATGGACAGTTATTCACCTTTAAATTGGCTTTAATTAGGTTTAGTTTAATTCATTTCAAAGACCATTTTCATTCTGAATAACAGCATCCACACAGAGATTTAATGCACTTCAACTAATCCATTTCAGAATTGCACTCTATATGATCATCCTAAATCAGAATTAACAAAGCGTGAAAGAAGTGTGATCTTGTGCTACTTGTTGAACCCATTTAAATCCTCTTTTTGGAGGAGCTTGATTCAGAACCCTCTTTTCTGTTCATTGGGATCTATTCCTTCTCCCATACCAAACTGAAAAAGCAAAGCAGGATTTTCACTGAAAGCAGCAGCTCACCTATGGCTCAGCCACTAGAGGGAAACAAATGCTATGTGGGTTACACTGCTGTCAGGAATCAGGAATTAATAATTATCATCATGGTGTCAGAACAATGGACTGCAGCATCTTTCGATACTTCTCTTTGTTTATAGCAAATGTCTGGGGTGGATTAAACCTACGCCACCATCTTCAGGAAAGAGGATAGAAAATCTGCCTGCAGGAAATGGTATTTAAAGTTTGCATTTTTTTCTAGGAGCCCACTGATCGAAGATCCAAGAATGTCAACTGCATACTCATTGTTGCAAGGACTGAAGGATCCCAACTGTAAACTGAGGACAATATCGTAAGCAAGCCCTTCTCAGACAGCCCTTTTGTTCATGTGCTATGCCAGGTGGCTGGCAGCAATGCATTTCTGTTCATTGTCTGGTATTACTCTAGACCCCATTTGAAATCTATCTCTGAGCTGCAAATGATAATGAACACCTAACGAATCAAACTCTGTGGTTCTGCTAAACTGACTGTGTGACAAACCCTGTTCTCTGCCCCCATCTAGTAAGTAGTCCAGGTGCGCACAAGGTGTAGGCCACCTCCTTACTCAGGACACTGAGTGGCTGTGGACTTTCTTCATGAAAACGAATCTAGCCAAATGCTCACGGTGACAGAGACTCAGCATCTACACACACACACCCCTACTCCTGGCACACTGGAATAAATGATCATTCTTCTTCGAGGAGTCTCCCTGTGGGTGCTCCAGTTTAGGAGTTCAGGTGCTGCAGTGTGCCTGGCTGGAAGATTTCATTAGCAGTGCTAGTTACAGGTAGTTTGCACATGAGCAGCACACTCCACGCACTGGACAGCTAATGCGCATGAGTGGGCTATAATCCCTTCAGTTCCTCCTCTGCCGCTGCCAGCATTGGTTGGAACCTGCAGCGTGCTTCAAATTGAGCTCCTAGAACAGATAGTTATCCTTTTTACCACATATTTTAGTCAACTTTAGCCTTAAAATCGCCTTCCTTTCCCTTTAAAAAAAATCTTTTTTTGTGATCAGCCACAGAACCGCAGCTAAGCGGAGGCTCCCAGCTTCCTGCTTTCTCCTTGCTCAGTGTATCACAGGATATGGAAGGTATCATCTGAGTATATCTTGCCAAATCACTTCTCCACCTTTTCAGGGACCTCAGGCATTGGTGGTACCTCAGTTTCTCTTCTCCTCTGACTGTGGGGCACAACAGTTAACTTTCCTGAGGAATGACATTTCTGGGCTAACTAAAGTCTTTGTTTTTAGCATCGAGGTGACGTGGTGCTGTTCCGTGGCTGTGATGTGTAGTACATCAGACCATGTGATCAGGTGTTTCCTTCTGGCCTAAAACTCAGTGAAAGTCTCCAGTTGGAACGAGTCACTAAGTGATTCTTCTTCAAGTGACAGCAACGTGCCTTTCACTTTAGGTTTCTACTTTGGTTAAGAAGAAGAGAGAATTACTAACCTGTTCTGTACTCTTGCTCTTTGAGATGTGCAGCACGTGTCCATTCCACATCTCATGCTCCGTAACGAATCTTTCCGGTAAGAAGGAACTGAGAAGGGTCGGGAGCAGCTCTAGCTTCTGTGCCATCACGTGGCAGCGTCTGCCAGTGAGGGACACATCTGCTGTCCTGGCTGATGAAAAGATCTCTGACAACAGTGCCCAGGGCATGCCAATGTCCCTAAAGTTGGAAGGACATGGGCAATACGTCTCGAAGAACAACAGTTACAGAACAGTTAGTAACATGGACAACAGGTATAACAGGCCAGGGGAGGCTAAGCCTCCCCAAACTCAGGTCATAGCCCCAATAACTCTCTGCCTTGAGGCCCTGTCCTCATTCCACCTCTCCCCAAAGCCACCGTGGCTTAGCTCGGGCTAAGGAGCATAGGGCCCGGGCTGGCTGTTGGCTCAGGACCCAGGAAGGAGGCTTGGGCTGCAATAGGGGACTTGGGGTGCTCAAGCTGCAATGGGGAGCATGCGGCTACTGTGACTCCAGCAGGGGTGGACTAGGATCAGGCCTTGGGAGGGGATGGGGGGCTTGTCTCAGGGAATAGGGCGGTTCACCCAACACCCATGCTTAGAAGCCATTTCATGCAGTGCGGAGCTAACTTTGACCTGTCCATTTCTTCCTTTCAGGTTGTCCAGCTGCAAACTCTCATCTGCTTTCCCTACGGACCTCTCCCCTCAGACCCTCTTTACAAACCAGGCCCTGGAAAAGCTGGACCTGAGCGCTAACAGACTGGAAGACCTAGGAATGAAACATCTGTGTGAGGGACTGAAACAGCCAGGCTGCAAGCTGCAGGCACTGGTGTAAGTATTTGTTACTGTGACTTTTTACTAACCTGTGTGTATTGTCTCACCCACCTGCTATGTTCCATCTTTCATTCTGTTAGCTCTTTGAGGCAGAGACTGTCATATTTTTATAGAGCTCCTGGGACACTGAAGTACCTGGGGAAGCCTCTAGATGTCACTACAATGCAAATATTTATTAATAGGTAATAAATACCACCATGTACTGAGATCCATCCATCCAGTCTGGTAAAGGAAGCAGGAGTCTTCTGTGTCAATCTACACAACGCAAGAAGTAGTGTTGATGGATTCACTGAGCATCAGCATTGGGAGTTCTGTCACTTTTGACTTCCTTCAGTTCTGCCACTGTGTTAGCCAAGCAGCTCGACTTTCCCATTCTCAGGGTGTGTCTAGACTACAGGGTTTTTTCGGAAAAAGTGGCCTTTTTCAAAAAAAACTTCACCTGCATCTAGACTGCTGCTGCATTCCTTTGAAAGTAAATCGAAAGAATGAGGCAGTTTTTTTGACCGTGGAAAACCTCGTTTTATGAAAGAGCACTTTCAAAAAAAGCGCTATGTAATTCAAACTATACTTTTTCGAAAGAGACTGCATGGGTGCTCTCTTTCGAAAAAGCAGCTTGTTTTTTCGAAAGTACTGATTGTAGTCTAGATGCTCTTTTTCCAAAGAGGCTTTTTCGAAAGAGGCTTGCAGTCTAGACATAGCCTCACTGAATCCCATAACCACAATCTCAGGCATCTTTTAATCCTTCCTTAAAACCCAGTGTTTCCTGCCTCTTCTCTCTCCTCAGCAGTCCCCAGCTCACTCTCCACTTTACCAAGACAGACACATTCCCCTCGTGTGGATGCAGGTATAAATGCTCTTGATAACTTACTCCTATATGAGAAGGAAACCAAATACCCTGTTATACAGCACCTTCATGCCAACATAACTATGTTCACACTAGGCATTGTTCAGGTTGAACCTCTCTAGACTGGCATTCTCTGGTTCAGCATGATTTTAGTTACCTGATTGCCCACTTATCATGGGTGTGGCAAGTTTCCTCCCTCCCATCCGGTCCCATAAAGTTTGCTTACAGCCACCAGTCCTTGCGCTCAGTGGTCTGTGCTGTTAATAAACTCTAATTTACCTCAAAATGTCTTCTAATGGCCCAGAAAGCAGTGGAAGGCTTGGTGATGCTGCTAGACAATAGTGACCTCCCGTGGTCCAGCAAATTCTCTGGTTTGGCAACGGTCAGGTCTAGAGAGGTTCAATCTGTACCAGGGTAATAATTCTGGTAAAAACTCACCACCACCCCTCGGTGATTAGAACAGAACAAAAACTGCAAATAGATCAACACTGCTGTTCTGTCCCATTCCTTCAATCTATCCCATTTCTTATCCTACTTCTCCCCCGACCTTTGTCATATTTCTTTCCTTCCCCAAACCAATGTGCCCTGGCAAAATTCAATGGCTTTGTTCTTGTCATTTTATTTAAAGTTGAGTGAAAATGTTTTCATTTAGAAATAAGATGTCTCTTCCCCCAACCCCACCCATAGCAGCCAGGGAGCTGAGGCTGGGAAGGAGGGCTCTCTCTCCTAGACCTGGGAAAAGTTGCCTCTGGGTGCTGCAGCCCTTCACAAATTCCCTCAATTCCCTTCACAAATTCCCTCTGAATGTCTTCCCACCCACCCCACCCTACTGCTCACTCCCAGCTACCTCTCAGGTAACCACCTCACCTTACATGTGCATATTCTCCAGGGTTAAGGACCAAATTAGTGGAGCCACATCTGTGCAGTTTCACTAATTAGATGGGCAGCCCTTCATTCTCTCATGCGCAGCAGCCCAGGCATATACCATAGAGGGAACTATATACAGACCCTTTGAATGAAGCTCACAGACCATATCTTGAGCACGTCTCTGACAGACAGATGTTTAGAATTTGATCACAAGTTGAAATCCCCAGTATATTTTTGCTTTGTATCATGGAAAGCATTAAGGTGCCTTTATTCCATGTGTTTTCTTGTGGCAGAGGTTGAATAGCCTAAAACTGCCTTTCCATAGGAGATTTTGGGCTGATTTGTACTTCCACCTGAATTGGCACTGCTGTGATCAATGCAGCGGTGTCAGTTTAGCAGCTCTGGTGAAGGCAAACTAAATTGATAGCAGAATGCTCTCCCATCAACGTCCTGAAAGGCAGAAGGTAAGTCAGTGCGACAGTGACTCCTTTGACATAGCATGATATAGACACTGCCTACGTGTCAACCTAAATTACCTCGAATTCAGTGCTGTAACTGAAATAGCATAACTTAGGCCAACTTATAGCTTTAGTGTAGATCAGCCCATAGTCCTTCTGCTCTTCCTCACATTCTTCTGTCCTGTGCAAGGTCAAAAGAGAGAGCTCTCCACAAGCCATGCCTAATTCGACATTCAATGACTAGAGCAGCCAGTCACCGCTGGGCAGGTGAGAGGATATGCTCAGAATGTGAATGTCAGATTATCAGATGATTATGAGATTTCTGTATTTTTGTAGGACACTGTGGGTAAATCTAGACTACAGGCTTTTGTCGACAGAGGCTTTGTCTATAAAGAGCATCTAGACTATATCCAGTTCTGTCGACAAAGCAAGCCGCTTTGTCGACATGAGAGTGTAGATGCAAAGGACAGTGTAGATGCAATAACACCTTCTGTCAACAGAACTCTGTAAACAAAAGGCGTTATTCCTCGTGGAATGAGGTTTACCGCTGTCAACAAAACTGCAGAGTTCTGTCGACATAATGTCGACAGAACTCAGCAGTAGTGTAGACGCAGGTATAGTTTTGTTGACAAAAGTCCACTTTTGTCGACAAACCCCTGTAGTCTAGACACACCTATATGTGAAATATTCTGAAATGTTTCTAGACTTGTGTTCAAATAAAATCTGAATTAGGAACTCATTACCTAATTATATGTAGTAATTAAAATTAATTTCATGACAGACATAGAGGCTTTATACTTCTTTTTCTGAAAAAGGTATGCAAATTGCACTCCACAATTTGCATAACTTTTCTGATTCTTTTTTCGGAAGAGGCTTTTCCGAAATTTGGCCTGTATACATTGGGCCAAATATCGGAAAAACCTCCTCTTTCAGAAGAGCCCTTCTTCCTTATAAACTGAGGTTTACAGGGCTTCTGAAAGAGCATGTCTGCCCTTCCAAATAAAATTTTGGAAGAGCAGATGCATTCCCTGGACACGACGGAGTTTTTCCGGGATACCATAAAACTCTATAGTGTAGATGTAGCTTGATACTACCAAGTTTATCAGAAAGTAGGAAGTGTAACGGCACAAAGTGAATACTGACACCTTTCTGGAAGGAGATGGTTATTCTTCTCTCTCTTCCCTTTGCAGGTTGTGGCAGTGCAGTTTCACAGCTGCTTGCTGTGAGGATCTCTCTGCTGCCCTCAGGACAAACCAGTCCCTGACGGAGCTGGAGCTGAGTGGGAATGAACTGGGAGATTCAGGAATCAAACTTCTGTGTGAAGGACTGAAACATCCCACATGTAAACTGCAGAAACTAGTGTAAGTCACTGCTGGAGACTTCCCTTGTTAAACCAGCTTTTTCAAAGGGGCCCGCTAATTTCACACTGATAATAGAGGTCCTATTTTCACTTGTGAAATCACCTACATTTGCAGGAGCAAGTGGATGTACAGTTACTAATTTGTATGCACAGGCTTTGGGGCAGGCAAATATGGGTTTTGTATGTTCAATCTTATGGTAACAGCCAGATGAAAATCCATGCTCTGGAAGACAAAGCCTCAGAAATCAGGACTGTCCTTATCAAATCCATACATGTGGTCACCCTGCTGTGTGTTCACTCTGCCCATCTCCGTCTCTGCAGGGTTTGGGATTGCCGTCTCACAGATGCTTGCTGCGGAGATCTCTCCTCTCTGCTCAGCACCAACCAGTCCCTGCGAGAGCTGAACCTGAGCGGTAATAACCTGACTGGCTCAGGAGTGAAGCTTCTGTGTGAAGGACTCAGACACCCAAAGTGCAAGTTAGAGAAGCTGGAGTAAGTGACTGCTGCTTTTCTGTATCCAAGGAATCCGTCGCAGTGTGTGCCAGGCTTTCGGCCACCTAGCTGTGTCTGGGCTGCATGAACCAATGGGCTGAGGGCGGGAGTGTGTTCCATAGCTATAGGAGGCACTGCACACACAAGGGCAACCCAACGGGGCAGGTCAAAGAGGCTTTAAGCCACCATTCTGAACCCAGACTGATTAGGGCCTCAAATAAATGGTAGTATAAGGCAACCTTTCGCCTTTCACCTCCTACCCCAGGGTTCTGCACAAAGCAGCCTGTGTCTGGTGCAATGCTAGCAGCAGGAGAATTTCCCTCTGCCAGCTAAGAGGTTGTTGCTTCCATATTTATTGCTGCCATATATGTAGCTAAGGGACTGTAAACACAGGGAGAATTCTCCCCAGTGTGCATGTTCTCACAAAGTGTAAGACTTTCTGGGGGGCCAGTGTCTCCCCAATTGTTTTGAACAACAGTTAATAGAGTCCAATGCTCCAAAAAGTAGCTGTCCAGCTGGGGCACTTGGCTGCAGAAGGTGGGACAGGGTGCTCCTAGTTTGGCTCCCAGCTTCCTGCAGACTGCTGTGTTAGAAGAAGGCAGGCAAACACATTAGAGGGGCTGGCTGCGGGAGCTCCCCAAATCTGCAATGGCCCCAGCCCTGAATCCTGCCCCTCCACTGCACCTCCCATACACACACTTCAGCCTTCTGCCTGAAGGCCCCTGCACTTCATCCCAAACCTAAATTTCTTACAGGTACTATTGTATCACTGACTCCACCCACCCAAAGGCACCTTCAAGGAGGCCTGGGTTGTGATAGGACAGTATCTGTAAGAAATGTAAGTTACTTTCTTTGACTTGTGTCTGCTGCTGCGCTCTGCACTCCAACTCTCCATCTCTGCCAGTACTGCTGCTGGATCCCCTTGTTCCTGCTCTTGTCACTTCTGGCCGCATCATGAGCTGCTTCAGGGGCCTCCTTTGCTTCCTTGTCTGCCTCCCAATCTGAGCTACTCTCCAGGGCTCATATCTGGACTCAGGACTAGAGACATCACCCCCTATCATGCTCCCAGCTGCAGTCCCCAATAAACTCTTCTGTTCTTCTTCGGGTAATGTCCCTGTGGGTGCTCCACGAATGGTGATGGACATCCCCAGAAGTGCAAATGGGAGCTTTTTCTAAACAATTGTTAGTGGGGCCTTTGAGAACTATGGTCACCCTATTTATTAAGATTCATTGAACTATATTGTCAATTAAATATTTACATGTTTGACTTCCAGTGGATGGTTTTTTGTTCATAGTTCATTTTTGTTTTCACAGCTTGTCTGAAAACCAGATGGATGAAAGAACAGTCAAGGAGTTGGAAATTTTGCAGGAGATAAAACCTGGTTTGTCAATTGCATTCAGCAGTCGGAACCCAGAGAAGCAAAACATCCTTGCATTGCTTGTATCTCAGCGCCATACTCTCATCTCTAGAGTATTGAGTGAGATTGCAGAATTTATGTGGCATATTTTTGTGATGCACTGGGAGGTTGGACTCATTCTGCTATTAAGCATTGCTACATATTATCTCTTCTCTCACTGATAAATAGTGTCTGAAATTCAAGGTTTATAGAAGATTAACTAATTTTGAGAAAGTTTTCGACTCTCTGAATGGAACCTTAATGATGTAAGTGGAGTTAAATGAGAATTGATTTCCTTTTAAAGCACAGTAGCAGACATCTGGCCCATATGTATTTTTGTTGTTGCATCACATACTCAAATTCTACAGAATCTAAGATTTCTTATTTAATTTTTTTTAAACTTACTTTCTTAGACTCATAGGCTACGTCTAAATTGCATCCCTTTTTCGTAAAAGGGATGCAAATTAGATGTATCGCAATTGCTATTGAAGCGGGGATTTAAATCTCTCCCGCTTCATTAACATAAAAATGGCTGCTGCTTTTTTACGGCATGAAGCTTTGCCGGAAAAAAGCGCCAATCTAGACGCGGATCTTTCGGAAAATAAAGTCTTTTCCAAAAGATCCCTTATCCCTCTTAAAATAAGGAATCTTTCGGAAAAGGCTTTATTTTCCGAAAGATCCGCGTCTTGACTGGTGCTTTTTTCCGGCAAAGGTCCATGCCGAAAAAAAGTGGCAGCCATTTTTATGCTAATGAAGCGGGGGAGATTTAAATTCCCGCTTCATTAGCAATTGTGATACCTCTAATCTGCATCCCTTTTATGAAAAAGGGATGCAATCTAGACGTAGCCATAGGATGTCTAATTTGTCGCCCTGATGTTCACCCATTCATAAAAGCGCCAGGGACTCCAAAATATCTCAGGTTCTCTTACAGAACCTGGAGGCTTTTTTCCTCACAGGCACTGGGAGCCTGTGACAGTCTGTATGCCTATGTTCACTCCTTTACTGGAATATGGTAAATGTTATACAAAATATTCCTTGTGCAGTATCATTTGAAAATTCATAGTTTGCCCTAATAAAATACTTGCAGTAACCTTGTATGTAAAGTTAAAAGATTCCTCTTTATGGTATTACTAAGACAAGTTCCATGTCTGAGAAACAGTCACAGACCAGTTCCTTGGAGACCAAGGAGTTTAGTATCCTGTTCTAGTATAGGTTGTAGTTTATTGATAATGTGTTGGACGGGTTTAAGTTGGGGACTGTAGGTGATGACAAGTGGTGTTCTATTGTTGGTTTTCTTGGGTCTATCTTGAAGTAGATGGTTTCTGGGTACTCATCTGGCTCTTTCAATTTGTTTTTTTATTTCTCCGGGTGGGTAGTTGAGGTTTATAATGCTTGGCAGAGATCCTGAAGTTTCTGGTCTCTGTCAGTGGTGTTAGAGCAGATGCGATTGTATCGAAGGGCTTGGCTATAGATGATGGATCATATGGCGTGTTCTGGATGGGAGCTGGAGGCATGAAGGCATGAATTGGATGTACTACTTCAGATGTGGCATTATGAGTTTCAAATAGAAGGGAATAATCACTTCCCTAGATTTGCTGGCAATGCTTCTACTAATCCACTCCCATATGCTATGAGCCTTCTTGGCTACAAAGCCAGTGTGGACACTCGCGTTCGGAACTCCAGGGACACTGTGCGCTGATGGCAAACTCCGTTGCCAACCTCTCCGCACACATTGCCCATGCCATCCATTATGGCATGGCCTTGCCCCATGCCCCCACCATCCCTCCCCTGGCAGTTCTCCCGCCCCCTCCTGCTGCCCACCTCCCCATTCAGCCTGCCCTGATGTGGCCTGCCCCCCATGTCCAGGTCCACCCCCGTAGGAGCGGTCGCAGGGGCCACCCCTCCCAGTCGAAGGTCACCTCCCCCTCTCCCCCCTTTGTAAATAAAAACCAACAAGCTTTTTGGTGAAACCAAACTGTGTTGTTGTGTATTGGGAATTAAAGGGAGGGAGTTGTCCAGGGAAACTGAGGCGACCCTACTCCGGGGCCTGTGAGAACATGTCCGTGAGGGCCTCCTGGATGCACACACCATCATGGTGCACCTGCCCCCACCCCCTCCTGCAATGGCCCCTCCTGCTCTTCCTGCCCACCTCCCCGTTAAGCCTGCCCCAATGCGGCCTGCCCCCCATGTCCAGGTCTGCCCCCGCAGGAGCGGTTGCAGGGGCACCCTTCCCAGGAGTAGCTCCCCTCCCCCTCCCAGTTCAAGGTCTCCTCCCTGTTACGTGAGGTAACGTGAATAATTAATTTAGAATTCCGATCAACCTAATAAAGTCATGAAGATGACAACTGCGGACTCCAAATTCCATATCTATCACTGGTTTTCTTAATAAAAAAAAGGGAAATAATTTTAAAGGGTTATGAGTTTGTGATGCATAAATGAATACCAACTCTGAAGATAAAATTTAACCACAGGACTATATTTGACATGCATAAAATCACAATCAAGCAAAGGATAGATTACAAAAGAGTAAACACAACACAAGATACATTAAACACAGTCTAGGCACGGAGGGGGTTTGCGATGACACTGGCAACCTCAATCCTTAGGTCCTTCCAGGTCTCAGGAGAGGAACTGCCAGGAGATCTCTCAATGGACGAAGCTGTGGCTGGCGATCTCGATCCTTTGGTCCTTCCGGGCCTCAGGAAACGAACTGCCAGGAGATCCCTCGAAGATGACTGGAATCGGGTGTGCTGACTCGAGCCTTCTGCACGAACCTCAAATCCTCTTCTTCGGGACAGCTCGAACAGACAACGGTGGCCTAGAATATCCCTAAACCTAACCCTAAACTAAAAGTAAACCCTAGCTACGGCCGACACGCCCGATGAACAAACTCGATGACAGCTGAAATGCTTTGAACCGATGACGATAGCTAATCTAACTAAACCTAAATCTAAACCTAATCCTAATTGGTAGGTACAAGCCTTCCGCTTGACCTGACCAAACCCTTAACAGACAAGAGTACTCTGCTCTGAACTAGACTGCTCATTCATATTTCATATAACAAGCATGAACATTCTGCACAACATCACCCTCCCCCAAACTGTGGTGTTGTGTATTGGGAGGTAAGGGGAGAGGAGGGAGTTGTCCAGGGAAACTGAGGCGACCCTACTCCGGGGCCTGTGAGAACATGTCCGTGAGGGCCTCCTGGATGCGCACCCCATCCTGGTGCGCCTGGCGGCTGGCAGCTGTTCGTAGGCCTGGCCTTCCGCTGCCATCCATGCGGGAAGGAAGGCCTCCCTGCTCTGCTCCACAATGTTGTGGAGCACGCAGCACACGGCCACTGCCTCCGTTGCATTCCGTTCACCCATCTCGAGACGGGTGAGCAAACACCGGAAGAAGGCTTTTAATCGGCCAAAGGCGAGCTCCACTTGATTGCGGGCCTGGTTGAGGCGGTCATTGAACCAGGCCCGGTTCTGGTCTGGCCGCTCCATGTAGGGCCGCATTAGCCAGGGCAGCAGGGAGTAGGCCGCGTCCCTGATGATGCAGATGGGCATAGGCAGTCAACTCCCGCTGGGGGAAGTAGGTGCCTGCCTCCAGCCTGCGAAACAGTCTGGAGTTGTGGAGGATGCAGGCGTTGTGTGCCCTGCCGGACCAGCCCGCATAAACATCCAGAAAGCGGCCCCGGTGGTCCATGAGGGCCTGCAGAACAATGGAGCAGTACCCCTTTCTGTTCATGAAATGGGCCACTCAATGCTTCGGGGCCCGGATGGGGATGTGGGTTGCATCCAGGGCTCCCCCGCAGTTGGGGAACCTGAGGGCAGTGAAGCCAGCGACGGTAGCGTCCACGTCCCGCAGGTGGATCACTCTGGGGAGCAGGACGTTGTTGATGGCATGGACGACCTGCAGAAGGGTGCAGAGAAACACAGGGGAACACATCATAAAGCAGGGGTGGGTGTGCACTCCCTTGGCCGCCTCCCCGTGATTCCCTCTGTCCTCACGCACACACGCACCATAGCCCCCTCGCCCTACACTCCCCCCCAGCAGGCCTGTGCAAGGGAGGGATGGCCCGGACCCCTGGGTGACCCAGCGTGGAGTCTTGTCTGTCCCTGGGCATGGAGTACAGCTCCCTCCCCCTACCCACTCCCCCTGGAACTTACCTCCATCACAACGGCGGATCTGCCCAACTTGAATTGGTGTGCCACCGATCGGTAGCTGTCCAGGGTGGCCAGCTTCCAGACTGCGATGGCGACCCTCTTCTTGACGGTGATGGGTGCCCGCAGCCGGGTGGTGACTCTCTGGAGCGCAGGGGTGAGCCAGGCACACAGCTCCATGAATGTCCGCTTTTGCATGCGGAAGTTCTGGAGCCATTGCTGGTCGTCCCATTGCCCAAGGACCAGCCAGTCCCACCAGTCCGTACTGGTGTCCAGTCTCCACAGTGGCCTCTGCACCCTGGGGTGGGGGTGCCACAGGGACGTCATGGCCTCACAGGTGAGGGAGTCCAAAGCGATCTGTCCCTCCTGGTCCTGGAAGAGGAGGGCACCAACCTGGAGCAGCAGCTGCAGGCACTCGAAAATGTCCAACAGGGGCCAGAGCAGGCACATGGCCACCCCTGGTTCCATGGCACAAGAAACAAGGTAAGGAAAAAAAAAAACCTGGCAAAAGCAGGTGGCCAAAAGTCAGAGGGCAACCACCAAACCTGCTATGGCTGTCAGTCCCTGCAAGAGGTCCTATAGCTTGGAGCAGAGACAAACAGCTGTCCGGCGAGACTCCTTTAAGCACATGTTTGAAAGGAGCTCCAGCCCCCACCCCCGGAAAGGGCTGGTGCCCTTGTGCCCTACGCAAAATGCTTCCGGGCTTCTTTTGCAGAAAAGAAGCGCTACCAATGTAGACACGCTTTTCTGCAAAAGTGCATCGTTATAACGTGAACTCCGTGCCAATCTAGACGATCTTTTCCGTTAAAAGCATTTCTGAAAAATCATGCCAGTCTAGACACAGCCCACTTGTCCTTGTTGAACCTCATCAGATTTCTTTTGGCCCAATCCTCTAATCTGTCCAGGTCACTCTGGACTCTATCCCTGCCCTCCAGCGTACTACCTCTCCCCCTAGCTTAGTGTCATCTGCAAACTTGCTGAGGGTGCAATCCATCCCCTCATCCAGGTCATTAATAATGATGTTGAATAAAACTGGTCCTAGAACAGATCCTTGGGGCACTCCGCTAGAAACCAACTGTCAACCTGACATCGAGCCATTGATCACTACTCGTTGGGCCTGACAGTCTAGCCAGCTTTCTATCCATCTTACCGTCCATTTATCCAATCCATAGTCCCTTAACTTTCAGGCAAGAATATAAGAATGCTTATAAATTGTTTGTTTACTATTTGGATGTAGCAAATTGCTTATTTTTTAGGGTTTTGATACATGAGGAGGGTAACTGTATAAATACTATTGAGCCTTTGAATTTAGTAAAGGAATTTATGGTTGAATAATGTTGTGGTAATACCCTGCATAAATAACAATTATTCCACCAGTAATGCCTATGATAGGTTTTGTTCTCAGTTACAACCTGATGCTTGTGTTTAAAATATAAGAAGGATTTTGCAGAATGAGGGCCAGTGTCACTACTTTGTGTCTATGGCAAAGTACAACAAGCTGCCATCTTCTATTATTTTTCAAACATGTTTTTACTTCCCCCATTACTCACACAAACACTGCAGTGCATCATGCTGATGGCCTTGTAACACTCATGGCAGCTTCAGATCACTTGCAGGTTTAAACGAATGTATAAAGTACAAAAGGCTCTTGTCTGTGAAATTCATCCCATTGCTCTGCAGAAGGTACACCATGTAGAAAACCCAGAAAAGAAACAGAGTCCTGTAAACGCTGCTTCTCTTTCACGGTTATCAATAAGAACAAAGTTTATTTCAAACTGAGGAAGCAGACAGGGAACAGTAAGATGCTCGTACATGTGAACGTGTTTTCTATTGCAACACTTGTGAGCCACAAGTTTCCTTCTCAGGGTGAATTTTGAAAGACCAGTTTAACCTCAACCACCTCTTCAGAGATGCAAGGTAAGCAGAGACTGCAGTGCATTGTATTTCAATTGAACTGTAAAGTATTATCTGTAGCTTTAGGAAAAGCTTCAAAAAGGTGTTGCATTTAAACACGAAGGAAGAAAAATGTTGCTTTTGTTTGCAACATTTAGGCTGTGTCTACACTACAAAGAAAAGTCAGAAAAAGATGCAATTTGCAAACCACAATTTGCATATCTTTTTCGCTTTTCTTCTGAAAGACTTTTCCAACATATGGTCTATCTACGCAGGGTCAAATGTTGGGAAATAAACCCTCTTTTGGAACATCCCTTCTTCCTCATAAAATGAGTTTTACAGGGATGCCAAAAAAAAAAAAGCCTCTACTTTTCCCAATTTTTTTTCAGAAAAGCAGAAGCATTCCTTGGACGCAGCAGAGCTTTTCCGGGATACTTTTGGTACCCCGGAAAATTTCTGTGGTCTAGACCAGTGTTTCTGAAAGGGCTTTGCAAAAGCACTTTGAGAAACAAATTAATTGGCCGCCCTGGTTTGTTTATTTACTGGAGCCACAGCCATGGAGCCTTGCGGCTCCCATTGGCTTTGTTTCACTCTTTGCAGCCAAGCAAAGCAGTGAGACGTGATAGCCCGGCCCATGCCTCTTCCCACGGCTTTCCTTGGCTGCAGAGAATGAAACGGAGCCAATGGGAGACACGAGACTCTGTGGCTGTGGAGCTGGTGCATAAACAAACTGGGGTGGCCAGTTAACATGTTTCTCAAAGTACTTTCGTGGAACACTTTCAGAAACACTGTTCTAGACACACCCTTAGTCACAGGTCTGTGTGTGGGAAAGAGAATAAAAACAAGTTGCCATCCTAAAGTAAACATATGGAGGACGTTGACATTAAGAAAAATCACTTAAATGAGGACTTTAGCCCCTCTTCTGTGCACTTTGTCTGAATACCTTCTTCAGACAGAATTTAATACAGGACCAGTCTTTGGGAAAATGGCATCCTGCCGAGCTTGAATTTTGATGCCCTGACCCCCTCTCCAAGTATGACCCCCACATTTCCCTTGGCCACCATGGGCCCCTCAGCCCCACACCTGCATCCTGTTCTCCTTTTGCCAAAAAGGCTTTGTCTAGACTCCAACTTTTTTTTTTCAGAAAAAGGTACACAAAAAGCACTCTGCAATTTGCATACCTTTTTCTGGGTTTTTTTCCCCCCAGAAGACACTTTTCCAAAATTTGGCCAGTCTATACTCCCATAAAATGAATATTAATAAACAAATAATGAATATAATTACACCCAACCCTAATTACTATTTATATAATTTCTAATTAAATCACTTTTCTATACTACAAACTTTCTAAATCAACAGGATACAGAGGTTACAAGGAATTTGACCCTGAAGATGTGATACAGAGCCAATGAGGATGAGCAGGAGACAAAATAAAGCAACTCCATATTTATCTGGTTTTGTAGGCTACAAGAATGAAGAGAAAGAGCATGTTTATACCTGAGGCTATGTCTAGACTGCAGGCTTCTTTCGAAAGAGGCTCTTTCAAAAGATCGCGTCTAGACTGCAGGCGGATCTTTCGAAAGAGAAATCCGCTTTTTCGAAAGAGAGCACCCAGCGAGTCTGGATGCTCTCTTTCGAAGACGGCCTCTTTACATTGAAGAACGCCTTCTTTCGAAAGAGGAACTTTCGAAAGAAGGCGTTCTTCCTCGTAAATTGAGGTTTACCGCCATCGAAAGAAAAGCCGCGTTCTTTCGAAATAATTTCGAAAGAACGCGGCTTGAGTCTGGACTCAGGGGAAGTTCTTTCGAAAAAAGGCTACTTTTTTCGAAAGAACCCCTGAGTCTGGACACGGCCTGAGAGAGGATAATATCGGTTTTGTCCAGACTCTATCTTTCCAAACTTAAAAAAAAAAGGAAAAAGCATGTTTAAAGGGTAATGCTGTGGCTGACCCCCTGAACCGCTTATGTCGAGCCATTTCAGACTTCTGTTAATTTTTACATATCCCCACAGTTATCATGGACAAAATAATTAAACCATAAAAGACAAGAGACTGTTTTTAACATGTAAAATTCTAGCAAAATGTCAAATCATATGATGGTGGCAGTGCTGGGTGAAAAAGGAAGGAGGTGGTGCAGAACGGAAAGAATAGAATGCCACCAACATTTTCTCCAGTCCAATTTCAGGACATAACCAGTAAATGAAAGTTCATGTGACCTTTGTTTGAACAACTGTACTCAAGGGCTAGTCTACACTGTGCAGTGTTGTGCAATAAGATATGCAAATGAGGTGTAAGGATGAAAATCACCACACTTTATTCACAAACCTAATGAGCCACCATTTTTGCAGCATGAGCTTTTGTGCAAGAAGGAGCTGTCTACACTTCTCCTTCTTGCACAAAAAAACCCCTGTTGCACAGAGCTGTTCTTCCTGAAAATAAGCAGTAGAATGCCTCTGCACAAGAGGGGTTTTTTTGCACAAGAAGGAGCAGTGTAGACAGCTCCTTCTTCCACAAAAGACTGTGCCACAAATGTAGAGAATCAGCAAGCATAGTGCTTTGGCCGCATGACAGAGCGTCCCAAGGACGAAACCAAGCAAGAGTCCTGAGCCAACAATAACAACATCTGCCTGAGTCAATGACCTTCGAGAGTGCTGTGTTTGGGACTGGGAAAAAGCAGTTTGTAAACTTTTAAGAGTATAAAGGTAGTTGTGATCTTGCAATAAAATGATTTCGTGCTTGCACCGGCCGGAGTCCGTGCCTTCATACACCACAAATGGCGCCCGATACAGGGCTTGAACTGAATGAGTGATTCAAACCGGTGGTGTACCCGCGGCTGGACGGAGGATAAGTTGTTGAGAGGAGCTCCCAAAATTACTGACATCACCATTCGCAGGACGAACAGGTGAGCAGCCGCGGACAGAGTAACAGAATGGGGCAGTCTGCCACGAAAGAGCAAAAACTGCAGCTTGAGATCTTGCAGCACATTCTGAAGGAACAGGGGTTTAAGGTTCCCCCTGTACAGCTGGTTCAGCTGTTGGTTTGGATACGAGATCATTGCCCGTGGTTCCCAGAAGGGGGTTCTTATGATTTGACCTTCTGGGAGAAGGTGGGCAAGGAATTGAGAACCTCTGAACATCTTGCATTATCCCTCCCAAAAGGGATCATAGTAACGTGGCGAACTGTTTATACAGCCATACGGGCATTGCATCCCACCGAGCGGGTCCTGAAGGAAGCGTCAGCAACATTTGATCCCAGGCCATATCAGGACCCAGAGGATCCCTCGTCCCCTCCCCCAAAACCCCCCAGGGAGGATTGTGAGCCAGTGTACACCACGGTCCCGGTCTCCCCGGAGCCTGAAGACTTGTGCCTCAGCCCTGAGGACAGTGAATCTGAGGACAGCGGGCCCGAGGACCCCTTTGACACAGGGACGGCGGCGGTCGGCGTAGGGCCTGACTCGTACCCGTCGCTCGAGCCCGTCAAGGCCCTGGCGGCATCTGCGCCGATGGCGGAGCAAATTTTACAGACTCAGAGGCTACAAGCTGTTTCTCAGCCCTTGATTGTAGCCCTGCCGCCTTTTGCCCCAGCATTAGCTCCCGCTTCTTCATACAGGTCCGCAAGCCACACGGTCACTCCATATGGGTCCCCCTTGGTGGCACCCTCGCATAATGAACAGGCAAGGGTTTTATCTGAATGCCGACGTGAGGCTCTTCGGCGAGAAGATGTGCAGCTTCTACAGGCTTTTCCAATTGTATATGCGCCCCAACGGCCCGCCCGACATGAGGCTTTGCCATATGAACTTGTAAAAGAGTTGCGCAAATCTGTGAAGGATTATGGATTACAGTCTTCTTATACGATGAATTTGGTTGTGGCTATTTCGGAGTCATGTGTTATGGCCCTGCATGATTGTCGCACGCTATTACGCCTGCTACTTAGCCCGGCGCAGTATGCAGTTTGGGACACCGAGTATTGTGACGGTGTTATGTCGCAAGTTATGGATAATATTACCAATGGGGTAAACGTTGGCATAGATGAACGCATAGGGCAGGGCCAATATGCTACTCCCCATGCTCAGGCTCAGATGAATCGCTTGGTATTTACGCAAGCCACATCGCTGACCCTTCGAGCCTTATGACAGGTCCCTGATGCGGGCCAAAGGGACACATCTTTTGCTACGGTCCGCCAGGGCCCCCAGTAACCGTATGTGTAATTTTTGGATAGGCTCCAAACCGCCATACAACGATAAGTAGACTCAGAGGAGGTTCAGCACCTGTTGCTGTTTCAATTGGCTATTGAAAACGCTAATATAGACTGCAGGAAGGCTTTGGACCCCCTGCGTAACAAGGCGAAAACTCTTTCAGAATTGATAAATTTGTAAAACCTGAACCCTAAGGGTTAAATGTGTCTTCCAAGGAAACTAATTATTGTTTTAAGAATCCAAACTCTGAAACTTCACTGTGTTTCTTTTCAAGGCTGAGTTGATAGCACTCTTGGCTTGCTTTCAGACCCAAGGTTGTGTGTGTCTGCAAACTGCCTGTCTGTTCTGGAAGGGGGGAGGCACTGTCCCCCATAAGTAAGCCTGTGACATTGCATGTGATTCTTTTCAGGAAAAGAAAACCTTTTTGCTTGCTGGAATAGTAATTAGCAAGCACCTTGTTCTAAGAGAGTTTCTGTGGCAGTAAAAAAAGCCTGGTCTGCAGTACAAGAGGGAAACTGAGGCATGCCACCTTTAACTTAATAATTAAACAATAAAGTAATTTATTCAAACCCTCTCAAGCTGGTGTTCAAAATAAAAGCATACCATTGGGTAACAGCAGGCTGATCAAAAAGTAGCAAAAATCTGTAAAGAAAAAGTGTTCGAAAATATAATGCACCACCCCAATGTGGGTAGAAATGTTTTCTTGTCTTTCAGATCATCAGAAAGCGCTGGTGCCAGCTGAAGAAAAACAACAACAACAAAAAACCATGGTTCTGTGTCATGACATAATAAGTTTGTGTTCTGTGTTCTGTCCAGATTTGTCTTGTGTGTCTTGTTTGTGATATATGTATTTCAAACGTTGTGTGTACAATATTGTTGTTTTAATGAAAGAATAATTTAAGTCCCTTGAATAATCTTAACTTTGTGCTTTACACAGATGGTTTTTTTGCTTTTATAATTCTAGTGGAGTTTTAATAGCAGGCTATGCAGTTTGTACTCTCTGGAATGTAGTGAAATCTGCTCCTCTACCTGCTGTTTTTCCCTTCTCTCCTACGATCGCCAGCTCCTTTGCCATCTCTTTCGGAACTGGCCCTCCTGCAGACCAAGCCCCAGAATCAGGAAAGCAGGAGTGGAGACTGGCAGGGTGCACTTTGCACCCAGAGCACTACTGGTGCAGCTCTGTTGGCCACATTGTTGCCCCAGTGGTCTTGCTACCTCACCTTGCCTCCGTGCTCCCTGGATTGTCGCACGTTGGCAAACATAAAACAAAATTGGTTTGCTCCCAAATTCTCCCAAGCAGTCAAAGATTACTGTTTGGCTTGCCCTGTCTGCCAAGCCTACAACGTGGGTAAACCTGTAAAGACAGTCCCGGCAACCAGACCTCTGCCTTTGGGACCATTTCTGAATTTACAAATGGACTTTATTCAATTACCTAAATGTCAATTTTTTTGAATAATGTGTTGGTGATTGCTTGTTTTTGAGATGAGTAGAAGCTTATCCCTGCAGGAAAACTGATGCCATCACAGTGGCAAAGAAACTTCTAAATCATTACATCCCATCATGGGGAATACGCCTTGTGATCTCCAGTGATAAAGGTACCCACTTTACGGGACAAATTGTTCAAAAACTGGCAAAGCACTACTCTACCAGACAAGCACTGCACTGTGCGCGACACCTGGAGAGCGCAGAAGCAGTAAAAAGATGAAACAGGATTTTAGAGAACAAACTTGCTAAAATATGTCAGAACTCTGGCCTGTGTGCACTCTGGCTGCCCTCTGCGATGGGACCCCGGTCCTACCAGTAAAGTCACGGATGTTAAACCTTTTCTCAGCACACACACACACACTGCCCTGACCGTCAGCTGACACATGGGTAGAAGCACTCCCGATTGCCCTAATGAGCATGAGAGCCACTCCTAATCGGAAAACTGGACTCAGTCCACATGAAATTGCATGTGGCCGACCTATGAAATTGTTAAGCAACCCAAAATTAACCTGGCTGATGCCACACTTGTTAAAAGAAGCCTAGTCAAGTATTGTCAGGAACTTATGAGGTGTGTATAGTCTTATCATTCACAGGTTAAGGACGCCTTCCAGGAGGACCCGACTGAGCCACGCCAAAAACTACAACCAGGAGATTGGGTTTGCGTGAAAGTTCACCAATGAAAGACTGCCCTGGAACCCAGGTGAAAGGGTCCCTACCACTTCCTTCTGACCACACATACTGCTGTAAAGTGCAAGGGATTGCCCACTTGGATTCATGCCTCTCACTGCCAACTGGTTCCAGCGCCTACAGAGGTTAGCCCCAACAAGGATCACTGCAGACCTGGTACCGGAGACCCAGGTCCAGAAGTAGACAGAGATCAACGCAGGCTTGGTACCGGCAACCCAGGCCCAAAAGCAGACAAACCTGAGAGACCAAGGCCAAGGTATCAGCTGCAGCCCAGAAAAACCTGCCAGCGATAGGTGAAGCAAACTATGAAGTCCTGAAGAACAGCCAGCATGAGGCTAGACAAACAATTCATGTTGCGCTTATGCTTAATCTTGTTTTTAATATCTAGCAGTTATAACCTATATGGTTCAAATGTGTTACGATAAGCACGACTTTCACATGATTTTTTTCACCAGAATGCTAGATCATTAGCTCAGCAATTTTCCCTTACTAAACAGCAGGCGCAAGATATAGTTCGCGCCTGTCCGGATTGCCAGCGTCTATCCGCCATTCTGGTACCTAGCGGTGTTAACCCGCGAGGCCTACGGGCCAATGAACTTTGGCAGTCTGATGTGATCCATTTTTCCGAATTTGGCAGATTGCACTATGTACATGTTACTGTTGATACCTTTTCCCACCTTATTGTTGCTACTGCCCATGCAGGAGAAAAGGCTCGTGATGTTGTTCGGCATTGGTTACATTGTTTTGCTGTTATGGGTGTTCCAGTTTCTGTTAAAACTGATAATGGTCCCGCTTACATCTCCCACAAAGTTCAGTCCTTTTTGCAGGATTGGGGTGTAAGCCACACCACAGGCATTCCACACTCCCCCACGGGCCAGGCGATTATTGAACGCACGCACCGCACTCTCAAGACCCTTCTTGATAAACAAAAAAGGGGGAGTCCAGTGGGAATGACCCCACAGGAGCGTTTGGACAAAGCTATGTATGTGTTAAACTTTTTAAATCTTTCTGATTTGTCTTTCACGGCAGCACAGCACCACTTTGGGCAAGACTCTGCATGGCCGGAGCGGCCACAAGTTTACTACAGACACCTGGAATCCGGACAGTGGCAAGGTCCCGTACCATTAATCACGTGGGGACGTGGGTATGCATGTGTTTCTCTTCCCTCAGGTCCCTATTGGCTTCCTGTGCGATTTGTTAAGCCAGCCAGGATTGGTAAGCCATCAGCACAAGAGATTCAACTCAAGAATGAAGGGACTGCTGCCGATCCATAGCGACAAATCCATGACGGTCACCACTGCATTTTTGTGGTTCCTGTGGAGCGGTTTCTGTGTGCATACTGCGACAGCACATTTGTATTGGACGCACATCATTGATCCCCCCGTATTCAGGCCTGTGACGTGGTGGGATCCCTCACCGCCCATCAGTAACAATGGTACCGACTGGGTGGGAGGGGTGTGGATACCCCCTACAGCGGAGCAAGAAACCGAGGTCGTTAATGTTACCAATGTCACCTTTGTCACTGACCTCCCACCGCTTTGCTTTTCTACCCTTCATGACTCAAGTTGCATGCCCGTGCAGCCACAGTTGCACCTAGTGGCGTGGGAGCACGACGGAAGGGTTAACTATACCTTACTGAGCATTCCCGGGATGTACGGAAGCGGCAATGACTCTTGGGAGCCGTACGCCCCTGATTTGCCCCGCTGCATGATAAAGAGGATATCAGCGGACGCGGCACCAGTTTGGTAGGCATGTCGTGGACGCAGCCCCCTGGTACTCCGGGGCGAATTCTGCACGGTTGTGGATTGGGGCCCTCACGGTGTGCTGTGGGATAAAGTGGACAATCGCACTGTCCCCTTCGGCCGGTATAATCATAGCCTTTCATGGCATGGGGGAGGCTCTGCCGGTCCTGTGTTACAATTTATTACTAATGGGGATAATGCCACGGCCTCCATGTTACATAAGGGGGTGTGGCGGATAGGGTTAGCATTTATGGGTTATAGTTTAGGGAGTTTGATTTTAGAGAATTATACATCTAACTATATTAAGCAACAATATAATAGTGTTATGGTTTGTACTTCGCATCCATATGTTTTTGCCTTGGCACAAAATGCAAGTTTTAAGAGATGTAAATTTTCCCATTCTTGTTATTCTGTTATGTTGTCTGAGGTGCGATATAAGACCTGAATTTCCATGAGTGATAATGTAACCTTTGTGTTCCCTCTTCGACGACGCTCTGAGTTATGGATTCCTGCTAATCTCACACGAGACTGGGAAGGAGATAGTGGTTTTGGCCCTCTTACAAGGTTGCTGCAGGAGGAGATTACTAACACTCGTAGACGTACGAAGTGATTTTTGGGGTGGCTGATTTTTGCTCTTGTCGGCAATTATTATTCTTGCTTCTGCCACTGCTGCTATTGCCTCTTTAACTCAGTCGGTTAAGACTGCAAAAATGGTAGGGGAAACTCTAATAAACGTTACACGGGAGTTCCAAACACAGAAGACCATTGATGAAGAGATATTGGCGCGGCTTGAGGCCCTAGAAGCCGCAGTCATTTGGCTTGGTGATAGGCACGCAGTCTTAAAGACTAGGTTGTCTCTGCATTGTGATTGGGAGCACACTGCTGGAGGTCTGTGTGTGACATCCCTCCCCTGGAATTCATCAGTTCATGATTGGAACCTTGTTAAACACCATTTACAGGGTGCTTTTGATGTTTCTTTACATTCTCATGTTAATTCTTTGCATGTTCAATTAAAGAACCAAATTCAGCAATTGCAAGAATTAACCACACAAAAGGCTTTTGCTACTTTGCAATCTGACTTATCTTGGCTTAATCCTACTACGTGGTTTTCTGGATTAAATTTGCGCATGTGGGTGTTTATTGGACTTGCTAGTGGGCTTCTTATTGTGCTTTTTATAATTCTTTCTTTACTTTTTTCTTGTATTCGTTCTGCTCAGAAAGTTGAGGCTCGTGTAATGACAATGTTACTTATTAATGGTATTGCTTTGTATAAAAGAGGGGGAGATGTAGAGAATCAGCAAGCATAGTGCTTTGGCCGCATGACAGAGCGTCCCAAGGACGAAACCAAGCAAGAGTCCTGAGCCAACAATAACAACATCTGCCTGAGTCAATGACCTTCGAGAGTGCTGTGTTTGGGACTGGGAAAAAGCAGTTTGTAAACTTTTAAGAGTATAAAGGTAGTTGTGATCTTGCAATAAAATGATTTCGTGCTTGCACCGGCCGGAGTCCGTGCCTTCATACACCACACACAAAAATGGCGGCTCATCAGGTATACAAATGAGGCGCGGCAATATTCATCCCTGTGCCTCATTTGCATATCTTATTGTGCAACAATGAGCTGTGTAGATGTAGCCAGGGTGTTTAATGTTTGATGACACTGTAACTTAATGAAATTATTGGAAGGAGTATAGAGAACATGCACAAGAAGAATACCAAGTAAGAGGAGACAAGAATGCTGTCACCTGGGTGAACATGTGAGCCTTGGCAGAAGATGCACATAATTGCTTATTGTCAAAGAAACCTGGGAATGGGAAGAGAAAGAACATTTGAAGAAGACATGCAGAACTGATGGCTTTTCAGACCAATCTCATTGAGATGTTAGTTAAAAGTGAGCTGATTTTCAAGTGGTTCTCCAGCATTGCCAGCTCCAGATATTCGGAAATCATGAGCCAGGCTCCTGTAAAATCATGAAATTGGTTTAAAAATTATGAAATGTTAATAAGGAGGAAACCCTATTTATAACAATGTTTATTTCCTTTCTGTTTTCTGAGTCTCTAAGCTTCACTGGGGTCATTTTTTCTCAGTCTTGTCGACCCTCAATATTTCCTAAGATCAAAGATCCCCTGGTCTTGGGAGGTAGTTAGCACCACCCAAGTGAGAAAATCCCTTTTCTTCTTCTTGAACCCAGGAAGAAGGAACTTGGGAACTTCTTTCAAAGGGGTACCACAACCTCTTTTACCACAAAAGAGCTAGAAAAAGAGAAGAGAAAACAAACTGCAGTCTTTGATAGCTGACTTCTCAGTCTTAGGCATGCATACTCAGACCTCCTATTACCTTCCAGGATATAGGAATTAAATAATCCCCTTAATAAAGGTGTTTTTACTAACAAAACAAAAATATATATTTGATAAACCATACTTGGTTGCTAGGTGTTTAAAAGCAACTGAGAAAAGAACAATTTAAACACACAGGCTGCGTCTAGACTGGCATGATTTTGCGCAAATACTTTTAACGGAAAAGTTTTTCTGTTAAAAGTATTTGCGCAAGAGAGTGTTTATACTGGCATGTGCCTTTGCGCAAAAGATTTGCTTTTGCACAAAAGAATCCGTGCCAGTGTACACGCTCTCTTGCGCAAGAAAGCGCCGATGGCCATTTTAGCCACCGGGCTTTCTTGCACAAGAAATTAATGTTGCTGTCTACACTGGCCCTCTTGCGCAAGAATACTTGCACAAGAGGGCTTATCCCTGAGCGGGAGCATCAGAGTATTTGCGCAAGAACCACTGATTTTGTACATTACAAAGTCAGTGTTCTTGTGCAAATATTCGTGGCCAGTGTAGACAGGCGGCAAGATTTTGCGCAAAAGCACTTGCTTTTGCACAAAATCATGCCAGTTTAGATGCTCCCACAGAGAAAATACCATCCCTGGGATACAGCTTACAGTACAGTGTATGGGGGGAGGGAGGACACACGGACTTAGCACAGAGAGGTTTAACCATACAACAAAACAAAGAAAATAACCTGATTGAGTCTAAATGGACATTTCCTATCTACTCACAGATCTGTGCTTTAAAGTTCAGTCCACTTCCATGCCCAGTATTCTTTGTAGGCATGGTAGTCCTGCTTGATTCAATTCATCTCCTTTCCCCAGCTCCTGGATTAAAACTCACACACAAGAAGAATAGCAGGCAGTTATCCCTTTCAATTCAAACCTCATACTTTCTTCCTATTGGTTCTCCTGGCTTCCCACCAACACTTTCTAGCTTCCTGAGTTTAACCATTTGGTTACTAAATGCTGGGATGTTCAGAAAAGGCCAGCATTCCTCCAGTCCATCACAATTATCTTTGTCTGTTGGATCACAGCAGTCCCCACTGTAGATTTCCCCACCCAAACTGATCCCCAACTGATGGGTAGCTGTCTGAAATTACAAGCTTCCACCAGGCTATTGCCACTTCCTTCTCAATGGTCAGAGTGGGTCTCATTGCTGGGCTTCAGAGTGGGGAAAAGCAATTTGCAAATTCCATGCAAGTGACCTTGCACATACAAAAGTTTTGTAGCCACTGCTGAATGTCTCATAGCTGCCTAACATGCTGTCCCACCAGCCTATGCTTGTCTTTTAGTATGCAGTGGCAAGGTCCCCATGGACGGTTAGTGCATGGCAGGCTAGCAGCAGGTAGATTTACACCCCATACTAGCTTACCTTCTAGACAAACTCTAGCATCCAAGTTTGAACGCTCAGGTTGAAGTACATGAGGATAATAAATGTGACTGGAACAGATCAGAATATTTTATTCATCACTGCAGAACTAATTGATCTCTTTAAAATGTGTCCATTAATATTGCTACTGAAGCCATGTATTCCTGGGCATTTACTAGGCATTCATTTTTTTACATCTGTTTTATGGCTGCTCTCTCTTATTGTACTGTGCTGTGTGAGGAATAGGACGGAAACACAGTATTTTCTTAACTCAGAGAACGGGGGGAGAAACTAGGTGAATTCGGTACCAAGAGATATACAGGAACTGATAAACTTTTAGAAAGTGAAACTAATCGTTGCCACCTTTTGCACGTTCACTCATTCTGAGATGAAGAGAAACGTATCATGATTCAAATTGAATGAACTCTCTTCAATGCTGTATGGTAAGTTAAACAGGGAATGTTTTACTTGGCTACTGGCAGGTCAGATTTGGGTTTTGCTTTTTTAAAGGACACTCCTGTCTCCTGTGAGGAGTGATGGATGTGGGGAAGGTGCAGCTCTCTTTTGCAGTGGTTCTTGCATTATGGGGCAGGTCTTCCAAAGGGGATACAGGAAAGTGCAAAGGCAAGCGTGAATTGTGTGCCGGTTCATTAGCCCTCCATTTTTTTCTTTTATAAATTGTGAGGTTTCCCCTTTTTTCTCCATTCTGCTCAACTGAAGAAGTGGTTTTTTCCTACATACTGGTCTCTAAGGTGCTACAGGACTACTTGTTGATTTTGTATGTGTATGTAAAGTTAGAAATATGAGGTATGAAACGATTTATGGGTTTTGGTTTTAAATGTGCAAATATAAGCCCTCAGTGGTTCTCCCCATTCCCCAAGCCTTTCTGACCAGATGATCAACTTAACTTGAGGACAACCTAAGCAGTAGTTGGTCTTAGGAAGGCATGTAACCACACCAGCTGATAGGGGAATACCAATTTGATAAAGTAATTTTCCATGGAAGGTGGGATAGTGAACAACAGATTTCCCCACCCAACGTGGAATCTATAAAAGCAATGGGAAGCTGTCTGGCCCTTTCTCTTTGGCTGGCAGGGTTACGAAAGGAATCTCTGATCTGAAGAGTATGGCTAGGATAAGAATATCTCCTTAGTTCAGAATCTGCCTGTAACTGTTGTAGTGTAGTAGAACTGGCTCTGCATTTTCTTTCTTTTAATTTTTTAATTTACTCTGCTCCGTCTGTTTCCACTTGCAACCACTTAAATCCTGATGTTTGTACTTAATAAACGCTTTTGTTTACCAGCAAGCCCAGTATAAATAATTGTTATCTGGGGGAAGCAATCAGTGGCTATATTCTCTTTCATTTATAAAGAGGGAAAATTATAAAAATTACAGATGCAGCCATGAAACGGTCAACTATGCACATAGCTGCAACATCCTGAGTGACAGGATGTATTCCAAATAGGGGCATTTGGCATTTTACGAATCCTACACAATATGTAATCAGTTGGTAAATATTATTAGAATGACTAAGTCTCATTTTGTTATAAATTGGGCTTAGTAAGAAGAATCAATGGGAGGGAATGGACAGGATTGATCTCCATGTTCTGCTTGTTGTACCTAGAAGTAAATTGGCCCTTCACACTGGTGACCCAGTGTAGGACGTTCCATTGCATGGGAAGAAAAGGATCTACGACCTCCTGCATGGTACTTAAAGTAGCATATGGGTGAAGAGTAAGTGAATTAGGCTTCATTATTGTATTAAAGTAGAGATTCTATTAATTGCTTTTGCATTGCTTTGTGCTGTATTAATTTCTTTAGAATTTATAGTATTTAAGGTTTAAATTGTATAGTAATTGTTTTTAAGGCTTGTAAAACTTAAACAACCGTATTAACTGCTTAAAGCTTGTAATAAATAAGAAAGGGTATGTCTACACTAGCTCGTTAGTTCGAGCTAGGTAGGGTAATGAGGGCAAGTGGAGTTACAAATGAAGCCCGGGATTTAAATATCCCGGGCTTCATTTGCATGTTCCTGGTCACCGCCATTTTAAAATCCCCCTTAGTCGGAACTCCGTGTGCGTGACCACACACGGCACGGAGTAGGTAGTACAAATTAAAGATCCTAATTCGAACTACCGTTACTCCACTTAATATGGACCACCAACCAGACATCGAGCCATTGATCATTACCAATTGAGCCTGAGGATCTAGCCAACTTTCCATCCACCTTATAGTCTATTTATCCAATTCATACTTTAACTTGCTGGCAAGAATACTGTAGGAGACTATATCAAGTTTTGCTAACCTCAATGTATATCATCGACAAGGAGTCCTGTGGCACCTTAGGGTGTGTCTAGACTACTGAGTTTTGTTGACAAAAGTGGACTTTTGTCGACAAAACTATACCTGCGTCTACACTACTGCTGAGTTCTGTCGACATAACGTCGACAGAACTCAGCAGTTTTGTCGACGCTGGTAAACCTCATTTTACGAGGCATAACACCCTCTGTCGACAGAGTTCTGTTGACAGAAGGTGTTATTGCCTGTAGGGTTGCGTCTAGACTACAGGTTTTTGTCGACAAAGCAGCTTGCTTTGTTGACAGAACTGAATGTGTCTAGACGCTCTATGTCGACAGAAGTTTTGACGACAGTATCTGTCGACAAAACTTCCGTCAACAAAACCCGGTAGTCTAGACGTACCCTTATAGACTAACAGATGTATTGGAGCATAAGCTTTCATAGGCAAAGACCCACTTCATCTGATGCATGTAGTGGAAATTTCCAGAGGCAGGTATAAAATTCAGGCCAGAATTTATACCTGCCTCTGGAGATTTCCTCTACATACATCTGACAAAGTGGGTTTTTGCCCACAAAAGCTCCAATACATCTGTTAGTCTATAATGTGCCAGAGGACTCCTTGTCACTTTTGCAGATCCAGACTAACACAGCTACCCCTCTGATACTTAACGTATATCCTGTCTACCATCTTCCCCATAGAGCCAGTTACCTTGTCTCAGAAGGCAGTCAGGAGGTTTGTCAGGCATGACTTTCCCTAAATGAATCCACGTTGACTATTCCTGATCACTTTCCTCTCTTCCAAATGATTCAAAATGGATTCCTTGAGGCTCCCCTCTGTCATTTCTCCAGGGACTGAAGGGGGGCTGACCAGTCTGTAGTTCCCTAGATTCTCCTTCATTCCTTTTTAAAAAGATGGGCACTATAGTTGCCTTTTTACAATCATCTGGGACCTCTACTGATCTCCACGAGTTTTCAAAGATAATGACGAAAGTTCTGCAATTACATCACCCTACTCCCTCAGCACCTTTGGATGCATTAGATCCGACCCCATGGATCTGAGTATGTTCAGCTTTTCTAAATAGTTCTTAACCTGTTCTTTCTCCACTGAGGGCTGCCCACCTCCTTCCCATACTGCGTTGCCTAGTGCAGCAGTCTGTGGGCTTACTTTGTCTGTGAAGACGGAGGCAAAAAAAGCATTGAGCATTTCAGCTTTTCCCACATCATCTATCACTAGGTTACCTCCCTCATCCAGTAAGGGTCTCACACCCTCCCTGATCACCCTTGTATTGCTAACATGCCTGTAGAAACCTTTGTTATCTTTTATATCCTTAGTTAGCTGCAATGCCAATTATGCTTTGGCCTCCCTGATTACACCCCTGCATGTGTGAGTCATTGTGGCAAAGCTCTGGCTATTCCCTGTGGATCTTGTGCTACTGTCAGAAAGTGTAGGCCTCAGAGGCTCGCTATGGCCCTCCACACGGCCTCTTTCTCTTTACTAGAGGCAGGTGTCACAATCTACAGAGCCACACTCAGCACAGGCTAGTTCTGGCCCCGGATCTCTAAGGCAGTGGCCACAGGCAAAGTTAATCTGCCACTCTCAATCTGGCAGCTTTTCCCTGGGCCACTTCCCCCAAACAATCCCTCCCAGCATCATTATGAAAACATTGCTGGGTATGCCACTTAAAAGATAAGGTGGAAGAAAGTAGGAATGAGTGTTGTGCTGCTGGGATCTGCATTTGGATTGCTGTTAAACTTATAAATGTTCTTGAAAAAGGGATGAACAGGGACTAATCCAAAGCTGACTGCAAAGAGCTACAAAAGGATGTCACACAATAGCAAGTCAGTATTGATAAGTGCAAAGTAATGTACATGGGAAAATATAACCCTAACTATAGATATAAAACAGCTGTTACCATTCAAGAAAGTTCTTGGAAACCTTGTGGATAGTTTCCTAAAAACATCTGCTCAATGTGCGGTGGCAGTCTAAAAACTAAAATGCTAATGGACTATTTTGTCTCTACATAAACAGATTGTATGCCCACTTCTTGAATACTGTATGTAAATCTGGTCAACCCACCTAAATATATAATTTGGAAAAGGTACACAAAGGGCAACAGAAATGATTAGGGGTAAGGAACAGCTTCCATATGAGGAGAGATTAACAAGACTGGAACCTTTCAGCTTGGAAAATAAAATACTAAATGGTGGGGTGACATGTTAGAGGTTTAGAAAATCACGATCAGTGTGGGAAAATAGTATAAGTAAATGTTATTATTGCTTCACTAATACCACAAGAAGATGACTCAATTAAATTTATAGGCAGCAGATTTAAAAGAAACAAAATAAATTATTTTTTCACAGTCAATTTGTGGAACGCTTTTCCAGATGGTGGAGAAGCCCAAACTCTAGGGCTACATCTACACTGGCATGATTTTGCACAAATACTTTTAACGCAAGAGTTCTTGCGTTAAAAGTATTTGCACCAGAGAGCATCTAAACTGGCATATGCCTTTGCGCAAGAGATGTGCTTTTGCTCAAAAGCATTCGTGCCAGTGTAGACGCTCTCTTGCTCAAGAAAGTTCTGATGGCCATTTTAGCTATCGGGCTTTCTTGTGCAAGAAATTCATGTTGCCTGTCTACACTGGCCTCTTGCCCAAGAACAGTTGCGCAAGAGGGCTTTTTCCTGAGCGGGAGCATCATAGTTCTTGTGCAAGAAGCACTGATTTCATACATTAGAATGTCAGTGTTCTTGCGCAAGAACTCCCCGCCAGAGTAGACAGGCAGCATGTTTTTGCGCGAAAGCAGCCACTTTGGCATAAGATCGCACCAATGTAGACACAGCCTTTGAGAATGTGCAAAGCTAACAATGGGTCTCAGCACACAAATCCTCATGCTCTAAGACAGTGATGTACAGATTCTGGTCTGCATTTGGTTGTCAAATTTTAAATTGGGGGTGGCCCACCTTTGTGTTCTCAAATCCATTGGGATGATAAATAGTATTATCATATCACCTATCACGGGGGGGGGGGGACTCACAACTGTAGCGCCTCCTTCCCGTAGCACTGGTAATTAGCTCTAGTCTGCTCGTTGGATGCCTCCCTCTGGCTGGTGTCTCCCCATGTCCTCGCTCCATGCTGCACTTCCAGACCCGTATCACTGCCAGGCTGTGGTGTCCTCTTCAGGACACTTCCATCTGGCAGTGTCACTCCAGACTCACCCCCCCCCCCCCTGCTGGAGGGGGGTTGAGAATCAGTCTTTTCACTCCAGTGTCCTTCCTTCCCAGGGATCACCCAATTCCCCTGTATCCTCCTCACCTCAGTGACCTACTGCCAATCTTTATCTAGCCCCTGCCTCATGGGCAAACTGCCTTCTGAAATAGCCGCTCATCACTGGCAAGGGGATGTGGATCTGCTGCCTTTGCCTATCCTGGCTGCCTCTCTGCAGCCCTATTAGCCTCAGGCCTTGCTTTGGGCACTGCAGACTGGGAGCTTTCCTAGATCTGTCTTCCTTCCCCAGAACGCCTCTTCCTCCAGGAAGCCTCCTACTTCCCAGGCAGACTGGTTGCTCCTGCTCTCTAGCCAGAGCAAGAA
The DNA here is from genome assembly GCF_049634645.1 of Pelodiscus sinensis. Lineage (NCBI taxonomy): Eukaryota > Metazoa > Chordata > Testudines > Trionychidae > Pelodiscus > Pelodiscus sinensis. The sequence goes on along the minus strand of NC_134714.1, from coordinate 124,434,784 downwards.
GCAGTTCTTCTTTTGCCTGCCAGGCTTCTTTATATCGCCCCTAGCTGGGCCCTAATTAGCAATACCTGTCTCATCTGGGGCTTCACCCAGCCCTCACTCAGGTGTGGGGTTTTGCCCTTAAAGGACCAGTGCAGGGCAGATGCCCTGTCATATCCCTTTTCCTCCTAGATCCTCAACAGCCTTTGCAGACATGCACTCCTGTGAGTCCTTTGTGAGGCAAAGCACTGTGGTGTTATGACCCCCCCAATGTTACATTTCTTTCCTCTACATGTGAAATATCGTGACTCTTCCATATTAATTACTATTTACAGCAATTTTCATTGTGTTTTAGTTTTGCTTGCTGATAGCTGGTGATGGAAACCCGAAGTGGAATCAGCGACCAGCTTGTTAGGGCCCTTGACAACCTGCCTCAGGATGACTTCAAAAGGGTTAAAGACAAACTGTCACACTCTGCCTTTGAGGGGAAGGGTCCCATCCCCCGAGGTCGGCTGGAGAAGGCCGACACAATAGACACTAAGAACCTCCTGATGGAAGTCTACAGTGGAGCTGCAGTAGATGTAGCCATAGATGCTTTCACTCAGATCAATCTCGCAGATTCTGCCGCAAAACTCAGAGAAGAGCGAGAGAAAGGTAAGAAACCTGAAGTTGATAGAGAAGCTGGGAGGAGCAGAAGGAGAAACAGATTGATGGTAGGAATGACAAGTTCTGAGTCCTAGCAGGAAACCAGAGAAGAGATGCCCAAAGTGGGCTAGAGTCTCTGAGATGTTCCACTCCCATTTTAACCACTTAGCTGGCATAAGGGGAGGAGACAGCCTGTTACTCTCCATCTGCAGAAATCCCCAGTGTGGGGGAGTCCTCAGTGGCTGTAGAGAGCAGAGCAGAGCAGAGCCAAGTGACCCAGAGTGTGGGGGGCAGGGGTAACTGGGGTGGATCCCCAGCTGCAGCACAGTGTAATGGGAACCAGTAGCAGACAGCACAAGTTAGAACAGCCCCTAGGCTGCTGTAACCTATTCTAGGGCTGAGACAGAGACCAAGGATCTGTAACTAGAAGCTCATTACAGCAGACAGTCTGGTGCAATAGATTACCCACAGACAGTTGCCTGGTGCCATGAGACCTTTCTGGGGTTCCAGGCAAGAATTTGTTCATCAAGGCTATTTTCATAAACAAAACACATTCAGTGCAGTACAAACAGCCAACAATTTCCTGTCTTTGTATTTGAGATGGGAGAGAGGGCACTTTATTCCCTGAATGATTAAGTATCCCACAGACCTGGAAAGCTGCTGGTCCCAAGCTGCTTTTCAGTGTCTTAACCCAAGCGTCAGAGCCGGTGCTTATGAGGAGCCTCTCAAGTTAGACAGTGTCAGAGCATCTGCTCTGTGATGGTGCTAAGTCCAAACCCAAGTTATTCATTCCTGTTCCTTTCCCATCTACCCCACTGTCCCTGTGGAGCTCTGCGGGGTTGATTCTGTCAGGGGGTCTGGGGATGGAACGCTCCAGGGCTGGCAGAGGGGCTGTCCCAGAGGCCTTTGGAATTTACTTCCCTAGACTGTTCCCCATGGCAGGGGTAGTAGACTCTCCATCCCTAGAGATTTATAGGTCCCAGCTTGACAAAGTCCTGGCTGGGACAGTTTAGTTGGGGTTGGTCCTGCTTTGGGTAGGGGGTTGAACTTCATGGCCTCCTGAGATCTCTTCTAGCCCTATGATTCTATGAGTCTATACACATTTTTTTATCCCTGAGGCCCTCCTGTGCAGCTGCTGTAAGCAATGTGGCCCACTGTTGATAGGGGTCCATAAGGGAGAGGGCTGTTGTGGGGCATGTGCAGCCCCTCACCTCAGCAGGGACCAGGGCCAGAAAAGGAAAATGTTGCCCTGGGAGAACTTGTATTTGGGTGTCCTTCTGCCAGCTGCACCTGCCAAGGGCTCCCCAATCCCCATCCTCCCAGCAGCCCCGTCCTCCATCCCACAGAAGAGGCAGGTGGGCAGTTTCAGCTTCCCATGGGGGCAGACTGTAACAGTTTTCAGGGGCACTCTACACAAGTCTGGGACAGAGCTAGCTCTCTAATGAGGCTCTCTCCTTCCTCCTTCCCTCCTCTGTTCCTGCTCTGCCCTAATCCTACCCCAACCCTAACTCTACCCCTAATCCTAACCATCCTGTAGGTCAGCAGGCACAGGAACAAGCCTGGGACCAATCCTCTGGGGGAAGTCACAGCAGAAGATCTCCTGGGAGCCCAGCTCTCGACTCAGACAGAGGCAGCTTCCCTGCTCCCATCCGGGCTGGAGCAGGTGAGAGATGAGCGGGGCAGGGCAGGCGATACCTGCTGCTTCAGGCTCCGGGTTTTGTGGCACCTGCTCATGGCCAGGCTGAGGAGGCAGCAAGTCCTGAGGAGGGAGCAGGGATGTGCAGCCACCTGCAGCTCCTGGCAGATAGAGTGAGCACATGGCAGCGGTGATAATGGCAGAAGGAGCAATTGGAACACAGAACCTCACAGCAGCTTCTAAGCCCTGCACCTCCTGAAGGCCCTGCAGCCAGGCCGGGCAAGGCAGCTCCCATCTGCCACTCCTCACTTTGGACCCCATCAGCTGCATTGCGCCCTGGGGAGCCAAAAGAGCCATCGCTGCTGTGATCACTGCACCTTAGGCAGTTGCCCACCCATAAGGCCAATCAGTCCTCCAGCCTCCTGCACCCACCACTCTTGTGGGGGACACTGAATAGTAATCTGGGGCCTTAGGCACTGCTGCTCCTTGGGGCTGGTCCCTTCTCCTTCCTTTCCACCTCTGCTTGCAGGAGCGCTGGGCTCCTCCAGACCTGGGTGGGAGCCATTGCCAGACACCAATCTGCCTGATTGCCCCTCCACAAGCTGGGGCAATCCCCCTCCTGGCCATTGCACCATCAACCCAGCTTTGGGCCACAGCCCCCAGTTTGGGAACCCTGCACTAGCGCGTGTGTTTAGCGGCAGCCAGAGCGCAAAGCAAGGAGCCTTTGTTTTAGGCCGTGAGATCTTTCAGGCAGGAAGAGTCTTTCTGTTGTGCACAGGGGGGCTTTTGCTCTTCCCAGCACACAGACAATGAACCATGTAGGTCTTGATCTTTGAGATGTGGGCAGAGGGTACTTTGATCCCCTATCTGAATTATTAAAAGATGCTTGGCAAAAGTAAGGAAAACAGCATCCAGACTATTCTGGTTGCCTATACTGTTTTTTCTTTTGTGCATACAGTTTGTGTTTTTTTATTGCAAAGCAGCATATCATTGAACTGGGCACTGAGAATATTATACATATTGGCTACATCTAGACTGGCATAATTTTCTGCAAATGCTTTTAACGGAAAAGTTTTTCCGCTAAAAGCATTTGCAGAAAAGAGCATCTAGATTGGCATGGACGCTTTTCCGCAAAAAGCACTTTTTGCGGAAAAGCATCCGTGTCAATCTAGACATGGATTTGTGCAAGAAAGCCCCAATCGCCATTTTCGCCATCGGGGCTTTTTTGCGCAAAACAGTTTTTAGCTGTTTACACTGGCCCTTTTGCACAAAAGCATTTCCGGAAAAGGGCTTTTGTCCGAACGGGAGCGTTAAAGTATTTGCGCAAGAAGCACTGATTTTGTACATTACAAAGACAGCGCTCTTGTGCAAAATCAAGCGGCCAGTCTAGACACAGCCATTGAATATAGTAAGAAGTTTGGGATTAGGGAAAGGCCTTCTTAATCCACTCGAGTGCCACATCCTTGGTTATATTTGTTCAAAATACAAATTTCCCTCTGCCAGTTATCAGTGTTTGGCTTAGATCCCTAAGACCTCCTGGGCCATCTAGTCCATACCTTGCACTAGGGCAGGGTTGTCGTCTTTATGAACCTTTTAATTGTTTAATCTGCTTTGCTTTGGAACACTTCTCCTTACAAGAGCTCCCAAATTAACTCTGTCCCAGTGCATGTTGTTCTGTATTTTTCTAATCATCTAGCCTGGTTATCATGTAAAGTGCATATAAGCACAGGTGAATCATGAACACAAACAGAGAGAGGTCAAACAAACACAACTCTCATTATGGTACAGGCAGTCCCCGGGTTACGTACAAGATAGGGACTGTAGGTTTGTTCTTAAGTTGAATTTGTATGTAAGTCGGAACTGGTACATATTGTAGGGGAAACTCTAGCCAAACATTTTTTTTAGTTTTGGATAGCATAGGGAAAGGTTAACTCCCCTCTAATGTTTGTTTTGCTGTCTGTTCCCCTGTTCAGAAGATTTCCCATCTATTTCTGTCCCTGTGACAAACTCAGGACTAAAGGAGTAACTCCTCAAATACCAAACAGCTCTGCACCATGCTTTGAGCTAATAGCTTTATTTCCACACACCACCCAGGGTTCTAGGAGGAGGGTCCTTTTTTTGCTAACACAATGAGGCCAGCACTTTGTTTGTTTTGGTGGAGTCTTTGTTTGCCCAGGGAGCCCAGCATGTATAGGGGGAGGAGGGGCGGAGAGGCTGCTTTTGTCTGCTGTTCGGCAGCCTGTTGCTCAGGGGAGGGGGCAGCCTGTTGCTGGCAGGGGGGGAGGGGGGAGGCGTGCAGGATGCGAGGCCGCGGGGGGGGGAGGGCAGCGGGCGTGGGGAGGCACTTTTCCTCTGCCCGGCAGCTCTGCGGGATCCCTGTCCCTGTGGCCAGCTGCTGCAGGCAGAGGCCAGTTGGAGCCGGCCGAAGAGGAGGAGGAGGTGGATTCTAGGACCCAGGTGAGCGAGCCCCGGGGACGCTGCTGCGCTCCCGGAGCGCTGTTCGGCAGCCTGTTGCTCAGGGGAGGGGGCAGCCGGCATGGGGAGGCACTTTTCCTCTGCCCGGCAGCTCTGCGGGACCCCAGTCGGAGCCGGCCCGAGGAGGAGGAGGATCCTAGGACCCAGGTGAGCGAGCCCCGGGAATGCTGCTGCGCATGTGCGGGGTTGCCTCACCCCGTTCGTATCTAGGGATCCGACGTAAGTCGGATCCACGTAAGTCGGGGACTGCCTGTATTTCACAAATGGCACTCATAAAAATGACAGCTGGTATGAATATTTTCTTCAGGGATTAGTTTAGTGTAGGATGAAAATGCAACATTTCATCACTAGATGGTTCTACACAGAATAGAAATGAACTTGCATTGAAATGCATTAATTTATGTCAATGTTATTTAAATTTAACTTTCCTTTCAGATTTTCATTCAAATGAAAAATCATCAGCATTATCTTCAAAAGGTATGTTATAGCTACATGGGAGTTACCCCCATACAATGGTCTGCTACTTATTTCCTGGAGCTATCTTCATGTCACCTGAAGTTAAAAGTGAACAAATTCTTTAATCCTTCCTATTTCATACCATTCATACAGGGCTCCCCATCTACTTCCTAGGAGAGCTTCCACCCCCAGAAGCCCGTAGAGCCAGCCCAGTCCTCCCCATCGGGGGTGAGTACCCCATTCCTCCCTCACCTCCTTCCACTTACCCTTCCCTAGCCCCTCTTCTTGATGTACAAAACAAAGGGCAATTGTGTTCAATAATGGAATCTGTCTTTATTGAACAAAATTGGGGGAGACTGGGAAAAGGAGGTGGGAGAGGGGAAGAGAGAGGCTGGGAGAGGGGAGGGCAACTAAAATGATCAGGGGTTGGGAACAGGTCCCCTATGAAGAGAGGCTAAAGAGACTGGGACTTTTCAGCTTAGAAAAGAGGAGACAGAGGGGGGTCAGGATAGAGGTCTCTAAAAGCAGGAGTTGGGTGGAGAGGGTGCATACAGAAAAGTTCCCATAAAGAAGGACTAGAGGACACCAAAGGAAAGGAATGGGTAGCAGGCTTCAAAGTAGTAACAGAAAGTTGTTCTTCACAAAGCAAAGAGTCAACCTGTGGAACTCCTTGCTGCAGGAGGCTGTGAAGGCTACAACTAGAACAGAGTTTAAAGGGACGTGAGATCAAGTCATGGAGGTTGGTTCCATGGAGTGCTATTAGCCAGGGGGTAGGAGTGGTGTCCCTGCCCAAGGTTTGTGGAAGGCTGGAGAGGGATGGCATGAGACAAATGTCTTGGTCACTGTCTTCGGTCCATCCCCTCCAGGGTTCCTAGGGTTGGCCGCTGTCGGCAGACAGACTACTGGGCTAGATGGACCTTTGGTCTGACCCAGGATGGCCATTGTAAGCTCAGGGCTCAGGGTCGGGGGTCTCAGTGGACCCGCTTGATTCTCTTGCACACCTGCTCCTGGGTGGCCAGGCTGGCAGCTCTCCTGCCCAAGCCGGCCACTGTCCTGTGCCTAGTGCGGAGATCGTGGACGAGGTCCACGATGTCTGCACTGGACCAGGCGGGTGCCCGCCTCTTGCGGTCCCGGGCAAGCTCCCAGGTGCCGCCAGCCTGGTCCCGGGAAAAGCGGGAGGGCTGGGGGGCATCGGATGGGTGGCTCGATTCGTGCCAGGTGCAGGGTCTGCTAGCTGGGTGCTGGCAGGCTTGCACCTGGCACGGGCACCGTAGCCAGCCCGTGCCCCTTTAAGGGGTCCGGGGCCGGAAGGGGGGCACAAGAGTTTCCCTGGTGTTGGCCAGAGTGGCCACCAGGGAAACCTGGGGAGGGCTAGCCTCCCACTAGTTCAAATTAAGGGGCTACACAGCCCTTAATTCGAACTAGTAAATTTGAACTAGGCTTAATCCTCGTGGAATGAGGTTTACCTAGTTCGAACTAAGCGCTCTGTTAGTTCGAATTAAGTTTGAACTAACGGAGCGCTAGTGTAGCGCCTATCAAAGTTAGTTCGAACTAACGTCCGTTAGTTCGAACTAACTTTGTAGTGTAGACATACCCTCAGGGAAGAGCCTGTGCTAAGAAAGGTGCTAGGAAGGCCATGGGGAAGTGGCCCAGGGATTTGTAGCTGTCATACAGCTGTTACCAGAAACATTATAAACAGCAGCTATCACAGGGTCCCTGGGCTGGAAACCAGAGTAGAGGGCAGGCCCCCAGGTTCGCCTGCCCCACCCTCACAACAACTCCCCATTTCCATTTCAATACTAGAAAGAGACTGTGTTTGGTACAAAGGTTTGTTCTCCCCTGTACCGCTTGAAGGGGCCACAGAGTTTATGAAGTTTTTCCCCATGCTGGCCAATGAAGAGAGTAGCTCAACAATCAGCAAGCTGGTGTCTAAATTGAAGGTTACTGTGAAAGCCTCCAAGGCAAGCAATCTGCTAGAAAGCACTGGACCCATTCAGGTACAGAAGTAGCTTTGTCATACAAGTATTTCCAAAAAATCCTTCTCAGCTTTGTCTAGCACATTGTTTAAAAGCCCATACTTTGAAGATCATAACAGTTCCCAGGGTATATATTAGCCATAAAGAAGAACAGACCATTTTGCACAATAATAGACAAACATTAGAATTCTTAATACTATGAACTCCCAGGAAAATCAAGGGCAATATAATTAAACAGGCCCGGACAAAGGGAGTTCGGGGCCCAATCCAGAACACTGGGAGTGGAGCCCTGGGCACGGCCAGTGGATGGTGATTACTCAGCAGAGTGGGGCCCTGAAAGTGGAGAATGCCATGTCATATGTTGCTAGGATTGCTGGGTGAAAGAGAGTGAGAAGAGAGAGTAGATTGTCAGCAAAATTTGTCCTGTCCAACTTCTGGATATAACCAATGAGTGGCAGTTACCATGACCTTTATTTGAACAAATGTACACAGTATGTTTAATGCTTCATGTTATTGTCATTGAATTAGATTACCAGAAGAAATATAGAGAGCATGTACAAGAAAAATATGAATTAATAAAAGAAAAGAATGCTCGCCTGGGTGAAAATGTGAGTCTAGACAAAAGATACACGGAACTCCTTATTGTGCAGAAACATCGGGGGCAGGAGGAGAAAGAGCATGAAATCATCACCAGAGGAAGGAGACACGCAGAACTGATGGCTCAACAAAACAGTGTCACTCAGATTAGTCTTTTATTTGATCCTGATGGAAATCAACAAAACCCAAGAACTGTTGTGCTGCAGGGAGCTGCTGGGATTGGGAAAACAATGACAGCGAGAAAGATCATGTTGGACTGGGCATCTGGAAAACTCTTTTGGAAAAAGTTCGATTATGTTTTCTACATAAATTGCAGAGAAATAAATCGTGATATTAAAAATCAAAGTGTTCAGAATCAAAGTGTTGCTGATTTGGCTGAAAAGAATTTTCCTAATGAAATAAGACCAATTAAAGAAATCTTTGAGAAGCCAGAAAAACTCCTGTTTATAATAGATGGTTTTGATGAATTAAATTCCTTGCTAGATATTGGTGATAATATGTTGTGCACTGACCCATTTGAGAAGAGGACAGTGGATACCACCCTGTGCAGTTTATTGAGAAAGAAAGTTCTTCAAAAATCCTTCTTGCTGATCACGACGAGACCAACTGCCCTGGAGAAACTACAGCAGAAACTGGAGTTTCCACGTTACGCAGAGATCATGGGATTTTCTGCAGCAGAGAGGAAAGAATATTTTCATAAATTCTTTTGTGATGAAAAGAAAGCAACACAAGCCTTTAACTTTGTCAAAGAAAATGAAATGCTCTTCACCATGTGCTTTGTCCCCATTGTGTGTTGGATCATCTGCACGGTTATGAAACAACAGATGGAAAAAAAGGAAGATCTCACACAAACTTCAAAAACAACTACATCAGTATATTTGCTCTTTCTGTCCAACCTACTAACTGATCATTTGCCTGATTCTCAAATTCGAATACAGCAATCTAACACTATCCTGTGGAAGCTTTGCTCATTGGCTGCAGATGGAATTTTAGAGCGGAAAATACTGTTTGAAGAAGAAGACCTGAAGAAACACAACTTATCCGAGTCTAATATTCACTCTCTCTTTCTGAATACAAGCATTTTTCAAAAAGATACAGAATGTGAAAATTTCTACAGCTTCATTCACTTGAGTTTCCAAGAATTTTTTGCAGCAATGTACTATGTGCTAGAGGAAGATGAAGAGGCAAAGAAAAAATCTTCTACGAAAGATATGACTCGTTTGCTAAAGATTTACGGAGCATCAAAAAATAATTATTTGATGCTAACAGTACGTTTCTTGTTTGGTCTTTTAAATAAAGAGAGACTGAATGACATAGAGGAAAAGTTACACTGTAAAACATCATCTGGAATAGAGCAGGATTTATTGAAGTGGTTTGAAGCAGAAGCTAAAAAAATCTCCTCTTTGTATTATAAGACCAATGAGGAACAGCGTGACCAGCTAGAATTGTTTCACTGTTTGTATGAGAAGCAGGAGGAAGAGTTTGCGAAAAGTGCAATGGATAATTTCCAAGAAATTAGGCTGGAACACCTCAGACTCACAACAATGGATGAAATTGCTCTTTCATTCTGTGTAAAGAACTGTTGTAGTAAACAGTCACTCTACCTATGTAATTGTACCCTTGGGATTGAAGAACGAGAAGAAGGATGGAAAGCAAAGCTACGGAAACGCTTATTTCCACTGTAAGTAACACAGTTGATTTGATATAAATCTGTAAATCCATAGAGTGGCATTGCATCATTTCACTATTAAAAGCCACCAGTTTTAGAGGCTTATAAGCTATTTGCAGATTTGTCTTGGTGTTTCCCAGTAAGGTGAAGTTACACGCTTCCTCTAGACTTGGTTGGATCGAAGTGGTTGGGTCAGAAAAACTCATTACCCCAGGGTGGCAGGAATAGGGAAGTGACAGTTAGTCAGAAGGACCCAGAAACAGCTAAGCACATTAGCTTTCAAGGAAACTATCTTGGATCAGTGATAAGCCCAGCAGTAAAGGGGACAATTATCCTGGTTCTGGCAATTCAAAAGGTACCCAGAGCCCCCGGCCCTTTAAAAAGCCACTGAAGCTCATATAACTTGCTTTGGGCTATGAGGGCCGCGGACAGGACACAGGTGGTACTGAGGGCTGGCTGCCGTCTTGCACCTTGCTCCTTCTGAGATCTTGGATTTGGGAACCCAGACACACTTTGCTCAGATGCCTGGTGAAGTGTTGGGTTCTCTGATCAGATAGAAGTATGCAAGCTGCTATGGATGGGGGTTGCATAATAAGTAACTGTGTGCATGGAAGAAGCTAGACACCAAAATTGCAGCAAACAATGTAATTTTATGTTTCACTAATGGTGTATAGCGGAAAAATGTAACCTTCCTTTTAGTAGTCAATACACTCTGGTTTATACATCCCACAATCTTGTTAGTCCTTTCAGCCACAGCATTGCAACTGTGAAATCATGGGCAATTGGTTCTGCATCTTAACTCCAAGTCCTTTTCAGAGCTCCTGATTTGCAAAATACAGGCCCATATTATGTATGACCTATGTTCTTTGATGTTTGCATCTGGCCTTATCAAAAGGGTGTGTGAATCAGTTTACATAGAGATTCACAGTGCTCTGTGTACTTTCCTACTGCCTAGTCACAGGAGCAAATGAGGTAGACACCTGCCCAGACCCTTGAGCAGCTGAACAACAAAAGAAAAAAATGTAAGGATCAGAATCTTGACAGTACCATCAGGAGGCCATGAGAACGCTCAGTCAGGGAGCACTGTAAAAAGCAAGTGTTGTGGGAAGTACTTACTGCTCAAGAGACCTGTGGCCCTCTGATTGGCCAAGTCAAGCACTCTATTTAACCCCTGGGTTGCTCTAAGAAGTTGTCTGGGGAGCAACACAGTCTCTGGCCTGCTGCAGTGCTAGATTTTGCTTGGTCTCCTGATTTCTGACTCCAGCCTGACCCTGAGCCTGATCTAGTGAACTGGGCTCTTGTGATTCTTCTAGCACCTGCCTGGCAATTACTGTCCCTAGTGAGCAGATCTCAACCCAGCTGTGACTGTGAAGCCCAACCAGCCTCGCCCCAGTCCCTCACAGTAAGATTAGCAATAAAGAATTCAGAGGACTCTCAAAAGGAAGCTGATTGTAGCTCAGCTCCTGCAATCTGCTCTGGTGCTCAGCCAGCTACCTGAAGCCCTCCAGCAATCGCCCCTTATTCCCTCTCCATCAGCCTTCGCAGCTCCCTAAGCCATCCTAAGCTGCAGTCCAAGCCATGCTGTTTCCTGCACTACCCAGTTGGCCCTGGAAGTTATTTGGAAATAAGCCGCCTCCTTTTTAAATAATACGTGGCGTGTCCACACTACTAAGCCCATTATTTCAAAATCTGTGCTCCTGCTTTCCTTGGGGAATAATGCTCATTTTGAAATAGATATTTTGAAATAGTGGTAGCATGGATGATCCAGTGCTGCAATTTTGAAATAACTACACCCAGAGTAATTCAAAATAATTACTCCCCAGTTCTTCCTGGGGTTCTAAGTCAAGGTAGCACATTCACATTAACAGAGCCTGCCTTGGACTAATTTTGAGGCTCCCCTGTAGGGGGGACACGCTATTTCAATTGTGTTATTCCCAGAGTTATTTCCAATTTAGTTATTTTGAAATCATTTCCCAGTGCAGACATGCTCTTGCAGGCCATGTCACAGGTATTCCCCAGCCAGTAGTCAACATCTTACAATGAAGCACCAACTTGCTGCCAATGAAAGCCCTGCATTGTCCTTCCCAGAGAGAAAAGAGATTGTCTGCATATGGGCACTATCCTTAGTTTCTTCTCTTCTGGGTGGTAATGTGTGACATACCCAAATGCCGGATGGCTCCTGTTCATCCCTTCCCTCGGATCAGTTATGGGATAATGTAAAGGAGGCATTTTAGGGATAGTCTCCTCCTGCCTAGAACCAGGACCTGAGTCACGGGCAGCCAGGGGCGGATATAGGGCAGAGCGAGCAGGGCAGCCACCCCGGGCCCCACGCTTCAAGAAGCCCCGCACATGCACCGTGGCGCCACCGCACATGCGCCGTGGCAAAGGGGGGCCCTGCGAAATTGGGCTGCCCTGTGCCCTGCAAAATGGTTATCTGTCCCTGCAGACCATTTTTCTCTAATCTTCAAATCATTTATTTATATGGAAAGCGTCATGTGCAAAGTCTAGGTCTCCACGCTCCTCATGTTTCCCAATGGACACAATGTTCATTTTCATACTGACAATCTATCAATTCCAAACAATATGAGGCACAACCTTGCCTGACACCAGCATTAACATTAAACTTGTCTGAAGACTCTCTTGGGGTATGTCTACACTACAACGTTAATTCGAACTAAGCTAATTTGAGCTAACGTATCCAGACTAAAAAACTAGTTCGAATTAGCATTTTGCTAATTCGAACTAGCATGTCCACATTAAGTGGACCCTGAACTGGGCTTAAGGATGGCCGGAAGCAGTGCCGGCAGGGCATCAGAGGAGGACTTAGAGCGTGGAGATGCTGTCTCAGGCTAGCCGAGGGCTGTGCTTAAAGGGTCCCGACCCCCACCCCGGACAGACAGTTCTCAAATCCTGGCTTGGATTGCCCGGACTACCCACACTGGGCACATCACAGCACTCGGCCATCAGCCCGGCTGCACTTGCCGCAGGCTGCCATCTGGGGAGAGGGGGCAATTGGAGGGCTGCAGGAGAGCTTCCACCCCCAGAAGCACGCAGAGCCAGCCCAGTCCTCCCCATCGGGGGCTCGTGCCCCATTCCTCCCTCACCTCCTTCCACTTACCCTTCCCTAGCCCCTCTTCTTGAGGTACAAAATAAAGATAATGTGTCTTCCAAAATGGAATCTGTCTTTATTGAACAAAACTGGGGGAGACTGGGAAAAGGAGGTGGGAGAGGGGAAGAGAGAGGCTGGGAGAGGGGAGGGCAACTAAAATGATCAGGGGTTGGGAACAGGTCCCATATGAAGAGAGGCTAAAGAGACTGGGACTTTTCAGCTTAGAAAAGAGGAGACGGAGGGGGGACAGGATAGAGGTCTCTAAAAGCAGGAGTTGGGTGGAGAGGGTGCATACAGAAAAGTTCCCATAAAGAAGGACTAGAGGACACCAAAGGAAAGGAATGGGTAGCAGGCTTCAAAGTAGTAACAGAAAGTTGTTCTTCACAAAGCAAAGAGTCAACCTGTGGAACTCTTTGCTGCAGGAGGCTGTGAAGGCTACAACTAGAACAGAGTTTAAAGGGAAGTGAGATCAAGTCATGGAGGCTGGGGCCATGGAGTGGTATTAGCCAGGGGGTAGGAGTGGTGTCCCTGCCCAAGGTTTGTGGAAGGCTGGAGAGGGATGGCACGAGACAAATGACTTGGTCACTGTCTTCGGTCCATCCCCTCCAGAGTCCCTAGGGTTGGCCGCTGTTGGAAGACAGGCTACTGGGCTAGATGGACCTTTGGTCTGACCCAGGACGGCCATTGTAAGCTCAGGGCTCAGGGTCGGGGGTCTCAGTGGACCCCCTTGATTCTCTTGCACACCTGCTCCTGGGTGGCCAGGCTGGCAGCTCTCCTGCCCTAGCCGGCCACTTTCCTGTGCCTAGTGTGGAGGTCGTGGACGAGGTCCACGATGTCTGCACTAGCCCAGGCAGGTGCCCACCTCTTGCAGTCCCGGGCAAGCTCCCGGGAGCCGCCAGCCTGGTCCCGGGAAGAGGGGGAGGGCTGGGGGGCATCGGGTGGGTGGCTTGATCTGTGCCAGGTGCAGGGTCTGCTAGCTGGGTGCTGGCAGGCTTGCACCTGGCACGGGCACCGTAGCCAGCCCGTGCCCCTTTAAGGGATCCGGGGCCGGGAGGGGGGCACAAGAGTTTCCCTGGTGTTGGCCAGAGTGGCCACCAGGGAAACCTGGGGAGGGCTAGCCTCCCACTAGTTCGAATTAAGGGTCTACACAGCCCTTAATTCGAACTAGTAAATTCGAACTAGGCTTAATCCTCGTGGAATGAGGATTACCTAGTTCGAACTAAGCGCTCCGTTAGTTTGAATTAAATTCGAACTAGCGGAGCGCTAGTGTAGCGCCTATGAAAGTTAGTTCGAACTAACGTCCGTTAGTTCGAACTAACTTTGTAGTGTAGACATACTCTTGGTTTATCCATATTTCTCATGGAGCATTCTGACACACATTTATTATAATTTAAATGATTTTTTCTACCACCATCATTCTCTATCACCTTTTAGAAACATACCACATTCAAAGACTATTGTTTTGTTTTATGGTCTACAGAAGTTCTACCTGGCCAAATAATAGCTTGCTGTTCTCTAAATCTGCTATCTATGGCTTGTCTACATGAGGACATCCAGGAACATTAATCTGAATTAACAAATTTGAAGTGGATTAGATAAATTAGATTAAATCCCAGCATGTACACTGTTACACAGAATAAAATTGGCTTTAATTAGGTTTAGTTTATTCATTTCAAAGACCATTTTCATTCTGAATAACAGTATCCACCCAGAGATTTAATGGACTTCAACTTATCCACTTCAAAATTGCACTTTGTTAATTCTGATTTAGGATGATCATAAAGAAAACATTCCCTGAGAGTGAAAGAAGTGTGATCTTGTGCTATTTGTTGAAGTCATTTAAATCCTCTTTTTGGAGGAGTTTAATTCAGAACCCTCTTTTCCATTCAGTGGGATCTAGTCCTTCTCTCATACCAAACTGAAAAAGTGAAGCAGGATTTTCACTGAAAGCAGCAGCTCACCCATGGCCCAGCCACTACAGAGAAATAAATGCTATGAGGGTTACACTACTGTCAGGAATGAATAGCTATCATGGCTCCAGAACAATGGACTGTAGCATCTTTAGATGCTTCTCATTGTTTATAACAAATGTCTGTGGTGGATTAAAACCTACCCCCACCATCTTCAGGAAAGGGGATGGAAAATCTGCTTGCAGGAAATATGTAAAGCGTGCATTTTTTTTCTAGGAGCCCACTGATCAAAGATCCGAGACTGTCAACTGCATACTCATTGTTGCAAGGACTGAAGGATCCCAACTGTAAACTGAGGACAATATCGTAAGCAAACCCCTCTCTGACAGCCCTTTTGTTCATGTGCTATGCCAGGTGGCTGGCAGCAATGCATTTCTGTTCATTGCCTGGGATTACCTCTAGACTCCATTTGAAATCTCTCTTTGAGCTGCAAATCATAACAAACACCTAACGAATCAAACTCTGTGGTTCTGCTAAACTGACTGTGTGACAAACCCTGTTCTCTGCCCCCATCGAGTAAGTAGTCCAGGTGCTGGGATGATGCACAAGGTGTAGGCAACCTCCTTAATCAGGGCACTGAGTGGTTGTGGACTTTCTTCATAAAAATAATGTAGCCTAATACTCATGGTGACAGAGACTCAGCATCTACATACACACACCCCTACTCCTGGCACACTGGAATAAATTATTGTTTTGTGGCCACTTAGAAAGGTGTTGGATTTGCCCCTAAGTGAACAAATGTTTATTCTCTTCCTTAAGCTGTCTCATGGGGACAGTGGGGTGATTGTTGAATGCACAGAGACTTGGGACACTAGGGTAAGTGACCAAAGGACCTTCATTTCCTGCTAGCTGACAGCTTTTATGCTTCTCACATAGGCCACCAGGGAGGCGATAATCAAACTATGACACCACACAACTAGTGCAGATGCTACAGTTCCTATGTAGGGCTTTGCTATGCTGAGTTAATGTGCACCGACTGGGGATCCATGCACTGACTGGGGGGCCCTGCTGCCACTCACTAAAGTTCTGTAGCGCACTTTGTTCCTCCCACTCAAGAGCATCATGTTGTTTATTTAAAACTGTCTTTCTAATGGGAGACCCATAGGGTCGGGAGAGACCTCAGCAACTCATCGAGTCCAACCCCCAACTAAATCATCCCAGCCAGGGCTTTGTCAAGCCAGGACCTAAAGACCCCCCAGTAACCAACCCTGTCATGCCTCCCCAGTGGGGCATGCCGCACAGTTTGAAAACTCTGGTGCTACTGTTGCCAGGTGTCGTATTGAACTGGACAGTCCGGTAGTTGCGCCTTCTGTCCAGTAAAGAAATTGAGAAAATACCAGACATATAAAATGTCCGGTATTTTCTGCTTTTTCCAGCTCAGCGCCCAACGAACACGCGGTGAGGGTAGGGGGAGTGAGTGGCCCTTAAAGAGGCCACAACTGTTTTTTTGGGAGGGGTCCAGTATTTTTGGTGAAACCATCTGCCAACCCTATCTGGTGCAGCAGGGATGTTTGGAAATCCCAAGGACTGAGAAACCAGTAGGAGGGGAAGGAGGGGAAAAGGGGGTGGGAAACAAGGAGCAGAGGGTATGGAAATAGCAAAGGGAAAACCAGGAAGGCAGAACTGGGAATTGGTAAGCACCTGAAGATTGTGTAGTTAAAACTTAAGTTTAACTACCAAATCTTCAGGTCCTTACTGATTCCCAGTTCTGCCTTCCTGGTTTTCCCTTTGCTATTTCCATACCCTCTGCTCCTTGTTTCCTCTCCCCTCCCCTCCCCTCTCCCCTATTTATTTTGGGTCTACACATCCTAAACTCAAAACTCCAGTCATCTGAAGAAGTGGGCTGTGCCCACAAAAGCCCATGATACCAGCTACATGTTTTGTTAGTCTATAAAGTGCTACCAGACCATGTGTTGTTCTTTAAGTTTATCCTGCACAGACTCAGCTACCCCCGAAGCATCAGTTACAGGACAGTTAGTAACATGGACAGCAGGTATAACAGGCCAGGGGAGGCTAAGCCTCCCCAAACTCAGGACATGGCCCCAACTACACTCTGCCTAGAGGCCCTGTCCTCATTCCACCTCTCCCCCAAAGCCAGTGGGACTTAGCTCAGGCTGGTGGTATGGAGCGTAGGGCCCGGGTTGGCTGGTGACTCAGGACCCAGGCAGGGGGCTTGGGCTGCAGTAGAGGACTTAGGGTGCTCAAGCTGCAATGGGGAACATGAGGCTACTGTGACTCCAGCAGGGGTGGGGGTAGGATCAGGCCATGGGAGGGGCTGGGGGCTAGTCTCAGGGAATGGGGGGGGCGTCACCCAACACCCATGGTTAGTAGCCATTTCATGCAGTACAGAGCTAACTTTGATCTGTCCACTTCTTCCTTTCAGGTTGTCCAGCTGCAAACTCTCATCTGCTTTCCCTAAGGACCCCTCCCTTAAAATGCTGTTTACAAACCAGGCCCTGGAAAAGCTGGACCTGAGCGCTAATGCACTGGGAGACTTGGGACTGACACATCTGTGTGAAGGACTGAAACAACCAGGCTGTAAGCTGCAGGCACTGCTGTAAGTATTTGTTACTATGTGACTTTTTACTAATCTTTGTGTATGTTCTCACCCACCTGCTATGTCCCATCTTTCATCCTGCTAGCTCTTTGAGGCAGAGACTGTCATATTTTTATAGAGCTCCTGGGACACTGAAGTACCTGGGGAAGACTCTAAGTGTCACTGCAATGCAAATATTTATTAATAGCAATAAATACCACCATGTGCTGAGATCCATCCAGTCTGGTAAATGAAGCAGGAGTAGGCAGTGTCAACCTACACAATGCAGGAGGTAGTGTTGATGGATTCACTGAGCATCGGTATTGGGAGTTCTGTCAGTTTTGACTTCCTTTAGTTCTGCCACCATGTTAGCCAAGCAGCTCGACTTTCCCATTCTCATTGAATCCCATAACCACAAACTTAGGCATCTTTTAACCCTGCCTTAAAACCTAATGTGACCTGCCTCTTCTCTTTCCTTGCAAGTCCCCAGCTCACTCTCCACTTTACCAAGACAGACACATTCCCCTCATGTGGATGCAGTCATAGGCTGTGTCTAGACTACATGCCTCTGTCGTCAGAGGCATGTAGATTAGACACATAGGCAAAAACAAATGAAGCCGCGATTTAAATGATTGCGGCTTCATTTAAATTTACATGGCTGCCACGCTGAGCCGACAAACAGCTGATCAGCTGTTTGTCCGCTCAGCACGCTAGTCTGGACGCTCCCCTGCCGACATCAAAGCTCTTTGTTGGCAGCCCCATTATTCCTCGTGGGATGAGGTTTACCAGGGCTGCCGACAAGGGGCTTTGATGTCAGCAGGGGAGCGTCCAGACTAGCGCGCTGAGCGGACAAACAGCTGATCAGCTGTTTGTCGGCTCAGCGCGGCAGCCATGTAAATGTAAATGAAGCCGCGATCATTTAAATCGCGGCTTCATTTGCCTTTGCCAAAACAACAAATCTACATGGCTCCGTCGACGGAGCCATGTAGTTTAGATGTACCCATAAATACATCTGAAAAATCTCTCTGAAGATAATGGATAATAAAAGGTCAGCTGTTGTGTCCTGCATAGTTTGTGCTGTGTTTGTCTTCCTCCTGTAAGATAGAAGGGATTTTATCTGTACTAAGTGCAAGTTGGTCGCCATATTGGAAGAAAAGATTAGAGGACTAGAGGCCCACATATCAATCCTTCGTTCCATCGGAGAAGATTAAGACGTCCTCGATAGAAGGCAGCATTTAATACTGCAGGTACAGCAGGCGAGAGAACCAGTGAGGACAGTATAGAACAAGGAAGAAAACTGGCAGCATGTAACCTCCAGGAGAAGAAAGACAACCCCGATTATCCCCGATCCCAGTAGAGGTAAATAACAGCTTTCAGGCTCTCTGCACTTTGACAGAGGCGTCTCAGAAATGGGATCAGAAGAAGACCCCCATTGACCAGTAGACATTGGTTGCGTAGTCCTAGAGATGTGGGTTCCATGACCACCACTCCCAAAATAAGAAGACGGGTGGTGGTGGTTGGGGACTGTCTCCTAAGAGGGACAGAGTCATCCATCTGCCATTCAGACCAGGAATCTCGAGAAGTGTGCTGCTGTTCCACGAGGTGTACAGGTAGTTCGGAATAGGAAGCCTATTCTGAACTACCTAGTTCGTGCCGCGTGTAGCCGTGGGCACGGAGTCCGCACTAGCAGACATTTAAAAATGGCGGCGCCCGGCAACATGCAAATGCAGCCTGGGAAATTCAAATCCCAGGCTTCATTTGCAAGTTTGTATGACTACATTAACCACCCTAGTTTGAACTAGGGTGGTAGTGTAGACATACCCTTACTGAAAGAGGAAGGTAACCGGGTGACAGATGATGTGGGAAAAGCTAAAGTACTCAATACTTTTTTGCCTCTGTCTTCACAGACAAGGTAAGCCCACAGACTGCTGCACTGGGCAACACCTGGAAAGGAGGTGGGCAGCCTTTGGTGCAGAAAGAACAGGTTATGAACTGTTTAGAAAAGCTGGACATATCCAAATCCATGGGTCCGGATTTAATGCATCCAAGGGTGCTGAGGGAGTTGGCTGTTGTCATTGCAGAGCCTTTGGCCATTATCTTTGAAAACTCATGGAGATCGGGAGAGTTCCCAGATGACTGGGAAAAGGCAAATGTATTGCCCATCTTTAAGAAGGGGAAGAAGGACAATGCAGAGAATTACAGACCAGTCACCTTTACCTCAGTGCCCAGAAAAATCATGGAAGGGATCCTCAAGGAATCCATTTTGAAGCACTTGGAAGAGGGGAAAGTGATCAGGAATAGTCAACATGGACTCACAAAGGGCAAGTCATGCCTGACCAACCTGATTATCTTCTATGATGAGGTAACTGGCTCTGTGAAAATGGGGAAGTCAGTGGATGTGATATACCTTGACTTCAGCATACAGTCTCCCACAGTATCCTTGCCATCAAGTGAAGGAAGTATGGATTGGATAAATGGACTGCAACATGGCTAAAAGGCTGGCTAAATCATCAGGTTCAATGGGTAGTGATTAATGGCTCGATGTCTGGTTGGTGGTCAGTTTTAAGCGGAGTGCCCCAAGGATCAGTTCTAGAGCCAGTTTTGTTCAATATCTTTATAAATTACCTGGATGAGGGAATGGATTGCACCCTCAGCAACTTTGCAGATGATACTAAAGTAGGGGGAGAGGTAGATACATTTTAGGGCAAGAATAGGCTCCAGAGTGACCTAGACAAATCGGAGGAGTGGGCCAAAAGAAATCTGATGAGGTTCAACAAAGACGGAACAATCCCACGCACTGTTACAGGCTGGGGACCGACTGGCTAAGTAGTAATTCAGCAGAAAAGGACCTGGGGATTACAGTGGATGAGAAGCTGGATATGAGTCAACAGTGGGCCCTTGTAGCCAAGAAGGCTAATAGCATATTAGGGTGCATTAGGAGGAGCATTGCCAGCAGATCCAGAGATGTGATTATTCCCCTTTATTTGGCTCTGGTGAGACCACATCTGGGGTATTGCATCCAGTTCTGGACCCCACACTATAGAAAGGATGTAGACTAGGGATGTTAAATATTGGTTAATTCAATAGTTTATTAACCTCATGAATTCTTATCTGTTAGTTGACCATTCTATAGTCCCCGGGGGTGAGGCCAAGCAGCCAGTGCACTCCAGCCCCACTGCCAAGGAACCCCCTGCCACTCTGTGCTGCTCCCTACATATCCTGACTGCTGCTGCCTCCATATTAGAGACAGCAGTGCAGGGTGCCAGGCGGGAACTGGTCCACAAAGGGAGCCAGTTTAAAAACTAGTCCCTGTCTGCGGTAGGGAGGGGGTTGAGCTTCCAGACCCAGCATGAACCAGAACTGAGCCGGGCTGCCTGCCTGCCTGGCTCCTAATACATTTTAAATGCAGAGCTGCAGTGGGGATAGATCCCGGACTCAAAACAAGCCAGAACTGAGCTGGGCTGCTGGCCAGAATTCCAAAAAATTTACTGGTAGGAGAAGCGAGAGAAATGAGTGTAGTCTATAGCATTAACCTATATGCTTTGGCTTATCAGTTAATCGGTTAGTTGAGTACAATATTATATCCCTAATGTGAATGCATAGGAGAGGGTCCAGTGAAGGGCAACCAAAATGATTAGGGGGTTGGAGCAAATGACTTATGAGGAGAGGCTGTGGGATTTGGGCTTATTTAATCTTCAGAAGAGAAGAGTGAGGGGGGATTTGATAGTAGCCCTCAATTACCTGAAGGGAGGTTCCAAAGAAGATGGAGAGAGGCTGTTCTCAGTAGTGACAGATGGCAGAACAAGGAGCAATGGTCTCAAGTTACAGTGAGAGAGATCTAAGTTGGATATTAGGAAAAAGTATTTCTCTAGGAGAGAGGGAAAGCATTGGAATGGGTTGCCTAGAGAGGTGGTGGAATCTCCATCCCTAGAGGTTTTTAAGTCCCAGCTTAACAAATACCTGGCTGGACTGATTTATTTCAAATTGGTCCTGACTTGGGCAGGGGGCTACACTCAATGACCTCCTGATTTTAAAGATCATTGCTGCACCCATGCGGGGGTTGCCCCAAAAGTCTGTACAAAGGGGGCCATGTGAGGTGACAAGTGAAAGCTTATGTTCAACTGATTCTGTATGTGATATTCATGTACCATAAAATCGCAAGTATAATGCACACCTATGCATAATGTGCACCTTCCTTTTAAACGTCAGACTCCCGGAATAAACTGAACTCTTATCTATAATGCGCTCCCCGACTTTGCTGTATTTTGTCTTGCCTTTTTGTATTTCCGGGTAATCACGCATGAGCACACGAGTATCAAGTGCATGGCGATTCCATACTCTCTTTGGGATACCATGAGTTGTCGGCAATCTTACACGACCACTGAAAAAGTTAAAGTTGTTAGCTATGCTGAGGCTCATGGCAACAGAGCTGCCAGCCATGAATTTGATAACATAGCAGAGTCTAACATTTGGCTTTGGAGATGGCAGAAAGAGCGCCTGCAAGCGCTGCCTCGGATGAAGATGGCTGAGCGAGGTAAAAGCGCTGCATATCCTGAGTTGGAGGCCATGCTGGTTGAATGAATTGCTGAGTGTAGACAGCAAGGCAGTGGTGTTAGCATTGTGGAGGTTAGAATGAAGGCTTTGACCATTACCAAAACGTGCACTAACACAGCCAGGTTTAAAGCTTCATATGGCTGGGGGGAACGGTTCATGAATCTCCATGGCTTATTGGTCCAATGCCGAACACCAATCACACAGAAGCTACCTATGGACTCAGACACCAAGTTACTATAGTTCCAAAAGTTTATCATAAAACTACGCAAGCAGCACTGCTACAACCTTTCATTAATTGGTAACGTGGATCAAACACCATTAAATTTCGATAATCCCAACGACAGAACGCTTGAAGTGAAAAGTGCCAAGACCATCTCCATTGCTACCATAGGCCATGAAAAGTCTAGGTTTACCTTAATGCTTGCTTGCATGGCCGATGGAACGAAGCTGCCTCCTCATATTGCGTTCAAGTGCAAGACAATGCCAAAGAATGTTATATTCCCGAACACCGTTCTTGTGCATGTTCACCCTAAAGGCTGGATTGACGAAACTTTAATGCTTGATTGGCTACAGATGGTTTGGGCGAAGCGGCTGGGTGGACTTATGAGAAAGTGATCTCTAATCATTTTGGATGCATTTTGGTGTTATCGTATGCCATCTGTCAAGAAAAGGCTTCAGCAGTACAAAACAGATTTGGCAATTATTCCTGGTGGAATGACCAAAATGTTGCAGCCGCTTGACATGACAGTTAACAAGCCAATGAAAGATGCACTACGCAGGAAATGGAACACCTGGTTGTTGGAAGGTGAACATACATTTACTGCAGGTGGATGTATGCAAACACCAATGCTGCAAGATGATAGCGGATGTCTGGCTTGAACTTGATCCCGCTATGATAAGGAAGGGGTTTCTGAAATGTAGCATCTCTAATGCTATGGATGGCAGTGAGGATGATGCCCTGTGGATGGATCCGAGCAACGATGAATCAGCCGAGGGCAAATTACTGGTATGTGAGGATGACAATGATTTGTACTACCTGGATGAGGATATCGAGGGCTATACCCTGGAAGATATTGCTCGTCTGTTCGAGGAAAATTCTAACAAAAGTGAATTCTAGGGCTTCGAAGATGAGTAGAAGATCAATTAACATATTTGCTTGTTTGCACTGCAGTGTTGATTTAATTTGTTTAACTTACCTTTTTGAAACTGTGTATATAGTTGCTTGTCAATACTAATAAAAATCAACTTAACCTCTGGTGTCCAGCGATTAATTAACTGCTGCAGAGCTGCCAAATGAAAACTTAAAAAAAAAACTCCTATGGATAATGTGCACCCCGACTTTGATGTGAAAAAAAATGGGAAAAAAGTGCGCATTATACTCGCGATTTTACGGTACTTCTGTGATATCTGTATGTGGAGTTATAAATATGTATTCTGTGCTTATGCTAGAAAAGTCTCTGTCTGAAACAGAGCAATGGGCAAAGAATGTTCAGCCAGTGACTATGCTAATTAGCAAGGCTCCAGGGACAAGGCTCTCTAGGTGCCATTACACACCTGAGGAATGTGTCTGGAAATCTGGATACCTGCAAACCAGCCAGTATCTGATGACTGCTGATATATGGCACAGGGATAGGTCACTGGGTCATGCAACCTGCTCTGGCCAGGAAGATGCCAGGAGAGGTATATAAATGCCATGTGGCGATCTCCATTTTGTCTGCAATTCTGCTTCTGATCCCAGATGCAGCCTTGCGAGGGACAGCATGGCTCAGCATGATCCTGTGGGTAAGATCCAAAGTGTCAATTGACTGGGAACTGTGACTGGTTTCTTGGGACTGGAGGAACCCGCTCGGGGTAGCTGAGATTAGGTTTTATAACCCCTCACCTGTGTGTTAGGCCCGGGACTGATTGAGGCACAGGGGGAGCTGGCCTGTCTGAGGGGTTTTGCTTGGTGTGACTGATCTGTGACCTGTTTGCGAAGGTCTCCAGTCTGGGGCTGTAAAGAGCCCTTGTTTTGAGCAATTCGCCCTGAGCAAACGCCCTCAGCAGTGCCCAGACCCGGCCCAATCCGTCACACCCTAGGAGGGTGGAGACGGGTTGCCTAGAGAGGTGGTGGAATCTCCATCCCTAGAGGTTTTTAAGTCCCGGCTTTACAAAGCCTTGGCTGGGATGATTTATTTGGGAGGGTTGGTCCTGATTTGGGCAGAGGGCTGGACTCGATGACCTCCTGAGGTCTCTTCCAGCCCTAGGATTCTATGATTCTCCCATAGTCTAAATCTGCCCATAGTCCTTCTGCTCTTCCTCACATTCTTCTGTCCTGAGCAAGGTCAAAAGAGAGAGAGCTCTCCACAAGCCATGCCTAATTCGACATTCAATGACCAGAGCAGCCAGTCACCGCTGGGCAGGTGAGAGGACATGCTCAGAATGTGAATGTCAGATTATCAGATGATTATCCAATTTCTGTATTTTTGTAGGATATTTTCTGAAATTTTTCTTGAATTATGTTCAAATAAAATCTGAATCAGGAACTGATTACATAGTTAATTGTAATAATTAAAATTAATTTGATGACAGGCATAGAGGCTTTATAGACACTGATACTGCCAAGTTTATCAGAACTTAGGAAGTGTCATGGCGTGAAGTGAAGTGAATACTGACACCTTTCTGGAAGGAGATGGTTATTCTTCTCTCTGTTCCCTTTGCAGGTTGTGGCAGTGCAGTCTCACAGCTGCTTGCTGCAAGGATCTTTCTGCCGCCCTCAGGACAAACCAGTCCCTGACGGAGCTGGAGCTGAGCGGGAATAAACTGGGAGATTCAGGAATCAAACTTCTGTGTGAAGGACTGAAACATGCCACATGTAAACTGCGGAAACTAGTGTAAGTCATTGCTGGGTTCCTTGAGAATTTCCTTGTTAAACCAGCATTTTCAAAGGGGCCCGCTAATTTCACACTGATAATAGAGGTCCTATTTTTGTGAAATCACCTAGGTTTGCAGGAGCAAGTGGATGTACAGTTACTAATTTGTATGCACAGGCTTTAGGGCAGGCAAATATGGGTTTTGTACGTTCAATCTTATGGTA
Source organism: Pelodiscus sinensis (assembly GCF_049634645.1). Classification (NCBI taxonomy): domain Eukaryota; kingdom Metazoa; phylum Chordata; order Testudines; family Trionychidae; genus Pelodiscus; species Pelodiscus sinensis. The sequence continues at coordinate 124,410,109 of NC_134714.1, read as the reverse complement.
ACAGCCAGATGAAAATCCATTCTCTGGAAGACAAAGCCTCAGAAATCAGGACTGTCCTTATCAAATCCATACATGTGGTCACCCTGCTGCGTGTTCACTCTGCCCATCTCCGTCTCTGCAGGGTTTGGGATTGCCGTCTCACTGATGCTTGCTGCGGAGATCTCTCCTCTCTGCTCAGCACCAACCAGTCCCTGCGAGAGCTGAACCTGAGCGGTAATAACCTGACTGGCTCAGGAGTGAAGTTTCTGTGTGAAGGACTCAGGCACCCAAAGTGCAAGTTAGAGAAGCTGGAGTAAGTGACTGCTGCTTTTCTGTATCCAAGGAATCCGTCGCAGCGTGTGCCGGGCTTCCGGCCACCTGGCTGTGTCTGGGCTGCATGAACCAATGATGGGAGTTGGGCTGAGGGCGGGAGTGTGTTCCATAGCTATAGGAGGCACTGCACACACAAGGGCAACCCAAGGGAGGGGGCCAAAGAGGCTTTAAGCCGCCATTCTGAACCCAGACTGGTTAGGGCCTGAAAGAAGTGACAGTAAAAGGCAGGGGTGGGGACCGCACACAAGTTAGAAGCAAAACAAACAGATAAACTAACCTGTTTAGTTTAACCTGACTGAGAAGGTGAAAGACACTCCCCACGTTCAGAGCCTAGGGGGACCCAGGCTAGTCGATTTTGTGTGCGCCAACCCCGTGGAGCTGGAGCACCAATTTGGTCTCCCCAATACTGGAGGGAGCCCCAAGCTTTGGGGGTAGGATCTAGGCAAGCCAAGGGCCACATCCAGACCTTAGGTTCCACACCTCTGGGTAAGGCAACCTTCCTCCTCCAAATCCTACTCCAGGGTTTTGCACTAAGGAGCCTGGGAGTGTCTGGCACAATGCTAGCAGCAGGGGGATTTCCCTCTGCCAGCTAAGGGGGTGTTGCTGCCATATTTATTGCTGCCATGTATGTAGCAAAGGGGCTGTAAATGGAGGGAGAATCCTCCCCAGTGTGCTTGTTTCTCATAAAGAGAAAGATTTTCTGGGCTGAGGCAGCGTTTCCCCCACATGTTTTTAACAACAGTTAACAGAGTTCAGAGGCGAAAGTAAGCCAGTGTGCCCTGTTGCGGCGCTCCGGGAAGAAGCTCACTAGCTGGGGCACCTGAAGGGTGAGGGGCAGAAGGGGGCAGAGTGATCCCAGCTCCACTCCAGGCTTCCTGCAGGCTGCTATGCTAGAAGCCAAGCATGTTAAAGGAGCTGCCTGGGGTGCCCCCTCCCTCCCTGTCTGGGACTCCCCTAACCCCAAGCTCTTCTTCCCTGATGCTATTGGGGGGAGGGGGAGGGTTAGAGGGGCTGCCACTGCACTTAACCTGTTGCTTTGTGGTTTTTTTCCTGGTTAATATGACTAGGGGTTGAGGGCAAAATGTAGAGCCTGCGGCATTCCTCTCACTCCCAGCTGCCTGGGGAGGGGCAGAGGAATGCAGCAGGTTTTGCACTTTGCCTCCACCCCCCTAATCACAGAAACTGACCAGTCAAATGCGACTGCAGCCCCCTTAGCTCCCCAAATGCCCTTGCTCCTCCCACACTTGCCCCTACACTCCCACCCTCCTGCCCTGAGCCCCCTCTCCTGAATCCTGCACCTCCCATATTCCCGCTTCCCTGAGCCCCCCAGTCCTTTGTCCTGAGCCCCGCCTCATACCACCTTTCCTGAGTCTCTCATACACCCCAACTCTGATTCCTGCATTCCCATCCCCATCCTCCTGTCTGAACTCCAGCACCTCCCCCCGCCCACACACACACCTCCGCCTTCAACCCTGAGTCCCCTGCACTCCACCTCACACCTACATGTCTTACAGATATTGTTATATTGCCAACTACCCCCTCCCACCCACTCAAAGGCACCTTCAAGGTGGCCTGGGTTGTGATGGGACAGTACCTGTAAGAAATTTAAGTTACTTTCACCCATTAACGAGCTGATCTGGATTTTCCCACTGATATATTTTTGATAGGAAAATCTGGTTTCCTCCAAATTGAAACTTTCCATGTGACAATGTTAATTTTTGCAAAGCTCTTTTGACTGTATTGTTGTCATCAGGAAAATCAAATGAAAACATTTTAATTCAGGTCAGGTCAATGTCAATCATTGTGTTTGTCTGAACGGCTGCAGTGCCCTATGGGAATTGTTGTTTGGCTCCCTTATTTCCCCCGGTCTCATTTATGGGCTGCATTCCACTTCCACGGTTCATCCTCCATGATGGGCCCTCACTGCAGAGCTCAGGCACAGGAATAGCCAGTGGTGCATCCTGGGGGACAGTCATGCCATGGTGCTCGTGCTAGTGGCACTGAGACTATGTCTAAACTACAGAGTTTACAGTTTCCGAAAAAGCGGGCGTGCTCTTTCGGAATCCCTGTATTCCTCATTTTATGAGGAATAAGGGATCTTCTGAAAGAGGAGGTTTTTCCCACATTTGGCCCCATGGAGATAAGCCAAATGCTGGAAAAGCGTCTTCCGAAAAAATAATCGGAAGAAGGTACGCAAATTCGGAAAAAAAAACCCTGCAGTGTAGACTTAGCCTGAGAGAGGTAGGAGGGATTCTAAGAGACACAACAGCAGCTCTAAAAGAAACAGTAATGTTAACCTTTCATTTATATGAAAAATGTAGGACCAAAGCTTTTCTACATTCTCAGATCAAATTTTACTGAATATTTTGTATGTGAAAAGCTTTACTATTTTGTCCTCTGCAATTTGAGATATATAAAAATATCAAACTAGTGGCATTTCCCAAAGAGAGAAAATAGAATTTAGAGCTAAGTGAAAATGTGCAAATAAAATATTTTCCCCTCAAATTCTCACTCTTTCTTCAGAGGATAGAACACTCAAAAAACAAAAACACTTTTAGTTGAAAACCAAAATATTTTTTGCTTTTTATTAATGTTTTCTAGCACCCTGTGAGAGTTTTTTTATTTTGAGAATGGGAAGTGGGAAACTTTTTCTAAACAGCTCTAGTTGAAATGTTTCCGGCCAACTCGTATAATTTTGTCTTGACTCATGAAACCTTTACAAAACAATTAAAAAAACAAATTTGTTTGTCAAAACATTCATCAAATAATGCAAGGTTCAATTAGGTTAACCTCTTCCATTGTCTATTGCAAATCGTTAGCAGTATTATCTATTTATCTATACCTGATGATGTCTCAGCATTAAGCATTCTTATGTTTACCTGATCTGTGAGGAGCAAGATCACAAACAAATGTCAGACAGGAATGTGCAGGTGCCCAGGAAGATTTTGCATGACACTTGGTCAGTTTTTTCAATACATTTTTCTCATTTGTCTTCCTCAAAGTATTTACAATCATTATTGATAGCAGATCTCTTCATAGATTTGTCCTTGGCTATGTCTTCAAAGATGTCAATATTAATGTCACATAAGGTAGGATTCTGTTTAAAGGAGTCGTCAGAACATTTATTTGATCATTCCTTTTGCCCTTTCTGGGTTTTGGCTCAGAAACCCTAGCTGCCATTGGAAGTCTTTGGCTTGTGCCCATGGCTTTCTGTGTGGCACATATAATTACATTTAGTACTGACTACTCAGCAGCAGAGCCAGATTATTTATTAGGCACAGTGTCTAGGGCCTATGAAAAATTTAGGGCCTAAAAAAAATTCATAATTAATTAAAAAATAAAAAAAGAAAACTGCTAGCTCACCCTTAATAATTTGCTATTTTTATTAGAATTCATATGCAAATAATGAAGATCAATTAAATGCAGGTGTATTAAACCTGTAGTCAACAGACAACATATAGGTATAACATACAATTAAATATTTACTTTGCAACTCTTTTTGTTAGCAAAATCACAGATTATATCATCAAATGACATTTTTTTCTCAAAAGCTCACTCTCAATTGAAAGCAGTGCAAGGGAAAATAGTCTTTTCTGTCCCATGGTAGTCTGAAGACAATTCTTTATACATTTTAATTTTGAAAAAGAGAGCTCCCTTTCACCATTTGTTCCCTAGATGAGAGGATACATTAGGAAAGCAATGTTGACATTTGGAAAACTTGTCACCAGCGTATCAGCTATCTGTGCACTGATTATTGCTGCCACAGATTTCTTCTCTTCATACATATGTGAGAACAATAGAAATTCATCTGTAAAAATGCATGTTCAAGATCTGAAGGCTAAGATACCTACTTGCTCTAGAGCAGTGTTGCTTAAACTTTTTAAGACAGAGGAACACCAAACAATACAAAAAAGAAAGGGTCAGGGGGAAAGTTATTGAAGGGGGAAAACATCACCTGTCCCTTTAAGGGTGGACATTTTGAACTCTGTTGTTCTCCGCAGCACACCTCCGACTGCCTCGCGGCACACTCGTGTGCCATGGAACACAGTTTAAGAAACACTGCTCTAGAGGTTGGGTGTGGAAACTTTTTTGAGTCGGGAGCCATTGACCCACTGAAAAATCAATTGAGGCCCACATAAAAGTGAGAAGCAAAAACCAAAACCCCCAAAGACCCTCAAAACCCTTCACTTATGTGGCCCCTGACTGAGAAGGACAAAGACACTCCCCACATTCTCCTCACACATCAGAGCCTAGCACACAATAAATCTTGTGTGCTCCCGCTCCATGGTGGGCCAGTAGAAGGACTGAAGCCAGAGCAGCTTCCTCAAGGCTGCGGGGCCATGAGTCTTGGGGCTGGATCAAGGTAAGCCGAGGGCTGCATCTGGCCCCCGGGTCTGAGGTTCCCTACCACTGCTCTAGAGGCAACTCCAGCACCGACATTGATTTATTCACAAGAAAACTGAACCTTTCATTCAATGTGGCATTTTCTGCTTGTTGAATGACCATCTCAACTATAAGTTTATCCATGGTAGGATAGGAGCAAAATTTGTCCCTGGCACTCAAATCTAAGACAGTATTATCCATACAACTTTATCAAAAAATTGCTTTCTCAGTCGTTGGCATTGTGTGGTCTCATTGTAGTAGGATGGCATGAGATCTTTTGCAGTTTCCTCAAACTGTGTGCGTGTTGCTTCTCACTTTTGTGTGGCCCCTGACTGATATCTCTGTGGGGTAGTGGCCCCTGATCCAAAAAGGTTCCCCACCCCTGATTTACAGAGATAAAGAATTAGTTTTCTCTACAGCTTTAGCCAAGAGCCAGCTGGCTTCTAGCTCAAACTTTGGGGCAAGAGTGGCCAACTCATGACTATCGAACTGCATGTGGCTCTTTGCTCAAAGAAATGTGGCTCTTGCTAGTTTGGAGCCACTCACCTGGACTGGTCACAGCTGCTCTGCTCATGGGTCCCAGCACCTTGAGGGAGAAGCGCGTGACTGCAGCTGTGGCTCTGGTGAGACCCAGGCATTGGGTTAGAGGCAGGAGGTGCCTGGCTCTGGGGGAGGGCTGGGTGCATTGGGTTAGAGCAGGGAGGCTGGGAATGCCTTGCTCCGGGGGAGTAGAGGTGGATTGGGTTGGAGAGGGGAGGAGGCTGGGGGTGCCTGGCTCTGGAGGAGAGGTGGGTGCATTGGGTTAGAGCAGGGGAGATGAGGGGGGGACTGAAGCACCTTATACTCAAAGTCTTCATGGACGAAGAATAAGGCAGCCAACACAGATGTCATATTTAAATTCCAGGGCAAAAAAAAAAAAAAAAAAAAGAATCAGCAATATAACTGGTTTACACTGTGTTTCTTTAAAGAAAATTCAAAGCTCTTGTCTGACAGGTGGAAGCAATTTTTCTGAGATATGAGTCTCTCCCTTATTGTTTTTGAACCTCTCATATTTGCAGTCTGGGACAGACCTGAATTTTTAGAACTATAAAAAAGCCATAATCTTCAAAAGTAAAAAAAATGAGGAAACCAAACCAGAGATCAACAAGCTGAGGTGAAACAGGCACTTCAAATTATGCTAATTAACATATTAGTTCAGTTCAATATTAAAAAACTCACAGGATGTAATACGGCCGTAGTATTACATTTAAAACACATGGTGGGGATATTTTTAGTGTGAGAATATTACTGTATTTTTTAATGTTTTTTTAATTTGATATTTGTTCCTTGTCAAGTTCTCTGAAGATCTATGGACTAGCTGTGAATTTTTTAAATGACTAGAGACATTTCGGTTTTTGTCCGAAATGTCCTGTAATGTTATTTTTATCATTACATTTTGTGTAATCTATCTATCTATCTAGATAAAAATAAATATATGATACGTGCCTCTTTGCACTCTGTCCACAGCTATTTTGACACTTAGTCTCTAACTGGTTGGCCACCCCGCTATAGGGGCTCATGCACTAAGCTCCAAAAATCCTAGGTTTGGTTCTGACTCTCAGCATTACACTATCTCATAGGTGTGTTATGAGGATAAATTAATTTATGTTTGTACAGTAAGTCTAAACCTTACAAGAAAAGAAAAGCAGTGGTTTGATTCCTCCTATATAAAACAAAAAAGAGCTCTTTATGTCCCTCCCACTCCTTGACAGACATTCCTCCTGTCAGCCCCTGGATATTCGACAACCATTTTGACCATTCACTCTCCACAGTGATCCAGCTTCCCTCTGCAGTGAACATCTGACGTCTGTTCGTTAGCTGGTCAGTTAGGTACATACAGCTGAGAGAGGGTGTTGGACGGGGTTTAAGATGTCTGCAGATAAAATGCCACAGTAAATGGGGTTTGAGATATTCCTGATTGAGCTCCCAAGTTGTCTAATATTCACCATGTCACTCGCTGATGCTTGTTGCACACACACACATCTACTTGACATGGAGGGTGCACAGGATGGCAGAGTCATTTTGGGGGGACCTTAATTCTGCCTTTTTATACTTTCCAACATTGTCTTTTCTTGCTGTAACGTTAGCACTGATTTCCCTGGTGTCTGTGGTTTTAAAATTACAAGTGCTCTTAACAGGGTGACCCTATATCCTGTTTGGCTGGGACAGTTCCTTTTTAAAGCCCCAACTTTTTCCCCATTTGCGCTTGCCAGTTTGATCAGTGCAGAGCAATGGGCGGAGGGGTGAGCAGCAATGCCAGGCCCATGCAGGGGAGGCAAGTGGGGCTTGGGTGAGCAGCACCACCAGCCCCAGCCATGAATATCGTGTAGATGGGAGTGGGGGCTTCGGCAAGCAGGGATGCCAGCCCCATGGAGACAGTGGGGAAGCTCTCGGGTGGACTGAGGCCACTCCAGCCCCTTGCAGGGTCCTGTTTCCCTTTGGGAACTATGGTCACCCTATTTATTAAGATTCATTAAATTATATTGTCAAATAAATACAGTATTCACAAATTTGACTTCCAGTTTTTTGTTCATAGTTCATTTTTGTTTTCACAGCTTGTCTGAAAGCCACATAGATGAAAAAACAGCCAAAGAGTTGAAATTTTTGCAGAAGACAAAACCTGGTTTGTCAATTGCATTCAGCCCTCAGAGGCCAGTCAGACAAAGCATCATTGCATTGCTTCTGTCGCAGCGCCATACAATCAACTGTAAAGTACGGACTGGGATTGCAAAATTTATGTGGTATATTTTTGTGATGCACTGGGAGGTTGGACTCATTCTGCTAAGCATTGCTATGTATTATCTCTTCTCTCACTGATAAATATTTAAGGATCTGAAATGCAAGGCTTATGGAGGATTAACTAATCTTGAGACAGTTTTTGACTCTCTTAAAAAACCCCTAATGATTTAAGAGGTATTAAGTGGGAATCGATTTCCCTTTAAAGCACAGTGTCAGACATCAGGCCCATATGATGTATTTCTTTTGCTGCATCATATGCTCAGATTCTACAGAGCCTAAACTTATTAAATTAACTTTTTCAAAGTTATCTTTTAGACTCATACTTTAACATTCTGTTACCCTGATGTTCACCTGTTTACAAAATCAATGGGGACTCCAAAATATCCTAGGTTCTCTTACAGAACCTAGAGGCTGCCAAGGAGAGGGTCGTCCTCTGCAAGGTTCCCTCTAAGCTGCGCGGTAACATGGCCCCACAGCTTCTTAATGAGCTCCCTCCAGCCAGGGGCTCACAGCTCTCCTCACCTAGCTGTGCGGCTGCAGGAGAGGCATTTCTCCCTCAGTAACAACAGCAGCTCCCTTCTGAGGACAGAGCAGCGATTCTCTCCATACACAGGACCTTGAGACACTGGCTGGGTGGAGTTCATAAAGCAGTTGCGGGGCCCTGCTACTTTGCAGCTTAGAGGAAACATTGGCCCTCTTGTACAAATTTAGGGCTCTTTTTCCTCACAGACACTGGCAATCTGCCACAGTCCGTATCCCTATGTTCACTTGAAAACTCATTTTCCTTGGTAAAATATGTGCAGCAATATTGTATGTAAAGTTATAAAATTCCTTTGTATGGTATTACTAAGCTAAATTCCAAGTCTGAGGAAAAGCCACAAACCAGTTCCTGGGATACCAAAGGAAGCTGATGCTTCAGCCAGGTGTGAATGAAATCAAATGCATCATCACCTCGTTAAATGGCCACTCTTCAGCAGGAAAAAGGATGTGCTTGAAAAATGTACATCTTGACAAAGAAGGAGTTGGGGTTCCTGTCTACACAGACTTTCTAGTTCCTGAACCTCAGCTGGTGATGAGTCTCGAAGAATAGAAAGAATATAGGAAGGGAGAACATTCACACCGTACTATTTCTCCTCTTCTCTTTGCTCACCCCATCAACTACGCTTGAAGAACAAAGGAAGGAGTGAGTGGGGGATTCTGATTTAAAGAAATTCAGCCAATAAAACTGTTGAAACATGATGGGCAAGACTTTGCTTTGAATTCACTTTGCTTGTTAAGTTAGGCATAAGTTATATTTTACTTTTATTTTTTGTAAGTAATTTTGACATTTATGCCTCATTACCTGTAATCATTGAAAATCAATCTTTCTGTGATTAATAAACTAATTTTATAGTTTTATCTAAACTAGTGTTTGAGTTGAAATTTTGGAGAATCACCACTTGAAATAACAGGGTCTGTGCATATCATTTTCCTTTGATGAAATGCTGGACTTTCTATGAGCTTGTGTTGTCCAGTAGAGTGCTGAGCAGTACAAGCCACACATTGCTGAGGGACTGGGAATTTGCTGGTGTCACTGAGCAATACAATTCATGAGTCACTGGCAGAACAATAATGTAACATAGTAGGAAGTGATTTTGCACAGCTACAATGTCAATTTTTTCTATATCCCTCTTGGACCTTTGATTATCCAAAATGGACATTTATGTAGGCTCCCCTTAGTATATTAAGCCTCTGACTTTTACTGGGAGGGTCCTTTATGCTGCAATATAGCCCTAGAGACTATAACTCCCATGATCTTTTGGGAAAAAGGAGGGGAAAATGCTTGCTCTCTTCCAGGGGTTTGTATTTACTGGCCGTGGGATTAGCAGGAAGGGCAGTGACAGTAAGACAGATCCCATGGACTCTGGCAGGCAGCTGGGATTGTGAGCTCTTGGACGGGGACCATCTTGAGTGGGAGAGAGCCAAGAGTAAGAGACAGGTTTGCACTGTGCTTGGTCTGAACATGGAGGTGGGGGAATTGTTGGAGTCTTTTTTTGTGTGTGGCAGGGGTGGAGAGGGGGTCATGGCCCAGGAAAGGGAGAGTGATGGGATTATGGAATGCAGTGGTCTTGTAACTTTGATTTTCAGTTTCATAGGGCAGGAGGGGGGAAAAGGGGGTCCATTCAAGGCACTCAGGCATCTAGTGGGGAATTGCCATTCTGTTCCAATCGCTCCGTCACTGTCTGTTATATGTTTTCTCATTGTTTACATGTTTTTGAATTTGGGTTTCTGGTCATGTTACACAATTCCACAGCTACAAAGACTGTTTTTTCTGTATCCCTCTCCAACCTTTAATTATTCACGATAAAACCATCAGGCATCCAAGCACACTGTTGTGTATGGCCTGCTCCTGAGTAACCCAGGGAGGAAAGAGGGGGTTACATTTGTGTCAGCATCATGTATCAAGACATAATGCTGCACTTTAGAGTTTGTGGTAAGGCACAAGAATTCTCCCAATTTCCAGAGCTAGGGGAGTTCTCAGGCATGTTTCACCAGTGGAATAGCGAGAGTGGACAGTTGCCCCGAGGTGTCATGCAGAGGAGGGGTCCGTTATAAGTATTTCCGGAAAAAGCGCATCTACATTGGCCACGGACGCTTTTCCAGAAAAAAGCCCCGATTGTCATTTTCGCGATCGGGGCATTTTTGCGGAAAAGGCTACTGTGCTGTCTACACTGGCCCTTTTCCGGAATACTTTTTCCGGAAAAGGACTTTTGCCCGAACGGAAGCAGCATAGTTTTTCTGGAAAAATACTGACAATTTTACAGTAGATCGTCATTGCTTTTCTGGAAAAGTAAGCGGCCAGTGTAGACAGGTGGCAAGTTTTCCCAAAAAGCGGCTGCTTTTCTGGAATAAGTGGCCCAGTGTAGACACAACCAAGAAAAACAGCAGACAGGTATCCCTTAAATTCAAATCTCATATTTTCTTCTTATTGGTTCTCCTGGCTTCCTGCCAACACTTTCTTGCTTCCCGAGTTTAACCATTTGGTTACCGAATGCTGGGATGTTCAGAAAAGGCCAGCATTCCTCCTGTCCATCACAATTACCTTTGTCTGTTGGATCACAGTAGTCCCCACTGTAGATTTCGCCACCCAAACTGATTCCCAACTCATGGGTAGCTGTCTGAGATTACAAGCTTCCACCGGGCTATTGCCACTTCCTTCTCAATGGTCAGATTGGGTCTCATTCTGGCATTGCTGAGCTTCAGGGTAGGGAAAAGCAATTTGCAAACTTTCATGAAAGTGACCTTACACATGGAAAAGTTTTGCAGCTACTGCTAAATGTCTCATAGCTACCTGATAGAAATGTAGCCGTGTTAGTCTGGTGTAGCTGAATCAAAAAACAGGACTATGTAGCACTTTAAAGACTAACAAGATGGTTTATTAGATGATGAGCTTTCGTGGGCCAGACCCACTTCCTCAGATCAAATAGTGGAAGAAAATAGACACAACCATATATACCAAAGGATACAATTAAAAAAATGGACACATATGAAAAGGACAAATCAAATTTCGGAACAGAAGAGGGATGGTTGGGACATTGTATCAACGACTTGATTACCTGCTTCAAAGGCCTTTTAAGACTGCACTTGAAAGAGAATCCTCTGAACTGTCATTCATGCTTAAATTCGAAACTTTATGCCTGAGTTTGAATAAAGAATCTAATTACCTTACCCATTACAAAGATAGCTTCCCCAATTATCACCTCTAATATCATTAGGTCACAGACATTTACCTCCCCCCCCCCATTCCCCTTCTGTTCTGAAATTTGATTTGTCCTTTTCATATGTGTTAATTTTTTTTAATGGTATCCTTTGGTATATATGGTTGTGACAATTTTCTTCCACTATTTGATCTGAGGAAGTGGGTCTGGCCCACGAAAGCTCATCACCTAATAAACCATCTTGTTAGTCTTTAAAGTGCTACATAGTCCTGTTTTTTGTCTTAGCTGCCTAACATGCTGTCCCACCAGCCTGTGCTTGTCTTTCAGTACGCAGTGGCAAGGTCCCAATGGATGGTTAGTGCATGGCAGGCTAGCACCAGGTAGATTTACACCCCATACTAGCTTACCTTCTAGACAAACTCTAGCATCCAACTTTGAACACTTAGGTTGAAGTACATGAGGATGATAAATGTGACTGGAGCAGATTAGAGCATTTTATTAATCACTGCAGAACTAGTTGATCTCCTTAAAATGTGTCCATCAATATTGCTACTGAAGTCATATATTCTTGGGCATATACTAGGCATTCCTTTATCTGTTTTATGGCTGCTATGTCTTTTATTGTACTGTGCTGTGTGATGAGTGGAATGGGAACACGGTATTTTCTTTACTCAGAAAATGGGAGGAGAAACTAGGTGAATTCAGTACTGAAAGATATACAGGAACTGATAAGCTTTTAGAAAGTGAATTTTGCCACCCTTGTGCATGTTCACTCATTCTGAGATGAAGAGAAATGTATCATGATTCAGATTAAATGAACTCCCTTCAGTGCTGCATGGTAACTTTAACAGAGAATGTTTTACTTGGCTACTGGCAGGTCAGATTTGGGTTTTGCTTTTTTAAAGGACTCTCCTGTCTCCTGTGAGGAGTGAAGAATGTGGGGAAGGTGCAGCTCTCTTGTGCAGTGGTTCTTGAATTATGGGGCAGACATTCCAAAGGGGGTATGGGAAAGTGCGAAGGGACGTATGAGTTGTGTGTTGGCTCATTAGCACCAATAGGCACTTTCCCCCTCTGCCTTTTTTTCTGTTATAAATTGAGGTTCCCCATTTTTTCTCCACTCTGCTCAGCTGAAGAAGTGGGTTTTGCATACATACTGGTTTCTAAGACGCTACAGGACTACTCGTTGATGTTTTATGTGTATGTAAAGTTAGAAATGAGGAATGAAATGATTTATGGGGTTTAAATGTGCAAAAGTAAGCCCTCAGTGGTGTTCCCCACCCCCCCAAGCCTTACTCACCAGGTGATCAACTTAACTTGAGAACAACCTTGTTTGCCCTTTAAGTCTAAGCAGTAGTTGGTCTTAGGAAGACAGCTGTTAGGGGAATACCAGTTTGATCAGGTAATTTTCCACGGAAGGTGGGATGGAGAAAAACAAATTTTCCCACCCAAAGTGGAATTTATCAAAAAACAATGGGAAGCTATCAGATTCTTTGTCTTTGGCTGGCCAGGTCACAAAAAGACTCTCTAATCTGAAGATTAAGGAGCTATTCTTGTCCTAGCCATAGTTTAGAATCTGCCTACAATAGTTTTAGTGTAGTAGAGCTGGCTATGCATTTTCTTTTTCTTTTAATTTTGTAATTTACTTTGATCTGTCTGTTTCCACTTGCAACCACTTAAATCCTGCTGTTTGTACTTAATAAACTCTCTTTTGTTTACCAGCAAGCCCAGTATAAATAATTGTTATCTCAGGGAAGCAATTAGTGGCTATATTCTCTTTTTCATTGATAAAGTGACCTACTGCCAGTCTTCATCTAGCCCCTGCCTCAGGGGCAAACTGCCGTCTGAAATGGCCACTCATCATTGGCAAGGGGATGTGGACCTGCTGCCTTTGCCTATCCTGGTTGCCTCTCTGCAGCCCTACTAGCCTCAGGCCTTGCTTTGCTTGTTGCAGCCTGGGAACCTGCCTGGCCAAAGCTTCCCCAGATCTGCCTGCCTTTCCCAGCACTGCTCTTCCTCCAAGAAGCCTCCTGCTTCCCAAGCAGCCTGGTTGCTTCTGCTTTCCAGCCAGAGCAAGAATAAGTTCTCCCATCTCCTGCCAGGCTTCTTTATATAGCCCCTTGCTGGGCCCTAATTATCAATGCCTGTCTCAGGTGCGGCTTCACCCAGCCCTCACTCAGAGTGGGGGTTTTGCCCTTAAGGGGCCAGTGCAGTGCAGATGCCCTGTCATATTCCCATTCCTCCTGGAATAGATCCTCAACAGCCTTTGCAGACATTCACTCCTGTGAGTCCTTTGTGAGGCAAAGCACTGTGGTGTTATGAACCCCCAGTGTAATATTTCTTTCCTCTACATGTGAAATATTGTGATTATTCCATATTAATTATTATTTACAGCAATTTACATTATGTTTTAGTTTTGCTTTCTGATACCTGGTGATGGAAACCCGAAGCAGAATCAGCGATCAGCTTTTTAGGGCCCTTGACAACCTTCATGAGGAAGAATTCAAAAAGTTTAAAGACAAACTATCACACTGTGCCTTTAAGGGGAAGGGTTCCATCCCCATCGGTCGGCTGGAGAACGCCGACAAGATACAAACTAAGAACATCATGATGGAATTCTACAGTGGAGCTGCAGTAGATGTAGCCATAGATGCTTTCACTCAGATCAATCTCGCAGATTCTGCCGCAAAACTCAGAAAAGAGCGAGAGAAAGGTAAGAAACATAAAGTTGCTAGAGAAGCTGGGAGGAGCAGAAGGAGAAAAAGGCTGATGGTAGGAATGACAAGTTCTGAGTTCCATCAGGAAGCCAGGGGACACAAAGTAGAGATGCCCAGAGTAGGCCAGAGTCTCTGAAATGTTCCACTCCTGTTTCAACCACTCAGCTGGCACAAGGGCAGAAAAGACAGCCAGTAACTCTCCATCATTCCCAGTGTGAGGGAGTCCTCAGTGCTGTAGAGCCAACACAGCAGTGCAGAGCAAGTGTCTCAGAGAGCAGCGGTGGAGAAGTAACTGGGGTGCATTCCCAGCTGCAGCACAGTTTGATGGGAACAAGTAGCAGCCGGAACAAGTTAAAACAGCCCCCAGGCCGCTAGGGCTGGGACAGAGACCCAAGGATCTATAACTAGAAGCTGATTACAGCAGAGAGTCTGATGCAGTAGATTACCAATAGACAGCTGTCTGGCCCAATGAGATCTTTCTGGGTTTCCAGGCAAGAATTTGTTCATTGAGGCTGATTTCATAAACAAAACACATTCAGTGCTGTACAAAAAAGCAACAATTTTCCTGTCTTTATATTTGAGATGGGAGAGAGGGCACTTTATTCCAACTGAGGCTACGTCTACACTGTGGGTATTTTGTGGAAGAGAAAATGCAAATGGGTGCTCATTTGCAAATTTCACACTCTCATTTGCATATCTTCTTTCAATTATTTTTGCGGAAGAGGTTTTTGCGATAAAAAGCCCCGTGTAGATGGGGCCATTTGCTGGAAAAAAACCTTTTGTGCCAGAGCCCTTATTCCATGGCAGGGGTGGTAGACTCTCTATCCCTAGAGGTTTATAACTCCCAGCTTGACAAAGTCCTGGTTGGGATGGTTTAGTTGGGGTTTGTCATGCTTTGGGAAGGGGGTTGAACTTGATGGCCTCCTGAGGTCTCTTCTAGCCCTATGATTCTATGAGTCCATACAAACGTTTTCCCCCAGAGACCCTCCTGTGCAGATGCAGTAAGCAATGTGGCCCACTGTTGACAGGGGCCCATAAAGGAGAAGGATGTTGTGGGGCATATACAGTCCCTCATCTCAGCAAGGAACTGGGGCCAGAAAAGGAAAATGTTTCCCTGGGAGAACTTGTATTTGGGTGTTCTTCTGCCAGCTTCACCTGCCAAGGTTTTCCCAGTCTCCATCGTCCCAGCAGCCCCTACCTCCATCCCACAGAAGAGGCAGGTGGGCAGTTTCAGCTTCCCCATGGGGGAAGACCTTAACAGTTTGTAGGGCCACTTTACTCAAGTTTGGGACAGAGCTAGCTCCTTAATGGGGTTCTCTCCTTCCTCCTTCCCTCCCATGCTCCTGCTCTGTCCTACCCCTACCCTAACCATCCTGTAGGTCAGCAGGCACAGGAACAAGCCTGGGACCAATTCTCTGGGGGAAGTCACAGCAGAAGATCTCCTGGGAGCCCAGGTCTTGACTCAGCTCTCAGATGGGTTGGAGCAGTGGGGCAGGGCAGGGGATGCCTGCTGCTTTGGGCTCTGGGTTTTGTGGCTCCTGCCCACGGTCGGGGTGAGGGAGGCAGCAAGTCCTGAGGAGGGAGCAGGGATGTGCAGCCACCTGCAGGTTCTTGCGGACAGAGTGAGCACGTGGCAGCAGTTGTGACGGCAGAAGGAGCAGCTGAAACACGGAGCCTCTCAGCAGCTTCTCAGCAATGCACCTCCTGAAGCCCCTGCAGCCAGGCCCGTCAATGCAGCCCACATCTGCCACTCCTCACTTTGGACCCCATCAGCTGCATTGCACCCTGGGGAGCCAAAGAAGCCACCACTGCTGCGATGTTGCACCCTAGGCAGTTGGGCCATAAAGCCAGTCAGTCCTCCAGCCTCCTGCACCCACCACTCTTGTGAGGAACACTGAATCATAATCTGGGGCCTTAGGCACTGCTGCTTCTTGGGGTTGGTCCCTTCTCCTTGCTCTCCAGCTCTGCTTGCAGGAGCGCTGGGCTCCTCCAGACCTGGGTGGGAGCCATTGTCAGACACCAATCTGCCAGCTTGCTCCTCCACAATCAGTTTGGGTCAATCTCTGTCACAGCCAGTGCATCATCCGGGATTGTGTCACAACCCAGCTTTGGGCTGCAGCCCCCAGTTGGGGAGCCCTGCACTAGCGCGTGTGTTTAGCAGCATCCAGAGCGCAAAGCAAGGAGCCTTTGTTTAGGCTGTGAGATCTTTCAGGCAGGAAGAGTCTTTTTGTTGTGCACAAGGGGACTTTTGCTCTTCCCAACACACAGACAATGAAACTTGTAGGTCTTGATCTTTGAGATGTGGGCAGAGGGTACTTAGATCCCCTAACTGAATCATTAAGAGATGATTGGCAAAAGTAAGGAAATATTGAATATAGTAACAAGTTCAGAATTAGGGAAAGGCCTCCTTAATCCACCCCCAGTGCTGCCTCCTTGGTTATAATTGTTCCAAATACAAATTTCCCTCTGTCACTCATCAGTGTTTATCTTAGATCCCTAAGAACTCCTGGGCTATCTAGGCCATCCCTTGCACTAGGGCAGGGCTGTCTTCTTTATAAACCTTTTCACTGTTTAATCAGCTTTGCTCTGGAACACCTCTCCTTACAAGAGCTCCCAAATTAACTCTGCCCCAGTGCATGTTGGTCTGTGTTTGTCTAATGATCTAGCCTGGTTATCATGTAAAATGCATAGAAGCACAGGTGAATCATGAACAGAAACAGAGAGAGGTCAAACAAACACAACTATCATTATGGTATTTCACAAATGGCACTCATAAAAATGGCAGCTGGTAGGAATATTTTCTTCAGGGATTAGTTTAGTGTAGGATGAAAATGCAACATTTCATCGCGAGATGGTTCTACACAGAATAGAAATGAACTTGCATTGAAATGCATTAATTTATGTCAATGTTATTTAAATGTAACTTTCCTTTCAGATTTTCATCCACATGAAAAAACATTGGCATTATCTGCAAAAGGTATGTAATAGCTACATGGGAGTTACCCCCATACAATGGTCTGCTACTTATTTCCTGGAGATATCTTTGTGTCCCCTGAAATTAAAAGTGATCAAACTCTTTAAGCCTTCCTATTTCATACCTTTAATACAGGGTTCCCCATCTACTTCCCAGAATGCAGATTACAGCCGTATCACTGCCTCCTCCCAGCCACATTCTATAAATGCTTTCCACACAGGCTTAGCTTTATCAAGAGTTTCCCAGACTGGGGAAAGCTTCTCTCTATCTTGTGTATGGGATCGCTGACTGTGAATGGGAGAATGGTGAATGGGGCATCTACTTGATAATAGATTAATGCATAATGTAAAGGAAGATGTCACATAGAATCATAGGCTGTGTCTAAACTACATCCCTTTCTCGAAATAGGGATGTAAATTAGACACTTTGAAATTGCAAATGAAGCGGGGATTTAAATTTCCTGTGCTTCGTTTCATAATGGCGGCCACATTTTTTTTCAAAATGGGGCTTTTCGAAAGAAAAGCAGCTGTTTTGATGGGGATCGATTGAAAATAAAACCATTTTTTGAAAGATCCTGTGCTTCTCAAGAAACGAGGGTTTTATTTTCGATTGATCCCCATCTAAATGGCTGTTTTTCTTTTGAAAAGCCCTGTTTAAAAAAAAAGGCGGCTGCCATTATGTAAATGAAGCGTGGGAAATTTAAATCCCGGCTTCATTTGCCATTTCGAAGTGTCTAATTTACATCCCTTTTTTGAGAAAGGAATGTAGTTTAGACACAGCCAACAGAGAACTAGAACTGGAAGGGACCTCAAGAGTTCATCAAGTCCAGTCCCCTGCCCTCACAGCAGGACCAAGCACCATCTATCCCTGATAGATGTCTATCCAACCTGATCTGACGTATCTCCAGTGATGGAGATTCTACAACCTCCCTAGGCAATTTATTCCAGCATTTAACCCCCCTAATAGTTAGGAAGTTTTTTCCTAATGTCTAACTGTAACTCCCCTTGCTGCAATTTAAGCCCATTGCTTCTTGTCCTATCGTCAGAGGCAAAGGAGAACAATTTTTCTCCCTCCTCGTTGTAACACCCTTTTATATCCCTGAAAACTGCTATCATGTCCCCTCACAGTCTTCTCTTTTCTAAACTAAACAAGACCAATTCTTTCAGTCTTCCCTCATAGCTCATGTTTTCTAGACCTTTAATCATTTTTCTTGGTCTGGTCTGGATCTTCTCCAATTTCTCCACATCTTTCTTGAAATGTGGTGCCCAGAACTGGACACAATACTCCAACTGAGGCCTAATCAATGCAGAGTAGAGCTGAAGGATGACTTCTCGTGTCTTGCTCACAACACTCCTGTTAATGCATCCCAGAATCATGTTTGCTTTTTTTTTTTCCCCCAGCTGTGTGTCACTGTTGACTCCTATTTAGCTTGTGGTCCACTATGACTTCTAGATTCCTGTCTGTGGTACTCCTTCCTCGACAGTCATTCCTCATTCTGTATGGCTGTGTCTACACTGGCAAGTTATTCCAGAAAATCAGCCGCTTTTCCGGAAAAACTTGCCAGCTGTCTACACTGGCCGCTTGAATTTCCGGAAAAGCACTGACGATCTAATGTAAAATCATCAATGCTTTTCCTGAAAAACTATGCTGCTCCCATTCAGGCAAAAGTCTTTTTCCGGAAAACTGTTCCGGAAAAGGGCCAGTGTATTAGCCAAGCAGCTGCAGCTCCCCGCTCTCACTGAATCCCATAACCACAATTTAGACATCTTGTAACCCTTTCTTAAAACCCAGTCTGACCTGCCTCTTCTCTCTCCTTTTCAGTCCCCAGTCACTCCCCATTCTACCAAGAAGCCATACAGGTGTCAATGTGTTTGATAGCAATATAGCTTATTCCTGTATGGGAAGTCAGTCAGCTACATGACTATAAGGCACCTTTATTTCAGGATAGACATTGTACCAGAATAAACTTAATACACCCTCTCAATGATATAGTGACATCAGGATAAAAACTGTATATAGACCAAGCCTGAGATCTGCTTTGCTGTTCTCCTCCATCCCTTCAGTCTACCCTAGTGGTTCCCAACCTGCGGTCAGCGGACCCCCAGTGGTCTGCGGTGGTACTGCAGGGGGTCAGTGGAAAGATTTAAATGTAAAGACGCATCAGAGGAGTAGCCAAGCTAGTCTGTAACAGGAAAAACTTTAAAACTAACAAATAGTCTAGTACAGTGTTCATGAAAGTGCTCTGCGGAATGATTTTCAGAAACACATTAACTGGCTGCCCCAGTTTGTTTATTTACTGGCGCCGCGGCCATGGAGCCTCGCAGCTCCCACTGGCTCTGTTTCATCCTTTGCAGCCAAGGGGAACTGTGGGAAGTGGTGTCCCAGCCCACGCCACTAGTCTAGCAGCACCTTAAAGACTAGCAAAACATGCAGATGGTATCGTGAGCTTTCGTGGGCACAGCCCACTTCTTCAGATGATTGGAGTATTAGAAGTCCAGACCCAAGAATAAATAAGGGAAGGGGAGGAGAAGTAAAAAGGAGAAAAAACTAGAAAAAAGGAGGGGAGGACAAAGGAGATAGTGAGAAACAGTTCAAATAGTTACAAGAGGCTGATAAGAACAATTAGCACCCCCATTGTTAGGTTGGTTGGTTAAGTCATTAGGATATGGAAGATAGTGTGTGAGACAGCACATATCTCAGTTCATACCACTTGCATAAGAATTAAAATTGCGAATGAAGTTAAGTTCCAACCCTTCTCTCTGTATTTGGCTTGTGGAATTGGCCTGAAACAAAACGGTGAGTTGGAGATCCATTAATGAGTGTCCAAGAAGATTAAAGTGTTCTCCAACAGGTTTTTGTGTATTGCCTTTTCAAATATCTGATTTGAGTCCATTAAATAATTGCTCGAAAGGGATGGGAACCACTGATCTACCCCATTTCCCACCACCAGGATTCTTTCCCTCCCAAAACTGTTGGGCTCTGCTCTTCTATCTAAAGAAACCCAGGTGTGTGAACAAAGTAACTTCCTAGTTAGCAGCCCCTGATCCCAGCTAATTCTGGTTGGGAGGGAGATACCATTTTGGGGAAAAGGCTACTAAAAATTCACATTCAGGTTTGTATGGAGTGAAAATGACCCATTATGTGAGGGATTCTATATGACAATGAGGTTTGTGAGCACAGAAGGAAGAAGACTGGCAGGTTCTTATTCTCTGCTCTTTTCTGTTTACTCACAATCTCTAGTAACTGGCCCAGCTGAGGTGTTTTAGGTCTCAGTTTGATACTTATAGCTTTCATGCACTTGCCACAGCTCTCAGCTGAGTCAGGGTAGCCACTGATGCAGCTAAGCAGGGTAAAGCCCACTTCCCCCTTTGACCCAGGTTGTGCGGGTGCAGGTGCGGGGGCGGGGGTGGGGCAGAACAAGTAGTGAAACTTGTTGAAACACCTGAAAGAAACATGGTGCATTTTTTGAATCATTTAAACTTCATTTATTTCCAAAAGGCAATGGCTTTGTGCGTGTCAGTTTTTTAAAAATATCAGTTAATGTGCCTTCATTTAAAAATAAGAGTGAATCAGGAATCATGGGTGTCGGCAAAAAACCCGCAGGGGAACTGGTAGAGCATTACACTAGTCTAATAAATGACCAAAGCTCTTGGAGAATTCAGCGTGTTAACCATGCCACTGTACACTGTAATGTGCATCTTCTCTGTCCGTGGTCTCTGCTGTGTGGAACATGGTGTAACATTATAGACCAGGGGTGGGGAACCTGCAGTCCCTGACTTGCCTGGATCCAGTGCTGGTATTGGGGAGCTGTTCTTCCAGCCCCCCTGCTCTCCCACCGTGGGGTTGAACCCCACAACATTTTCTTACCTGGAGGTTAGTGGCCCCCAATCCTGAAAAATGTTCCCCACCCCAGTTATAGACAGATGTTTAAAATTCAGTTACAGGTTGACCTATCCGATGCTCCCTGTTAATTCTTTCCAGTGCACCAAGATAAGCATTAAAGGGTCTGTTTCCCTATTTTCTATATTTTTTCTCATGGCAGAGGTTGAATAACTTGAGACTGCTTTTTCAAAGGAGGTTTTGAGCTTGTCTATAATTCTGGCTAAATTGGCACCGCTATGATTAATTATAATAATTAAAATGCATTGGTTGACAGGCATAGAGATTTTAGAGACACTGAACCACTAAGTGAAGTGAATACTGACACCTTTCTGGAAGGAGATGGTTATTCTTCTCTCTGTTCCCTTTGCAGATTGTGGCAGTGCAGTCTCACAGCTGCTTGTTGTGGGGATCTCTCCACTGCCCTTGAGACAAACCAGTCCCTGATGGAGCTGGAGCTGAGTGGGAATAAACTGGGAGATTCAGGAATCAAACTTCTGTGTGAAGGACTGAAACATGCCACATGTAAACTGCAGAAACTAGTGTAAGTCATTGCTGGGTTCCTCGAGACTTTCCTTATTAAACTAGCCTTTTCAAAGGTGCTCTCTGATTTTGCATTGGCAATATTTTGAAGTCCTATTTTCACTTACGAAATCACCTACATTTGCAGGAGCAAATGGATCTACAGTTATTGATTTGTAAGTGCAGACATTTGGGCAGGTAAATGTGGGTTTTGTACGTTCGGTCTTATGGTTGTACATAAGTTCAGAATAGCCGCATGAAAAACCATTTTCTGCGGGACTGTCCCTAGAAAATCAGGACCTTTACTTACTCTGCTCTCTGTTCACTCTGCCCATCTCCGTCTCTGCAGGGTTTGGGATTGCCGTCTCACTGATGCTTGCTGCGGAGATCTCTCCTGTCTGCTCAGCACCAACCCATCCCTGAGAGAGCTGAACCTGAGCAGTAATAACCTGACTGGCTCAGGAGTGACGCTTCTGTGTGAAGGACTCAGACACCAAAACTGCAAGTTAGAGAAGCTGGAGTAAGTGACTGTTGCTTTTCTGTATCCAAGGAATCCGTCGCAGTGTGTGCCAGGCTTCCGGCCACCGGGCTGTGTCTGGGCTGCATGAACCAATGATGGGAGTTGGGCTGAGATGTATACGTTGAGGGCGGCTGTTCATTCCATGTATCTAGGACAGGGGTTTTTAAACTTTTGTTCTCGTGACCCAGCTGAAGAAAATTGTTGGTGCCCACGACCCAACATATTTCTACTAAAGTGTGAGTTCAGGAGTGGAGTTGAGGATGAGAGCTTCAGCTTTGAGAGTGGGTCAGGGCTGGAGAAGGAGGGGGCTTACTTTGAGCAGCTCCCAGTCAGCAGTGCAACAAGGATAATAAGGCAGCTTCCTGCCTGTCCTGGCACCACAGACTGTGCTGAGCCCCAGTAGCAGCCAGCAGCAGGTTCTCAGCCAATGGAAGTGCAGAGCTAGTGCTCAGGGCAGGGGCAGATTGTAAAGCCCTGTGCACTCTTCTGCCCTTCACCCTCACCTAGGAGCTGGGCCTGTTACTAGCTGCTTCTAGGGCACAGCTCAGCCTGAAAGGTGCTGCCTTAGTACTCCCACTAATTCCCCTGCAGCAATGAGACCCAGACCCTGACATTCCATGACCCAGTATTGGGTCACAACCCATAGTTTGAAAACCAGCTGCTTTGCACACACAAGGGCAACCCAGGGGAGAGGGTGAAAGCAGCTTTAAGTCACCTTTGCATAATTCTAACTTCAGGTTGGAAAGGACCTGAAACCATGTCATTTAGGTACCCTGCCTCCTCCCGAACTCCTACACCACAGACTGCACAAAGCAGCCTGTGACCATCTGGAACAATGCTAGCACTGAGGCTTGGGCAGTTGGTACGGCTGGGGATAGGGGAGGCAAGACCCCAGCCCCACCTACAGGACCCCAGCCCCTGCCCCTTCTGAGGCCCTGCTACCACTCTGGGGAGGGTGGAGGTGGGCAGTGTATCAAGTATGTGTGCCCCCTCACCACCACCACAGGGAGGGGAAGAGATGGAAGGGAGCAAGAGCATGTCCCAGCCTTCCTAGCTCCAGGAGAATAGGGAATGGGGGTGGGGGCATCAATACTTTGCCCCCAGAACTCCTAAAACAGGAGTTCCAAGAGCAGAGTGTGGGCGGGGCCATGCCTGGCAGTTTGGGAAGGCAAAGCCTCCCCCTATTTGAGCTACCAGACACCCATGCACTGAAGGAATTCCCTCCTCTCCCATCAGCTAGGGGCTGTTACTGCCCTGTATGCAGGAGCATCAGTGTACAAGGGCTACAGAAGGAAGGAGAATTGTCCCCCATCACTGTTCCCTGTAAGCTGAGCATTTGGGCAGCCACCCAGGGTAGATTCAGATGCCATCCAGCTGTTTAGCAGAGCACCCACAGCCAGCAGCATGGGTTTCTATTGGTGGTGCACATCTGCATGTTCCTATGTGCACCTACAATTTATTCTGTGCATGGATGTAATAAATTAGAGGAAACATTGTCCGTCCCTCCCCCCCCCCCCCCCCCCCGTGTGTGTTTTTCATGAGATGCAAGATTTTCAGGGCAGGAACTGGGACTTCCCAAGTGTTTGTCTAGAAGTTTGTGGAGCTGGTCTAGAATTTCCCACTGATATATATTTTCAATAGAAAATTATGATTTCTTTAGAATTTATATTTTGTATGGGGAAGTGGCATTTTTTCCCAAAGCTCTATCAATTTTTTCAATTTGGGGGGGGGGGGAAATTAGGGAAATCAAATGACAATATTTAATTTTAGGGTAGGTCAACATCAATCATTCTGTCTGCTTGAACTGCCACAGTGGCTCATGGGAATGGTAGTTTGGGTCCCTCTTCCTCCCCGTTGTGGGTCAGCAGTGACCCAGTATATACCTTCCAAGATGGGCCTGCACTGCAGAGCTCAGTAACAGGAAGAGACTGGGATGCATCATTTCGAAAAATATTTTGAAATAACGGGTGGCTTGTGTAGACATAAGGTAGCTATTTTGGGATACCTCTGGTATCCCAAAATAGTTATGCACTGTAAATGTACTCAGTGTAATTTTCTTCTTGTAACATTGACTTTCCTGTCATCTGTGGTTTTAAAATTGCAATTCTGTCTTAAGCTTCATTTCCACAAAGTCACTGATAAATATTTACAAATTTGGCACTAGGTTCATTGGTTTTTGTCATGGTTCATTTTTGTTTTTACAGCTTATCTGAAAGCCACATTGACGAAAGAACAGCCACAGAGCTGGACACAGTGCAGAAAATAAAACCTGGCTTGTTGATTGTGCATTATCCAGGATCCATCTCTCAGAACCCAGGTACAGAAACAAGGAGGATGGCATGTCTTCTGTCTCAGTGCCATGCATCCATCTGCAGACTAACAACTCGAAGTACAGACATGATGTGGAACATTTTTGTGATGCACTATTGGGGCATCGGACTTGTGCTGATGTTAAGCATTGCTACTTATTGCCTTCACTGGCTATTATATATTTGTGTCTGAAATGAAAAGCTGTATGAGGTATCAATAAATCTTGTGGCAATTTCTGACTCTCTTAAAGGAATTTGTTGGTGTAAGAGGTATTTAAGGGGGAATTGATTTCCTAAGCTGGGGTTTCAAACACCTGATCCTGTGTATGATGCACTTTTTGTTGCTGCATCACATACTCAAATTCAGTTTTTCTTTATTGACTTTTAAAAGTAGCCTTTTCTTTATACCTATGAGATCAAGGCTTTCATGTCTGTGAAATGAGCATCACTTCTCCAGTGCTATCTGGATGAAGACTCTGGGAAGAGTGACACTTCTGCTAATGCTGCCCCTACATTAATCTCTCGGGGGTTGGGTTAGTTCATGTTAACATTGAAGTGTCACCCCTGGGATTTAGAACTATTGCACTGCTGATCGTTATCGTGGATGGAATGGGGAAGAGAGGCGGAAGCAGGATCCTATAGATGGGAGTGTAACATCCCTGGGGCACAGTCTGGAACTGTAGGATCACTGAGTCCCCTTAAACTCTTCAGCCTGCTCTATCTCTTATAATGCTGTGCTAGCAATAAGCCGCAAACCCCTCCAGGTCCTGTGGTCACCAAGAGGTGACGTCATTGACCTACATTTATACTTTCTCTCCAGATGTTGGGAAGATCTTTGATGTGTGAGGCAGGGGTTACACAGCTCCCATGGGGTACATGCCTCTCTGAGGAGTCTCTGGGAGAGGGGATTCTTCCTCCTGAGTTGTCAATGCATGTCCAGCCAGTCTAGATTTATCATTGCATTGCATTGCTTGTATCTCAGTGCCATAAACTCATCTCCAGAGTATGGACTGGGATTTCAGAATGTACGTGGTATGTTTTTGTGGTACACTGGGAGGTTGGACTCATTCTGCCATTAAGCATTGCTACATATTCTCTATTCAGATATATAAAATATTTAAGAGCCTGAAATGCAAGGCTTATGGGAGATTAACTGATCTAGAAGCAGTTTTTGACACTCTGAAAGGAGCCTTAATAGTGTAAGAGGAGTTAAGTGTGTATTGATTTTCCTTTAAAGCACGGTGTCAAACATCTGGCCCATATGATGTATTTCTGTTGCTGCATCAAATACTTAGATTCTACAATGTCTAAGCTTTCTTAATTAACTTTTTAAGTGTTACTTTCTTAGACTCATAGGCTGTGTCTACACTGGCCACTTATTCTGGAAAATCAGCCGCTTTTCCGGAATAACTTGCCAGCTGTCTACACTGGCCCCTTAAATTTCCGGAAAAGCACTGACGATCTACTGTAAAATCATCAGTGATTTTCCGGAAAAACTATGCTGCTCCCATTCAGGCAAAAGTCCTTTTCCGGAAAACTGTTCCGGAAAAGGGCCAGTGTAGACAGCACAGATTTCTTTTCCGCAAAAAAGCCCCGATCGCGAAAATGACGATCGGGGCTTTATTGCGGAAAAGCACGTCGACATTGGCACGGACGCTTTTCCGGAAAAAGTGCTTTTCCGGAAATACTTATAACGGAAAACTGTTCCATTTTAAGCATTTCCGGAAAATCATGCCAGTGTAGACATAGCCTTCTGTTACCCTGATGTTCACCCATTTACAAAAATACCGGAGACTCCAAAATATCTCAGATTCTCTTACAGAACCTCCCTAAGAAGTGAGCCATCCTCTCTCTTGTACAAATTCAGGGCTCTTTTTCCTCTCAGACACTGAGAGTCTGTGACAGTCTGTATCCTTGTATTCACTCCTTTGCTGAAATATGATACATTTTGTACAAAGTATGCCTTGTGCGATATAATTTGAAAACTCACAATTTGTCCTGATATAATATGTGTGGCAACATATCATATAAAGTTATAAAATTCCTTTGTAGGGTATTACTAACGTCAGTTCCAAGACCTAGAAAGAACCACAAACAAGTTCCTTGAAGACCAAAGGAAGCTGATGCTTCAGTCAGATGCCAATGAAATCAAATGTATCATCACCTCGTTAAATGGCCACTCTTCAGCAGGAAAGAGGATGTGGGTGAAAATGTACATCTTGACAAACAAGGATGTTGGTGTTCCTGTCTACACAGACTTTCTAGTTCCTGAACCTCAGCTGGTGATGGTTCGCCAAGAATAGAAAGAACTATAGGAAGGGAGAACAAACACCCCTTTCTATTCCACCCTTTCTCTCTACTCATGGCAACAACAACACATGAAAAACAAAGGAAGCAGCATTAGACTGGGTAAGCAATCTGACAAAGAAATTCAACCAATAAGACTGTTGAAACATATGAGGAGTGAGCCTTTGCTTTGAATTAATTTAGTTTATTAAGTTTAGCATGAGTTCTATTTACCTTTTTTTTTAACCAATTCTGACATTTATGCCTCATTACTTGTAACCCCTAAATCAATCTTTCTGTGGTTAATAAACTCATTTCAAAATAGGGAGAATCCACACAGCACTTATTTTGAAATAGAGCACTTTGTCTCCTACTTCTGTTATTCTTCGTACAATGAGGGTTACAGGAGTCAGAGTAAGAAGTCCTGCTATTGGCTGCTTCTGGGGTCTGCTGTGCCAAGAGAGACAGGGAACCTTCCTTAACGCCCTCTCTGCACCACTGACCAGCAACTACTTGAATTAAATCCCTTCTGCTCCAGCCCTATCTTCCCCCCCCCCGCAAGTCAGAGCCCCCCTCCTACACTCCAAAACTGTCATCCTCAACCCCACCCTGCAGCTCACGCTCTAGTCAAATTACATTGGGCACCAACAATTTTTTTCAGCTGAGTCAAGAAAAAAAGTTAGACAACTGAAGCTCTAGATAAACCCTGGTGTCCAAGTTTTAAAACTTGGGATGATGTGCATGAGGGTGGTAAATTTGTGACTGAAGTAGATCGGAGTATTTTATGGAACTGATGTCTTTTAAATATGTCCATCGATATTGCTACTGAAACCATGATTTCCTGGATATTTACTAGACATTTCTTAATACTGTTTTGTGCCTGCTCTGTCTCTTATTGCACTGTTTTGTGTGAGGAGTGAGATGGGAAGACAGTATTTTCTATTCTAGAAAAGAGGAAGAGAATCAAGGCAAATTCAGTGTTGAGAGAAAGACAGGAAGTGACTTTCAATTACTTTTAGAAAGTGAAACAAGCTCCTTGAACTTTGCCACCTTGTGCAAATTGTTTGCTCATTCTGAGATGAAGAGAAATTTAGCATAATTCAAACTGAACAACCTCTCTTCAGTGCTGCCTGGTACTGCCTGGTAAGATAAACAGGGAATGTTTTACATGGCTACTGGTTGGTTCGATTGGAT
Source organism: Pelodiscus sinensis (assembly GCF_049634645.1). Taxonomy (NCBI): domain Eukaryota; kingdom Metazoa; phylum Chordata; order Testudines; family Trionychidae; genus Pelodiscus; species Pelodiscus sinensis. The sequence goes on along the minus strand of NC_134714.1, from coordinate 124,382,540 downwards.
TTTGCTTTTTAAAGGTCAAAAGTGGGTTGTGCTCACAGAAGCTCATGGCACCTTCTACATTTTTGTTAGTCTCTAAGGTGCTGCAGGACTATTCGTTGTTTTTTCAGGGTTTTTTTCAGTTACAGGCTAACACGGCTGCCCCTCTGAGACTTACAGTCCTCTCTCCTGTGAGGAGTGAAGAACATGGGGAAGGCGCAGCTCTCTTGTGCAGCGGTTCTTGAACTATGGGCAGAACTTCCATGGGAGGCGTGAGCTGTGGGGTGGAGGGGGGGGGGAGCTGATGTGGTTTTTAAGAGCTCTGTCTGTCAGCCCTGGGTGGCTGTGGCTGGTGCAGAAGGGCTGTGCAAACTTGGAAAGTAGTTATAAAGCAGACAGCTGGAGCCTCACTGCCTAGGCTAAGACTCTCCTTCCCCACCCCACCCCCACCTCAATCTCTCACCAGGAAGAAGCTGGGCTCAGACCTTCCTCCTCTCCCCCATAGTCCCTCAGCTGTAGGCAGTGGGGTCCTTGCTGTGAGCCCCAGGATGGCAGCAGCAGGGCAGAAATAAGAGCAGCATTGGGGTGCTAAAGCTTCTGTGAACAGGGATATTAATGAATATAATTGTTGCTTTGCCTTCCTTATTTCTGTGCTGCTGCTCTGTCGGAAGCAGGGAACTGAGGGAGAAGTGCCCCTCCCCCAGCCAGGCAGCTCCATGTGAGGAGCCCTGAGCCCCTGGCTGGGTGGGGCTCATTAAGCAGTTGCTGGACTATGCTGCCACACAGCTTCTGTCCAAATTTCTACTCATTTTCCTTGCCTTCCCCAGGACTCCAGTTTCTCCACATCCTTTCTGTAGCAGACACAATGCTCCAGATGTGGCCTCACCAGTGCTAAATGGAGGGGAACAATCACTTCCCTCGATCTGCTGACAATGCTCCTACTAATGCAACCCAATATACCATTAGCCTTCTTGGCAACAAGGGCACACTGTCTGCTGGCCAGCTTCTCATCTACTATAGTCCCCAGGTCTTTTTCTTCAGAACTGCCACTAAGCTAGTCAGTCGCCAGCTTATAGCAGCATTTGGGATTCTCCGGTCCTAAGTGCAGGTCTCTGCACTTGTCCTTGCTGAATCTCATTGGATTTCCTTTGGTCCAATCCTCCAATTTGCGTAAGTCACTCTGAACTCTATCCCTGCCCTCCAACGTATCTACCTCTCCCCCTGGCTTAGTGTTATCTGCCACAATCCATTCATTATCCATTATCCAGACCATTAATGAAGATGTTGAACAAAAGTGGCCCCAGGACCAGCCCCTGGGTTTTTCTGATTGATACTGGCTACCAAATAGTCATCAAGCTATTGAGTATACCCAAAAGGCAAGTTTCAAGCAGGAATAAAAACCAGACAAAAAGTGTGTGTGTGTGTGTTAATACTAGGAAGGATGAAAAAACATGAGGGTTGCTACAGAAATTCAGAAAGCTCTGAAGTTCAGCTTTGATCAGAGATGTTTTACATTTTCTTTACTGCAGAAATGACCTTTCAGCAAAGTGTTTTCGCTACCTCTTTCTAAAAATTCTGGGTGCCTGTGTGTGAGCACTGAGAAGACTGGAAGAACAATTTAACTGACGATTTTACCAGTGGTTGTTTCTCATAGCTGTCTGGCTAACGGTAAATGCATCATTGTCTGGGGAGAGGCTACTTGTAATCGGAACAGGTTTCAGTTTATATAGTTGTGGGACCTTCCAGAATGGGCCTGAGTCAGTATTTCAGAAGTTACAGTTGCTGCCCTTCACCTTGCTGCTCCGATACCCCAAACCCGCTGAGCATGTGCAACGCTAACAGTGGGTCTCAGCACACAGGCCCTCATGCTCCAGAACTGCTGTGATGTACAGACATTGGTCTGCTTTAAGTTGTTTTCTGAAATATTTGTAATTGGGTGGAGGTTTCACCATTGTGTTCTCAAATCCATTGGGGGTGATACATAGTATTATCATATCACCTTTCCTCTTACCTGCTCAACAGATTTTGCAGACATTCACACCTGTGAGTCCTTTGTGAGATGAAGCACTGAGGAATTATGAACCCAAACATTATATTTCTTTCCCCTATATGGGAAATATTGCAATTATTCCATATTAGTTATTAACAGCAATTTACATTATATTTTAGTTTTGTTTCCTGATACCTGGTGATGGAAAACCAAAGTAGAATCAGTGACCTGCTTCTAAGTGTCCTGGACAACCTTTCTCAGGAAGAGTTCCGAAGATTTAAAGACAAACTCTCACACACTAACTTTGAGGGGAAGTGTCCCATCCTCCGAGGTCAGCTGGAGAAGGCCGACAGGATAGACACTAAGAACCTCCTGATGGCATTCTATTGCGGAGCTGCTGCCATAGAGGTGACCATCAATGTTCTCATTCAGATCAACCACCGAGATTCTGCTGCAAAACTCAGAGCAGAAAGTGAGAAAGGTAAGAAACCTAAATTTGCTGAACAACTTGGGAGTCTCCTCCCAGAATCTTCCCCAGGGCACTAGCAATAGGAGCAGAAAGAGGCTGATGGCAGGAATGACAAGATCTGAGTCCCAGCAGGAAGCCAGAGAACACAGAGCAGAGATGCCCAGAGTGGGCCAGAGCATGACTGGCCTTACCATGAAGTGTACTGAGGTGGCTATCTCAGGTGCCAGACTGTGGGGGGCAGCCGCCTCTAGGATCCAGAGTGTAGAAAGGCATTTTAAGTTGTTAGTTCTCCTGTATTGGGATAGGTAGCAGAGCAGTACCATGAGAGGAGTAGAACAGAAAGAAGGCAGAATTAAAACCTTTCAAAGTTTTGGCTCAAGCGAGGCAGAATGGGGGCATCATTTGAGCTCCCCACCTCGGGTGCCAAAATGTTGTGGGCCGACCTGGGGCCACAGTCTCTGAAATGTTCCATTCCCGTTTACCATTCAGCTAGCACAAGGGGAGCAGGGACAGCCTGTAACTCTCCATCTGAGGAAATCCCCATTGTGGGGGAGTCCTCAGTGCTGTAGAGCCAACAAAGTGGTGCAGAGCCGAGTGTCTCAGATAGTGGGGGAGGAGGAGTAACCAGGATGCATCCCCAGCTGCAACACTGTTTAATGGGGACCAGTAGCTAATGGCATAAGTTAGAACAGCCCCCAGGCTGCCTTAACTTATGCTTGGTCTGGGACAGAGAACCAAAGTTCTGTAACTAGAAGCTGATCACAGGAGAGAGCCTGGCCCAGACTGTGAGCAACAAACAGTTGATGAGCCCCATAAAACCCTTCTGGGATTCCAAGGAAGAATTTTATCGTCAAGGCTATTTTCATAAATGAAACACATTCAGTGCAATACAAACCACCAGCAATTTTTGTCTCTATATTTGAGACGGGAGAGAGAGGGCACTTTCTTCCCATAACTGAGTGATTAAGTAGCCAGCAAACCTGGAGAGCTGCAGTCTCTAAGGTCCCAGGCTGCTTTTCAGTCTCCCACCCAAGCGTGAGAGTCAGTGTCTGTGGGGATCCACTCAAGTGTTGGAGCATGTGCTCTGTGATGGGGCCAAATCCAAACCCCGTTGGTCATTCCCATTCCTCTCCCCACTATCCCACTGTCCCTGGGCCCTCAGCTGGGTTGGTTTTCCCTGGAGTTCCCTGGAGCTCTAGGGCTGGCAGTGGGGTTCTCCCAGTGGCCTTTAGAATTCACTTTCCTGGACCCTCCCCCAGGGTATCTGCACTTTTTGCCTCTGAGGCCCTCCTGTGCAGCTTCAGTAAGCACTGTGGCCTATTACTGACAGGGGCACATCAGAGAGAGGGATACTGTGGGACATAAACAGTCCCTCACCTCAGCAGGGACCAGGGCCAACAAGAGGCTGTAGGGAAAATGGTGCCCTGGGACAATGTTTTATTTTGCTGTCATTCTGCCAGCTGCACCTGTCGTGGTACCCCAAAGCCCATCCTCCCAGCAGCCCTTACCTTTGTCGCACAGAAGAGGCAGATGGGCTGTTTCAGCAGCCCCGTGGGGGCAGACCATAGTTTGCAGGGCCACTGTACACAGGTTTGGGACAGAGCTAGCTCTCTAGCGGGGTTCTCTCCTTTCTCCTTCCTTCTCCTGTTTCTGCTGTGCCCTAACCCTCACCTTAACCCTTGTCCTAGACATCGCTCTTCCCCTAGGTGAGAGGGCACAGAAACAAATCGTGGATCAATTCTATGGAGAAACTCAGAATAGAGGATCTCGTTGGAGCCCAGATCTCAGCTCAGGCAGAGGCAGCTTCCCTACTCCCATCCGGAGTGGAGCAGGTGAGAGATGAGCGGGGCAGAGGATGCCTGCTACGTCGGGCTCTGGATTTCATGGCTCCTACTCACAGTCGGGCTGAGGGAGGCAGCATGTCCCAGAGGGGAGCTGGGATGTTCCGCCACATGCAGCTCCTGCAGACAGGCTGAGTGCATGGCAGCAGCTGGAACACAGAGCCTCACAGCAGTTCCTCAGCCCTTCGCCCCTGCAGCCAGGCTGGGCAAGGCAGCCCCCATCTACCATTCCTCACCTTAGACCCCATCAGCTGCATTGCATTCTGGAGAGCCAAAAGAGCCACCGCTGCTGTGATCACTGTGCTCTAGGCAATCACTCATCCATAAGGCCAGTCAGGACCACAGTCTCCTCCAGCAACCCTGAGAGCTGCTGCTTGCCAGGTTGCTGGGCTCCTCCAGCCCAGGGTGAGGGTCATTGCCAGCTACCGATCTGCTGATTCCCCCCGCGCCCCCCATACAAGGGCACCATTTTGGAAGAGCAGGAGGGCAGAAGCTGTGTGTAACGGGACACATCTTGCTTTCCTTCCCATCCTCCTGACTATCAGGGAGCAAGAGGAAAGTACAAGGCTGGTGAGGGGAGGGGGCAGAGAAGTAGTTCACAACATCTGTGTAGTTTCCACTGTTCCTTTCCCACACACCCTGTTCTCCTGCTGGCTGGTAAAGGTCTATGATTTGTGATTGAGAGTAAATTGGAAGTAGGACATGGATTACAAGGGGCAGAGTTAAGGTTGGAAGATTCATTTCTACAAAGGTGGGCTCAATTTTCAGAAGCATGGGAACCACTGGTCTCTGCAAGTGCTTATTTCTACAGCCAGTTTGCTTTTGAACCATGCCTTGAGAACATCTGTACATGCTCATGCTCCACAGGCTGCATTTCCTCACCCTCATGTCCCACCCTGATACCAAGTGGCGGGACTACCTGACCCCTGTCAAGGATAGGGACCCCTGGTGGGCCAGTGTATGTTCCACCTTGATCCCATGGCCCATCGGGGACATCAGTTGGCGGCTCCTCCATGGAGCTGTGTGCATATACTTGGCGCGGTTCATCCCTGTCCCTGACACCTGCCCCTTCTGCAGCCTGAGGGAAAACCTGGCACACGCCTACCTAGAATGTGCTAGTTTGCAGCCCCTTTTCCGACTCCTCTGGAACCTCTTGCTGAGGTTCTGGCTGCACTTTCCCCCTCATCTTTTCCTTTACGCACACCCCATCCGTGGCCCCACAAAATCAGAGACCTCCTCGTCAACCTCCTCCTGGCTGAGGTGAAAGCCGCCATCTATCACACCAGGAGGAAGATGTTGGATGAGGGGATGCTCCGTGACTGTGGGGCCTATTTCCGTTCCTCCCGAGTCTCATGTATTCAGGCAGGGTTCCTCTAGGCAGCATCCCTGGACAGTTTCAGGGAGCCGTGGGCGCTATCCGGGGTTCTCTGCTTAGTGTCCCCTTCTGGTTCCCTCATTTTAAACCTTTGAACTGCACCCCTGACCCTGTTTTTCATCATTTGTCCCCCGTAACCAACTGAATTCCAGATCTAGTGGTCCCTCCCACAATGCAGGGGAGGTGCCTTTAAAAGCGGGCAGGCGCCGTATTTGAAATAGTGACACACTACAGTATGATACTGCCGTCTGCTTTGGGTGATTCAATAACTTATAGACAGTACTCAGCCACCACTCAGAATTAATTCTAGTGATTCTACATTGTAGTGAAGACCCTATGTCCCATCCAGGTGTCATTAAGCACATAGGTAGCAAGTTTTACGCACAACCATGATATTCCCAGGTCCTGATAGAGAAAAGGTGACAACACAGCTGGGTTAGTATCCAAGACATGTACACATGAAACAAATAATCAACCCAGTGATTACCTGCCAAGATAGTGAAAGAGTAGGCTGAGATTCCCACTGAAGGCAGAGTTAAGGTTATTTGGGACCATGGATCGAAAAGCTTTCACTGCAATTTTTTTAAATATAATTCATAGAATCATAGAATAATAGGACTGGAAGGGACCTCGAGAGGTCATCGAGTCCAGCCCCCCGCCCTCAAGGCAGGATCAAGCTCCGTCTACACCATCCCTGACAGATGTCTATCTAACCTGTTCTTAAATATCTCCAGAGAGGGAGATTCCACCACCTCCCTTGGCAATTTATTCCAATATTTGACCACCCTGACAGTTAGGAATTTTTTCCTAATGTCCAATCTAAACCTCCCCTGCTGCACTTTAAGCCCATTACTCCTTGTCCTGTCCTCAGAAACCAAGAGGAACAAATTTTCGCCTTCCTCCTTGTGACACCCTTTTAGATATTTGAAAACTGCTATCATGTCCCCCCTTAATCTTCTTTTTTCCAAACTAAACAAGCCCAGTTCATGAAGCCTGGCTTCATAGGTCATGTTCTCTAGACCTTTAATCATTCTTGTCGCTCTTCTCTGTACCCTTTCCAATTTCTCCACATCTTTCTTGAAATGTGGCGCCCAGAACTGGACACAGTACTCCAGCTGAGGTCTAACTAGTGCAGAGTAGAGCGGCAGAATGACTTCACGAGTTTTGCTTACAACACACCTGTTGATACAACCTAGAATCATATTTGCTTTTTTTGCAACAGCATCACACTGTTGACTCATATTCAACTTGTGGTCCACTATGACCCCTAGATCCCTTTCTGCCATGCTCCTTCCTAGACAGTCGCTTCCCATCTTGTATGTATGGAACTGATTGTTCCTTCCTAAGTGGAGCACTTTGCATTTCTCTTTATTAAACCTCATCCTGTTTACCTCTGACCATTTCTCTAACTTGCTAAGGTCATTTTGAATTATGTCCCTATCCTCCAAAGAAGTTGCAACCCCACCCAGTTTGGTATCATCTGCAAACTTAAATTGTATTTGTTCATTTTTGTAACACTAGTGCTTTTTTAAGAATCATATTAAGTAGCCAATGAAATATTGCACAATCTACAGTGAAGAGATAGATGAGAACACTAGAACCCGGAGATGGTGATAGGGAAAATTCTGACATTCAAGGTAGGAGATTTTGAGGACAGGAATTGGACAAATGATCGGAGCTTCAAGGTTGCTTAGAAATTGGCAGCTCTAGATTCTGTCAGTTCATTCTCTTCTGTTGTGTCCTTCTCAGGGGAACATTTTGTGAACCGGCACCGAGCAGAACTAATCCAGCGAGTCTGCATGGTAGACAGTGTCATAGACATGCTGCATGGCACTGTGCTGGATGAAGAGCAATACCAGAGCATCCGAGCTGAGAAAACGAATCCAGAGAAGATGCGGAAGCTGTACGAGTTGATGCCGAGCTGGAACTGGGATTGCAAAGAGCGGCTTTACCAGGCACTGAAGGCCAAGCACAAGTTCCTCATTGCAGACCTGGAGAGCAAATAAATATCATCAATTGAATGAGCTCCCCTTGTACCCATGGGTTGGCACCTTAAGTCTTTTCTCTGGGATACGGATGAGACACTGGCAGACCAGGGGCCAGGTCATGCCAACTCCCAAGCTATTTCACTTGAATCAAACCCTGAGCTAGATTCCTTCCTCCCACAAACTGGGGCAGACTTTAGCTTTCCCTCCTTTTCCCCTCCAGAATTCCAGTCTTTGAGGATACTGGAGTGGACCAGGAAACCATGCGGGAGGGGCAGGCTTAGCTAGCATGGCTGAGGAGGGGTAGCTAAAGAATAGAGCTTTTGGTCAGGTTTTTTGGAGAGCCTATCCATTCATGCGCCTGGGCTAGAGATGACTTGAGAAGGGGAAGGTTTCACAGGTTATGTCTGAGGATGGGAACATGTAGGTATTGGGAAAATGTTGCTGAGGGAATCCCTTTACTTGAGGGGGATGCATGAGCAGTGGGTGAAGGTAGGGGTGGGAGAGGCAAGCCTCCAACTCCACCCTTCTGCTGAGACCCCTCTCTTCACAGGAGCCAAACTGCCTTCCCACCCCCTGCACCACGGTGAGGTACGACAGCACACTGTGCCCCCTCAGCACAATGTGGGCGGAAGGCAGATGTGCAGCCCCAGAGTCCCCGGTCACGGAGCATGGGGCTGGTTCCTGGGGGCAGCAACATTCCATTCCCGGTATGCCTATGTGACATGCCGCGAGTTATACCGCACCAGCCCTGGAGTCTGCTCCATGACCCAATGACCTTCGAGAGCACCTTTAAGTGTACCAATGGTCCCGCGTTTATTTACATGTGTTCTCACACATTTTGAGGCCAACGCCTCTTGCCCCACAAGTCCATACTCTCTCAGCCAAATCCCTCTTCCCTCAAGCAAATGCCTTCTTTAACTCGATACGCAGCAGAGGAAGGGGGACCTGGGCCCTCCCTTGCTCCAGGTCCTGACCCAGGGCCCTAAAGACAGGGAATTCCTCTAAATGCACCAACCCTCAGGTGTCCACTCAGGCCTACCCTGGGTCACTTCCTTCCTCCCTGGCCTCGGTGGAGTCTGGCTCACAGGTCCAGCTGACAGGTTCTCTCTCCTTTTCCCTTCTCTTTCTCTTTCTTTCCCTTTTGTACCCTGCTTCCCATACGCCTTTCTCCCCATGCTGGCGCCATGCCCTCCCCTCATGCCGGCCACAGGGATGTCCCCTGATGTCAGAGCATCCACACCACCCTGCAGCCCCTGCCCCCCACTGGGTCTCTGCAGTTCCCCTCCTGGGACACCGCAGTGCTCTGTGCATGCGCCATGGGTGAGATGTCGTTCCCCCTTTGCACGGTGCACTCCCTTTGCTGGAAGTACGGGGTGCGTCCACCCCATCACAGCCTACAATAGGTATTCTGGGGGCAGAGTGTAGGCAGAGCCAGGCTGACAATTTGGGAAGACAATGCCTTCCCCTGCCTAGGCTACTGGCTGCCCATGGGGGAATGAACACTTAGGGCACATCTACACTATGAGATCAGGTCAAATCTACTGTGTTCAATTTCTGGGCAACTGATTTTGCGTAGTAAAAAGTCCGTGTCCTCATTACGAAGAAGAATCAAATATACTCTGAAGTAGGGTGTCCCCATTAGGGAGCCTGCCATCGACTCAGAGAGTGATGCACCATGGGTAGCTTTGCCATGTAAGCTATACTCACAGTGCCCGCTGGGACCCAGCCTGTGCAGCTGGTGGTTATGAGTTCATGTTGCCAGCATTCTCGGTTATGGCAAGGTGTATGGCAAGGTGGTGTTCTTCCTTGCTTCGGAGGTTACCACCCAGTAGGTCAGTGGTCTCCAACCTTCTTACACTCAAGCTCACTTTTTAAATGACAGAACAAGCCAAGATCTACCACCCCACCCCTTAAAGCCCCGCCCCTTCCTTTCTATTCTCCTCCTCTCCATCACTTGCTTTCCTCGACCCTTATACTGCTGCTTTTTTCCCCCAATTCTTCTGTAGGAAGAGGTTTTTCCAACATTTGGCCTGTCTAGACTGGACCAAATGTCAGAAAAACCCCTTCTTTTGGAAGCCCCCTGATTCCTCGTGGAAAGAGGAATATAGGGGTTACCGAAAGAGCACGTTTGCTCTTCCACTAAAAAAACTGGAAGAACAAACACATCCCTGGATGCAGCAGAGTTTTTCTGGGATATCTCCGGAATCCTGAAAACTCCTGCAGTCTAGCCTTACCCTTGCTGAGTTGAGGCAGGATGTGTAGTCTCTGTGGTGGGAATGAGGGATTTGTGTGTGGGAAGGGGTGAGAGATGCAAGCTCTGGGAGGAAATCCGGATTCAGGAGGAGGTGGAGAAGGGGACACTGGGTCAGGGATGGGGCTTCAGATCCGGGCAGTGTTGGGGTCAGATGTAGGGTTAGGGTACTAAGCAAGCCACAGGCTTATGGATATGAGGGTGCAGGAATTTGGGTCAGGGTATGTGAGGGGCTCAGGGCAGAGGGTTCTAGTGTATGATAGGTTCAGATTGAGGATCTGGGGGAAGAGGGAGTGCAGGAGTGTTATGATGCTGTGGGCAGATGGGGGCTTGGCCCCAGTTTGGGTATGTCTACACTACAGCACTAATTCGAACTAACTTAATTCGAATTAATTAATTTGAAATAAGATAATTCGAATTAGTGCATCTAGACTCAAAAACTAATTCGAATTAGCGTTTTGCTAATTCAAAATAGCATGTCCACACCGATTGGACGCTGGGTTGCATTTAAGGGCAGCTGAAAACAGTTCCGGCAGGGCATCAGGTCAGTAGTTGCTTTGTGTGGCTGCTGTCTGAGGCTATCTGAGGCTCGTGCTTAAAGGGATCCCCCTGTACAGCCAGTTCTCAGCTTTTCCGCTTGTTTGCCTACCTTGCTGAGGGACAGCAAAGCGTTTTACTCTACGCCTGTCTGTGTTGGTGGTTCCCATTGGGGACACCACCGCAGTTGGCACCATGGAGCCAGAGCTCGCCCTGGGCATGTTGCTCCAGGCTTTGAACTTGCTGCTGCAAGCCTGCCAGCAATGGCTGGAGGCTGCCTGGCACCATCTGGTGCATGTCAGCCCCCTGCCACTCCCCCTGGCTTCCCTGGGGGCCAGGGAGGAGCCGCAGCAGTGCCCAGACACTAGCGTGCCCCGCCGCATCTGGCGTCTGGACACCAGCAGCAACTGGTGGGACCACATCATCCTGGAGTGCTGGGGAGACCAACAGTGGACCCAGAACTTCAGGATGAAGAAGGACACCTTCCTGGAGCTCTGCAAGTGGCTCACCCCTGCTCTGCGGCGACGGGACACTCACATGAGGCCCACCATCCCCCTCCAGAAATGTGTGGCCTTTGCTCTGTGGAAGCTCTCCACGCCAGACAGCTACTGATCCGTCGGGAACAAGTTCGACGTGGGGAAATCCACCGTCGGAGCAGTGCTCATGCAGGTATGGCACTTGCCGGCCACTGGGCCGTGGGGAAAAGGAGGCTGCAAGGAGGGGATGGGCCACCCCAGGGAAAACGGGGGGGAGGAGGCAAAAGTGCCCCACAGGGGAGGGTTCGGTCTGTCGCGGCCGTACTACACGCCGCCCGCGGAGGCCAGGATCGCAGTGGGGGTTGCTTCCGGGAGTGGAGCCCAGGGCAGTGCCAGGGAATGAACACTCCCAGCCACCCGGGCGCCCCAGTGATTTGTGGTTTGCTGTGTCTCTCTGCAGGTGGTCAAGGCCATCAGCTGGGTGCTGCTCTGCAGGGTGGTCTGCCTTGCCGACCTGGACGCGGTCATCCAGGGGTTCGGCGCCCTCGGCTTCTCCAACTGCGGGGGGGCCATCGACAGGATGCACATCCCCATCCATGCCCCGGAACACCAGGCGTCCCAGTACATCAACTGCAAGGGGTACTTCTCTGTCCTCCTGCAAGTCGTGTCTGACCTCTGGGGCCAGTTCATGTACATTAATGTGGGCTGGCTTGGCAAGGGCAGGGTGTTCTGGAACTCCTCCGTGTGCCAGAGGATGCACGACGGGACCTTCTTCCCCGACCACCACATCAGGGTCGGGGACGTGGACATGCCTATCTGCCTAGTGGGGGATGCAGCCTACCCCCTACAGCCCTGGCTGATGAAACCGTACATGGGGCACCTCAACCCCTCCCTGCAGGCCTTCAATACCAGGCTCACCAGGGCCCACATTGTGGTCGAGGGGGCCATTGGACGCCTGAAAGCCCAATTTAGATGCCTCCTTACCTGCCTTAACCTCGCCGAGCACAATATCCCTCCTGTGGTGGCAGCATGTTGCGTGCTGCACAATTTATGTGAGCAGAAGGGGGAGGCTTTCCTGCCATCCTGGATGACTGAGGCTGAGCGCATGGCTGGCCAGTACGCGCAGTCCCGCACTGCTGCCGTCCAGGAGGCCCAGCGGGGGGCCGTCCAGATCTGGGAAGCCCTGCGGGAGAGCTTCCAGGAGGAGGAGGACTAAACTCTCCCTGCTTGCCCCACTTGGGCCTTCTTCCACCCTCACCTCCTTCCCCTTTCCCCTCCCTAACCCCCCTTCCTAATGTAAAATAAAAACACCTGTTTTGCCAAAAAAAAACCCCTCTCTTTATTGTACATAACTGAGGGTATGTCTACACTATCCCGCTAGTTCGAACTAGCGGGGCAATGTATGCATACCGAACTTGCTAATGAAGCCCAGGATTTGAATTTCCCGGGCTTCATTAGCATAAAGCCGGCACCGCCATTTTTAAAAGCCGGCTAGTGTGAACCCCGTGCCGTGTGGCTACATGCGGCATGGGCTAGATAGTTCGAACTAGCTAGCTATTCCGAACTATCTGTATGCCTCGTTCTACTCCTTGTAGAATGAGATTTACCTAGTTCGAATTAAGTGCTCCACTAGTTTGATTTAAATTCGAACTAGCAATTTGTATGTGTAGCGCCTATGAAAGTTAATTCGAACTAACGGCTGTTAGTTCGAATTAACTTTGTAGTGTAGACATACCCTTTGGGGTTTGTTGGCCAGTCTTCATTTTTAAATAAAATACTATGCCAAACACAAAAAGGTTTTGCATTGTCTTTATTTATGAGAAGGGCAGGGAACCTGTTTTGAGTCAAGGGTCACTGACCCACAGAAAAGTCAGTTGGGGCCACACAAGTGAGATGCAAAATAAAAACTCCTCCAAAACCCCCACAAGCTTCACTAATGTGGCCCCAACTGTGCTGGTGGTAGCAGGGGACATAGTATTGAGGAAGGTTGTCAGGGGGTACTGGGACAAGGTGCTGGGTAGGGTGTCAATGGGTGCTGGGGCAGGAGACTGGGTGCTGGGGCAGGGGACAGGGTGTTGGGGCAGGGTGCCAATGTGTGCTGGGGCAAGGGACAGAGGGCCAGTGGGTTCCAGGGCAAGGGCCTGTGGCAGAGGACAGGGTGTCAGTGGAGGCAAGGGATAGGGTGCTGGGGTGGGGACAGGGTGCCTGTGGGGATAGGGGCCAGGATGCCAGTGGGAGCAGAGTGCCAGTGGGAACAGGGGGCAGAGTGTTGGCTGGGGCAGGGAATCCTCGGCACACACACACACACACACACACACACACACACACAACCCCCAAGGAGGGAAGCTCCGGCAAGAGCCTCCTCCCGGGACTCCTTCCCCCTCCCCCGCAAAGGAGGAAAGCCCCAGCACACGTTTCCCCCCAGAACTCCTCCCTCCTCCCTGGCAAGCGCTTCCCCCCAGGACTCCTACCTACTGCCCTGCAGAGGAGGGTAGCCCCCATGTGTACCTCCCTTCCCCTCTCCCCCCTCCCCGAGGGAAGCCCTAGTGCACGCTTCCCCCTGGGACTCCTCCCCCCTCCCCGGCGCACGCTTCCCCCCCGGGACTCCTACCTACTGCCCCACAGAAGAGGGGAGCCCCGTTGAGTGCCTCCCTTCCCCTCTCCTTCCCCCAGGAGGGAAGCTGTAGTGCACGCTTCCCCTGGAGACTCCTCCCCCCCGGCGTGCGCTTGCCCTCGGGACTCCTATCTCTTCCCCGCAGAGGAGGGGAGCCCCGGTGCATGCCTCCGCCCTCCCCGCCACCCAAAACCCCAGCACTCGCCTTCCTCCAGGACTCCTACCTCGTCCTGGCGTGCACCACAGACCTGCAGGAGGGGAGCAGGCAGCGCACTTCCAGAAACCCCAGAAGTGGCGCGCAGCTACTGGACTTCCCTCCACCCCGCGGGAATCCAGCATGACCTACATTTTTGGAGGTAGATAGTGGGGCTTCTTGGGGGTGGAGGGGAATTGGGGGGGCCCCGAACACCTTGCGATCGACTGTTTGAGCCCTTCTGATCAACCAGTCAATCGTGATCGACAGGTTGGTGACCATGGCAGTAGGTGGTGGAGGGGGGATATCTATTTCCACCACAAGCCCTCTCCTTCTGGGCTGTAAGGACCCCGTTCACTGTCCAGTCCTTCTGTTGGCAGGTACCCCTGCAAATGCTGCCACCAATACATAATAGGGTGGCACTGGAGGGTTCCTTCCTGGTGCCATACCAGGAAGCCCTTTACTGGGTCCACTACTCCTCAGCAGAGACCTGGTGCTTCCTCTGCTAGGTGCTGAGGCACATCCAGAGGGACTGCCCCCGGCCTGGTCTGTGGAGGTATCTGAGACCGCCAGGTCCAGGGAGGGGGATGGTCCCAACACCTCTGGTCCCCCTGGTAGTCTGGTTTCTGCAGCTTCCCCTCCTCCTCCTGCCAACGGGTCTCCTTAGGTGCCAGGGGGTGCCTCCTCAGCATGCCCTGGCAAGCTGGCAGGCCCACTACTGCCAATTCCAATTCAACAGGACCTACACAGGAGGGGGTGACACAGTCGCTGCCAGGCAAGAGAGAGGGCCCACCCCAGGGGGAGGTTTCCCTGCCCCCCAAGTTGTTCCTCTCTGGTCTCCTTCCCACCTCCCCCGAGTACAATCTATGTCCCCTGACCCTGCTGACCAGTCATTTTACCAATTTCTTCCTGTTCATCAGAACCTAGTCTAAAATAACTCTCTCCTTGGTTACTTTTTCTGCTTTCTGAAATAAAAAGTTATCCCCAATAGAGCTGAAGAAATTAACTGGAACTTTTGTGTTTTGCCGTATTACTTTCCCAAGAGATAGCTGAGTAGCTAAATTCTCCTGTTACTACCAGGCCTTTTCCTTTGAATAATTCTGTTATTTCTTTAAATGCCTCATCCAACTACTCGTCTTAATTTGGAAAAAACATCTTAGGAGGCACCTGTAGAACTCAGGTCTCTTAGGTCCAGTTCTGCAAAGACATACATGTGTGCTTTAAATTTATACTTTGCAAGTGGCTGAGGAACTACAGACCCATATAACATATGAATGATCTATAAATGATCTATGAATGATCTTTAAATTGAACTAAGTCAGTTGTCATTAGCTTCTGGCACCAAAAAGAACAAGATCATGAGAAAGAAGAGTTGTAGGGTTAAATTTGCAGCAATCTTTTGAACTATCAGGCTACGTCTACACTGGCAGCTTCTTGCACAAGAACTCTTTTGCAGAAGAGTTCTTGTGCAAAAACTCTTCCACAAGGGAGCGTCTATACTGCCATGTGTTTTTGCACAAGAGATGTGCTTTTGCACAAGAGCATCCATGGCAGTGTAGATGCTCTCTTCTGCAAGAAAGCTCTGATGGCCATTTTAACCATAGGGGATTCTTGCGCAAGAAATTCATTGTTGCCTGTCTACACTGCCCTCTTCTGGAAGAACTTTTACACAAGAGGGCTTATTCCTCATGGGGAGAGGAATAACTCTTCCGGAAGAAGTCCTGTTTTACAACGCTATACTGTAAATTTACTTCTGGAAAAAAGCTCGTGCAGTGTAGACAGCTGGCAAGTTTTTGCAGAAGAATGGCTGTTCTTCTGCAAGCTGCCAGTGTAGACGTATCCTCAGTGTTTCCATTTATGGTTTGGACTGAAGAAGTAATGGAAATAAAATGCATTTAACTGAGAACTAGGTGCAGTAAATAATTGGCTAGGTAAGAATTTCCTTGATCTGGGAAGAGTTAAAGTCTGACAATTGGCAATGACATCACTGGTCAATGGGTATAAGAAACTAAATTCTGAAAGGGTTTATTGCTAATTCCTGCCTAATCAAGTGGAGCCAACCAACATGGGCTATGCATCTTGGGCTTAGCCCATTTGTAACTATCTCAATCAAATGCTTATACATGGTTTGTTTATTATTTGGATGTAGCAATTTGCTTATTTTGTGGGGTTGAGATATGGAGAGTGTAATTGTATAGATACCATTCAGCCTTTGAGTTTAGTAAAGGAATGTATGGACTTTGCAAAATGAAGGCCATAGTGTTACTGATGGTGTGTCTATGACAAAGTATGACAAGCTGCTGTGATCTGTCATTTGTCAAACACTGCAGCACATCACTAGGCAAATATAACTTAGATAGGGCCACGATAAGGTGGGTGCATAATTGGCTGGATAACCGTAGTCAGAGAGTTGTTGTTAACGGTTCTAAATCCTGCTGGAAAGGGATAACAAGTGGAGTTCCTCAAGGGTCTGTTTTGGGACCCGTACTATTCAATATCTTCATCAATGATGTAGATATTGGGATAGAGAGTACGCTTATTAAGTTTGCAGATGATACCAAACTGGGTGGGGTTGCGACTTCTTTGGAGGATAGGGACATAATTCAAAATGACCTTAGCAAGTTAGAGAAATGGTCAGAGGTAAACAGGATGAGGTTTAATAAAGAGAAATGCAAAGTGCTTAGGAAGGAACAATCAGTTCCATACATACAAGATGGGAAGCGACTGTCTAGGAAGGAGCATGGCGGAAAGGGATCTAGGGGTCATAGTGGACCACAAGTTGAATATGAGTCAACAGTGTGATGCTGTTGCAAAAAAAGCAAATATGATTCTAGGTTGTATCAGCAGGTGTGTTGTAAGCAAAACTCGTGAAGTCATTCTGCCGCTCTATTCTGCACTAGTTAGGCCTCAGCTGGAGTACTGTGTCCAGTTCTGGGCGCCACATTTCAAGAAAGATGTGGAGAAATTGGAAAGGGTACAGAGAAGAGCGACAAGAATGATTAAAGGTCTAGAGAACATGACCTATGAAGCCAGGCTTCATGAACTGGGCTTGTTTAGTTTGGAAAAAAGAAGATTAAGGGGGGACATGATAGCGGTTTTCAAATATCTAAAAGGGTGTCACAAGGAGGAAGGCGAAAATTTGTTCCTCTTGGTTTCTGAGGACAGGACAAGGAGTAATGGGCTTAAAGTGCAGCAGGGGAGGTTTAGATTGGACATTAGGAAAAAATTCCTAACTGTCAGGGTGGTCAAATATTGGAATAAATTGCCAAGGGAGGTGGTGGAATCTCCCTCTCTGGAGATATTTAAGAACAGGTTAGATAGACATCTGTCAGGGATGGTGTAGACGGAGCTTGATCCTGCCTTGAGGGCGGGGGGCTGGACTCGATGACCTCTCGAGGTCCCTTCCAGTCCTATTATTCTATGATTCTATGATCACATTGATGGTCTTGTAACATTCATTCCAGCTTCAGGTCACTTGCAGGTTTACACTAGTGTACATGAGGGGTTCTCTGTAACTTGAAATCTTGGAAGCATGATTTGGGGACCTTAGTAACTCGGCCAGAATGTGTGTGTTTGGGAGAGGGATGTCTAAGACAGGAGTGGCTGGACGAGGTTCTGTGGCCTATCATGGTCAGACTGGATGATCACGATTGTCCTTTCTGGCCTTCAAGTCTATGAGTCTGAGCCCTTGTGCAGGTAGGTGCTTGACACACTTCCTGTGTGTGTGTGTGTGTGACAGCATTTGGATCATTTCAGATGTATCTGGGCCAAGTCAGGGCCAACCATGGCAGCTTCTCTCCTTTCTTTTGTCACCTTCTAGGCTCCTTTCCCATTTGCACAGCAGCTGCCGTGGTGTGACTGAGCCGCTTCACTGGACTGAAAGCACAAAAGCTCCCCTTAGTGATCCAACAACTAGCCCCAAAGAAACACACTTTGGGCATCTCTACAGAGCAGCTGGGAGGTGTAAATCCCCACATGAGCAGTCAGCTTTGTGCTAGCTCTGTCTGACCTAGGTACCCGAGTACAATCCTGCCCACACCCTGGATATAGATTTGGGTGGCTACTAACCCAAGGTGCCACCCAGGCCGTCAGGGCCACATGGCTATTTCTAGTGTGCTAGCTCAAGTAGGGTTTGCACAGGTCTGTCTATCTGCACAGGGTGGCATGTTCCCAGCTGAAGTGCAGACTCAGCCTGTTTCGCAAGGTAATTACCCACCTTCCTCCCATAGTTCACAGTTCAAAAGGCTCTTATCAATGAAATCCATCCTGTTGCTCTGCAGAGGAGGTCCCATGTAGAAAACCCAGAAGAGGAACATAGCCCTGTAAACACTGCTTCTCTCTCACAGGTTATCAGTCAGAACAAAGTTTGCTTATTTCAAGCTGAGGCGGCAGACAGTAAACAGCGGGACGCTTATACGTGTGAACATGTTTTCTATTGCAACACTTGAGAGCCACAAGCTTCCTTCTCAAGGTGCATTTTGAAAGCCCAATTCAACCTAAACCAGCTCTCTCCAGAGACTCAAGGTAAGCCCATACTGCAGTGCATTGTATTTCAACTGAACTAAATCAGATGTAGCTTTAGGAAGAGATTCTAATGTCTTGTATTTAAACCTTAAGGGAGAAAAATGTTGCTTTTGTTTGCAAATACAGTCGCAGGTCTGTGTGTGGGAATGAGAACAAAGAGAACGTCGCAGTCCTAATGTAAACTTAGGGAGGAAGCGAGCATTGAAAAATCACTTGAAGGAGAACTTAAGCCCCTCTGCTGTGCACTTTAGTGTCTGAATTCCAACAGGAGTCAATCCAGGGCCGGCCTTTGGGAAAATGGTGCTCTGAGTGAACTTGTATTTTGATACACCTGCCCCCACCCCAAGTATGATGATGTCCCCCCTATTTCCCTTGGTCCCCATGGGCTCCATAACCCCTGCACCCCCATCCTGTTCTCCCTTTGCCATTAACTCCTGCTCCCTCCTACACCCTAACTCCTGCACTGTGTCCTTGTGCTCCAGCCCCTTCACTCCAACACCTGCAGTGTCACCTTCACTCCCACCCCTGCATTTCCCTCCCTCCTGAGCCTCCAGCCCCACCCCTACACTGCCAATGTGCCTACCACACCACTTCCCTGCTCAGTGCCCCCATCCCCTTACGCCCAGTGGCCCCTCTCCCAGAGATCTCCTTCGCAGATTCCTGTGCCCAGCACCCTCCCACCCACAGCTGCCCAGCACCTCTCACAGCCCCCCCCCCCCACACACACACACAACTGCCCGGTGCCCCATATGCCAGAGGACATTCTGCACCAAAACATTAAAAATTCAGTGCACAGTATTTTGAAAGTCTATACTATTCTGATAGAAATGTAGCCGTGTTAGTCTGGGGTAGTTGAAGCAAAATGCAGGACAATGTAGCACTTTAAAGACTAACAAGATGGTTTATTAGATGATGAGCTTTCGTGGGCCAGACCCACTTCCTCAGATCAAATAGTGGAAGAAAGTAGTCACAACCATATATACCAAAGGATATACTATTATGTAAATTGTATTTGTCAATAAATAATGCAGAGGCTCCAGCTTGGCAGTGGCCAGCATAGGCTGCTGGAAGCACAGAGGTGGGAGATCACACTGCTGCCTACCCCTCCTCTTCCCTCTTCTGCTAGGGTAGGGATGTGGCAGTGAGACCCCTCTGTGTGTATGTCAGAAGGCCACAGGGAAGTGTTTTACTGAATGGCTGGGATGTCAGCCATGATCCAAAATCCAATTGAATGACAAAAAAGAAATAGCCTCAAAAGTATGTCTGTAATAGTCCATATTTTCAAAAACACGGAGTTCTGTGGCACCTTAAGGCACATCTACACAGCACGGCTAAACTGATAATAAGCTACTCAATTTGAGCCATGCTAATAGAGTAGCTTAGTTGAAATAGCTTATTTTGACTTTTGGTGCTATCTACACAGCAGTTATTTTGAGAGAGAGCACTTTTCCTTCGACTTCCCTTATTCCTCGTACAATGAGGGTTACAGGAGTCGGAGTAAGCAGTCCTCCAGCTCGACAATATTTTGACATTATGTCAAAATAACTGCCTGTGTGTAGACACTGACTATGCTATTTCGGAATAACGTCAGTTATTTCAAAATAACTCTGCTGTGTAGACATAGCCTTAGGGTGTGTCTAGACTACCTAGTTTTGTCGACAAAACTATACCAGCGTCTACACTACCGCTGAGTTCTGTCGACATAACGTTGACAGAACTCAGCAGTTTTGTCGATACTGGTATACCTCATTTTACGAGGCATAACACCTTCTGTCGACAGAACTCTGTCAACAGAAGGTGTTATTGCCTGTAACATTGCGTCCAGACTACAGAGTTCTGTCGACAAAGCAGCTTGCTTTGTTGACAGAACTCAATGTGTCTGGACGCTCTTTGTCGACGGAAGTTTTGTCGACAGTATCTGTCGACAAAACTTCCGTCGACAAAACGCGGTAGTCTAGACGTACCCTTAGAGACTCAGGGTATGTCTACACTAGCCCCTTAGATCAATCTAGGGAGGCTAATGAGGGTGACCGAAATTGCAAATGAAGCACAGGATTTAAATATCCCGCGCTTGATTTGTTTGTTCTGGCTGGTCGCCACTTTTAGAAATTGACTAGCCTGAAGTAACTGCCCACATCTACACGCAGCAGTGAAACGGGATTCCAAAATAAAGTCCTAACTCGAATTAGCTGGTAAACCTCATTACAGGAGGATGTGTAACTTGTGAGGTGTAACAGTTAACTCGAACTAAGGACTTAGTTCGAGTTAACGTTTGACTGCCGCGTGTAGCCGCGGGCAGTTAGTTTGGACAAGGGGGATTTAAAAATGGCACCCCGATGGGAAGATGCAATTAAAGCCTGGGATATTTAAATAGCAGGCTTCATTTGCAACTTGGAATGCCTACATCAGCCTCCCTAGTTCGAATTAGGGGGCTAGTGTTTTAAACCCTAAGGTGCCATGGGAGTCTTCCTTTTGTAAAAAAGCAATAGCTGATACCAGTGGCTGAGTCCAGCCCTTTTCCAGTCCCTTGGCTGCCACAGCTCTGGGTCATCACCTCCCAAATGGCCTTTGCATTTCCCTCTAAGCCTGAAAAGCAGAGAGGTGCTTGGGATGAGCAGGTGACTAAGAAAAGGAATTCTATTCAGGCACCCCCCTTTTTTCTGCCCTGATTTACACACGGCCCCAGCTAATTCTGCTGCCTGGGCTGCTGCTTTTCGGCTCCAGGTACATCCCCCGCCCTTTCTGTTTTAGAGTCAGTTTCCTGTTGACACAGGCGTATTGTTAATCATTGAACCTTCTTTTACTTTCCTTTTACTTTCCCTCCTCCCCAGTCAGGTAGTGTCTGTGCCTCTCCCGCTTCCCAGCCCACGTCTGCTGCTGATCTCTGCTGGGGGAGGGAGAGAGGAAAAAATCCAATGAGGATCCTTAAAACTTCTGGGCTTAAAACTTCAGAGCAGATTGAGGAAGAGTGAAAAGGAGACTGGGAGACTGCAGGGAACTACCAGCAGGTTAGGGAAGGTGGGCATTAGAGGAGAGAAGTGCAGGTGCACTGTGGGGCAGCTTAGAACAGCTACTGTCCCTCAAGGACACCAGCCTGATAACAGGAGGGCCTAGTTTGTTGGCTGCTCACTCACTGAGCCAGACAATGCACTCCCCTCCCATACACACACATATACACACACACACACTCTCTCTCTCTCCCCTGGCTGGCCTCTCCTTCCCAGCCATCCTCAGCCCAGTTCCTCCTCCTCCTCCTTCCTGAAGTCCCGTGCCCGGCTGTGCTCCCAGACCTCTGCGCCCCTCCTCTCTTCCCAGCCTTCAGGTACCCCCCCCCCTTCTGTTCTCAGCCCTGCCTGGCTCCCCCAGCTCACTCACATGCTGCAAACTTTAGAGCAGCGCTAGCAGAGAGGGACTCATTCCACACAACTCCGGGCTGGGGGTGGGGAGCAGGATGTATCTGGAATCCTCAGCTGGCCGGCTGGGGAGTGAGTGGGCGGAGGAGAGGGAGCAGAGAGCAGTCTGCAGGCCCAGCACCAGGAAGTGGCCAGAGAGGAGTTTATGCAGCAGCCAGTGAGGGGAATCCTGAGCCCTGTGTGGCATCCCCTGGCCATGGCACCCTGCACGTGCGCCCAGTTTGGCCAAAGACTCTCCATAAGCAATTGGGATGTTTGATAATTTTCCCCCTAAACCCTTTAATAACATGTTCAGGGGATTAAAAAGTTTCAGGGGGTAGCCGAGTTAGTCTGCACAGGAAAAACTTAAAAAACAACTAATGGTCTGGTAGCACTTTATAGACTAACAAAACATGTCGACGGGATCATGAGCTTTCAGATGTTCAGGGAAAACATTTTAAAAAGCTGCATTCCAAAGTTTTGGTCCAACTTTTGTTTTCCACTCTGGATAAGGAATTGCAGACACTGCAAATGTCCAACTTGCATGCCCATTTACAGTAGGTCTCAGGCATGGGCAATACCCACATTTAAAATAAAAGGAATTTTGAAGTTTATTTCCCATTATTGATCATAACTGAAAATGTGTCCCCCAACCCAGGCTGGTGGATAAACTCTCAGCAGCAGCAGCCCCTCTGTGACACGGGGGTTCATTCCAACTTAACCGAGGCACTCAGCTGCACCAGTGCTCATAAAGTAACTATGAGCCCATTCCCTGGGTGCTGCCGAGGCAGTAATGGCGGGACTTACCTGTCTGGGCACTGGCAGGTAGCCCTGTCAACAAACTACTCAGAGTCACACACCCCTCCGAGAGTAATATTGTGTCCTTAGTGCCTGGGTCAGCACTGTTATTCGGAACCCAACTATGCCCATGTGGCTGCTTCGTATGAACACGGCTGGGTAAGATGCAAAGGACACAGCCTGAACCTGCCTCTCCCTGGTGATTCACATGACAGCTTGTCTAAAAGGCTTTGAGTGTCAGTCCAGAAATCCAGGGTGTCAGTTAACACTTTCTCCCCAGCGGTGTAAAGATTTACAGAGCTGGAGTTTCCCCTCTCTGTTGTCCCCCAGCTCTGCTCTGAAGACACCCAGCCAGCCCCTTTCCTCTGTTTTAAACCCTAGGCAGGCACCATCCCCTCCTCACTTTCCCTGTGCTTCCTATGCCTTGTGTGTTGTTCCACCTCCACTGACCGAGCCAGGTTTCTTGTAATCAATAAGCCGTTTGTTTTCTCTCCTGTTTGGTGGGGGTGAGCATCTGAGCAGCACATCGGGATTATAAAAGGGGATGGAATCTGTCCACAGTGCACCTGTGAGATGGAGGGAGAGAGCATGAGCGGGGCAGACATGTCCAGAGGGGAAGTGAAAATCAGTATTGCTTTAAAATCAACTAAAATGCAGACTCCTGCATGTGGTATTTCAGATTTTCATGGGAAAGAGGCCCTGAAAACCTCTCCTCCGCTTTCGTTTGTTGCCTCTCCACAGCTCCTTCCTCTTTGCAGCCAACAGTCCTGAGATCGTTAAATCTTCTGGACAGAGCCCATTTTGCTGCTTGCTTGGAGATCTTTTTTTATTTTTATAATTGCTGGATGTTTCCTTTATAGCTGTTCCTGCAACTTCAGGTACCGGTAGCTGCACCGGGCTGTGGCTATATGTTGCTCTCTATGCTCCACAGGGCTACATGATCCATTAATTTTTCTGAAAATCCATTTGATGATAAATACGTTATTATAGCACCTTTCATCCTAAACTGCAATGGCCTTTACAAGCAGTAACTAAGTGGCATAACGCCCGTGGCAGTTAGATGAGCACAATTGTCCCCATTTTACATGAAGAAACTGAGGCACGGAAAAACATCACTCTCATCACTAGGCTACACTTCTTCCCTCTGCATAGGAATAAGAGTTGCTATAACTTATTAACTATTAATGATGGGACTTTGCATTTGAGTTTTGCTTGCTGATACCTGGTGATGGAAAACCGAAGCGGAATCAGCGACCTGCTTCTAAGTATCCTTGAGGACCTTCCTCAGGAGGCCTTCAAAAGATTTAAAGACAAACTCTCACACACTGACTTTGAGGGGAAGGGTCCCATCCGCCGAGGTCGGCTGGAGAACGCCGACTGGACAGACACTAAGAACCTCCTGATGGAATCCTACGGTGGAGCTGCTGCAGTAGATGTAACCATAGATGTTCTCACTCAGATCAACCTCCAAGAGTCCGCTGCACAACTCAGAGCAGGAAGTGAGAAAGGTAAGAAACCCAAAGTTATCATAAAATCCAAGAATGTTCCCTGGGGCAGCAGCAAAGAGAGTAGAACAAGAAACAGGCTGATGACAAGAATGATGTTTTCAGCCCAAACTTTGTAGCTTTTAAGGGTTTTTGTTTGTTTGCTTGCTTGCTTGTTTTGCCTTTTCTACCCAAAACTCAAAATTTTCCATGGAGGGAGAGGGGGAAGGAGGGGAGGAGAGAAATAAATTCTATCCAGCTCCAATAGTCTCCCACATGTGCTGCTACCGCTCAGCTGTGGGAGGTGGAGGGGAAGAGGGTCAGGGCTTTATCTCCTCTTTGCTTCTCACTGTCACTTCAGGGTGCTGGGTTCCCCCAAAGATACACGTCCTTTGCTGCCCACAGAGCAGGTATTGCAATGACCCCTAGTTCTTGTGTGGGAATTACAAGGGTGTATGATTAGGACCAGTAATACAGAGGTAGCCGTATTCATCTGATCTTGCTAAAACAAAAGGAAAAACTATGTAGCACTTTAAAGACTAACAAGATGGTTTAATAGGTTATGAGCTTTCATGGGCCACACCAACCCTAATCATATGATTAGGACCAGGCCTTCTCCTTCCACATCAGCACAAACATCGGGTCCAATCTAGCTCTATTCTAGCAATAGAGTCCATGACACTGTAGTTATGGGTGAGGTGGCAATGCCATCTTAAAACCCAGGATAGGATTTTCTAATGCTAGATATTGGTTAGGGACGTTAGATATTACTTAATCGAATAGTCGAGTAACCCCATGAATTCTTATCTGTTACTTGACTATTCTGTAGTCCCAAGGGGTGGGGGCACACTCCAACTCCACTCCTGAGAACCCCCTGCCACTCCACGTTGCTGTCTCTATATCAGAGGCAACAGTGTGGGGTGCCAGGCAAGAGCTGGTCCACGAAGGGAGCCAATTTAAAAACCAGCTCCCTTCAGAGACCCGCTGCCTGTTGCACTGCGGTGTTGCCTCTGATACAGAAGCAGCAGTACAGGGGGCAGTAGCCACTGTCTGGGGGTGGGGGTCTGAGCTCCTGGACCTGGCATGAGCCAGCACTAAGCCGGGCTGCCTGCCTGCCTAGCTCCTAATTTATTTTAAAGGCAGTCGCAGCAGGGGTAGGTCCTGGACCCATCACCCAGGACTGAGCTGGGCGACCGGTTAGCCTGCTAAAAAATATATTGGTGGGGAAGGTGTGATTAAGCAGTTAATCAACTACACTAATACATCCCTAGTGCATGTAAAACTTCAGGGCAGACTGGCATTGACTCTGGGTTTTTTCCCTCTCCCTCTGCAGTGTGTGGGAGCAGGTGGCTTTCCAGGATTATCTGCATGTATCTTACTCCCCTGCATTGCTGGTTTCTCAGGCACAGGAAATTAGCCTATTATGTGCCACAGGCAGGCAGCCCAATCCCACCTGTGGCACATAATAGTCTAATTTCCTGTGGACTGTAATACTTGGGTCTCATTTTGATTGTTGCATTTCATAAGCAGGTGCTGGGGAGCGTTGATCACTTGTTACATACGAGATGTAAGACTACAATAGCGGATGGTTTCCCCTTAGTCTGTAGTTGTTGCAGTTAATCTCCCTTGTTAGTTTTGTCAAAGGAAAAGAAGAAAACAGCACAAGTTAAAGAAGAAACAAGAGGGAACGACAGACAATGGAATCAGGGACCATACGCAGAGACACATCATGCTAAGGAGTTGCAAGTTGATAATCCATCTCTGAAAGCCTCTGGTAAGAGTGTGCTTAGCATACTGTGTCCACTTCTGAGCAGTTATGCCAAAAAGCTGCATATCAAATGCGGGGAACTCAGAGAAAAACAATAAATACAAATAGAGGACTGCCCTATTGACCTGTGAAGAAAGAACAAATATTCTAAAATGTTAGGGCCAAAATCTTAGGGTATGTCTACATTGCATTCCTCCTTTGAGAGAGGAATGCAAATGCAGACAAATGAAATTGCAAATGAAGTGCAGATTTGAATTTCCTGCGCTTCATTTCCATAATGGCATCCGGATGCTTTTCCAAAATACCATATTTCGAGGAAAAAAAGGGGTTATTTCTAAAAGAAACCCTTCCTTTGAAATAACCCTTACTCCTTAAAAAAAGAGGTTTAAGGGTTATTTTGAAGGAAGGGTTTCTTTTCAAAATACAGTAATTCCTCATTTAACACGTGCTCGCTTAACACGTTTTCACAATATCACGATTTTTTTTTAGGGAACGTTTTTTGAATTACACGACCATTCCTGAAATAACATGATTTCCCCAGCTGGCCTATTACTGGTGGCTGTGCAGGGCTTCCCCCGTCTCCCTACAAAGTGGTGCAGGGTTCACCGCTTGCTGCGCCGTTCCCCACTGACTCCCCCTTGCTGGACACTTTGCCCCCTCTCCTCTGCCCCCGTTTGCAGACCGGTGGCTGCGTTTTCCCAGCTGGCCCATCGCCAGTGGCTGCACGGGGCTTCCCTTCCCTCCTTGCAAAGTGGCAGAGGGTTCCCTAGCGACCTCCCCTCGCCGGACGCAGTGCGGGTCCTGGCAGACCCATCACAGGGGCATACTCCCAACCCAATCCCCCTCCCCTCTCCTCCCTTTCCCTTCACCAGAGCCAAACACCTCCCCTCCCTGCTGTAACCCAGTCCCCTTTCTCCCCCAACCTTATGTTCCAGTCCCAACAGACACCACCTCTTGAAATGCAATCCCCACCTTTTCCATTATTTTCAATGGGAAAATTGACCCCACATAACAAGTTTTCACTTAACACGATCATTTTCTGAAACATATCTATAGCGTTAAATGAGGAATTACTGTAACCCCATTTTTTTTCTCGAAATATGGTACTTCGGAAAAGCGGCTGGATGCCATTATGCAAATGAAGCATGGAAAATTCAAATCCACGCTTCATTTGCAATTTAATTTGTCTGAATTTGCATTCATCTCTCGAAGGAGGAATGCAATGTAGACATGCCCTTATAGCTGTACGAATTCCAGATAGACACATGCAGAGTTGCTTGCTATGAAGAAGTAAATTTCTGTGCTCATATTGGATCCATTTATCCTGTATTAGGAATTGTGTGATAACTATTTGTAGAAATGCTTCACATGTGAATATTACTGAATAATGTAATGCCTTTTGGTTGTTCTGTGTGCTTCTACTCAGGCTAGAACACACTTTTTGTTTGTTTCATATGGTTAGCACATGGCATGTAGACTGGTTAAATGGTGCCCATGGTTTAAATCATTTTGAAGGATATTTTAACACTTTTAATGTAACATTCCAAAG
Source organism: Pelodiscus sinensis (assembly GCF_049634645.1). Classification (NCBI taxonomy): domain Eukaryota; kingdom Metazoa; phylum Chordata; order Testudines; family Trionychidae; genus Pelodiscus; species Pelodiscus sinensis. The sequence goes on along the minus strand of NC_134714.1, from coordinate 124,355,315 downwards.
TGCTCCTAGAATTCTGGATGGGATTCATAGTTCATATTCCTCATGACCTTTTTTTTGCCTTGTGGGCCCTTTCTTCTTTCTGGACTACATCTCCCACAATGCACCTTGTGGCTCAACAAGAGAGAAAACCATGGTGCATCAGGGAAGATGTAGTCAAGTTAGGGACCTTAGCCCATAGAGGAGAGCAAGCCTTCATAAGCAAGTCAGCTGTCCACTGAATCAGTGGCACTTCTCATACTGCACTACTCATGATTAGAGATGAGCCTTGACTGAATATCAGTGTCCAGTCCTATCCTGCAGCGTGTGGAGAGGCAGAAGCAAGAAATAGGAGTGGAGGGGGAAGCAGAGAAGAGTATCCAGAGGTAGGAAAAACAGAAAGAGATTAAAAGAGCTGATGAACAAGAGGGAAGAGAAAATATAACCAAGAAGTAAGAAGAGAAGCAGTCAGAAATAGTAAAAAGATACTGTGCGGAAAGGGAGGAGAAAAGAGAAATAAGATAGAAACTAAAAGAAATTCTTAACTTTAAGCACATCTCAAATCTCATTCATTGTAATGGTACTTAAATCTGTGCTTAAGTGCACTGATGAATGAGAACCAAGGAGAGAGATGATCAATGAACAAAGTAATTAAACTGTAAAAGACAAAAGACTATTTTTAACATGTAAAATCCTAGCAAACTGTCAAGTCACGTGATGGTGGTGCTATTGGGTGAAACGGAGGGAGTGGGGACAGAACACGAATAGTAGAATGCCACCAAAATTTTTTCTCATCCAATTACTGGATCTAACTAATGAGTGGCAGTTCACATGACCATTGTTTGAACAAATGTACACAGTATGTCTAATGCTTTATGCCATTTTCATTGAATTAGCTTACCAGAGGAAGTATAGAGAACATATACAAGTAGAATACGAAGTCATAAAAGACAGGAATGCTCGCCGAGGTGAACATGTGTGTCTAAACAAAAGATACACGGAACTGCTTATTGTAAAGGAACATCGGGGGCGGGAGGAAAAAGAACATGAAATCACCACCAGAGGAAGAAGACATGCAGAACTGATGGCTCAACAAACCAGTCTCACTCAGATTAGTCTTTTATTTGATCCTGATAGAAATCAACAAAGCTCAAGAACTGTTGTGCTGCAGGGAGCTGCTGGGATTGGGAAAACAATGACAGCGAGAAAGATCATGTTGGACTGGGCAGCTGGAAAACTCTACTGGAAAAAGTTTGATTATGTTTTCTATATAAATTGCAGAGAAATAAAACATATTCTTGAAAATCAAAGCGGTTCCAAATATCGAAGTGTTGCTGATTTGGTTTTGAACAATTGTCCTGATAGAGAAGGACCAATTAAAGAAATCTTTGAGAAGCCAGAAAAACTCCTGTTTATAATAGATGGTTTTGATGAATTAAATTCCTTGCTAGATATTGATGACGTTAGCCTGTGCACTGACCCATTTGAGAAGATGCCAGTGGAAACCATCCTGTGCAGTTTGTTGAGAAAGAAGGTTCTTCAAAAATCTTTTTTGCTGATCACTACGAGACTAACAGCTCGGGAAAAACTAAGGATGAATCTGAGATTTCCAAGATATGCAGAGATCATGGGATTTTCTGCAGATGAGAGGAAAGAATATTTTCATAAATTCTTTTGTGATGAAAAGAAAGCAACACAAGCCTTTAACTTTGTCAAAGAAAATGAAATGCTCTTCACCATGTGCTTTGTCCCCATTGTGTGTTGGATCATCTGCACGGTTCTGAAACAACAAATGGAAAGGAGAGAAAACCTTGCACAAACTTCAAAAACAACCACATCAGTATATTTGCTCTTTCTCTACACCCTGCTAACTGATCACTTCAGTGACACAATAGAACACTCTAAATCTAACCTCTGGGAGCTTTGCTCATTGGCTGCAGATGGAATTTTAGAACGAAAAATACTGTTTGAAGAAGATGATCTGAAGAAACACAATTTGTCCTTGTCTAACATTCAGTCTCTCTTTCTGAATAAAAACATTTTTCAGAAAGATACAGAATATGAAAATGTCTACAGCTTTATTCACTTGAGTTTCCAAGAGTTTTTTGCAGCTTTGTTCTATGTGCTAGAGGAAGATGAAGAGAGAATGAAAAAATCTATGTATCCTAAGAAAGATGTGAAAAGCTTGCTAAAAAATTATGGAATATCTAGAAATAATTATTTGATGCCAACAGTGCGTTTCTTGTTTGGTCTCTCAAATAAAGAAAGACTAAATGACATGGAGAAAAAATTACATTGTAAAACATCGTCTGGAATAAAAGATAATTTATTGACGTGGTTTGAAGCAGAAGCTAAAAGAATCTCCTCTCTGTCCTATAAGACCTATGAGGTTATGGATGACCAGCTTGAATTGTTTCACTGCTTGTATGAGAGTCAGGAAGAAGACATTGCAAGAAGTGCAATGGATAATTTCCAAGAAATTAGGCTGGAACACCTCAAACTCACAACAATGGATGAAATTGCTCTTTCATTCTGTGTAAAAAACTGTCATAGGAAGCAGGCGCTCTACCTATGTAATTGTACTCTTGGGATTGGAGAACAAGAAGGATGGATAGCAAAGCTATGGAAATGGTTTTTTCCTCTGTAAGTATCATAGTTTATCCATTATATATTTGAGAGGGTTTGTCTGACTGTGTGAGTCTGTCTCTCTGTGCATGTGTCTGTTTATTCAAGACTACTCCTATAAGAGGTAAGAGCGAGGGCCACCAAATTTAATATGCAGCTTCCTCTCATCATAACTTACAGCAAGGTCAGGGTTTTTGCTTGTGCCAGCAAAATGGACAGCAGGCAGGTGAAAGGGGCTGGTTGGGGACATCCCCTCACCATCTGGGACTGCTCCTGCCCTGAGCCTCCCACTCCCCAGGGGCCCCTTAGGGAGAGGGCCTGAGGCTTCATCCCTGATTCATACAGAGACATTTCTGGCTGTTCCTATCTCTCAGGGAGCAAGGGGAAAGTGCACAGTTTGCTGCATTCCTCACTGTGACTGGGGTGGGAGGAGTGCAAGGGGCAGAAGAACCTGGATCTGTCCCAACCAGGGAACATACAACCCTCCCCCAACTGAAGCTGTGCCGCACGGCAGTCCCAGTCCTTAGCTGGGGTTGAGTTAGATTAGCTTGCCAGAAAGTGGAGGGGGAGGGAGAGAATCTTGAAGGGACATGGTCAAAGAGGAAGGGGTGTGGCTTGAGGTAGAAGGCTCAGGGTTTCGGCTTTCCTTCCCCCGCTGGGCCTTCACTCACCACCCATGAGCTATGCCCCAGTCTTTCGCAGCAAGATTAGCAATAAAGAATTCAGAAGACTCTCAAAAGAAAGCTGAGTGTAGCTCAGCTCCTGCTGCTCCTGCAATCTGCACTGGGGCTCAGCCAGCTGCCTGAAGCCCTCCAGCAACTGCCCCTTATTCCCTCTCCATCAGCCTTCACAGCTCCCTATTGCTGCAGTCCAAGCCATGCTGTTTCCTGCACATCCCAGTGACTGGTCATGTCACAGCTGTTCTCCAGCCAGCAGTCACCATTGTACAATACAGCACCACCTGGCTGCCAGTGGAAGCAGTGCTACTGCATTGTCCCTCCAGAAAGGAGAGAGGTTGCTCTATCTGTGTATGGGCACTTCTGGGCACTATCCTTAGTTCCTTCTCTACTGGGTAGTAATGTGTGAAGGACCCAACCGCCAGAGGTTTCTTGCCCACCCGCTGTCCTCAGCTCAGTTATGGGATAATGTAAAAGGGGCATTTTGAGGATAGTCTTCTCCTGTCTGGAACCAGATCCTAAATCAAAGGCAGCAATGAGCAATGCACCAGCTGCTGCCACTGCTGCATAACTGTAGGGTCCCTTCCAGGGATGCGCTGAGGTTTGAGGATCTAAAGGTCCAATCTATTGTGCACTAACTTACCCCAGCTGCTGATAGACCCAAGAGGACAAAGCAGCAGACACGGATCAATGTAGCATATGGGAATGTGTGTCCTAGCCTCTGGGTCCTGATAACAAGGTCTGGATGAAAAGTTTTTTTTTTTTTTTCCTGGATTAAAAATGCTCTGTGTGCAAAACTGAATTTTGCCACGAGGATTTTAGTTTTGCCAAAAAATGAGATTTTATTTTGAGAAAATAGAAATGGCTGGCTGCCTAGAAGGCTCTTGTCAGTTTCATTTTCTGTTCCGACAATTAACGAAAGCTTTCCCAGAGGGCTGCCTTGCAGTGTGTGGGGTTCTTCTGCCACTCCCTAGAAGGCAGAGGACCTGCAGTGCATATCCACCTCCCACGTAGCTGTGGGAGTCAGACATGTTGCAGTTGTTTTGCTGTCTCATCCTGATTTGGGGCAGACAATTGTCTCAAAAAGTGAATTTTTTCATAGAAAGTTCTGCCCTTTTTTCAGCCAGATGTGACTCTCAGCCAGCAAGTAGAACAGAAGGTTTATTTGTTGACAGGGACACAGTGTAGCCCAGACTTCTTGTTACAGGAACCAGGGTCGGTCAATACAATCCATCTTGGTGAAAGGGGGGCCTAGGGCCAGGGTTCTGGGGCCCTACCTGGCCTCCCATCCAGTTAGACCTTCTCTCCCTAAGTCAGCCAAAAAACTAACTCACACCCCCAGCCACTGGCCCCAGCCTAGAGGCAGCTCTGCCCCCTCCTTTGTTCAGACTCCCAGGCAACCTGTCACTTGGTTGCTTCTCCCACCCAGGCTCAGATCACAGGGCAGCCTGAGCTCTTGTTGGCACATGCCAAGATGGGGCAGCCTTCCCCTCAGTGAGAGCCACACCCAACATTCCTATCCCTAGCTGGGTTCCCATGCATTGCCCAGGGAAACTGAGGCACACAGTGAGAGAGAGAGAGAGAGAGAGAGAGAGAGAGAGTTACAATAGAACAGTACAGGACAGTAGGAATCACATATAACAAAGCAAACAATGATCACAATTGCCACTAGGTCACAGTCACTAGCAACTCCAAGCCAGTTAAGGTACAGTGCAACCTTGCCTGACCCCGGCAATAACATTTAAACCAGTCTGCTGACTCTTGGTTTGTCCATATCGTGCATGGAGAATTCTGGCACAAATTTATAACGACGTAGATGATTTTCTCTGCTACCATGATTCCCTATCCACCCAGTCGAATGCCTTTTGAAAACCCATACAATTCAAGATTACTTCAGCTACCTTTTATTATTTTTGTTGTACAATCTACAGAAGTTCTACTTGGCCAAATAACAGCTTGCAGCTCTCTAAACCTGCTATCCTTGGCTTTTCAAGGCTTGTCTGCATGAGGACATCCAAGAAATTTAATCTGAATTAACTAAAGGCATAAATTGGAAGTGGATTTGTTAAACTAAATTAAATCCCTGCATGGACAGTGTTATGCAGAATTAAATTGGCTTTAGTTTATTCATTTCAGGGGCCATTTTAATTATGAATAACAACATCTACACAGAGATTTAAGGTGGTTCAAATTCACACTTTTTATTAATTCTAATTAGGATGACCTGACAGAAAACTTTCTCTTAGTGGAAGCAGTGTAACCGTGTGCCAGATGTTGAAATCATCTAAATGTTCTTTCGAAGCAAGGTTGATTTAGACGCCTCTTTTCCATTCACTGGGATTTATTCTTTCTCCCAAACTGAAAAGGTGAAGCAGATTTTCACTGAAAGCAGCAGCTCCCCCATGGCCCAGCCCCTTGAAGGGGGACAAACACTACATGGGGTTAGTGTGGATTAAACTGCTGTTAGGAATGAATAGCTAACATGGCATCAGAATAAGGGATCGTGGTGTCTTTAGATGCTTCTCTTTGTTTACAACAAATGTCTGCTGTGAAACAAAGCCTGCCCTGCCATCTTCAGGAAAGGGGATAGAGAATCTGCCTGGTGGAAATGATATTTAAAGCTTGCATTTTCTTCTAGGAATCCACTGATGAAAGATCCGAGAATGTCAACTGCATACTTGTTACTGCAAGGACTGAAGGATCCCAACTGTAAAGTGAAGACAATATCGTAAGCAAACCCCTCTCTGACAGCCCTTTTGCCCTTGCTGCTATGCCAGGAGCGCTCTGCATTTCTGCCCATTTCCTGGCATTACCCTGAATTCCGTTTGAAATCTACCCCTGATCTGCAAATCATTTGGGGATGAAGAATCAAACTCCATGAAATTACTTAACTAACTGGGTGGCAAACCCTCTTCTCTGCCCCCACCTAATAAGTGTCCAGGTGTTAGGATGACACACGAGATGTAGGAATCCTCCTTACCCAAGGCACAGACTTCTGTGTTGCAAAGATTTCACCCCAAATATGGAAGCACATTGAAAATGTACCATTGGTTCATTCTCAGATCAATTCTTGGAGGACTCCTGCTCATTGTTCTGTTAATGCTCTTCCCCTCTACAACTAGCCATCAGTGTCATCACAGTCTCTCTTGTTCTCTGCCTGTGGGGCACAACCATTTTATTTTCTAAGGACTGAATATTTGTGGCTATCTAAAGTCTTTAGTCTCAGAGGGGTAGCTGTGTTAGTCTGTAACTTTAAAAACAACAAGCAGTACTGTGGCACCTTAGAGACTAACAAATATATCATGAGCTTTTGTGGGTAAAACCCACTTCATCAGCTGAAAGCCACAGGATGGCTCGTTGTTTTTAAATTCTTTAGGTTTAACATGGGTGTAGCCTAGTGCTATGTAGTGGCCTGACACATTCAGGAGGTCAGACTAGATCAATGGTCTCCAAAAGGTGACTTTTTAACCACGAGTTCACTTTTTCAATTTAAGTGCAATGTAAGATCCACCTCAAACCCAGATACCCTTGCCCCGCTTCCTCCCCGCCCCTTCTCTGAGGCCCTGTCCCTCCTCCACCCCTTCTCCAAGGCCTTACCCTGCTCACTCCATCTCCTGCCTTCCCCCATTCTGACTCACTTTCCCCAGGCTCAGGTAGAGGGTTGGGGTGAAGGCTCTGGTCTGTGCCAAAAGGTTTGCAGTGTGGGAAGTGCTCCAGGCTTGATCCAGGGTAGGGGACTGGGTTTCAAGGTGCAAGCTATGGGAAGGAGTATGGGTGCTGGAAGGCTCACGTCTGGGGCAGAAGGCTGGGTGCAGGATGAGGTTCGGGGATGGAACAGTTTTCAGGAAGCAGGCTCTGGCTGGGCACCATGTAAGTGACACAGCTTCTGGGTGGTGGAGCTGTGCGGTTAAGGCAGCTTACTCCTGCCCTGGGCCTGCACCACTCCAGAAAGCAGCTGGCATGTACAGCAATGGCTCCATGGTACCATGTGCTGACCCTCTTCTACAGGCACTGAGCTCACAGCTTCTCCTGGCCACGGTTCCCCATTACTGATCAATGGGAGCTGCAGGAGCGGTGTCTGCAGGCAGGGACAGCATGTGGGGACCACCTGGCTCTGCCTCTCTCAAGGATTGCAGGGACATGTGTGACAGCGCGTTGGGGGTTCCCCGTCTCCTGCACCCCGAAATGGCACAAACAGACTGCACCAGCCAGTGGAATTGAGAGTGGTTTATTGCTCCTCCAGCACAGCGCAGCACAGATGTAATCTGGTTACAGGAACTGGGGCTAAGAGGCCTCAGTGCCCCCCCTTGAGATAGGGGAGTCCCAGCCCCCTCCCCAGCTCCTTATTCCCTGCCTTCCAGACAGGAACTAACTAACCCTCTTCCAGCCCTGCCCCCCAGCCAGGGCAGCATTCCACCTTCCTTTGTTCCTCTCCATGGGGGGTGTCTGGCCACTGGTTCAACAAGTTTGGCATTACCTCTGCCTAGTGAGGTTTTCCCTGCTGGGTCTTGCTCCAGACAGCAGGGGTCACCACAGCCCAGCAAGTACCCCCACTACGTCACAACATGTCAGCCACTTCCAGGAGTAGCAATTACCACAGGGACAATTACTCAGCCACACCAAGTTAGGCATTTTAGAACTCACAACTCAAATAATTAAATTTAAGCGTAAGAGAAAAATTGAAATTATGAAATGCACAGACCAGTTAAAACCCAAAAATAACCCACTTTGCAAGCAGTAAAAAAGTAACAACCACCCCTCCATGTATCTGTTGGGTCGGGAGATGAGAGTGAAGGACAGAGTGTGTTTCTGAGAATGACAGACACACACACCGTGTGTGAGTGACAGAGATTTGCATTGCCAAGCTCCTTTCATTCCTTTTTCTCTGTGTGAAGACAGGGTACAGGAGTGGGAGAAGGTGGGACACCCTGACATCAGCACACCCATCTTCTCTCTCCTGCACCCTGCACTGCAGGCAGGAGGCTCCCAGGGGAAGCTCCAAGGCAGAGGGCAGGAGCAGCATGACAGTGGGTGGCGGGGCAACTGAAGTGCCAGCGCTTGATAGATTTCTGGCTAAATCTCTCAGGATCACCTGTCAGAGTCTCCAAGATCTACTAGTAATCCCGATCTACTTGTTGGTGACCACTGGACTAGATGATCTGGTGGTCCCTTCTGGCCATAAACTCTATGAAACAATGAAAGTGCCTGACTGGAATCCATTACCGAGCGCTGGTTCTTTGAATGACAGTTCATGTGCGTCCCACATCAGTTTTCCACTTTCTTTCAAAGAAACAGTTACTAACCTGTTCCATACCCTGTTGTTCTTTGAGGGTATGTCTACACTACCCTGCTAGTTCGAACTAGCGGGGTAATGTATGCATACCGAACTTGCTAATGAAGCCCGGGATTTGAATTTCCCGGCCTTCATTAGCATAAAGCCGGCGCCGCCATTTTTAAAAGCCGGCTAGTGCGAACCCCGTGCCGCGCGGCTACACGCGGCACCGGCTAGATAGTTCGAACTACGTAGCCATTCCGAACTATCTGTACTCCTCGTTCTAATGGCTAAGCTAATTCGAACTAAGCTAATTCGAACAAGTGCATCTAGACCTAAAAACTAGTTCGAATTAGCATTTTGCTAATTCGAACTAGCATGTCCACATTGAGTGGACCCTGAACCGAGGTTAAGAATGGCCGGAAGCAGTGCCGGCAGGGCATCAGATTAGGACGTAGAGTGTGGAGCTGCTGTCTCAGGCTAGCTGAGGGCTGTGCTTAAAGGGACCCTACCCCCACCCCGGACAGACAGTTCTCAGGGGTTCCCCGCTGGCTTGTCTAACTCGATGAGGGACAGCAAAGCAGTCCTGGCTTGAAGTGTCCTGAGTGCCCACACTCGGCACATCACAGCACTCAGCCATCAGCCCGGCTGCAATTGCCGCAGGCTGCCATCTGGAGGGGGGGTCAACCAAGGGGCTTTAGGAGAGCTTCCACCCTGAGGAGCCCGCAGAGCCAGCCCAGTCCTCCCCATCGGGGGCTCGTACCCCATTCCTCCCTCACCTACTTCCACTTAGCCCTCCCTAGCCCCCCTTCCTGATGTACAAAATAAAGGACACGTGTGTTCAAAAATAGAAACTCTCTTTATTGAACAAAACTCGGGGAGACTGGGAAAAGGAGGTGGGAGAGGGGAAGAGAGAGGGCGGGAGAGGGGAGGAGGAAACCTGGGAGGAGGGAGCTGGAAGGGGGAAGCCAGGGGAAGAAGGAGGAGGGGAATTATCAAACTATGGTACGCCATATCTTCAGTACTGTGTGCAGATGTGATCTCCTCACCCCAGAAAATATATTTTGGCCTTGGAAAAGGTTAAGAAAAGGTCAACTACAATGATCAGGGGTTTGGAACAAGTCCCATATGAAGAGAGGCTAAAGAGACTGGGATTTTTCAGCTTAGAAAAGAGGAGACTGAGGGGGGATATGATAGAGGTCTATAAAATCATGAGTAGTGTGGAGAGGGTGCATAAAGAAAAGTTCTTCATTAGTTCCCATAATTGAAGGACTAGAGGACACCAAATGAAATGAATGGGTAGCAGGCTTCAAACTAATAAGAGAAAGTTCTTCTTCACAAAGCAAATAGTCAACCTGTGGAACTCCTTGCTGCAGGAGGCTGTGAAGGCTAGAACTAGAAAAGAGTTTAAAGAGAAATTAGATAAATTCATGGAGGCTGGGTCCATGGAGTGGTATTAGCCAGGGGGTAGAAATGGTGTCCCTGGCCTCTGTTTGTGGAAGGCTGGAGATGGATGGCATGAGACAAATTGCTTGGTCATTGTCTTCAGTCCATCCCCTCCAGAGTACCTACTGTTGGCCACTGTCGGCAGACAGCTCAGGGCTCAGGGTCGGGGCCTCACTCGACCACCTTGATTTTCATGCAAACCTGCTCCTGGGTGGCCAGGCTGGCAGCTCTCCTGCCCTAGATGGCCACTTGCCTAGTGCGGGGGTCGTGGATGAGGTCCATGATCTCCGCACTAGACCAGGCGGGCGCCCGCCTCTTGCAGCCCCGGGCAGGCTCCTGGGAGCCGCCAGCCTGGTCCCGGGAAAAGGCGGAGGGCGGGGTGGCAGCGGGTGGCTGGTTCATGCTGTGCCAGGTGCAGGGTCTGCTGGCTGGGTGCTGGTAAGCTTCCACCTGGCACGGGCACCGTGGCCAGACCGTTCCCCTTTAAGGGCTCCGGGGCTGGGATGGGGGCAGACAAGTTTCCCTGGTTTGGCCAGAGTGGCCACCAGGGCAAGCTGGGGAGGGCTAGCCTCCCACTAGTTCGAATTAAGTGGCTACACAGCCCTTAATTCGAACTAGTTAATTCAAACTAGGCGTTAGTCCTTGTAGAATGAGGTTTACCTAGTTCGAATTAAGTTCGAACTAGCGGTTTGCATGGGTAGCGCCTATCAAAGTTAATTCAAACTAACGGCTGTTAGTTCGAACTAACTTTGTAGTGTAGACATACCCCCACATATCACCATCCTATCCCTCTGTATTGAGTCTTTCTGGTTAGAAGGAACTGAGGAGGGTCAGGAGGAGCCCCAGCCTTTCAGAGTGGGGAACCCTATTTGGGTCAGGGGGTTGCTGACCCACAGAAAAATCACGCAGGGCTCTCCTCACTTACGTGGCCCCCAACTAAGAAGCAGAGAACTATTTCCCTCACCTACTAGGGGCAGCAGGGAGCTGGAACCCTGAGCCTCAGAGGCTGGATCTAGGCAAGCTACGGTTCTCCACCCCTGTCTAAACCATCACACAGCAGTGCATACCAGCAGGGGACAAGTGCACAACCCACACCCACTCCGGTGGTGGCAGGACTGGACATCGGACTGGAAAAAACTCCTGAAAGAAATATGGTGATTTTTTTTTGACTCCTTTAAACTTCATTCATTGCCGAAAGGCAATGGCTTTGTGTTTGTCAATTTTTTAAAAATCAGTTGAACTTGCTTTTGTTTAAAAATAAGAGAGTGAATCAGGTATCATGGGTGTAGGCAAGAAACCTGCACGGGAACTGGTAGAGTATTCCATTAGTCTAGTGCAGTGTTTCTCAAACTGTGCTCCCCGGAGTCCCTGGGACTCCTCGAGACATCTCCAGGGGCTCCGTGAGTTTGAGAAACTAGAAACATTGATAGGTACAGCACATACAATCAGTGGACCGCTGGGGCTCAGCATAAATTTGTATGCATGTAAAGGGCTCCAGAGCCCAAAAAGTTTGAGAACCGCTCATCTAGTGAACCTCTCAGAGAAGAATTTAGCTTCTTAACCATGGTCACTGTACAGTGTAATATGCATCTTCCCTGTCTGTAGTCTCTGCTGTGTAGTGCACAGTGCAACATTATAGAGCTAGACAGATGTTTAGAATTGAATTACGGGTTGAAATACCTTATGCTCCTAGTTAATTCTATGCAGGGTACCAAGCTAAGCATTAAAGCAACTGATTTCCATATTTTGCATCCCTTTTCTTGTGGCAGGGGTTCAATAACTTGAAACTGCTAATAGAGTATTTTGAGCTAATCTATACTTCTGGCTAAATTGGCACTGCTGTGATCAATGCAGCAGTGTCTGTTTAGCGGGTCTAGCAAAGACAAACTAAGTTGATGGCAGAGCACTCTCCCATGGAAATCTTTACTCCACTATCTCTAGAACAGGCAGAAGGTCAATTAGCTGGAAAGTGTCTTCCGTTGAGATAACATGGTACAGACACTGCTGTAAGTCGACCTATGTTACGTAAACTTCAGCTACATTATTGAAATAGGATAATTTAGCTCGACTTACAGGGTTAGTGTCACCTATCCCTCTGACTTCCTACAATTCTTCACACACTTCTATCCTGTGCAAGGTCAAAAAGGAGAGCTCTCCACAAACTACGCCAAACTGGATATTCAATGTCCAGAGCAGCCAATAACGGCATTGTAGGTGAGAGGACATGCACAGAATGTAAATGTCACGGTATCAGATGATTATCCAATTTTGTTTTTTTTGTGGGATGTTATCTGAAATATTCTGAACATTTTCTTGCCATGTGTACAAATCAAATGAGAGTCAGAAATTCATCATGTATTTTATAGACACTGAAACTCCCACGTGAAGAAGGAAGTGACGTGAATACTGACACCTTTCTGGAAGGAGATGGTTATTCTTCTCTCTGTTCCCTTGGCAGGTTGTGGCAGTGCAATCTCACAGCTGCTTGCTGTGAGGATCTCTCTGCTGCCCTCAGGACAAACCAGTCCCTGACAGAGCTGGACCTGAGTGGGAATAAACTGGGAGATTCAGGAATCAAACTTCTGTGTGAAGGACTGAAACATGCCACATGTAAACTGCAGAAACTAGTGTAAGTCATTGCTGGGTTCCTTCAGACTTCCCTTGTTAAACCAGCCTTTTCAGAGGTGCTCTCTGATTTTGCACTGGCAATATTTTGAAGTCCTATTTTCATTTATGAAATCACCTACGTTTGTAGGAGCAAATGGACATACAGCTACTAAATTGTAAGTGGAGACATTTGGGTAGGTAAATGTGGGTTTTGTACACTTGGTCTCATGGTTGTACATAAATTCATAATAACCACATGAAAATCCATTTTCTGCGGGACTGTCCCTATAAAATCAGGACCTTTAGGTACTCTGCTCTCTCTTCACTCTGCCCATCTCCGTCTCTGCAGGGTTTGGGATTGCCGTCTCACAGATGCTTGCTGCGGAGATCTCTCCTCTCTGCTCAGCACCAACCAGTCCCTGAGAGAGCTGAACCTGAGCGGTAATAACCTGACTGGTTCAGGAGTGAAGTTTCTGTGTGAAGGACTCAGACACCCAAAGTGCAAGTTAGAGAAGCTGGAGTAAGTGACTGCTGTTTTTCTGTATCCAAGGAATCCGTCGCAGTGTGTGCCGGGCTTCCGGCCACCTGGCTGTGTCTGGGCTGCATGAACCAATGATGGGAGTTGGGCTGAGATGTACAGGCTGAGGCAGGAGTGTGTTCTGTGTCTCTAGGACAGGGGGTTTCAAACAGTTTTTCTTGTGACCCAGCTGAAGAGAATTGTGGATGCCCACGACCTAACATACTTTGACTAAAGTGTGGGTTCCAGAGAGGGGCTGAGGATGAGAGCTTCAGCTTTGCGGGTGGTCAGGGTTGTGGCAAGAGGGGATTCCCTCAAGCAGCTCCAGGCCAGCCGTGCGGCAGGGTTGCTAAGGCAGCTTCCTACCTGTCCTGGCACCGCAGACCATGCTGCACCCCAAAAGCAGCCAGCAGCAGGTTCTAGCCAATGGGAGTACGGAGTTAGTGCTCAGGGCAGGGGCAGTGCATGGAGTCCTGTGTGCTCTTCAGCCACCTGCCTTCACCTAGGCACAGGGACTGCTGCCAGTTGCTTCTGGGGCATAGCAAAGTCTGTGGTGCCAGGACAGGTAGGCAGCTGTTTTAGCACCTGATCCCCCCGAAGCAACGAGACCCAGCGCTCAACATTCCACGGCCCATATTATGAAAACCACTGTTCCAGGAGGCACTGCACACACAAGGGCAACCCAGGGAGGGCGCTAAAGCACCTTTAAGCCCTCCTTTGCACAATTCTGACTCCAGGCAGGTAAGGACCCAAAACAGTGTAATTTAGGCACCCTGCCTCCACCTCAACTCCTACACTGGGACTTGCACAAAGCAGGCTGTGACTGTCTGGAACAATGCTAGTGCTGAGGGATTTCCCTTCTCCCCATCAGGGAAGGGACCATGACTGCCCTGTATGCAAGAGCAGCAGTACGCAGAGGCTGTTGAAGGAGGGAGAATTGTCCCTTGTCACTATTCCCTGTAAGTTGAGCACTTGGGCAACTGCCCAGGAGAGATTTAGGTGCAGGCCTTCTGAGTAGCAGAGCACCCACAGCCACTCACAGCCAGCAGCATGGGTTTCTACTGGTGGTGCACATCTGCAAGTTCCTGTGTGCACATTGTGAAATTTATTCTGCACATGGAGGGGAAAAAATTAGAGGGAACATTGTCTCCCGTGTGTGTGTTTCTCATGAAATGCAAGATTTTCAGGGGAGGGACCATGTCTCCCCAACTGTTTGTCCAGCAGTTTGTGGAGCTGGTCTGGAATTTCCCACTGATATAAATTTTCAATAGAAAATTATGGTTTCTTTAGAATTTAAATTGGGTATGGGGAAGTGTCGATTTTTCTTAAGCTCTTTTAATGGGGCATAGGAAAATCAAATGCCATAGTGCCCCACGGAAATGATAGTTTGGGTCCTTCATGTCCCCACACTAGGTCCTCTTCCTGTTACTGAACTCTGCAATGCAGGTCCATCTTGGGCGGTATATACTGGAAGAAACTGGGGTGCATCCTGGCAGAGAGCCAGGCTATGGCACCCACATTAGTGGAGCAAAGTTAGGGAGGAAGGATCCCAGGAGACACCCCAATAGCTATGGCAGGCACACTCAGCAACGTCAGCCTGAGCCGACACAGAATGTTTTGAGGCAGCAGTGCTGGTATGTTTCATTTAGATGGAAGAAATAGGGCCAAAACTTTTAAACATCCTCAGATCATTTTTTTAACATTTTGTTTGTGAGAAGTTTCAATATTTCAACCTCTCCAATTCAGAGTCTAAACAAAATCAAAATAGTGGAATTTCCTGAAAAGTGGAAATTATATTTTTTAAATTGCACTGGCAAGTGTTAGTTGATCACTGTGAAAGTTGTTTGCTTGTTTGTTTTTAATTTTAGTCAAACATCTGTGCCCAGGGGGCAAGTTTCCAGCTTAACAAGTAAAAGTCAGCATCAAAGTTGGTTGAAATTTAGACCCGGATGAAATTGTATCAAAAGCCCATTTGGCAGAAAATTGAGTTTAGAAATAAATGAAAAGGGTCACATGAAATTTCTTCTTCACTCTCCGATTCTCAATCTTCAGCTAATAGAATGCTCAACTCTCAAAACCTTTCAGCTGAAAACCAAAATATTTTTACAGGGATTCTTAAAATTAAAAAGTGATCATTTGGGGGATGCGAAGATGGAGGGAGGGAACCTTTTTCCAGCCAGGTCTAATTAAAATGTTCCCAGCCAATTGGTAGAATTTTGGTCAATATTTTACTAGTGAACCCTTTACAAAACTTCTAAAAAACCTATGTATCTAGATTTGTAAACTCGTCTCCAAATAACAAAAGATGCAGTTGGATTTTTCTGTCTTCCATCTCTCAAATGAGCACTGTGCACAGTAGCAGGGCTGTTTCCTTCCCAATGCCAAACCAATCAATCATTGCTAAATGAATACAGAGCGCATGTATGGCTCTCTGCCATATCTGAGGATGATGTCCCAATTTACCGCTTCAGCCCTGAGTTGCAGCTCCAGCAGGCCCTGGAGCTGACAGCTACTGACTGCAGCCCTGCCACTGCAGAAGTCACGGAGGTCTAGGAAAGCCACCTACTCCATCTGTGGACTCTCTTACAGCATCCCACCCTCGATTGCATGTACTCAGTTCTGTTGACTGTTTGAGTATCTGATTGAGTACCCAACAGGGAAGTCTTCAGAACGCCTGGGGTACCTCTTGTATTCTACCTGATTTTTCTTGTGGAAGTTCGCCAAAAGGCGGAATGTTGTGGCTGAGGTTGTGTCAGCTGCTAGGCTGTTACAGCTGCCTAGTACTTCTGTCCTTGGTGCTCCAATGCATCTTGTCTAATAACTCGTGGTGACGTGAACTTGCACTTTCTGCATTAGTTCCCTGTCTCTTGTGACGAGAACAGCACCTGTCTGGGAACACGGGCGCCCTGCGAGGGCTCTGAAAATTCAAAAGGGGCAGCCGTACCTTTGACCACACCCTATGCTGTCCATTTGTTCTGTGCTCTGTTTGACCGTTCACTCTCCACAGTGATCAGCTCCCCGCATTGTACATCTCCTCTTCCCTTGCTGGTCGGTTAAGTACATTTAGCTACATGACATAGGTAGGATGGGATTTGTCTGCAGTCAAATCTCCATGGTAACGTGGGGTTTGAAAGATTCCTTGTTGAACTGCCAAGTTGTCTGAGATTTAACACGTTACTTTCTGATGCTTTTAGACACACATTTGCCTCACCTGGAGGGCATAGGATGGCAAGAGTTGGGAGCAGGGAACGACAGGATTAGTGTTATTGAGGAACCATAATTCTACATTTTTATTCTTTCCAAAACTATCTTTTCTTAGGGCAACTTTGTCATTGTAACATTGACTTTCCTGTCATCTGTGCTTTTAAAATTGCAATGCTGTCTTAGGCTTCATTTCCACAAAGTCATTGCTAAATATTTACAAACTTGGCACTAGGTTGATCGGTTTTTATCATGGTTCATTTTTGTTTTCACAGCTTGTCTGAAAGCCACATCGATGACACAACAGCCACGGAGTTGGACACTGTGCAAAAAATAAAACCTGGCTTGTCGATTGTGCATGATGCAAGATCCAGCACTCAGAATACAGGTACAAAGACAAGGAGGATGTCAGGTCTTCTAGCTCGGTGCCATGTATCCATCTGCAGACTAACAGCTCAAAGTACAGACATGATGTGGAACATTACTGTGATGCTCTGCTGGGGCATCGGACTTGTGCTGCTGTTAAGCATTGCTACATACTGCCTTCATTGGCTGGTACATATTTCCGTGTCTGAAATGCAAGGCTGCATGGGATGTGAATAAATCTTGAGGCGATTTCTGATTCCCTGAAAGGAATTTGTTGGTTTAAGAGGATTTAAAGGGGGATTGTTTGCCTTTATAAAGCTGGGGTATCAAACACCTGGCCCCATGTGTGATGTATTTTTGTTGCTGCATCATGTACTCAATTCTATATTTTTCTTTATTGAATTTTAAAAGTAGACTTTTCTTTACACCTATGAAGTCAAGACTTTCTTTTCTGTGAAATGAGTGTCACTGATCCAGTGCTATCTGGCTGAGCTGCTCCACCCAGCTGCCTCACCTTTCGTCCCACAGAAATGATCAGAAGGGGAAAAAAGAATGCTCCACGTTATCCTTGTTTAGAAAAGCACTTAAGCAAATTCTTAAGTTGCCCATCCTGCTCCTAATACTCCTAATACTCTTCAAATGAAGAGCTGCACCGGGGGTAGGTTTCAGACCTAAGAATGTTCAATTGTGGTTAATTGACTAGTTGAGTAGTCGATGGAATTTCCATCGACTATTTGACTAGTCGATAGGCACTTCCACATTCCTCCATTGAAATGTACAGCAGCCCCGCTGGGAGCTCTTGTACATTTCAAAGGAGGAATACGGAACTCCACGTGCAGCCCAGGGCCAGCAGGAAGCCCTGCTCACTCCGGGCTGCATGCAGGTGCCAGCTTTGAAAAGTACAAGAGTCCCCACTGGGGGCTCTTAGGCATATGAAAGCCATGGAGTCTGGGGTCCCCTGCTGACTCTGGGCTCCATGCTACGCTGCATGCCAAATGACCCCGATTCTGCACAGCATTTCAGTGGAACCTGGAATCAGCTGGGGAAACATGGGTTTCATGTGGTGCCCAGGATCAGCTGAGGAGTCCCCAGCTGACCCCGGGCTCTGCTGTGCTGCCCCCTTTGAAATGCCAAAGCCGCGTTTCAAAGGGGTAGCCACCACACAGCTGATCCTGGGCTCAGCTGTGTGGTACTGACCCTTTGAACCACCAAGGCAGCATTTTAAAGAGGCAGTACTGCACAGCTGAGTCAGGGATCAGCTGAGTGGTGGCTGCCTCATTGAAATACCCTCTTGGCATTTCAGAGGGGTAGTGCACTGGAGCCTGGGGTCAGCTGGGGAGTTCCCATCTGATCCTGGATTCCACAGAAATGCCCCATCTGACCCCGAGTTCTGGGGAAATGTCACGTGGAACCCAGGGTTAGCTGGGCAGTCCCCAGCTGACCCCAGGCACCACAGCAAGTCGGCGTTTTAAAGGGGTAGTGCCACACAGCTGAGCCGCGGATTAGCTGTGCAGCAGCTGCCCGTTTGAAACATCACCTTGGGGTTTCAAAGAGGCAGCCACACAGCTGATCCCCAGCTCAGCTGTGCAGCACTGCCACTTTGAAGTTTGGAAGTATTCCCTGTCCTGTCTCCTTCCCTACCCCCCGCTTTGCTGCCTCTATCTGATATAGGCAGGAAGTGGGAGGGAAGCAACTAGTCACCTCGACTATCCGATAAGCTTTTGCTTATCAGACAGTCAAGTAGTCCTTAACATCCTTAGTGCAAGCTGGGACTGAGGTGTGATGCTGGCCAGGCTTCTAAAAAATTTCCTGGTGGGAAGGGTGGGGGATAGGAATACACGTAGTCTCTAGTATTAACGAATAAGCTTTTGCTTATCGGTTAATCAGTTAATCAACTACACTATTACATCCCTAGTCCATGTAAAACTGCAGGACAGACTGGCTCTGACTTGGGTTTTTCCATCTCCCTCTGCAGTGTGTGGGGGCAGGGGCAGGTGGCTTGCCAGGATTATCTGGATGTATTTTACTCCTCTGACACTGTTGGTGTCTCACACACATGAGATTAGACTATTATGTGCCACAGGAGGGCATCTCGGTCCCACCTGTGGCACATAATAGTCTAATTTCCTGTGGGCTGTAATACTTGGGTCTCATTTTGATTGTTGTGTTTCATGTGCAGGTGCTGGAAGGTGTTGTTCATTTGCTACATACGGGATGTCAGATTACATGATCTGATTGTTTCCCCCTGGTCTATAGCATTTTTTGTTGCAGTTAATCTCCCTTGTTAGTTTTGTCAAAGGAAAAGAAGAAAACAGCACAAGTTAAAGAAGAAACAAGAGGGAATGGCAAACAATGGGATCAGGGACCATACGCAGAGACACATCATGCTAAAAAGCTGCGAGCTGATAATCCATCTCTGAAAGGCTCTGGTAAGTCTGCACTTAGAATACTGTGTCCACTTTGAGCCCAGTTATGCCAAAAAGCTGCATATCAAATGAGGGGAACTCAGAGAAAAACAATAAACACAAATAGAGGACTGCCCTATTGACCTGTGAAGAAAGAACAAATATACTAAAATGTTATGGCTAAAATCTTATAGAGGTATGAATTTCACATAGACACATGCAGGGGTGCTTGCTATGAAGAAGCCATTTCCTGTGCACTTATTGCATAAATTTACTCTGTGTTAGGAATTGTGTGATGACTATTTGTAGAAATGCTTCACATGTGAATATTACTGAATCATGTGATGCCTTTTGGTTGTTCTGTGTGCTTCTACTCAGGCTAGAACACACTTTTTGTTTGTTTTATATGATTAGCACATGGCCTGTAGACTGGTTTAATGGTGCCCATGGTTTAAATAATTTTGAAGGATATTTTAACACTTTTAATATAACATTCCAAAGTGCTGCTAGAATTCTGGATGGGATTCATAGTTCATATTCCCCATGACCTATTTTTGCCTCGTGGGCCCTTTCTTCTTTCTGGACTACATCACCCACAATGCACCTTGTGGCACAACAAGAGAGAAAACCATGGTGCAGCAGGGAAGATGTAGTCAAGTTAGGGACCTTAGCCCATAGAGGAGAGCAAGCCTTCATAAGCAAGTCAGCTGTCCACTAAATCAGTGGCACTTCCCATACTGCACTACTCATGATTAGAGATGAGCCTTGACTGAATACTGGTGTCCAGTCCTATCCTGCAGCATGTGGAGAGGCAGAAGCAAGAAATAGGAGTGAAGGGGGAAGCAAAGAAGAGTATCCAGAGGTAGGAAAAACAGAAAGGGATTAAAAGAGCTGATGAACAAGAGGGAAGAGAAAATATAACCAAGAAGCAAGAAGAGAAGCAATCAGAAATAGTAAAAAGGTACTGTGAGGAAAGGGAGGAAAATAGAGAAGTAAGATAGAAACTAAAAGAAATTCTTAACTTTAAGTATATCTCAAATCTCATTCATTGTAATGGTACTTAAATCTGTGCTTAAGTGCACTGATGAATGAGAACCAAGGAGAGAGATGATCAATGAACAAAGTAATTAAACTGTAAAAGACAAAAGACTATTTTTAACATGTAAAATCCTAGTAAAATGTCAAGTCACGTGATGGTGGTGCTACTGGGTGAAATGGAAGAGCAGGGGAGGGGGCCGAGGACAGAACAGAGAGAGTAGAATGCAACCAAAATGTTCTTTGGTCCAATTTCTGGATCTAACTAATGAGTGGCAATTCACATGACGTTTGTTTGAACGAATGTACATAGTATGCCTAATGCTTCATGCCATTGTCATTGAATTAGCTTACCAGAGGAAGTATAGAGAACATATACAAGAAGAATACCAAGTAATGAAAGACAGAAATGCTCGCCTGGGTGAAAATGTGATTCTAGACAAAAGATACACAAAGCTGCTTATTGTGAAGGAACATCGGGGGCAGGAGGAGAAAGAGCATGAAATCATCACCAGAGGAAGGAGACACGCAGAACTGATGGCTCAACAAACCGGTACCACTCAGATTAGTCTTTTATTTGATCCTGATGGAAATCAACAAAGCACAAGAATTGTTGTGCTGCAGGGAGCTGCTGGGATTGGGAAAACAATGACAGCGAGAAAGATCATGTTGGACTGGGCAGCTGGAAAACTCTACTGGAAAAAGTTTGATTATGTTTTTTATATAAATTGCAGAGAAATAAAACATATTCTTAAAAATCAAAGTGGCGCCGAAAATCAAAGTGTTGCATATTTGGTTTTGAACAATTGTCCTGATAGAGAAGGACCAATTAAAGAAATCTTTGAGAAGCCAGAAAAACTCCTGTTTATAATAGATGGTTTTGATGAATTAAATTCCTTGCTAGATATTGATGACGTTAGCCTGTGCACTGACCCATTTGAGAAGAGGCCAGTGGAAATCACCTTGTGCAGTTTGTTGAGAAAGAAGGTTCTTCAAAAATCTTTTTTGCTGATCACTACGAGACCAACAGCTCTGGAAAAACTAAAGAAGAAACTGGGACTTCCACGTTTTGCAGAGATCATGGGATTTTCTGCAGATGAGAGGAAAGAATATTTTCATAAATTCTTTTGTGATGAAAAGAAAGCAACACAAGCCTTTAACTTTGTCAAAGAAAATGAAATGCTCTTCACCATGTGCTTTGTCCCCATTGTGTGTTGGATCATCTGCACGGTTCTGAAACAACAAATGGAAAAAAAGGAAGATCTCACACAAACTTCAAAAACAACCACATCAGTATATTTGCTCTTTCTCTCAACCCTGCTAACTGATCATTTAACTGACACAATAGAACAGTCTAAAACTAACCTCTGGGCGCTTTGCTCATTGGCTGCAGATGGAATTTTAGAACGAAAAATACTGTTTGAAGAAGATGATCTGAAGAAACACAATTTGTCCTTGTCTAACATTCAGTCTCTCTTTCTGAATAACAACATTTTTCAGAAAGATACAGACTATGAAAATGTCTACAGCTTTATTCACTTGAGTTTCCAAGAGTTTTTTGCAGCTTTGTTCTATGTGCTAGAGGAAGATGAAGAGAGAATGAAAAAATCTATGTATCCTAAGAAAGATGTGAAAAGCTTGCTAAAAAATTATGGAATATCTACAAATAATTATTTGATGCTAACAGTGCGTTTCTTGTTTGGTCTCTCAAATAAAGAAAGACTAAATGACATGGAGAAAATATTACATTGTAAAACATCTTCTGGAATAAGAGAGGATTTATTGAAGTGGTTTGAAGAAGAAGCTAAAAAAATCTCCTCTCTGTCCTTTATGAGCTGTAAGGAACTATATGACCAGCTTGAGTTGTTTCACTGTTTGTATGAGAGTCAGGAAGAAGACATTGCGAGAAGTGCAATGGATAATTTCCAAGAAATTAGGCTGGAACACCTCAAACTCACAACAATGGAAGAAATTGCTCTTTCATTCTGTGTAAAGAGCTGTCATAGGAAGCAGGCGCTCTACCTATGTAATTGTACTCTTGGGATTGGAGAACAAGAAGAAGGATGGAAAAGGTTATTTCCTCTGTAAGTATCATAGTGTATCTATTATATATTTGAGAGAGTTTGTCTGACTGTGTGAGTCTGTCTCTCTGTGCATGCGTCTGTTTATTCAAGACTACTCCTATATGATAAGAGCTAGGGCCACCAAATTTAATATGCAGCTTCTTCTTATCATAACTTACAGCAAGGTCAGGGTTTTTGCTTGTGCCAGCAAAATGGGCACCAGGCAGGTGAAAGGGGCTGGTTGGGGACATCCCCTCACCATCTAGGACTGCTCCCGCCCTGAGCCTCCCACTCCCCAGGGGCCCTTTAGGGAGAGGACCTGAAGCTCCATCCCTGATCCATACAGAGACATCTCTGGCTGTTCCTCTTTCTCAGGGAGCAAGGGGAAAGTGCACAGTTTGCTGCATTCCTCACTGTGACTGGGGTGGGAGGAGTGCAAGGGGCAGAAGAACCTGGATCTGCCCCAACCAGGGAACATACACGCCTCCCCCAGCTGTACTCACTGGAGAAGTGGCCGTGGAGAAGGGCTTCTCACTTGGTCCCAAGCTGCTGCAGTGTGAGTGGGCTGGAATAGTCTTTTGCCCCCAGGGAAGCTTGCATAGTAAACCCCTCATCCTCAGCCCCACCCCACAGCAAGGATTTAAATTTTAAAAAACCACTAAAATGAACTGAGCTAAGGACGCAAGCAATGGAGGGTAAATCTTCTAGTTTAATACAAATCAGTAAATCCTTAGAATGGCATCTCATCATGCCACCATTATAATGCCCCCTTTTCAGAGGTTCATAATAAGCTATTTGCAGATTTGTCTGGGTCTTTCTCAGTAAGATGGGATTCCACTCTCCTGCTGGGCCTGGTCCGGTCTAGGCAGCTGGGTCAGAAGCGCTCATGATACCAGGGTTAGCAGGAACAGGAAAGTGAGGGTTAATCGGAAGGAACAGCTGGAGCCCATTAGCTTCCTAAGGAACTAGCTGGGGTCAGACAGAAGTATAAGGAAGTTAACTGCTATGGGCGGGGGGTGATTGCCTAGCTAAGTACCAGTCAGCATTGGAAAAGTTGGACACCAGAACTGGAGGAAACATTTTAGTTTCACCAGTTGTGCATAGAGGAGAAATGTTACCTCCCTGCTCCTACTCAATACACTCCTGTTTATTAACCGGAGGGTCCCATTAGCCCTTTCAGCCATAGAATTGCACTAGGAAATCATGAACATCTGGTTCTCCATCTTAACTTTAAGTCCTTTTCAGAGTCACTGCCTTCCAAAATACACTCCCATATCACAAGTGTGGCCCTTGCTCCTTGCATCTCACCCTATCAACAGGCATGTTGTGTGTGTTTACATCGAGCTCCAGAGACCTCTGTGTGAATGACCTGTGCTGTCCTACCACTTCCTTGAATGAGCAAATGTGTTAGACTTCCCCAGCACCACAGGCAAAGGGTGTAAGGAAAAGAACCTGAGTCTGCAAAGCCGGGGACAGCTGATATTCCCACAGTGCCACAGGCAGCCATGCAGAGACACTGCAGGAAGCACTGTGCAGAGATGGCGCTGCAGGAAGTACTGGCCAAGAGACCCGGAGTGAGGTACCTGGTGGCCCTCTGATTGGTGACGCCCCCTATTTAGCCCCTGGGTTGCTCCAGGAGGTTGTCTGGGGAGCCACACAGACATTGGTCTGCTGCAGTGCAAATCTTTGCTTGGTCACCTGATCTCTGACCCTTAGCTAGGGAACTGGGCTCTTGAGATTCCTGCAGTGCCTGCCTGGCAACGACTGTCCCTAGTGAGCAGATCTCAGCTGAGCTGTGACTTAGAGGCCAGATCAGCTATGCCATGGGCAGCAGCTAATGTAGGCAAGGGAAGGAATTGCCTTCCCCAAACTGCCTACACTGCCCAGCTGCCTGGGAGGGGCTGGGGTCACATCATGCAGCAGCCCGGAAAGGCTGAGGCTGTGCCGCATGGTCGAGTGGGATTAGATGGCCAGAAAGTGTGTGTGTGTGGGGGGGGGGGGGGGGGGGAGAATTCTTGAAGGGACATGGTCACAGCGGAAGGGGTGTGGCTTGAGGAAGAAGGGGCTGGGCTTTGGCTTTCCTTCCCCAGCTGGGCCTTCACCCAGTGCCCATAAGCTATGCCCCAGTCTTTTCCAGCAGGATTAGCAATAAAGAATTCAGAGGACTCTCAAAAGAAAGCTGAGTGTAGCTCAGCTCCTGCTGCTCCTGCAGTCTGCACTGGGGCTCAGCCAGCTGCCTGAAGCCCTTCAGCAACCGCCCCGTATTCCCTCTCCATCAGCCTTCACAGCTCCCTACGGCTGCAGTCCAAGCCAGGCAGTTTCCTGTGCTGCCCAATGACTGGTCATGTCACAGATGTTCTCCAGCCAGCAGTCAGCATGGTACAATACAGCACCACCTAGCTGCCAGTGGAAGCAGTGCTACTGCATTGTCCCTCCAGAGAGGAGAGAGGTTGCTCTATCTGTGTATGGGCACTTCTGGGCACTATCCTTAGTTCCTTCTCTACTGGGTAGTAATGTGTGAAGGACCCAACCGCCAGAGGTTTCCTGACCACCCCCCGTTCTCATCTCAGTTATGGGATAATGTAAAAGGGGCATTTTGGGGATAGTCTCCTCCTGTCTGGAACCAGATCCTAAATCAAGGGCAGCAATGAGCAATGCACCAGCTGCTACCACTGTTGCATAACTGTAGGGTCCCTTCCAGGGATGCTCTGAGATCTGAGGATCCAAGGTCTAACCTATTGTGCTCTAACTTACCCCAGCTGCTGATAGACCCAAGAGGAGAAAGCAGCAGACAAGGATCAGTATAGCATATGGGAATGTGTGTCCTGCCCTCTGGGTCCTGGTAACCAGGTCTGGATGAAAAGTTTGGGTTTTTTTTTCCTGGATTAAAAATGTTCTGTGTGCAAAACTGAATTTTGCCATGAGGATTTTAGTTTTGCCAAAAAATGAGATTTTATTTTGAGAAAATAGAAATGGCTGGCTGCCTAGAAGGCTCTTGTCAGTTTCATTTTCTGTTCAGACAATTAATGAAAGCTTTCCCAGAGGGCTGCCTTGCAGTGTGTGGGGTTCTTCTGCCACTCCCTAGAAGGCAGAGGACCTGCAGTGCATATCCACCTCCCACGTAGCTGTGGGAGTCAGACATGTTGCAGATGTTTTGCTGTCTCATCCTGATTTGGGGCAGACAATTGTCTCAAAAAGTGAATTTTTTCATAGAAAGTTCTGTCCTTTTTTTCAGCTGGTGCTACTGTCACTTGTGATGTTGTAGATAATTGTGCCCATTCTGGGACCTGTTCCCTATTCTGTTGACCCTTTTTACTTTGCAGGTGTTTTCATAGAGTACAGTGAACTCTTTTATGTGCATTTAATGGACTTCCATAGTCATGGATTCCAGTTCTGATAATTATGCAAATTGTATTGGACTTCCATATTGTAGTTAGTGTTTGAAATACAGCACTTGCCTCACCTATCCTGGGCTTTACAAGAAACACAGTCA
Organism: Pelodiscus sinensis; assembly: GCF_049634645.1. NCBI lineage: Eukaryota > Metazoa > Chordata > Testudines > Trionychidae > Pelodiscus > Pelodiscus sinensis. The sequence continues at coordinate 124,329,632 of NC_134714.1, read as the reverse complement.
CTGATCAAAGGAATGAGGTTGCCCAGATAAGTGAATTTATTAAGTTTTTCAAGGCTTCATCTCTCAAAAATTATTGGTACATAAATTAATTTTGATAACTTCTGCCTTTAATTGATTAATTGTTGACAGGGACACAGCGTAGCCCAGACTTGTTGTTACAGGAACCAGGATCAGTCAATACAATCCATCTTGGGGAAGGGGAGCCCAGGACCAGGGCTCTGGGGTCCTATCTGGCCCTACATCCAGCTAGACCCCCTCTCCCTAAGTCAGCCAAAAAACTAACTCGCACCCCCAGCCACTGGCCCCAGCCTAGAGGCAGCTCTGCCCCCTCCTTTGTTCAGACTCCCAGGCAACCTGTCACTTCATTGCTTCTCTCACCCAGGCTCAGATCACAGGGCAGCCTGAGCTCTTGTTGGCACATGCCAAGATGAGGCAGCCTTCCCCTCAGTGAGAGCCACACCCAACATTCCTATCCCTAGCTGGATTCCCATACATTGCCCAGGGAAACTGAGGCACAGAGAGAGAGAGAGTTACAATAGAACAGTACAGGACAGTAGGAATCACATATAACAAAGCAAACAATGATCACAATTGCCACTACGTCACAGTCACTAGCATCTCCAAGCAAGATAAGGTACAGTGCAACCTTGCCTGACCCCGGCAATAGCATTTAAACCAGTCTGCTGACTCTTGGTTTGTCCATATCATGCATGGAGAATTCTGACACAAATTTATAATAACTTGAATGATTTTCTCTGCTACCATGATTCCCTATCAACACAGTCGAATGCCTTTTGAAAACCCATATAATTCAAGACTACTTCAGCTACCTTTTATTATTTTTATTGTACAATCTACAGAAGTTCTACTTGGCCAAATAACAGCTTGCAGCTCTCTAAACCTGCTATCCTTGGCTTTTCAAGGCTTGTCTACATGAGGACATCCAAGAAATTTAATCTGAATTAACTAAAGGCATAGATTGGAAGTGGATTAGTTAAACTATATTAAATCCCTGTATGGACAGTGTTATGCAGAATTAAATTGGCTTTAGTTTATTCATTTCAGGGGCCATTTTAATTATGAATAACAACATCTACACAGAGATTTAAGGTGGTTCAAATTCACACTTTTTATTAATTCTAATTAGGATGACCTGACAGAAAACTTTCTCTGAGTGGAAGCAGTGTAACCGTGTGCCAGATGTTGAAATCATCTAAATGTTCTTTCGAAGCAAAGTTGATTTAGACACCTCTTTTCCATTCACTGGGATTTATTCTTTCTCCCAAACTGAAAAGGTGAAGCAGATTTTCACTGAAAGCAGCAGCTCCCCCATGGCCCAGCCCCTTGAAGAGGGACAAACACTACATGGGGTTAGTGTGGATTACACTGCTGTTAGGAATGAATAGCTAACATGGCATCAGAATAAGGGATCGTGGTGTCTTTAGATGCTTCTCTTTGATTACAACAAATGTCTGCTGTGAAATAAAGCCTGCCCTGCCATCTTCAGGAAAGGGGATAGAGAATCTGCCTGGTGGAAATGATATTTAAAGCTTGCATTTTCTTCTAGGAACCCACTGATGAAAGATTCGAGAATGTCAACTGCATACTCATTGCTACAAGGACTGAAGGATCCCAACTGTAAAGTGAAGACAATATCGTAAGCAAACCCCTCTCTGACAGCCCTTTTGCCCTTGCTGCTATGCCAGGAGCGCTCTGCATTTCTGCCCATTTCCTGGCATTACCCTGAATTCTGTTTGAAATCTACCCCTGATCTGCAAATCATTTGGGGATGAAGAATCAAACTCCATGAAATTACTTGACTAACTGGATGGCAAACCCTCTTCTCTGCCCCCACCTAGTAAGTGTCCAGGTGTTAGGATGAAGCACGAGATGTAGGAATCCTCCTTACCCAAGGCACAGACTTCTGTGTTGCAGAGATTTCTCCCCAAATATGGAAGCACATTAAAAATGTACCATTGGTTCATTCTCAGATCAATTCTTGGGGGACTCCTGCTCATTGTTCTGTTAATGCTCTTCCCTTCTACAACTAGCCATCAGTGTCATCACAGTCTCTCTTGTTCTCTGCCTGTGGGGCACAACCATTTTATTTCCTAAGGACTGAATATCTGTGGCTAACTAAAGTCTTTAGTCTCAGAGGGGTAGCTGTGTTAGTCTGTAACTTTAAAAACGACAAGCAGTCCTGTGGCACCTTAGAGACTAACAAATATATCATGAGCTTTTGTGGGTAAAACCCACTTCATCAACTGAAAGCCACAGGATGGCTCATTGTTTTTAAATTCTTTAGGTTTAACATGGGTGTAGCCTAGTGCTATGTAGTGGCCTGACACATGCAGGAGGTCAGACTAGATCAATGGTCTCCAAAAGGTGACTTTTTAACCACAAGATCACTTTTTCAATTTAAGTGCAATATAGGATCTACCTCAAACCCAGATACCCTTGCCCCGCTTCCTCCCTGCCCCTTCTCTGAGGCTCTGTCCCTCCTCCACCCCTTCTCCAAGGCCTTACCCTGCTCACTCCATCTCCTGCCTTCCCCCATTCTGACTCACTTTCCCCAGGCTCGGGTAGGGTGTTGGGGTTAAGGCTCTGGTCTGTGCCAAAAGGTTTGCAGTGTGGGAAGTGCTCCAGGCTTGACCCAGGGCAGGGGACTGGAGTCCAGGATGGGTTTCAAGGTGCAAGCTATGGGAAGGAGTTTGGGTGCTTGAAGGCTCACGTCAGGGGCAGAAGGCTGGGTGCAGGATGAGGTTCGGGGCTGGAACAGGTATTCGGGAAGTAGGCTCCATCACCGAGCGCTGGTTCTTTGATTGACAGTACATGTGCGTCCCGCATCAGATTTCCACTTTCTTTCATAGAAACCGTTACTAACCTGTTCCATATCTGTTATTCTTTGAGATGTGTTGCATGTATCCATTCCACATACCACCATCCTATCCCTGTGTATTGAGTCTTTCTGGTTAGAAGGAACTGAGGAGAGTCAGGAGGAGCCCCAGCCTTTCAGAGTGGGGAACCCTATTTGGGTTGGGGGGTTGCTGACCCACAGAGAAATCAGGTAGGGCCATGCACGAGTGAGAAGAAGAAGAAAAAAAACCCTCCTCACTTATGTGGCCTCCAACTGAGAAGCAGAGAACTATTTCCCTCACCTACTAGGGGCAGCAGGGAGCTGGAATCCTGAGCCTCAGAGGCTGGATCCAGGCAAGCTACGGATCTCCAACCCTGTTTAAAACATCACACAGCAGTGCACGCCAGCAGAGGACAAGTGCACAACCCACACCCACTCCAGTGGTGGCAGGACTGGCCATCGGACTGGAAAAAACTCCTAAAAGAAACATGGTGATAATTTTTTTGAATCCTTTAAACTTCATTCATTGCCAAAAGGCAATGGCTTTGTGTTTGTCAATTTTTAAAAAATCAGTTGAACTTGCTTTTGTTTAAAAATAAGAGAGTGAATCAGGTATCATGGGTGTAGGCAAGAAACCTGCATGGGAACTGGTAGAGTATTCCATTAGTCTAGTGCAGTGTTTCTCAAACTGTGCTCCCCGGAACTCCTAGGGCTCTGCAAGACTCTTCAGGGGCTCCATGAGTTTGAGAAACTGGAAACATCGATAGGTACAACACATACAATCAGTGGACCGCTGGGGCTCCGCATACATTTTTACACATGTAAAGGGCTCCAGAGCCCAAAAAGTTTGAGAACCAGACATCTAGTGAAGCTTTCAGAGAAGAATTCAGCGTGTTACCCGTGGTCACTGTACAGTGTAATATGCATCTTCTCTGTCTGTAGTCTCTGCTGTGTAGTGCACAGTGTAACATTATAAATCTAGACAGATGTTTAGAATTGAATTACAGGTTGAAATACCTGATGCTCCTAGTTAATTCTATGCAGGGTACCAAGCTAAGCATTAAAGCATCTGTTTTCCATATTTTCCATCCCTTTTCTTGTGTCCTGTCTCTCCCCGCAATACATGGGGTTCAAAGGGATGCCGGAAAGAATGAGACCACGACTTGGGGTTACAAAAATAAAACTGATTTTATTTTGATGAGGACTCTGGCACCTAATGACTGTAAACTTAGTCACATGCGTGGTCGCCAGACAATCATCAGAATGAAAAACAAACAAATCACTAAACAGTATAAAACAATTCCCTTAGGGTATGTCTACACTACAAAGTTAGACATACCTTTATGTATGTTAGTTCGCATGTTAGTTCGAACTAACTTTAATAGCCGCTACACTAGCGCTCCGCTAGTTCGAATTTGAATCGAACTAGCGGAGCGCTTAGTTCGAACTAGGAAAACCTCATTTTACGAGGATTAAGCCTAGTTCGAACTAGCTAGTTCGAATTAAGGGGTGTGTAGCCCCTTAATTCGAACTAGTGGGAGGCTAGCCCTCCCCAGGTTTCCCTGGTGGCCACTCTGGCCAACACCAGGGAAACTCTATGCCCCCCTCCCGGCCCCGGACCCCTTAAAGGGGCACGGGCTGGCTACGGTGCCCGTGCCAGGTGCAAGCCTGCCAGCACCCAGCCAGCAGACCCTGCACCTGGCACGGCACAGAGCCACCCACCCGATGTCCCCCAGCCCACCCCCTCTTCCCGGGACCAGGCTGGCGGCTCCCGGGAGCTTGCCCTGGACCGCAAGAGGCGGGCACCTTCCTGGGCTAGTGCGGACATCGTGGACCTCGTCCACGATCTCTGCACTAGGCACAGGAAAGTGGCCGTCTAGGGCAGGAGAGCTGCCAGCCTGGCCACCCAGGAGCAGGTGTGCATGAAAATCAAGGGGGTCCACTGAGACCCCCCGACCCTGAGCCCTGAGCTTACAATGGCCGTCCTGGGTCAGACCAAAGGTCCATCTAGCCCAGTAGCCTGTCTGCCGACAGCGGCCAACCCTAGGGACCCTGGAGAGGATGGACCGAAGACAGTGACCAAGCCATTTGTCTCGTGCCATCCCTCTCCAGCCTTCCACAAACTTTGGGCAGGGACACCACTCCTACCCCCTGGCTAAGACTACTCCATGGACCCAACCTCCATGACTTGATCTCACTTCCCTTTAAAGTCTGTTCTAGTTGTAGCCTTCACAGCCTCCTGCAGCAAGGAGTTCCGCAGGTTAACTATTTGCTTTGGGAAGAAGAACAACTTTCTCTTACTAGTTTCAAGCCTGCTACCCATTCCTTTCCTTTGGTGTCCTCTAGTCCTTCTTTATGGGAACTCAGGAAGAACTTTTCTGAATGCACTGTCTCCACCCAACCCCTGCTTTTAGAGACCTCTATCCTGTCCCCCCTCCGTCTCCTCTTTTCTAAGCTGAACAGTCCCAGTCTCTGTAGCCTTTCTTCATCTGGGACCTGTTCCCAACCCCTGATCATGTTAGTTGCCCTCCCTTCTCCCAGCCTTTCTCTTCCCCTCTCCCACCTCCTTTTCCCAGTCTCCCCCAGTTTTGTTCAATAAAGACAGAGTCAATGTTGGAAGAAACGTTATCTTTATTTTGTACATCAATAAGAAGGGGGGCTAGGGAAGGGTAAGTGGAAGGAGGTGAGGGAGGAATGGGGTACGAGCCCCCGATGGGGAGGACTGGGCTGGCTCTGCGGGCTTCTGGGGGTGGAAGCTCTCCTGCAGCCCCCCAATTGCTCCCTCTCCCCAGATGGCAGCCTGCGACAAGTGCAGCCGGGCTGATGGCCGAGTGGTGTGATGTGCCCAGTGTGGGTACTCCGGGCACTCCAAGCCAGAACTTCTTTGCAAGCGGGGCACCCCTTAGAACTGTGTGTCCGGGGTGGGGGTCAGGAACCTTTAAGTGCAGCCCTCGGCTAGCCTGAGACAGCATCTCCATGCTCTAAGTCCTCCTCTTATGCCCTGCCGGCACTGCTTCCGGCCATCCTTAAGCCCTGTTCAGAGTCCACTCAATGTGGACTTGCTAGTTCGAATTAGCAAAATGCTAATTCGAACTAGTTTTTAGTTCTAGACGCGTTAGTTCGAATTAGCTTAGTTCGAATTAACTAATTCGAACTAAGTTAGTTCGAACTAGAGCTGTAGTGTAGACGTACCCTTTGGCTTTTCTAAATCATAATAATTCCCAATAACTGCCCAGGGGTTAGAAACAGTCGAACTCACATTGATATTGTCCATAAATCTAACTATTTACACTATATTACACAAAGAACAGTTAAAACCCTTAACAACTATAATTTAAAACTAACACAATAACTCTTGAACTACTGTTGCTTGATAAACAATAAGGGAAACTGAAAAATCAATTAAGATAGGGATAATCGTGGGGAAGAGGTGTTATACCGGTTCTGGAGACAGCAGGAACACGCGTACCAGCCACATGCTTACCAACTGTCTCCACTCGGGTCAATCCACTCGAGATACGCTCAATGAGACATGAGAGCGGGGGGGCGCAAGGCGACTGGGTGATCAGGCCAGGCGTTCACTCGATGTGATTCCCCAGTGAGAGAGGGGTTGCCTGCCTGTTTTATTGCCTGTGGTCTTATCACCCCATAGGTTGGTTTTTGCCGCAGTGGGTGGAGTAGCAGGCCTGACCACGAGTCAGCCCATTGGCTGATCTTTTACTGCAATGGGTGGAGCGAGCAGGGGGAGATCATTAATTTACATGCCCCTATATGGGAAGTGCTCTGCCTCACAGACAGAGCCCCCTATACCAGCCTTTGGGCGATACAGGCTATGGCTCCCTGCGACAGGCAGCCAATGTTGATGTGGTGTCTCAGACATGGCCAAGGTTCAATAACTTGAAACTGCCTTTCCCAAGGAGATTTTGAGCTAATCTATACTTCTGGCTAAATTGGCACTGCTGTGATCAATGTAGCAGTGTCTGTTTAGCAGGTCTGGCAAAGTCAAACTAAGTTGATGGCAGAGCACTCTCCCATAGAAATCTGTACTCCACTATCTCTTCAACAGGCATAAGGTCAGTTAGCAGAAGAGTGTCTCCCGTCGACATAGCATGGTACAGACACTGCTGTAAGTCGACCTATGTTATGTCAACTTCAGCTTCATTATTGAAATAGGATAATTTAGCTCGACTTACAGGGTTAGTGTCACCTATCCCTCTGACTTTCTACACTTCTTCACACCCTTCTATCCTGTGCAAGGTCAAAAGGGAGAACTCTTCACAAGCCATGCCAAACTGGACATTCAATGTCCAGAGCAGCCAATAACGGCATTGTAGGTGAGAGGACATGCACAGAATGTAAATGTCACGTTATCAGATGATTATCCAATTTTGGTTTTTTTGTGGGTTGTTATCTGAAATATTCTGAACATTTTCTTGCCATGTGTACAAATCAAATGAGAGTCAGAAATTCATCATGTAATTAACTGTAATAATTAAAATGCTTTGGGTGGGCACACAGACTTTATAGACACTGAAACTCCCACGTTATCAGAAAGAAGGAAGTGAAGTGAATACTGACACCTTTCTGGAAGGAGACTGGTATTCTTCTCTCTGTTCCCTTTGCAGGTTGTGGCAGTGCAGTCTCAGAGCTGGTTGTTGTGAGGATCTCTCTGCTGCCCTCAGGACAAATCAGTCCCTGACAGAGCTGGACCTGAGTGGGAATAAACTGGGAGATTCAGGAATCAAACTTCTGTGTGAAGGACTGAAACATCCCAGATGTAAACTGCGGAAACTAGTGTAAGTCATTGCTGGGTTCCTTCAGACTTCCCTTGTTAAACCAGTCTTTCAGAGGTGCTCTCTGATTTTGCACTGGCAATATTTTGAAGTCCTATTTTCATTTATGAAATCACCTGCATTTGCAGGAGCAAATGGACATACAGCTACTAAATTGTAAGTGGAGACATTTCGGCAGGTAAATGTGGGTTTTGTACACTTGGTCTCATGGTTGTACATAAATTCATAATAACCACATGAAAATCCATTTTCTGTGGGACTGTCCCTATAAAATCGGGACCGTTAGTTACTCTGCTTTCTGTTCTCTCTGCCTGTCTCCGTCTCTGCAGGGTTTGGGATTGCCGTCTCACTGATGCTTGCTGTGGAGATCTCTCCTCTCTGCTCAGCTCCAACCAGTCCCTGCGAGAGCTGAACCTGAGCGGTAATAACCTGACTGATTCAGGAGTGAAGCTTCTGTGTGAAGGACTCAGACACCCAAAGTGCAAGTTAGAGAAGCTGGAGTAAGTGACTGCTGCTTTTCTGTATCCAAGGAATCCGTCGCAGTGTGTGCCAGGCTTCCAGACACAGCGAGGTTGCTAAGGCAGCTTCCTACCTGTCCTGGCACTGCAGACCATGCTGCACCCCAAAAGCAGCCAGCAGCCGGTTCTAGCCAATGGGAGTACGGAGCAGTGCATGGAGCCCTGTGTGGTCTTCAGCCACCTGCCTTCATCTAGGCACAGGGACTGCTGCTGGCTGCTTCTGGGGTGAAGCGCAGTCTGTGGTGCCAGGACAGATAGGCAGCTGTTTTAGCACACCTGCTGGTCACCTGATCCCACCGAAGCAACGAGATCCAACGCTCGACATTCCACAGCCCAGTATTAGTTTGCGACCCATAGTATGAAAACCACTGGTCTAGGAGGCACTGCACAGACAAGGGCAACCCGGGGGAGGGCACTAAAGCACCTTTAAGCCTCCTTTGCACAATTCTGACTCCAGGCAGGTAAGGACCCGAAATAGTGTAATTTTAGACACCCTGCCTCCTCCCCAACTCCTAAACTGGGACTCGCACAAAGCAGGCTGTGACTGGAACAATGCTAGCGCTGAGGGATTTCCCTTTTCCCCATCAGCTAAGCCGCTGTGACCGCCCTGTATGCAGGAGCAGCACTGTGTAGGGGCTGCATAAGGAGGGAGAATTGTCCCTTGTCACTGTTCTCTGCACTTAGGCAACTGCCCAGGAGAGATTTAGGTGCAGGCCTGCTGAGTAGCAGAGCACCCACAGCCACTCACAGCCAGCAGCATGGGTTTCTATTGGTGGTGCACATCTGCATGTTCCTGTGTGCACATTGCAAAATTTATTCTGCACATGGAACATTGTCTCCCGTGTGTGTGTTTCTCATGAAATGAAAGATTTTCAGGGGAGGGACCATGTTTCCCCAACTGTTTGTCCAGCAGTTTGTGGAGCTGGTCTGGAATTTCTCACTGATATAAATTTTCAATAGAAAATTATGGTTTCTTTAAAATTTAAATTGTGTATGGGGAAGTGTCGATTTTTCTTAAGCTCTTTCAATTGTTTTTCAACTTTTAATGGGGCATAGGAAAATCAAATGCCATAGTGCCCCATAGAAATGATAGTTTGGGTCCCCACACTAGGTCCTCTTCCTGTTACTGAACTCTGCAGTGCAGGTCCATCTTGGGCGGTATATACTGGAAGAGACTGGGGTGCATCCTGGCAGAGCCAGGCTATGGCACCCACATCAGTGGAGCAAAGTTAGGGAGGAAGGATCCCAAGAGACACCCCAGTAGCTATGGCAGACACATTCAGCAATGTCAGCCTGAGCCGACACAGAATGTTTTGAGGCTGCAATGCTGGTATGTTTCATTTAGATGGAAGAAGTAGGGCCAAAACTTTTAAACATCCTCAGATCATTCTTTAAATATTTTGTTTGTGAGAAGTTTCAATATTTCAACCTCTTCAATTTAGAGTCTAAACAAAATCAAAATAGTGGAATTTCCTGAAAGGTGGAAATGATATTTTTTTACATTGCAGTGACAAGCATTGCTTGATCGCTGTGAAAGTTGTTTTCTTATTCGTTTTTAATTTTAGTCAAGCATCTGTGCCCAGGGGGCAAGTTTCCAGCTTAACAAGTAAAAGTCAGCATCAAAGTTGGTTTAAATTTAGACCTGAATGAAAAGCCCATTTGGCAGAAAATTGAGTTTAGAAATCAATGAAAAGGGTCACATGAAATTTCTTCTTCACTCTCCAATTCTCAATCTTCAGATAATAGAATGCTCAAATCTCAAAACCTTTCAGCTGAAAACCAAAATATTTTACAGGGATTCTTCCAACTTAAAAAGTGAACATTTGGAGGATGAGGTGATGGAGGGAGGGAACCTTTTTCCAGCCAGGTCTAATTGAAATGTTCCCAGCCTATTGGTAGAATTTTGGTCAACATTTTACGAGTGAACCCTTTACAAAACTTCTAAAAAACCTATGTATCTAGATTTGTAAACTCGTCTCCAAATAACAAAAGATGCAGTTGGATTTTTCTGTCTTCCATCTCTCAAATGAGCACTGTGCACAGTAGCAGGGCTGTTTCCTTCCCAATGCCAAACCAATCAATCATTGCTAAATGAATACAGAGCGCATGTATGGCTCTCTGCCATATCTGAGGATGCTGACCCAATTTACCGCTTCAGCCCTGAGTTGCAGCTCCAGCAGGCCCTGGAGCTGACAGCTACTGACTGCAGCCCTGCCACTGCAGAAGTCACGGAGGTCTAGGAAAGCCACCTACTCCATCTGTGGACTCTCTTACAGCATCCCACCCTCAATTGCATATACTCAGTTCTGTTGATTGTTTGATTGAGTATCTGATTGAGTACCCAACAGGGAAGTCTTCAGAACACCTGGGGTACCTCTTGTATTCTACCTGATTTTTCTTGTAGCAGTTCGCCAAAAGGTGGAATGTTGTGGCTGAGGTTGTGTCAGCTGCTAGGCTGTTACAGCTGCCTAGTACTTCTGTCCTTGGTGCTCCAATGCATCTTGTCTAATAACTAGTGGTGACATGAACTTGCACTTTCTGCATTAGTTCCCTGTCTCTTGTGACGAGAACAGCACCTGTCTGGGAACACGGGCGTCCTGCGAGGGCTCTGAAAATTCAAAAGGGGCAGCCGTACCTTTGACCACACCCTATGCTGTCCATTTGTTCTGTGCTCTGTTTGACCATTCACTCTCCACAGTGATCAGCTCCCCGCATTGTACATCTCCTCTTCCCTTGCTGGTCGGTTAAGTACATTTAGCTACATGACATAGGTAGGATGGGATTTGTCTGCAGTCAAAGCTCCACGGTAATGTGGGGTTTGAAAGATTCCTTGTTGAACTGCCAAGTTGTCTGAGATTTAACACGTTACTTTCTGATGCTTTTAGACACATATTTGCCTCACCTGGAGGGCATAGGATGGCAGGAGTTGGGAGCAGGGAACGACAGGATTAGTGTTATTGAGGAACCATAATTCTACATTTTTATTCTTTCCGAAACTATCTTTTCTTAGGGCAACTTTCTCATTATAACATTGACTTTCCTGTCATCTGTGCTTTTAAAATTGCAATGCTGTCTTAGGCTACATTTCCACAAAGTCATTGCTAAATATTTACAAACTTGGCACTAGATTGATCGGTTATTATCATGGTTCATTTTGTTTTCACAGCTTGTCTGAAAGCCACATCGATGACACAACAGCCACGGAGTTGGATACTGTGCAAAAAATAAAACCTGGCTTGTCGATTGTGTATGATACAGAACCCAGCGCTCAGAATACAGGTACAAAGACAAGGAGGATGGCATGTCTTCTGTCTCAGTGTCGTGCATCCATCTGCAGACTAACAGCTCAAAGTGCAGACATGATGCAGAACATATTTGTGACGCACTGTGGAGGCATTGGACTTGTGCTGTTATTAAGCATTGCTACATACTGCCTTCATTGGCCAGTAGATATTTAGGTGTCTGAAATATCTAAAGTAGGAATAAGATCCTCCGGCTTTTTTTCCGGGGCCAGTGTAGATGCTCTTTTCCGGCTTTTTTAAAAGCCGGAAAAAAGCGGCGGACATTTTTATTTAAATGCCGCGGGGGATATTTAAATCCCCCGCAGATTTCCCTATTACGGCTTCTGAAATTAACATGCCCCTTCCGAAAAAGGGGCCAGTGTAGACGTAGCCCATGAGTATATTTTGTTACCTCCCTATCTAGTCATTATGTTTGCAACAAGAATATTGTTGTAATAATAAAAGTTCTTTCTTTTCTTTTTATTTACCTGGCAGTGGTTAATTGTATGCCTTGATTTTTATTTTAGGGGTAAGATTTGCCAAATGATCTTTTCCCTGATTTCTTTATCAACATTTGGGTGGTGGCAGCGGAAGTTTTATTCCCAAGATCTTGTTTTTTAAGATTTTGGGGGAATTTTTATACCAAAGCCTGGTAGATAAGGCTTTGGGGTACACTTGCTGGCCCCCACTTCTGCATTTATCATGCCAGAGTGGGGAAGGAGCCATGACAACTCCCTTAAAGGAATTTGTTGGTGTAAGAGGATTTAAAGGGGGATTCATTTCCTTTATAAAACTGGGGGATCAAACACCTGGCCCCATGTGTGATGTATTTGTCTTATTTATTGAATTTTAAAAGTAGCCTTTTCTTTATACCTATGAGGTCAAACTTTTTTGTCTGTGAAATGAGTGTCACTGCTCCAGTGCTATCTGGCTGAGCTCTTCCACCCAGCAACCCCCACCTTCGCCCCACAGAAGAGGTTGATGGACAGTTTCAACAGCCCCATGGGGGCAGACCGTAGTTTGCAGGGCCACTGTACACAGGTTGGGACAGAGCTAGCTCTCTAGTGGAGTTCTCATTTCTTCTTCCCTCTCCTGTTCCTGCTGTGCCCAAACCCTCACCTTAACCCTGCCTCTAAACATTGCCTTTCCCCTAGGTAAGTGGGCACAGAAACACATCGTGGATCCATTCTGCGGGGGAAGTCAGAGCAGAGGATCTCATGGGAGCCCAGATCTCAGCTCAGGCAGAGGCAGCTTCCCTACTCCTATCCGGAGTGGAACAGGTGAGAGATGAGCGGGGCAGGGGATGTCTGCTATGTTGGGCTCTGGGTTTCATGGCTCCTATTCACAGTCGGGCTGAGGGAGGCAGCATGTCCTGGAGGGGAGCCAGGATGTGCAGCCACATGCAGCTCCTGCAGGCATGCTGAGTTTAAGGTAGCAGCGGCAGCAGTTGAGGGAACAGGGAGCCTCACTGCAGCTCCTCAGCCCTGCACCTCCTGAAGCCCCAGCAGCCAGACCAGGCAAGACAGCCCCCATCTGCCACTCCTCACCTTAGACCCCATCAGTTGCTTTGTAACCTGGGGAGCCAAAAGCGCCACTGCTGCTGTGATCGCTGTGCTCTAGGCAATCGCTCACCCATAAAGCCAGTCAAGCCCACAGTCTCCTCCAGCCACCCTGAGAACTGCTGCTTCTCGGGGCTGGTCCCTTCCCCTTGCTCTCCACCCACTGCTTCCCAGTATCCTGGGCTCCTCCAGCCCTGGGTGAGGGTCATTGCCAGCCACCAATCTGCTGACTTGCCCCATACAAGGGCACCATTTTGGGAGAACAGGGGGGCAGCAGCCATGCATACCAGGATGCTACTTGCTTTTCTTCCCATTCCCCTACCAGGGAGCAAGGGGAAAGTACAGGGCTTCTGTTCCTTCCTCTCACTCTTGGCTGCTGAAGGGAGAAGGCAGAGAAGTAGTTCACAACATCTGTGTAGTTTCTACTGCTGCCGCCCCATTCTCCTGAAATGGTGCCTTTGCCCCCATGCCTCTTCAATCCCTGACTCTGCCTGTGGACCACCCAGGACTGTGCCACAATCCACATTTGGGCTGCAGCCAGAGCACCAGTCAGTGGCCATTGATTTGTTTTAGGCTGTGAGATCATAAGACAGGAAGAGTCTTTTTGTGATACTAGTCTTTTTTGTGACTAGTATGGGGCCTTGACTGCTGACTGGGGCTTTTGCTCTTACCAGCAAACAAACAATGAATAATGTAGGTCTTTATTTTTGAGATGTGGGCAGAGGGTACTTTATTCCCATAACTCAGTGTTTCCCCAATGGTGTTCTATGGAACCCCAGGATTCCACAAAGTGAAAATAAGGGTTCAGCGAGAAAATTCCAAAATAATTAATATTTAAGCATTTATGAATTTTATTGAAAACAATTTTCATTTGTGTTTGCCATGATAAGTGTCCTTGTGTAATGCCAGTTTAGCCAGAGGGTGGGGACGATGATGTCACTACTCAGCGCTGCGTGCGCAATCAGTCAGTAGTGTGATTGCCTGTTATATACCACCGTAAATCCCCGTACTCACTCTCAGGTAGCGTGGATCATGTGGGTGACTGAATACAAATATACTAGCACCACATTGGACAAAGTCGAAGCTTCAGCTGTCTAACCAGTTGCTTATTATTATTCTTATTTATTTGTGGTCTATTTTTTCAGCTCTGTATAAAAGACTTATTATATTCTTTCAAGTTTAAAAGGGTTCCATGGCCAAATAAAATTGGGAAACACTGTCCTAACTGAATTATTAAGAGATGCTTGGCAAAAGTAATGAAAACACCACACAGACTATTTGTGTTTATGCAGGGTTTTGTGTGAGCATGTGTGTGTCTCCTAAAAAGAGTGTTTACCAGGCTGCATAGTTCCCTGACTATAATGTGAATTCCCTGGCAAACCCACCTTGTCTAAGATGGCCTTCACTTTTCTCTTTGCAGATAGTAAACAGCATAATTGCCGACAGTTAAGTTACCTCACAGATCTTTCTTAGCAAGCATGTTTATTCTTATGGAAAAGGAGAAAGCTCATTAAAATGACTAAAAGAATGTATACCCATGCTGTTAGAAGTACAGAAACATAGGTCTGGAAGGAGCCTTGGGAAGTCCTCAAGTCCAGCTGTCTGAGCTGAGGCAGGACCATGTAATTCTAGATCATCTTTGACAGGTGTTTGTCCAACCTGTTCTTAAAAACCTCTTCGGAATGGGAAGCCTATTCCGAACTACGTAGTTCGTGCCGCATGTAGCTGCGGGCACGGAGTCCAAACTAGCGGACATTTAAAAATGGCGGCGCCTGGCAACATGCAAATGAAGCCTGGGAAATTCAAATCCTGGGCTTCATTTGCAAGTTCGAATGCCTACATTAACCACCCTAGTTCAAACTAGGGTGGTAGTGTAGACATACCCATAGATAGCATGTTTTATGCACAACGCTGATATGCCCAGGTTCTGATATCAGACGACTTACTGTCAGGAGGAAAAATGACAACACAGCTGGCTTAGTATCCAAGACATGTACGCATGAAACAAATAATCAACCCAGTGATTACCTGCCAAGATAGTGAAAGAGTAGGCTGGGATTCCCACTGAAGGCAGAGTTAAGGTTATTTGAGACCATATATTGAAAAGCTTTCACTGTAATTTTTTAAATATAATTGTATTTGTTAATTTTTGTAACTCTAGTGGGTTTTATTTAAGAATTAAATTAAGTAGCCAATGAAATGTTACACAATCTACACTGAATAGATAAGATGAGAACACCGGAACCTGGAGATGGTGATAGGGAAACTTCTGTGATTCACAGCAGGAGATTTTGAGGACAGGAATTGAACAGTGGTCAGAGCTTCAAAGATACTTAGAAACAAGCAGCTCTAGATTCTGTCAGTTCATTCTCTTTTGTTGTGTCCTCCACAGAGGAACATTTTGTGAACCGGCACCGAGCAGAACTGATCCAGCGAGTCTGCATGGTGGACAGTGTCATAGACATGCTGCATGGCACTGTGCTGGATGAAGAGCAATACCAGAGCATCCGAGCTGAGAAAACTAATCCAGAGAAGATGCGGAAGCTGTACGAGTTCATGCCGAGCTGGGACTTCAATTGCAAGGAGCAGCTTTACCAGGCACTGGAGGCCAAGAACAAGTTCCTCATTGCAGATCTGAAGAGTAAATAAAATAGGCGCTACACATGCAAACCACTAGATCGAATTTAATTCGAACTACCGTAGCGCTTAATTCGAACTAGGTAAACCTCATTCTACGAGGACTAACGCCTAGTTCGAATTAAGAAGTTCGAATTAAGGGCTGTGTAGCCACTTAATTCGAACTAGTTGGAGGCTAGCCCTTCCCAGCTTGCCCTGGTGGCCACTCTGGACCAAACCAGGGAAACTCGTTTGCCCCCCTCCCGGCTCCAGAGCCCTTAAAGGGGTATGGTCTGGCTACGGTACCCGTGCCAGGTGCAAGCCTGCCAGCACCCAGCCAGCAGACCCTGCACCTGGCACAGCATGAACCAGCCACCCGCTGCCACCCAGACCTCTGCCTCTTCCTGGGACCCGGCTAGCGGCTCCCAGGAGCCTGCCCTGGGCTACAAGAGGTGGGCGCCCACCTGGTCTAGTGCGGAGATCGTGGACCTCATCCAAGTTTGGGGGGAGGCCTCCAACGTCCACGACCTCCGCACTAGACACAGGAAAGTGGCCGTTTAGGGCAGGATAGCTGCCAACCTGGCCACCAAAGGCCACAAGCGAACCCAGGAGCAGGTTTGCATGAAAATCAAGGTGGTCCAGTGAGACCCCCCGACCCTGAGCCCTGAGCTTAGAACATAAGAACGGCCATACTGGGTCAGACCAAAGATCCATCTAGCCCAGTAGCCTGTCTGCCGACAGCAGCCAACACCAGCTACCCCGGAGGGGATGGACCGAAGACAATGACCAAGCCATTTGTCTCGTGCCATCCATCTCCAGCCTTCCACAATCAGAGGCCAGGGACACCATTCCTACCCCCTGGCTAATATCACTCCATGGACCTAACCTCCATGACTTTATCTAACTTCTCTTTAAACTCTGTTATAGTTCTAGCCTTCAATAGCCTCCTGTGGCAAGGAGTTCCACAGGTTGACTATTTACTTTGTGAAGAAGAACTTTCTTTTATTAGTTTGAAGCCTGAAACCCATTCATTTCATTTGGTGTTTTCAAAGGCCAAAACATCTTTTTTGAGATGATGAGACCATGTCTGTACACTGTACTGAAGATATGGTGTACCATCGTTTTATACTTCCCCTCCTCCTTCTTCCCCTGGTTTCCCCCTTCCAGCTCCCTGCTCCTAGGTTTCCTCCTCTCCTCTCCCACCCTCTTTCATCTCCTCTCCCACCTCCTTTTCCCAGTCTCCCCAGAGTTTAATCCCCCCTCCCCGTTTTCTTAAATAAAGAGAGTTTCTATTTTTGAACAGACGTGTCCTTTATTTTTTACATCAGGAAGGGGGGCTAGGGAGGGGTAAGTGGAAGGAGGTAAGGGAGGAATGGGGTACGAGCCCCTGATGGGAAGGACTGGGGTGGCTCTGTGGGCTCCTCGGGGTGGAAGATCTCCTGCAGCCCCCCGAAAGACACCCCCCCAGATGGCAGCCTGTGGCAAGTGCAGCCGGGCTGATGGCCGAGTGCTATGATGTGCCGAGTGTGGGCACTCAGGGCACTCCAAGTCAGGACTGCTTTGCTGTCCCTCATTGAGGTAGACAAGCAAGCTGGGAACCCTGAGAACTGTCTGTCCGGGGTGGGGGTCGGGTCCCTTTAAGCACAGCCCTTGGCAAGCTTGAGACAGCAGCTCCATGCTCTAAGTCCTAACCTAATGCCCTGCTGGCACTGCTTCCGGCCATCCTTAACTTAGGTTCAGATTCCACTCAATGTGAACATGCTAGTTTGAATTAGCAAAATGCTAATTCGAACTAGTTTTTAGGTCTAGATGCACTAGTTCGAATTAGCTTAGATTGAATTAACTAATTCGAATTAAGTTAGTTCGAATTAGTGCTGTAGTGTAGACATACCCTGGCAGACCAGGGGCCAGGTCATGCCAAGTCCCAAGCTAATTCACCTGAGTCAAACTGTGAGCTAGATTCCTTTCCCCCACAAACTGGGGCAGACTTTAGCTTTCCCTCCCTTTCCCCTCCAGAATTCCAGTCTCTGAGGGGACTGAAACAGCCCAGGAAACCATGCGGGAGGGGTGGGCTTAGCTAGCAAGGCTGAGGAGACGTAGTTAGAGAATAGAGCTTTTGGTCAGGTTTTTGAACAGCCTACGCAGCCATGCTCCTGGGCTGGAGATGAACTGGTGTTGAACTCCTCCTTGCTGGAGTCCAGGCTGCTCATGTATGGTTTCATCAGCCACAGGAGCAAGGGGTAGACTGGGTCACCAGGGATTACCATGGGTATTTTTACCTCTCTGAGTCTAATTTTCCTGTTTGGTAAAAAAGTTCAGGCATGCATCTTTCTGAAGAGGGAGGAGTTCCTAAATATGCACATATGCATCTTTCTTGACCATCCCATACTGGTGTCAGTGAAACAGCCCATATGATCCACCAGCACCTGCAGCACCATGGGGAAGTGTCCTTGCAGTTTAAGTACACCATGGCTTTTTTACCAAACAGGAAAATTAGACTCAGAGAGGTAAAAATACCCATGGTAATCCCTGGTGACCCAGTCTACCCCTTGCTCCTGTGGCTGATGAAACCATACATGAGCAGCCTGGACTCCAGCAAGGAGGAGTTCAACACCAGGCTGAGCAAGTGTAGAATGGTGGTTCAATGTGCTTTTGGATGTTTAAGGGGAAGGTTTAGGAGACTCCTGACTAGGTTGAACCTCAGCAAATGCAACATTCCCTGTGGGGGCAGCCTATTGTGTGCTCCATAATCTGTGTGAGAGCAAGGGGGAGAAACTTATCTGGCAAGGTGAGGAGCCCAGGCAGAACGCCTGGCCAGAGACTTTGAGCAGCCGGATGCCCAGCACCAGGGCAGAACAAATCAGAGACGCCTTGAATGCATGGCAGTTCTGAGACTCTGCCATGTGGCTCTCAACAAGTTGTCCCTGAATTCCCTGTGTTTGCTGTTAATCTCCCACCCACCCCCTGGAGTTCAAGCACTAGAGAGATCTGTTGTTCAAAGAACAGAAGGTTTAGCTGAGGGAAAAGAGATGGGAAATGGAAGAACTGGGAACCTAAAGTGGGATTTCCTTTTGCCTCCAGAGGTCTTGGAGAGTATAGCTACCCTTGAGGTCCCCAACCATGTCATGGGGCCCTAACAGACTCTGGGGCCTAAAGGTGGAAGAAATAGGAATGGAGGAGGAGAAACTGGGGTTGTTATCAGGAAGGATGGGTGCTGGGAGGAGGCCCTCTCCAGACATGAAGCCAATCATTCCATAACAGTCAGGGAGCTAAACATGGTCTCCTTGCTATCTGGCCTGCTGCTCCCTAGCAGCTCTTCTCTCCTGGCATTCTGCAATCCAATTCAGGTGCTCTGCCTGCATCTCCTTCATGAGGGAGTTTATGCAGTCCATCTGCTTCCAGAACATGTCCTCCCTTGTCTGCTTTCAGCTGCAGATCTGAGCCAGGTGGGTAGATGCTGTCAGAGGGGGAATACACTACAAGGTGACTACTGTCTCAGCTGCAATGAAAAGTTACCAAGTCAGACATTACAGGAGATAGATTGGGCTAAGCTAACCCTACTGAGTCAGCCTACACCAAAAGGCTTTCTAAAGATAGTGGAGACATGTTCCATGCAACACCAAATGTTTGCTTTAAAATGGGCACCTTACAACAGGTGCACAGAGTTCTCAGGTAAGCATCGGGATGCACTCAGTTCAGAAGCAGGCAGGCATGGTAAAGGGCCAACCAGAGCAGGAGTGTGGGGATGGGAGAGGGCAGCTTCCCTCTGTATCCAGCACATGTGGCTTCCCAGGATAGTGCTTCTTTTCCAGCCAGGGCAGGCAATTTCAGGAGGGAGGTGGGGTACACGGCAGGGCAGCTTCCCACTGTGTCTGGCACATGCTGGATTCAGCACACGTGGCCTCCTAGAAAGAGTTCTTTTTTTCCAGCCTATGCGGGAGGGGTTGATGTGGATCCAGTACAGACAGCTTCCGGTGGAGAGTGCTAATAGGTTCTTCTCCTCCTTCAACCAGGTTGCCATGAGAGTTATCATTCTTCTCTGAATTACACCAGGCGATTGGGAGCCTATGCTGACTGAATGTGGCCATAAACCTCGGCCTTATGCTGCAATGCTTTGTACTGGTTGGTTGGCATGGGAAAGCATCCTACTGTAGAGGATGGAATAAGACTGGTCTCCCTAAAAGCCTTGTTAGAAGGATTAAAGAGTTCCTATGTGAGAGCTTCATGGAGCTGTGCAGACAAGACTCCTGCTCCATAAGGAGACTCATTAACAAGTTGTTCTGCACCCCGCCCATGCTGTATAGGCACAGAGCACACCTCACATCACACCCCATTTCGTTAATCTGCTTGTAGTTAGAAAAAGTTTATGAAATCACCAGCAGTGCCCTCCCCAGGTTGCTGACCTCAGTGACATCCTGGGGGAAGGGGACCGGCACTAGTGTCATGACCAACTCCTGGCTGTCAGGCATAAATGGCTGACTAATCTCCCCCTCATCGTCCTCCTCCTCCTCCCTCCCTCCCTCTGTCACCACGCTGATGCCAGGTGTGTCTTGGCTAGACTCCACGGTCATACTAAAGAAATTGGCCTGGTCCTGCTCCAAAGCATGTTAAGCTTCTTCTGATAGTAGCATGTGTGAGGTGCTGCACCAGAGCATCTGCTCACCCCCTTTGCCTTGTGGTAGGACTTTCTCAACTCCTTGATTTTGACTTGGCACTGCTGGGCATCTAGGGAGCAGCCGTTAGCCAGCTTGCAATCTTGCTGTAAATGTCTGTGTTCCTCTTGCTGGTTCAGAACTTGGAGAAGATGGATTCCTCTCAATGACATCCAAGATTTCCTGGACACTCCACGCTGGTGCTCTTCTGTGCCTTGGGAACTGGATCCCATGGGAGCAGAAGTATTTGAAGTCTTCACAGAGCTACTCGATTTGGCCAAAGTCATGTCTACATGTGGTGTGGTGTGCAGCTTATGCTGGGATGTGCTCACAATGCTTACCACATGGGAAATACAATTCAACTTTTCCAGGGTTTTTTCTGCTCACCTGGTGAGCAGTAGAGGCGCAAACACAGGACAGATCAGTCAGAGCGGGAAGGCCAATAGCCTTGATTTCACTCATCATTGCATGCACACTACTGTACGTTTGACCATGCAAGGACAGGAATAGCATTACTCCTAGTGAAATCAGGAGTAACCAACACCAAATTCAGCAGCTCTTAATATCAATGTGATGGGCTTGGTAGTATGGAACTCATTCTGGGAGGCATTGACAAAAAAAATCAACCTTATGTGGCTAAATTTGATGTAAAGTCCTAGTGTAGACCAGGCTTTAGAGAGGAGAGCTAAGCAAGATGTGAGAAGATGCAGGGACCAGGGAATCTTCTTTTCTCAGGACTAAACTAGGGATCAGCCGTTAGCCACCAGGCAGCTTGCAATCTTGCTGTAAATATAACCTTTTAACCTTTCCTCACAGCTCAAGTTTTCTAAACATTTTGTGATTTTTTTTGCTCTCCTCTGGACTCTCTCCAATCTGTTTCCGTTGCAGGGTGGTGTCGAGTCCCTGAGGCTCTTGAAATCACATCCCAACTCTGCGCCTGCAGTACGTCAACTACTGTACCAAACACACAGCCCTTCCGCTCAGGAAGTGTGACCTAGCAGCTGGAGTCCATAACAGGTGCCCCTTTTCCTGAGGCAGCCTGGCCTAGCAGCCAGAGTTAGTAACAAACACCTCTCTCGCTGGAGCTGTGTGGCCTAGCAGCCAGAGTCAGTAATAAGGGGGTGCAGGTCCCATAGGCTGGGAATTGAGGATGGAGCTGGGGAAACCCGGGCCCTCCTTACTGTTCCAGATCCCAGCCCCAGGTCCTAACAGCAGTGGTAGGTCCACCACAAACTTGGTGGGGAATCTTTCTGTAACACACTGAGCTCCTTGGGATCCAATCTCCTGCTCTGGGCTACTACACACCTGTGTCTACCAGACTACATCTAGGATCCTTCACCCAGATCCTCGGCAGTGTCTTTGGTATCTTGCTGGCTGGTTTTCAGGTCTGGGCCAACTGGTGGTTCACGTCCAGGAGCCCTAGCCATACCTCCTTCCTCCTCAGCAGCCAGTCTGGACTGAGCCTCTCTGCAGACATTTATACCTGGGCTGCAGTCTGAGCATGCCCAGCAGGACTGCAGGGGTTGATTTATTCAGCCAGGTGAGCCTGGTTAAGCCTTGCTTCCCCAATGCGGGGCTGGTACTCCCCATCACATTCCAACACTCTAGCTGATGTCTCACTGGTGCTGAGTAGAGTGGGACAATTCCCTCTGGGGCTACGTCTACACTGGCATGATTTTCCGGAAATGCTTTTAACGGAAAAGTTTTCCGTTAAAAGCATTTGTGGAAAAGAGTGTCTAGATTGGCACGGACGCTTTTCCGTAAAAGCACTTTTTGCGGAAAAGCATCCATGGCCAATCTAGACACGGTTTTGCACAAAAAAGCCCCGATCGCCATTTTCGTGAGCGGGACTTTTTTGCGGAAAACAAATCTCAGCTGTCTACACTGGCCCTTTTGCGCAAAAGTTTTGCGCAAAAGGGACTTTTGCCCGCACGGGAGCAGCAAAGTATTTCCGCAAGAAGCACTGATTTCTTACAGTAGGAAGTCAGTGCTTTTGTGGAAATTCAAGTGGCCAGTGTAGACAGCTGGCAAGTTTTTCCGGAAAAGCGGCTGATTTTCCAGAAAAACTGGCCAGTCTAAACACAGCCCTGGTGTGTAGCTTATGATATGGCTGTCAATGCCTCCCAGAATGAGATTAACCTTTTGCATAACTCCATCCCATTGCTGACACATATTCAATTTGTGAGACACTACAACCACCAGATCCTATTCAGCAGTGCTGCCACCTGGCCAGTGATTCCCCATTTTGTAGCTGCGCATTTGGGGTATTTCTCCTTCCTAAGTGAAGTCCTTTGGCTGTCCCTTTATTGAATTTAATTTTGATCAATTCAGAGCAGTTCTCCAACTTGTTACGGTGGTTTTGAATCCAAATCCTGTGCTCCAGTGAGCTGGAAACCCCACCTAGCTTGGTGTCATCTGCGCATTTTATAACAGTATTCTCCACTCCATTAGAAAATCAGACTGAAAATACCAAATAGTACTGACCTCAGGACTTATGCCTATGGGTCCTGACCGGAATGACCTTCCCATTTGACAACAAACCATGGATAACTACTCTTTCAATGCAGCCTTTAAATTAGTTATGTGGCCACCTTACAGTAATTTCATCTAGACTATGTTTTTGTCATTTGCTTATGAGAATGTCATGTAGGACTGAGCTCAAAGCCTCACTGAATTCAAGCTCTAGCATGTCTGCTGTTTCTCCTCATCTCCTAGGCCAGTCAAAGAAGGAAATTGGGTTAGCTTGACATAGTTGTGCTTGACAAACCCATGCTTGCTAGTTATTACCGTATTATCATTCAGGTGCTTACATATTGATTGTTCAATAGTTTGTTCCAGTATCTTTTCAGATACTGAAATTAGGCTGAATGGTCTATAATTTCCTGGATCATCTTAGTTCTGTTTCTATCCTCTGAGACCTCACCAGTCCTCCATGAGAAGAGAATTGCTGTTTTGAGTTTGGGTCAGGCAGCTTAAGTACACTGCAATGGATTTCCTCAGGTCCTGCCCACTTGAATGCATCTAAGAGATCTAAACATTCTTGAACTTGTTCTCTTCCTATTTTGGTTTGGGTTCCTTCCTCTTTGTTGTTAATATTAATTATGCTGAGTATTCGGTCACTGTTCACCTTTTTAGTGAAGACTGAAGCGAAATAGACATGAAGCACCTCAGCCTTCTTAGTGTCGCTGGTTATTAGCTCTTTTCCCCCACTAAGTAGAGCTCTTGTACTTTCCTTCAGCTTTCTCTTCCTCCTAGGCTCGTCTATACTGGCCCCTTCTTCGGAATAGCCATGCTAATTTAGAACTTTGGAATAGGGAAATGCGCGGGGGATTTAAATATCCCCCGCAGGATTTAAATAAACATGGCCGCCACTTTTTTTCCGGCTTGGGGAAAAGCCGGAAAAGAGCATCCAGACTGGCGCAATCCTCCGGAATAAAGCCCTATTCCGGAGGGTCTCTTACTCCTACTTTCAAGTAGGAGTTTATTTAAATCCCGCGGCGGATATTTAAATCCCCCGCGCATTTCCCTATTCCAAAGTTCTAAATTAGCATGGCTATTCCGAAGAAGGGGCCAGTGTAGGCACAGCCCTAATGTTTTAATAGAATCACTTCTTATTGTCTTTTATATCCCTTGCTAGGTGTAATTCCTCTTATGCCTTAGCCTTTCCAATGTTGTCCCTAAGAGTGCGTCTAGACTACATGGCTCCGTTGAAGGAGCCATGTAAAGTAGTTTAGTCGGCATAGTCAAAGAAGCAAGGATTTAAATAATGCCCGCTTCATAAAAATAAAAATGGCCGCCTCGTTTCACGAGGCATAATGGAGCGGTCGACAAAGGCTTCCTTTGTTGACCACAGCGCATCTAGACTGCCGCGCTGTCCTGGATCAGCTGATTGTCGGCACAGCACGGCGGCCATTTTTATTTTAATTAAGCGGGGATTATTTAAATCTCTGCTTCTTTGACTATGCGGACTAAACGACTTTACATGGCTCCATCGATGGAGCCATGAAGTCTAGATGCACCCTAAATGTGTGTATTATGTGTCTGAATTCCTCTGTAGAAATGTGTCCATCTTCCCACTGTTTGTAGGATTCCTTTTTGATTTTTAGGTTATTAAACAGCTCCTGATGGAGCCATATTGGGTTCTTCCTCATCTTCCTGTCTATCCTTCACAAGGGGATAATATGCAATCATGCTCCTAATATTAGGCATCTGACAAAGTGGGTCTTTGCCCATGAAAGCTTATGCTCCAATAAATCTGTTAGGGTATGTCTACACTACCCCGCTAGTTCGAACTAGTGGGGTAATGTAGGCATACCGCACTTGCAAATGAAGCCCGGGATTTGAATTTCCCGGGCTTCATTTGCATAAGCGGGGAGCCGCCATTTTTAAATCCCCGCTGGTTCGAACCCCGTGTAGCGCGGCTACACGGGGCTCGAACTAGGTAGTTCGGACTAGGATTCCTATTCCGAACTACCGGTACACCTCATCCGAACTACCTAGTCCGAACTACCTAGTTCGAGCCCCGTGTAGCCGCGCTACACGGGGTTCGAAGCAGCGGGGATTTAAAAATGGCGGCTCCCCGCTTATGCAAATGAAGCCCGGGAAATTCAAATCCCGGGCTTCATTTGCAAGTGCGGTATGCCTACATTACCCTCCTAGTTCGAACTAGGAGGGTAGTGTAGACATACCCTAAGAGTATAAGGTGCCACAAGACTCCTCGTTGCCCCTAATATTGTCTCTTTGACAAATTGACAGCTCTCTTGGAAAAATCTTTTTCCCTTAGATTGTCTACCCATAAGACCTCAGCTACCAGTTCCCTGAGTTGGTTAAAGTTACTTTTTGGAAGTCTGTTCTCTTTATTCTGCAGCTGTTGCTCCTTCCTTTCCTTGGGAACACAATATTTGTCATTTCATGCTCATGTTCCCTAAAATGCCTTCCACTTTCAAATTTGTTACTTTCTGAAATAAAAAGTTATCCCCAATAGATCTGAAGAAATTAACTGGAACTTTTGTGTTTTTCCATATCCATTTTCCAAGAGATGTCCCAGTAGTAAAGTCTCCTGTTACTACCAGGCCTTTTGGTTTGAATAATTCTGTTATTTGTTTTTAAATGCCTCATCCAATTACTCTCCTTAATTTGGAAAAACATCTTAGGAGGCACTTGTAGAACTTAGCTCTCTTAGACCCGGTTCTGCAAAGACTTACATGTGTGCTCTAATTTTATACTTTGTAAGTAGCTGTGGAACCCATATAACATATGAATGATCTATGGTTTTAAATTGAACTAAGTCAGCTTCCAGCACCAAAAAGAACAAGATCATGAGGAAGAAGCGTTGTAGGGTTAAATTTGTAGCAATCTTTTGAACAATTATTGTTTTCATTTAGGCTATGTCTACACTGGCATGATTTTCCGAAAATGCTTTTAACGGAAAAGTTTTCCACTAAAAGCATTTTCGGAAAAGTACGTCTAGATTGGCAGGATGCTTTTCCGCAAAAGCACTTTTTGCAGAAAAGCGTCCGTGGCCAATCTAGACGTGGTTTTCCGCAAAAAGGCCCAGATCACCATTTTCGCGATCGGGGCTTTTTGCGGAAAACAGTACTGTGCTGTCTACACTGGCCCTTTTGCGCAAAAGTATTTTGGAAAAAGACTTTTGCCCGAATGGGAGCAGCATAGTATTTCTGGAAAAACACTGACGATCTTACATGAGATCGTCAGTGCTTTTCCGGAAATTCAGGCGGCCAGTATAGATAGCTGGCAAGTTTTTCCGCAAAAGCAGATGAGGGCTTGCAGCATGTTCCCAGCTGAAGTGCAGACTCAGCCTGTATCGCAAGGTAATTACCCACCTTCCTCCCATAGTTTTCTGGCACTTTCCCAGTCCTAAAGGCTTTTATCAGTGAAATCCATCCCGTTGCTCTGCAGGGGGCGGGGCCCATGTAGAAAACTCAGAAGAGGAACAGCCCTGTAAACACTGCTTCTCTCTCACAGGTTATTGATAAGAACAAAGTTTGTTTATTTCAAGCCAAGGAAGCGGACAGGAAACAGCAGAACGTTTGTACGTGTGAACGTGTTTTCTATTGCAACACTTGAGAGCCACAAGCTTCCTTCTCAGGGTGCATTTTGAAAGCCCAATTCAACCTCAACCAGGTCTCTCCAGAGACTCAAGGTAAGCCCATATTGCAGTGCATTGTATTTCAATTGAACTAAATCAGTTGTAGCTTTAGGAAGAGATTCTAAATGTCTTGTATTTAAACCTTAAGGAAGAAAAATGTTGCTTTTGTTTGCAAATACAGTCGCAGGTCTGTGTGTGGGAAAGAGAACAAAGAGAACGTCGCAGTCCTAATGTAAACTTAGGGAGGACTCGAGCGCTGAGAAAATCACTTAAAGGAGAACTTCAGCCCCTCTGCTGTGCACTTTAGTGTCTGAATTCAAACAGGAGTCAATCCAGGGCCGGCTTTTGGGAAAATGGTGGTCTGAGTGAACTTGTATTTTGATACATCCGCCCCCACTCCGGGTATGATGACCCCCTATTTCCCTTGGTCCCCATGGGCTCCACAATCCCTGCACCCCCATCCTGTTCTCTCTTTGCCATTAACTCCTGCTCCCTCCTACTCCATAACCCCTACACTGTGCCCCTGTGCTCCAACCCCTTTACCCCTACATCTGCAGTGTCTCCTTCACCCCCACCCCTGCATTTCCCTCCCTCCTGAGCCTCCAACCCCACCCCTACACTGCCAATGTGCCTACCACACCACTTCCCTGCTCAGTGCCCCCTCTCCCAGAGACCTCCTCCACAGATCCCTGTGCCCAGCACCCTCCCACCCACAGCCCAACACCTCTGACTGCCCGGCACCTCATACTCCAGAGGAGATTCTGCACCAAAACATTAAAAATTCTGTGCACAGTATCTTGAAAGTCTATAAAATTCTGTAAATTGTATTTGTCAATACAATAAAATAAAAATGTGGAGGCTCCAGTTTGGCAGTGACCAGCATAGGCTGCTGGCAGCATGAAAGTGGGAGATCACACTGCAGCCTTCTGCTCCTGCTGGGGTAGGGAGGTGGCAGTGAGACCGCTCTGTGTGCATGTCAGAAGGCCACAGGGAAGTGTTTTACTAGATGGCTGGGATGTCAGCCATGACCCAAAATCCAATTGAATGACAAAAAAGAAATAACCTCAAAGGGGTATCCATGTTAGTCCGTATTTGCAAAAACAATGAGTCCTGTGGCACCTTAACGCACATTTACACAGCAGGGCTAACCTCAAAATAAGCTACTCAACTTGAGCCACACTAATTGTATAGCTTATGTTGAAACAGCTTATTTTGACTTTTGATGTTGTCTACACAGCAGTTATTCTGAGGGAGAGCACTTTTCCTTCCACTTTCCTTAGGGTACGTCTACACTAGCCCTCTAGATCGATCTAGGGAGGCTAATGAGGGTGACTGGAATTGCAAATCAAGCCCGGGATTTGATTTGCATGTTCCTGGCCAGTCGCCATTTTAGAAATTGACTAGCCTGAAGTAACTGCCTGCGTCTATACGCGGCAGTGAAACAGGATTCCGATTTAAAGCCCCTAATTCGAATTAGCTGGTAAACCTCATTGCAGGAGGAATACCAGCTAATTCGAGTTAAGGCTTTAAATCGGAATCCCGTTTCACTGCCACATATAGACATGGGCAGTTACTTCAGGCTAGTCAATTTCTAAAATGGCGACCGGCCAGGAACACGCAAATCAAGAGCGGGATATTTAAATCCCGGGCTTGATTTGCAATTCTGGTCACCCTCATTAGCCTCCCTAGATAGATCTAGGGGGCTAGTGTAGAAGTACCCTTACTCCTCGTACCATGAGGGTTACAGGAGTTGGAGTAAGCAGTCCTCCAGCTCGACAATATTTATTGTCAGTTATTCCGAAATAACTCTGCTGTGTAGACATAGCCTTAGAGACTAACAGATTTATTAGGGAATAAGCTTTTGTGGCTACAACCCACTTCATCAGATGAATTGGAGTGGGTGTTACAGTAGCAGGGGCATATATAAGGAAGAAGTTGCTTGTGTTAATGAAGCTAATCAAATCAGGGTAGAAGCGGGTCATTCACAGCATTTGGTGAATATATGCCCCTGCTTCTGTACCTTCCACTCCAGTTCATCTGATAAAGTGGTTTTAACCACAAAAGCTAATGCCCTAATAAATCTGTTAGGGTATGTCTACACTACAAAGTTAGTTCGAACTAATGGACGTTAGTTCAAACTAACTTTCATAGGCGCTACACTAGCGCTGCGTTAGTATGAATTTAATTCGAACTAACGGAGCGCTTAGTTCGAACTAGGTAATCCTCATTCCACGAGGATTAAGCCTAGTTCGAAATTACTAGTTCGAATTAAGGGCTGTGTAGACCCTTAATTCGAACTAGTGGGAGGTTAGCCCTTCCCGGGTTTCCCTGGTGGCCACTCTGGCCAACACCAGGCAAACTCTACTGCCCCCTTCCCGGCCCCGGAGCCCTTAAAGGGCCATGGGCTGGCTACACAGTTTGTGCCAGTTGCAAGGCTGCCAGCATCCATGCCAGCACACCCAGCAGCTGACACCCCATGAGCCAGCCACCCGATGACACCCAGCCCTCCCCCTCTTCCCGGGACCAGCCTGGCGGCTCCCAGGACCCTGCCCGGGGCCACAAGAGGCAGGCGCCCGCGTGGTCTAGTGCGGAGATCGTGGACCTCATCGAGGTTTGGGGGGAAGCCTCCAATGTCCACGATCTCCGCACTAGCCACAGGAACGCAGAAGTCTACGGCAGCATGGCTGCCAGCCTGGCCTCCAGGGGCCACCAGCGCAGCCGGGAGCAGGTGATCTGGAAAAGCAAGGATCTGCGGCAGTCCTACTCCTGGGCCTGCCTGCCAGGGGCCGACCTGGAGGCGTGCCCCCACTTTCTGCCCCTGTACCGTGCATAGTGTGGCCGAGGTGGGGGCGGGAGGGAGATGTCCCCTGCCTCTGTGTAGAGGGGGTGTGTGAAGGGAGAGTGTCCTGCTGGGTCCCACCCCGGGGTCGGCAGCGTGTCAGGTCTCTTCACACATGCATGTGCCTATTGGGCCACGGCCCCTGGGTGTCACGCAGCTGGAGCCACCTGCCCAAGGGTGGCATGGCACATGCTCACATGTGCACAAGCAGCTGTGTGATCCATGGGAGGCATGGCCTACACACGCAGTCCCTGGTCTCTCTCTCTGCCTCCCCCCTGGGTAGGGGACAGTGCTGGCACTTACCTGGTATGGCATCCCTGGATGACCCTGCCGACTCTGGTGCTGGGACAGCTGGTGGTGGCCCCTCTGCTGTGCCCGGGTCAGGGCCCTCCGGTCCCAGCTCGCTGCCTCCCGGGCTGGCGTGGACCACCCCGCCCCCCAGAAGTCGGTCGAGGGCGGGGAAGTAGGGGCAAGTGTCAACCTCTGCTGCGGCGCCGCCCCTGCTGGCCCTGGCATATGCCTGCCGCAGCTCTTTCACCTTCAGGTGCACCTGCCCTTGGGTGCTGCTGCAGCCATAGGCTGTTTCTCAGTCTAGTGCAGAGATCATGGACATTGCAGGCCTCCCCCCAAACCTCAATGAGGTCCATGGTCTCCGCACTAGTCCATGAGAGCGCGCACTGTCTACGGCCCCTGGCTGGCCCCCCTTGGTGCTGGGGGACTGGGCGGGGGACGGCTGGCTGCCACTGGCTGCCTGGCTCATCCTGGGGCCACTGGGTCAGGGGCAGAGACTGCTGGTGGGCCTTGCTCTGGCAAGTGCCATCTGGCCAGAGTCTACCCCTTTAAGGGCCCCGTGGCTGGGGGAGAGAAGAGGAGTTTTCCTGGTTTGGCCCTGAGTGGCCACCAGGGGAAACTGGGAAGGGCTGGAGGCCCCCTAATTCGAAATAAGTATCTACACAGCACTTATTTCAAATTAGCTATTTTGAATTAGGTGTTATTCCTCATAGAATGAGGTTTACCTAATTCGAAATAAGGGCTCTGCTATTTCGAATTTATTTCAAAATAGCAGTTTGTATGTGTAGACAGCTATTATAGTTAATTTGAAATAACATCTGTTATTTCGAATTAACTCTGTAGTGTAGACATACCCTAAGGTGACATGGGAGTCCTCACTTTGTAAAAAAGCAATAGCTGATACCAATGGCTAAGTCCAGCCTTCATCCAGTCCCTTGGCTGCCACTGCTCTGGGCCATCACCTCCCAAATGGCCTTTGCATTTCCCTCTAAGCCTGAAAAGCAGAGAGGTGCTTGGGATGAGCAGGTGACTAAGAAAAGGAATTCTATTCAGGCAGCCCCCTTTTTTTTCTGCCCTGATTTACACACGGCCCCAGCTAATTCTGCAGCCTGGACTGTTGCTTTTCTGCTCCAAGTACACCCCCGCCCTTTCTATTTTAGAGTCAGTTTCCTGTTGACACAGGCGTATTGTTAATCATTGAACCTTCTTTTACTTTCCTTTTACTTTCCCTCCTCCCCAGTCAGGTAGTGTCTGTGCCTCTCCTGCTTCCCAGCCCACATCTGCTGCTGATCTCTGCTGGAGAAGGGAGAGAGGAAAAATTCCAATGAAGATCCTTAAAACTTCCAGGCTTAAAACTTGAGAGCATATTGAGGAAGAGTGAAAAGGAGACTGCAGGGAACTACCAGCATGTGGACAGAAGAGGGGAGAAGTGCAGGTGCACTATGGAGCAGCTTAGAACAGCTGCTGTCCCCCAAGGACACCAGCTTGCTCCCAGGAGGGCTTAGTTTGTTGGCTGCTCATTCAGGGTATGTCTACACTAGCCTCCTAGTTCGAACTAGGGAGGCTAATGTAGGCATTTGAAGTTGGAAATCAAGCCCAGGATTTAAACCTCCTTGCAGGAGGAATAACAGATAGTTCGAGCTAGAGCTTTAATTCGAACTACCAGGTCCCTGCTGTGTGTAGCCACGGGCAGTTACACTGGACTTGTAAATTTAAAAAATGGCGACCGACCAGGAAGATCAAATCAAGCTTGGGATATTTAAATACCAGGCTTGATTTGCAACTTCGAATGCCTACATTAGCTTCCCTAGTTCGAACTCGGGGACTAGTGTAGACATACCCTCACTGAGCCAGACAATGCACTCCCCCCTGCCTCCCTCCCACACACATACACACACATTGTCTCTCTTTCTCTCTCTCCCCTTCCCGACCTGCCTCTCCTTTCCCAGCCATCCTCAGCCCAGTTCTTCCTTCCCATCCTTCTTGAAGTCTCATTCCCAGCTGTGCTCCCAGACCTCGGTGCCTCTCCACTCTTCCCAGCCACCAGGTACCACCCCGTATTCTGTTCTCAGCCCTGCCTGCCCAGCCTGGCTCCCCCCAGTCACTCACATGCTGCAAACTTTTGCTCCTGGCCCCCCGGGGCCCTGTCGGTGCCAGAGACAGAGCAGCTCCAGCAGAGAGGGACTCATTCCCCGCAATTCCTATGTAAGCAGGGGCTGAACTGCTGCTTGCTGTCAGCCAGCTGAAAGGAGGGGTGGGTGTGCCCACTACAGTTGTTTAGCTCTACAAGGTTGTTAACTGTTAACTGTTGACATGTAAATACTGCTCAGGAGAGAATCCAAGGTGTGGCTATGTAAATCCCATTCAGCCAGGGCTGATGGAGGGTCAGTGTTGGAATGGAATGTGGAGAATTGTATATAATTTGGGACTGTTGTGGGGGTCACTAATCATGCTACCCCTAAATGTGGGAACTGTCAAACATGCCACCAGTGCTTGCAGGAGAGACACCACCATCATGGTAAGAGGTCTCGGAAGAACAAGCCTCCCCCCTTCCAGAGTTGAGTGAACAGAGCTGGGGGAAAGGGTTAAAGGACTTGAGTCAGCCTGCTTCACACCTACCAGGTGTGAGCTATAAGACTGGCCCAGCCTGCACCTTTCCCCCTTTGTTTTAAGGACAGACCTAAAGCAGACTCCCTGAGGAGTCTTTTTGTTTGCTAGTCCAGTGAAAGCTGGATTCATTTGAGAGCTGAAATCACTGGTTTGGCTGAGAGTTGAAATCACTAAGCTGAAATCACTGGTTTGGCTGACAGCCAGACCTACTGCAGCCAGTAGAGTGGCAGCAGGCAAGGAGCGGCGACTAGCGGCATGGCGTGGAGCGGCGGCAGGTGAGGAGCGGCCATCAGCGGCGTGGCGTGGAGCGGCGGCAGGCGAGGAGCGGCCATTAGCAGCGTGGCGTGGAGCGGCGGCAGGCGAGGAGCGGCCATTAGCGGCGTGGCATGGAGCGGTGGCAGGTGAGGAGCGGCGACCAGTGGCGTGGCGTGGAGTGGCAGCAGGTGAGAAGCGGCGACAGGTGCCCAGCGGAGCGTCCAGAGGTGTGGGGCGAGACAGCTGGTGAAGCGTAGCGGAGTTTCGTATAAGGTGCCCCCTACCTATCTCCCCACCCCCATTTCTACCCAGGTTGGGAGGTGAAACCCTGTGGGTGAACTTTGGGACTCTGGGTGGCACAGAGACTTGTGGGGACAGAGACTTTTGGGGAGTCGGTGGACTTCGAGCGAATCTTGGCCGGGGTGGGGGCTCATGTTTGGGTTATGAACTCTGTTTGTGGTGTTTTCCCCCAAGCTAATGCCGTATCAATTCTTCCTCTGTTTCATTAAATGTTCTTTTCCTACACTCAGACTCAGTGCTTGCGAGTGGGGAAGCATTGCCTCTCAGAGGCGCCCAGGGGTGCGTGAATTTCCCAGATCACTGGGTGGGGGCTCGAGCCGGTTCTTTGTGAGATTGACCCCAAGATATTGAACCCAGCCCTGGTTCCTGCCAGGCCTATCCGGCAGAAGGGCTACATTTTGGGGGCTCGTCCGGGATTTACTGGGTCAGTACCCCTCGCAAGCACATGTTGAGTGAGTTGCTGTTGTGGGAAATAATTGTGATTTGTATTTGAGGGCATTACTTTTTGTATCATGGCTTGTCTGTCAGGTTTGTTGGGCCCTGGCCCAGAAGCCTCTAGCTCAGAGGCAGCAACCTCAGCAGATGATTGGGCAAAAGCCCTGGGGCAAATCTTGGAGAAATGTGTGCTATCCCATGCTATGGCAAGTTCCTATTGTAAGTTAAGATTATTCCCTGGGGAAGAGGAGTTTGAACCCTGGCTGGAACACACCACTGAAATGCTAGAGCATTGGGCTGTGCCAGACAGAGAAAAACGAAGATGTTTAGTAGACAGTCTCCGGGGCCCAGCTTTAGATGTGATTCGCACCTTGAAGCTCACTAACCCTGAGGTCAGTGTAAAGGACTGCCTAGAGGCCCTCACACACACCTTTGGGAGCATGGAGGGTCCTGAAGACAGTTTTTGTAACTTTCTCAATGCTAAGCAGCACCGAGGAGAGAAGCTCTCAGCCTATGTACAGAGGTTGGAGAAGTTGCTGCAGAGAGCTGTCATTAGGGGAGCCGTGACTGCTGAGCAGATGGACCAGACCAGATTGGCTCAAATTGTAAGAGGAACTCCATATTACAGCCCGATTCTACTACACCTCCGGCTAAGAGAACGACTGGAACACCCCCCTGCGTACTCCCAACTGATAAAGGAGGTCAGAGAGGAGGAAGAAAGGCAGGCTACCAGTGGGCTTTGGGAGGCCCAGAGGCCTAAGCCAACCAGCGCTGCACCCCAACAAACAGCCGGTGTGCTCATGGTGAACACCAGAGGAGACATTGCCCAGCAAGTTCAGGTCCTGACAGAACGGATTGCTGAGTTGCAGAGAGCCATTGATCAAGCGCGGATTTGCAGGGATGAGGAACCTCAGGCTGTGTTGATGGATAAGTCAGCGCCTGGAGCTGCCATCCCACCCAGCCAAAAGAGGAGAGGTTCATTCTTCTGCTACCGGTGTGGTCAAGATGGGCACAGGGCTGCACATTGCCCAAATGAGGAAAACCCCAGTTTAGTTTATGGAAAGCTGAGAATCAGTCATGAGACGGTCGGGGGACAGGGACCACCCAGGCCCCCAGGATTTGACGGATTCCCCAGAAAAGACCACTCAGCTAGGATCCCTTCAGGACTGATAGGGCCTCGAGCAGAGGTCACTGTAAGGATTGAAGGGGTGAAGTGCAAAGCAGTGCTTGATACCGGATCTCAGGTGACAATTATATTCCAGTCATTCTACCAACAGGTGCTCAGGCACCTGCCTATCCAGCCATTGACTGGCCTTGGCCTGTGTGGTCTCAGCATGAACGAATATCCCTACAAAGGGTATGTCATAGTGCATTTGGAATTCCCTGAGGAGGTGGCAGGGGTAAGAGAAGAGGTGGACACAGTAGCCTTGATATGCCCTGACCCTAAAGGGGTCCCTGATGTGTCAGTACTGATAGGGACCAACTCCAGTCTCTTCAAGGTGCTCGCAGAATACTGCAGACGACGGGCTGGGGACCAATATCTGGATACCCTGATGATCCATACCCTTTGTGCTGAAGCCTATAGGAAGATTGAAGATGCTAAACAGGAGATGTCTGAGCTACCAATGGGTACTCTAAGGTATGCAGGCGCAAACCCTTTAGTAGTGCCTGCAAGGACAGAGCAGGAAGTGCTCGTCATGAGCACCTGGCTGAAAGGCAATAAACAAGTGTTCGCCATGGTAGAACAACCAACTGAGGGAGAGCTTCCTGATGGGGTCCTGGTCCCCTGTGGAGTTATAACTTTACCAGCAGCATCCCAGGACACAGTCACAGTACTGATTGCGAATGAAACAAGTCGTGATATTATTGTGAATCAAGGGCAAAAGATAGCAGATCTTTTCGAGACTGAATCGATTGTGAGTCCCCAGTGTGAACCGCACGTTCAGACTATAGATCCATCAAGGTTTGACTTTGGAGATTCACCCTTGGACGAAGAGTGGAAGGATCGCCTGAGGAAGAAGCTCTCTGAAAGACCCAAGGTATTCTCACTGCATGAGTGGGATGTGGGGTGTGCCAAAGGGGTTGAGCATAACATCAGACTACATGATCCCCGACCTTTCAGGGAGAGATCTAGAAAAATTGCACTTTCAGAGATGGATGATGTGCGACATCACCTTCAGGAACTGGCTGCAACTGGCATCATTTCCGAGTCCCACAGCCCCTATGCTTCACCCATTGTGGTAGTCCGAAAAAAGAATGGGAAAATTCGGATGTGTATTGACTACCGCACCCTGAACCGCCGTACTGTGGTTGACCAGTACACAATGCCCCGAGTAGAAGATGCATTAGATTGTTTATTGGGAAGCCAGTGGTTCTCAGTATTGGATCTTCGAAGTGGATACTACCAGATCCCCTTGGGAGCAGAGGACAAGGAGAAGACCGCCTTCATCTGCCCATTGGGGTTTTATCAGTTTGAACGCATGCCTCAAGGGATCTCTGGGGCCCCCGCCACATTCCAGCGCCTCATGGAGAAAGTTGTAGGGGATATGAACTTACTGCAAGTCTTGGTCTATTTGGATGATCTGATTGTATTTGGAAGGACCTTGGAAGAGCATGAAGAGAGACTTCTTAAAGTACTTGACAGGTTGGAGGCCCATGGGCTGAAACTTTCCGTTGATAAGTGTCAATTCTGCCGAACATCAGTGAAGTATGTTGGTCATATTGTGTCCCAAGAAGGTGTGAGTACCGATCCGGATAAAGTAGAAGCACTCACTACCTGGCCGCGCCCCAGAAACTACAGAGAGCTTAAGACTTTCCTTGGATTTAGTGGCTACTATCGGAGGTTTGTGAAGAATTATGCCACCATTGTAAAGCCTCTGAATGATCTTACCAGGGGATACCCGGCCATCAAGAGGAAAGCTAAGACCAAGAATAAGGGGAGATCCCCACGACCTCCCGATCCAAGACAATATGGCCCCCTAGAGCCTTTTGGACCACGATGGGAGGAGGGATGTGAAAGGGCTTTCCGAGAGATCATTAGCTGTCTAACTCATGCTCCAGTCTTAGTTTTTGCTGACCCAAACAAGCCATTCCTCCTACATACAGACGCCAGTTTGGATGGTTTGGGAGCAGTCTTGTACCAAGATGTGAACGGCAACCGTAAACCTGTGGCCTTTGCCAGCCGAGGGCTGTCTGACAGTGAAAGTCGTTACCCCATCCACAAGTTGGAGTTCCTGGCCTTGAAGTGGGCCATCACTGAGAAATTTCGGGACTATTTGTACGGTGCTAATTTCCAGGTATGGACAGACAACAACCCACTGACTTATGTACTGACAAGTGCTAAGCTGGATGCTACTGGACAACGATGGGTGGCCGCCCTGGCCAGCTATGAGTTCAGCATACAGTACCGATCAGGGAGAAACAATGTAGATGCAGATGCGTTGTCTCGGCGTCCACAGCCAACAGAAATTGGTGAGATTCCTGTAGACGGAGTGAGAGCTATCTGCAACGGTAGTTATCAGAAATCCAAGGCACATGAGAGTCCTCATGGGTGTGTTGCAGAAACACTGGGCCTACCCCCTGAGAGTGTACCCTCTGTCTCCGTGAACTACATTATGTTGGACCAGTCCCCCTTGCCCAGGCTCAATGCTTCTGACTGGCAGAGAGCACAGCTGCAAGATGTCGACATCCATAACACACTACTTGCAAAAAGAGAAGGGAAAAGCCCTAGTGCAGTTGCCACATCCACCCCTGAGGGTAAGCTACTGTTGCGGGAGTGGTGCAAACTGGAACTAATACAGGGGGTGCTGCACCGGATCACCGTAGATCCTTTGCAAAATCGACGAACGCAACTAGTGCTACCAAAAGAGTACAGAGCCTTGGCCATGAGAGCCCTGCATGATGATTTTGGGCATTTGGGAATGGAGAAAACCCTGGAACTTATCCGTAGTAGGTTTTACTGGCCCCGAATGGCTGAAGATGTACGGAAAAAATGTGAGACCTGCGCCCGATGTGTTCATAGGAAAACTCTGCCTACCAGAGCTGCTTATCTGGAGAATATCACCACCAGCAGGCCTTTGGAGCTGGTGTGTATCGATTTCTTGTCTTTAGAAGTGGACAGGAAAAATATGGGGAACATTTTAGTAGTGACTGACCATTATACCCGATATGCACAGGCATATCCCACACGTGACCAGCGAGCCACTACTGTGGCACGAGTTTTGTGGGAAAGATATTTTTCAGTGTATGGTCTCCCAACTCGGATACATTCTGACCAGGGGAGGGACTTTGAGAGTCACCTCTTGAAGGAGGTGCTACGATTGTCCGGAGTTAAGAAGTCCAGAACAACACCTTACCACCCCCAAGGTGACCCTCAGCCTGAGCGGTTCAATCGGACTCTACTAAATATGCTGGGGACTTTACGCCCAGACCAGAAAGCATCCTGGAGCCAGCATGTCGCATTTTTGGTGCATGCCTACAATGCTACAAGAAATGATGCTATAGGGGTCACCCCATTCTTCATGATGTTTGGACGAGAGCCGATGCTGCCTATAGACATATGCTTTGGAGTATCAGGAGATGGCGAGAGTTATGAGACACACTTGCAATATGTCTCCCGATTACGAGAAAAACTGCAGAATGCCTATCGCTTGGCTACTGCAGCTGCCCGGAAAAATGCAGACCGTAATAAACACCGATATGATGCGCGAGTGCGCCCGCAAGAGCTCCAACCTGGCGACAGAGTTCTGCTACGAAATATGGGTATTGCTGGCAAACACAAGATTGCCGACAGATGGAAGGCAATGCCTTACCGGGTGGTGGAAAAACTTAGAGATCTACCGGTCTACAAGATTAAACCAGAAACTGGGCCAGGGCAAGTAAAAACAGTACATCGGAACCTTCTGCTGCCTGTGGGAGAATTGGTAGGCGCTCCTTACGAAATGGACCATGACATGGGGCCTCAGAGAAAAAGAAGTGTCCGGCCAAGTCAACCACCCATCATGTGTGGTGAGTCCTGTGAAGCTAATCTGCCTCTACCCAGCACCTTTGAGAGTGAATCTGAAGAGGAAGATGATCCCATTGAGTATACTGGGATGCAGACCAGATTCCGGACTCCATCAATGAGACATGGAGAGAGCTCCACTTCTTTGGCTCTGAATCCTATGGCTGAGGCATTTAGGCCTGTGGAAGGAGGTTCGGTGTACTCACCTAGACAAACCTCGGAGGATGAGTTTGTCCCATCTACATCTTCAGAACTTCTGGGAGAGGAACAGGCTTGTGATGACACACCTGTGTCAGTGGACAGAGAGTATGTTCCAGGGGAAGGTGTCCCCAGTGCCCTGGACATCCCAGCATCTCAACAAGAGGTGCAACGGCATGTATCTGAAGAGAGGGTACCTACACATAACCC
Organism: Pelodiscus sinensis; assembly: GCF_049634645.1. Lineage (NCBI taxonomy): Eukaryota > Metazoa > Chordata > Testudines > Trionychidae > Pelodiscus > Pelodiscus sinensis. The sequence goes on along the minus strand of NC_134714.1, from coordinate 124,291,107 downwards.
CTTGTCAGCCCTACCCCCAGAAGAAGTCCCCACAGTTCCTGCTGTGCCTGTGCTCGATAGGCGTGACAGGGTTATAAAACCAGTGAACAAGCTAACTTACAATGCACCAGGAGTGGTTAGTGAGGATGTGATACACCTGGCACACAGGCTGGTAGAGGCCATAGTGGGGTTCCTTAGACCCTTTGAAGAGAACTCACGTTGCTGGTATAATCAGGAACATATTTTGCCGGGACGGCAAATTTTTGACTGGGGGGAGGATGTAAGCAGGGGCTGAACTGCTGCTTGCTGTCAGCCAGCTGAAAGGAGGGGTGGGTGTGCCCACTACAGTTGTTTAGCTCTACAAGGTTGTTAACTGTTAACTGTTGACATGTAAATACTGCTCAGGAGAGAATCCAAGGTGTGGCTATGTAAATCCCATTCAGCCAGGGCTGATGGAGGGTCAGTGTTGGAATGGAATGTGGAGAATTGTATATAATTTGGGACTGTTGTGGGGGTCACTAATCATGCTACCCCTAAATGTGGGAACTGTCAAACATGCCACCAGTGCTTGCAGGAGAGACACCACCATCATGGTAAGAGGTCTCGGAAGAACAAGCCTCCCCCCTTCCAGAGTTGAGTGAACAGAGCTGGGGGAAAGGGTTAAAGGACTTGAGTCAGCCTGCTTCACACCTACCAGGTGTGAGCTATAAGACTGGCCCAGCCTGCACCTTTCCCCCTTTGTTTTAAGGACAGACCTAAAGCAGACTCCCTGAGGAGTCTTTTTGTTTGCTAGTCCAGTGAAAGCTGGATTCATTTGAGAGCTGAAATCACTGGTTTGGCTGAGAGTTGAAATCACTAAGCTGAAATCACTGGTTTGGCTGACAGCCAGACCTACTGCAGCCAGTAGAGTGGCAGCAGGCAAGGAGCGGCGACTAGCGGCATGGCGTGGAGCGGCGGCAGGTGAGGAGCGGCCATCAGCGGCGTGGCGTGGAGCGGCGGCAGGCGAGGAGCGGCCATTAGCAGCGTGGCGTGGAGCGGCGGCAGGCGAGGAGCGGCCATTAGCGGCGTGGCATGGAGCGGTGGCAGGTGAGGAGCGGCGACCAGTGGCGTGGCGTGGAGTGGCAGCAGGTGAGAAGCGGCGACAGGTGCCCAGCGGAGCGTCCAGAGGTGTGGGGCGAGACAGCTGGTGAAGCGTAGCGGAGTTTCGTATAAGGTGCCCCCTACCTATCTCCCCACCCCCATTTCTACCCAGGTTGGGAGGTGAAACCCTGTGGGTGAACTTTGGGACTCTGGGTGGCACAGAGACTTGTGGGGACAGAGACTTTTGGGGAGTCGGTGGACTTCGAGCGAATCTTGGCCGGGGTGGGGGCTCATGTTTGGGTTATGAACTCTGTTTGTGGTGTTTTCCCCCAAGCTAATGCCGTATCAATTCTTCCTCTGTTTCATTAAATGTTCTTTTCCTACACTCAGACTCAGTGCTTGCGAGTGGGGAAGCATTGCCTCTCAGAGGCGCCCAGGGGTGCGTGAATTTCCCAGATCACTGGGTGGGGGCTCGAGCCGGTTCTTTGTGAGATTGACCCCAAGATATTGAACCCAGCCCTGGTTCCTGCCAGGCCTATCCGGCAGAAGGGCTACACCTAGATGGGGGAGGGGGCCAAGATGTATCTGGAATCCTCAGCTGGCTGGCTGGGGAGTGAGTGGGTGGAGGAGAGGGAGCAGAGAGCAGTCTGCAGGCCCAGCACGGGGAAGCGGCCAGAGAGGAGTCTGCACTACAGCCACTGAAGAGAATCCTGAGCCCTGTGTGGCATCCCCTGGCCATGGCATCCTGAGCGTGCGCCCAGTTTGGCCAATGACTCTCCATAAGAAATTGGGATTTTTGATCATTTTCCCCCTAAACCCTTCAATAACGTGTTCGGGGGATTAAAAAGTTTCAGGCAGTAGCCGAGTTAGTCTGCACAGGATAAACTTAAAAAACAGCGAATGGTCTGGTCGCACTTTAAAGACTAACAAAACATGTCGGTGGGATCATGAGCTTTCAGATGCTCAGGGGAAAAAATTTCGAAAGCTGCTTCTCAAAGTTTTGATCCAACTTTTGTTTTCCACTCTGGATAAGGAATTGCAGACACTGCAAATGCCCAGCTTGCACAGCCATTTACAGTAGCGCTCAGGTCTGGGCAATGCCACATTTAAAATAAAAGGAATTTTAAAGTTTATTTCCTATTATTGATCATAACTGACAATGTGTGTCCCAGCCCAGGCTGGAGGATAAACTCTCAGCAGCAGCAGCCCCTCTGTGACACGGGGTTCATTCCAGCTTAACTGAGGCACTCGTCTGCACCAGTGCTCATAATGTATGAGCTTGTTCCCTGGGTGCTGCTGAAGCAGTAATGGCAGGACGTACCTTACCGGACACTGGCAAGTAGCCCCAGCAACAAACTACTTAGAGGCTATATCTACACTGGCGGGTTCTTGCGCAAGTACAGCTATTCTTGCACAAGAACCCACCGAGTGTCCACACTGCCTGCCCACTCTTGCGTGGTAGGAGAGGGCATCTTGCGCAAGAGCTACGCTCTTTTCTAACAGGTGTAAGCTCTCTGCGCAGGAGCTCTTGATCAAAAAGGCAGTATGGACACGCGGCAGGGATTTCTTGCATAAGAAAGCCCTAAGGTTAAAATGGCCATCAGAGCTTTCTTGTGGTAGAGAGCATCTGCACTGCCATGGATGCTCTTACACAAAAGCACATCTCGCACATGGCAGTGTGGATGTGTTCTTGCACAAGACTTCTTGCACAAGAACCTTTGCGCAAGATGTTCTTGCACAAGAATCCACCAGTGCAGACATAGCCAGAGTCACACACCCCTCCGAGAGTAACAATGTGTTGTTAGCCCCTGGGTCAGCACCATTATTCGGACCCCAACAGTGCCCATGTGGCTGCTTCATACGAACACAGCTGGGTAAAATGCAAAGGACACAGCCTGAACCTGCCTCTCCCTGGTGATTCACATGACAGCTTGTGTAAAAGACTCTGGCTGTGTCTAGACTGGCAAGTTTTTCCGCAAAATCATCTGCTTTTGCGGAAAAACTTGCCAGCTGTCTACACTGGATGCTTGAATTTCCGGAAAAGCACTGATGATCTCATGTAAAATCATCAGTGCTTTTCCGGAAATACTATGCTGCTCCCATTTGGGCAAAAGTCTTTTTCTGAAAGACTTTTGCGCAAAAGGGTCAGTGTAGACAGCACAGTACTGTTTTCCGCAAAAAAGCCACGATCGTGAAAAAGGCGATCGGGGCTTTTTTGCGGAAAACCACGTCTAGATTGTCTACGGACGCTTTTCTGCAAAAAGTGCTTTTGCGGAAAAGCAACCTGCCAATCTAGACGCGTTTTTCCGAAAATGCTTTTAACGGAAAACTTTTCTGTTAAAAGCATTTTCGGAAATTCATGCCAGTGTAGACGTAGCCTCTGAGTGTCAGCCCAGAAAGCCAGGGCGACGGTTAACACTTTCTCCCCAGAGGTGTAAAGATTTACAGAGGTGGAGTTTCCCCGCTCTGTTGTCCCCCAGCTCTGCTCTGAAGACACCCAGCCAGGCCCTTTCCCCTGTTTTAAGCCCTATGCAGGCACCATCCTCTCCTCACTTTCCCTGTACTTCCTGTCCCTTGTTTGTTGTTCCACCTCCACTGACTTGTCCAGGTGCCTTGTCATTAATAAGCCCTTAGTTTTGTTTCTCTCCTGTTTTTTAGGGGTGAGCATCTGAACAGTGTGTCGGGGTTACAAGAGGGGATGGAGTCTCTCCACGGTGCACCTGTGAGATGGATGGAAAGAGCATGAGCGGGGCAGATATGTCTGGAAAGGAAGTGAGAATCAGCATTGCTTTAAAATCAGCTAAAATACAGACTCCTGCATGTGGGAATTCAGATTTTCCTAGGAAAGAGGCCCTGAAAACTTCTCTTCCGCTTTTGTTTGTAGCCTCCCCACAGCTCCTTCCTCTTTGCAGCCAACAGTCCTGAGATCATTAAATCTTCTGGACAGAGCCCAGTTAGCTGATTTCTTGGAAATCTTTTTTAGTTTTATAATTGCTGGATATTTCTTTATAGCTGTTCCTGCTACTCCAGGATACCAGTAACTTCACAGGGCTGTGGCTGTGTGTTATTTTCTATGTCCCACAGGACTACATGTGCCATTCATTTTTCTTAAAATCCATTTGATTATTTCATCCTAAATTGCAACGGGCTTTACAAACAGTAATTAAGTGACATAATGCTCCTTGCTGTTAGATGAGCAGTTGCCCCTTTTTTACCATAAGGAAACTGAGCACAGAAAAATATCACTCTCATCACTAGACTATACTTCTTCCCTCTACATAGGAATAAGAGTTGCTATAACTTATTAATTATTAATTATGGTACTTTGCATTTGAGTTTTGCTTTCTGATATCTGGTGATGGAAAACCAAAGCAGCAAAATCAGTGACCTGCTTCTAAGTGCCCTTGACGACCTTTCTCAGGAAGACTTGAAAAGATTTAAAGACAAAGTCTCACACTCTGCCTTTGAGGGGAAGGGTCTCATCCCTCGAGGTCGGCTGGAGAATGCCGACAGGATAGACACTAAGAACTTCCTGATGGGATTCTACGGTGGAGACGTTGTAGATGTAACCATAGATGTTCTCACTGAGATCAAACGCCAAGATTCTGCTGCAAAACTCAGAGTAGAAAGTGAGAAAGGTAAGAAACCCAAAGATACTGATAAATCCAGGAATGTGCCCTGGGGAAGCAGCAGAGAGAGTAAAATATGAACATTTGTGGCTTTTAAGGGTTTTTGTTTGTTTGTTTGCTTGCTTGCTTGTTTTGCCTTTTCTACCAAAAATTCAACATTTTCCATGGAAGGACTGGGGGAAGGAGGGGAGGTAGGAAAGAAATTCTGTCCAGCTCCAGTAGTCTCCCACATGTGCTGCTCCTGCTCAGTTGTGGAAGGTGGAGGGGAATAGGGATAGGGCTTTACCTCCTCTCTGTTTCTCACTGTCACTTTAGGGTGCTGGGTTCCCCCAAAGATACACGTCCTTTGCTGCCCACAGAGCAGGTTTTGCAACAACCCCTAGTTCTTGTGCGGGAATTACAAGGGTGTGCAATCAGGACCAGGCTTTCTCCCTCCACATCAGCACAAACATCAGGTCCAATCTAAGCCTATTCTAGCAATAGAATCCATGACACTGTAGTTATGGGTGAGGTGGCAATGCCATCATAAAACCTGGGGTAGGATTTTCTAATGTTAGGTATTGGTTAGGGATGTTAAATATGGGTTAATTGAATAGTCAAGTAAACCCATGAATTCTTATTGGTTACTCGACTATTCTATAGTCCCCAGGGGTGGGGGCACACTCTGACCGCACTCCCGAGAACCCCCTGCCACTTCACATTCCTGTCTCTATATCAGAGGCAGCAGTGTGGGGTGCTAGGCAAGAGTTGGTCCACGAGGGGAGCCAAATTAAAAACCAGCTCCTTTCACAGACTGGCTGCCTGTTGCAGGGTGGCAGCAGCCCGTGTCTAGGGGTGGGGGTCTGAGTTCCTAGACCTGGCATGAGCCAGCACTGAGCCGAGCTGCCTGCCTGCCTAGCTCCTAATTCATTTTAAAGGCAGAGTCGCAGCAAGGGTATTTCCTGGACTCATTACCCAGGACTGAGCTGGACTGCTGGTCAGCCTGCTAAAAAATATACTAGTGGACGAGATGCGGTAAGCGGTTAATCAACTACACTAATACATCGCTAGTGCATGTAAAACCGCAGGGCAGATTGGCAGTGACTCTGAGGTTTTTTTCCTCTCCCTCTGCAGTGTGTGGGGGCAGGTGGTTTTCCAGGATTATCTGGATATATCTTACTCCCCTGCCATTGCAGACATCAGGCAGGCATCCTGATCCCACCTGTGGCACATAATAGTCTAATTTCCTGTGGACTGTAATACTTGGGTCTTATTTTGGTTGTTGCATTTCATGAGCAGGTACTGGGGAGTGTTGAAAGCTTGTTGCATGCGGGATGTCAGACTACAGTATCTGATGGCTTCCCCCTGGTCTGTAATATTGTTGCAGTTAATCTCCCTTGTTAGTTTTGTCAAAGGAAAATAAGAAAACAGCACAAGTTAAAGAAGAAACAAGAGGGAACGACAGACAATGGAATCAGGGACCATATGCAGAGACACATCATGCTAAGGAGCTGCGAATTGATAATCCATCTCTGAAAGGCTCTGGTAAGACTGCACTTAGAATACTGTGTCCACTTCTGAGCACAGTTATGCCAAAAAGCTGCATATCAAATGAGGGGAACTCAGAGAAAAACAATAAATACAAATAGAGGACTGCCCTATTGACCTGTGAAGAAAAAATAAATATACTGAAAAGTTATGGCCAAAATCTTAGGGTATGTCTAGACTACATGGCTCTGTCGACAGAGAAAGAACTGCTCCAGTATGCCTCGTGAAATGAGATTTACCAGAGCGGTCGACAAAGGCTTCCCTTGTCGACCGCGGCGTGTCCAGACTGCCCTGCTGTGCCGCCAAACAGCTCATCGGCACAACATGGCGGCCATTTTGATATAAATGAAGCAACGATGATTTAAATAGCTGCTTCATTTTTCTATGTCTAGTAAACTCATCTACATGGCTCTGTCAACGGAGCCATGAAGTCTAGACATACCCTTAGGGCAGGCATGTCCAAAGTCCGGCCCGCGGGCCAATTGCGGCCCGTGTTCCGGTTTAATACGGCCCCACAGGTAATTTGGCAATATCTATCTTTTATGGCCCCCAACGAATCATATGTATTGAGATGAATACATTGTAAAATCTCAGTTAATGTCAGTTGGTCTAAATCAGTTATAAATATATTTGGACACAACATGTATACTTGGTGTTATGTTCCTGTTCATATTTTTTGAACTTAAAAGTTGACAGACAACCTTTATTACCAATAATATGTAATGTACTTTACAATGTTCCTGACATATATTTCAGCTTCCTGGATTTTTTTTTCATCTGGCCTTCAGATATGAAAGGCAGAGTGATTTAACACCTGTTTAGATTTGTCATCCATGTGACGAAATGAAAAGTATGCCGTTTGCAATAAACTTTGCATAAAATAGTTAATTTGCATTTAATTTTAATGGTTCAAAGAATGTCAGGCAAAATGGTCGGCCCTCACGCATGTTCACTTCATCAAATCTGGCCCTCTTTGAAAAAAGTTTGGACACCCCTGCCTTAGGGTATGTCAACACTGCATTCCTCCTTCAAGAGAAGAATGCAAATGCAAACAAATGAAATTGCAAATGAAGCGAAGATTTGCTTCAAGGAGCTGACAGAGGAGGTATCTGAGCCTCTAGCTATCATCTCTGGAAAATCATGGGAGACAGGAGAGATTCCAGAAGACTGGAAAAGGGCAAATACAGTGCCCATTTATAAAAAGGGAAATAAGAACAACCCAGGAAACTACAGACCAGTTAGTTTAACTTCTGTGCCAGGGAAGATAATGGAGCAAGTAATTAAGGAAATCATCTGTAAACACTTGGAAGGTGGCAAGGTCATAGGGAACAGCCAGCATGGATCTGTAAAGAACAAATCATGTCAAACCAATCTGATAGCTTTCTTTGATAGGATAACGAGTCTTGTGGATAAGGGAGAAGCAGTGGATGTCATATACCTAGACTTCAGTAAGGCATTTGATACGGTCTCGCATGATAGTCTTATCAATAAACTAGGCAAATACAACTTAGATGGGGCTACTATAAGGTAGGTGCATACCTGGCTGGATAACCGTACTCAGAGAGTAGTTATTAATGGTTCACAATCCTGATGGAAAGGTATAACAAGTAGAGTTCTGCAGAGGTCTGCTTTGGGACCAGTTCTGTTCAATATCTTCATCAACGATTTAGATATTGGCATAGAAAGTACACTTATTAAGTTTGCAGATGATACCAAGCTGGGAGGGGTTGCAACTGCACTGGAGAATAGGTTCATAATTCAAAATGATCTGGACAAATTGGAGAAATGGTCTGAGGTAAACAGGATGAAGTTTAATAATGACAAATGCAAAGTGCTCCACTTAGAAAGGAACAATCAGTTCCACACATACAGAATGGGAAGCGACTGTCTAGGAAGGAGTACAGCAGAAAGGGATCTAGGGGTTATAGTGAACCACAAGCTGAATATGAGTCAGCAGTGTGATGCTGTTGCAAAAAAAGCAAACATGATTCTGGGATGCATTAACAGGTATGTTGTGAGCAAGACACGAGAAGTCATTCTTCCACTCTACTCTGTGCTAGTTAGGCCTCAGTTGGAGTATTGTGTCCAGTTCTGGGCACCGCATTTCAAGAAGGATGTGGAGCAATTGGAGAGCGTCCAGAGAAGAGCAACAAGAATGATTAAAGGTCTAGCGAACATGACCTGTGAAGGAAGGCTGAAGGAATTGGGTTTGTTTAGTTTAGAAAAGAGAAGATTGAGGGGGGACATGATAGCAGTTTTTCAGGTATCTAAAAGGATGTCATAAGGAGGAGAGAGAGAACTTGTTCATCTTGGGCTCTGAGGCTAGAACAAGAAGCAATGGGCTTAAACTGCAGCAAGGGAGGTTTAGGTTGGACATTAGGAAAATGTTCCTAACTGTCAGGGTAATCAAACACTGGAATAAATTACCCAGGGAGGTTGTGGAATCCCCATCTGTGGAGATATTTAAGAGTAGGTTAGATAAATGTCTATCAGGGATGGTCTAGACAGTATTTGGTACTGCCATGAGGGCAGGGGACTGGACTCAATGACCTCTCGAGGTCCCTTCCAGTCCTAGTAGTCTATGATTCTATGATTTGCATAACGGCATCCGGCTGCTTTCTGCAATACTGCATTTTGAGGAAAAAAAGATTTTTTAAAAAAAGAAATGCTTTTTTTGATATAATACTGAATCCTTAAAAAATTGTGTTTAAGGGTTATTTTGAAGGAAGGATTTCTCTTCGAAATAACCCCTTTTTTTCTCAAAATACGGTATTTCGGAAAAGCAGCCGGACGCCATTATGCAAATGAAGCGCAGGAAATTCAAATCCACGCTTCATTTGCAATTTTGTTTGTCTGTATTTGCATTCCTCTCTTGAAGGAGGAATGCAATATAGACATACCCTTATAGAGGTACGAATTCCACATGGACACATGCAGGGTTGCTTGTATGAAGAAGTCATTTGTTAGGCACTTATTGGGTCAATTTACTCTGTATTAGGAATTGTGTGATGACTATTTGTAGAAATGCTTCACATTATGGTTAGTCTGTGAGCTCCTACTCAGACGAAAACATACTTTTTGTTTGTTTCGTGTGGTTGGCACATGGCCTGTAGATTGGTTTAATGGTGCCCATGGTTTAAATGATTTGAAGGATATTTTAACACTTTTAATGTAACATTCCAAAGTGCTGCTAGAATTCTGAATGGGATTCATAGTTCATATTCCTCATGACCTTTTTTTGCCTTGTGGGCCCTTTCTTCTTTCTGGACTACATCTCCCACATGCACCTTGTGACTCAACAAGAGAGAAAAACATGGTGCCTCAGGGATGATATAGTCATGTTAGGGACCTTGGCTATAGAGGAGAGTGAGCCTTTATATGCAAGTCAGCTATCCACTGAAACAGTGGCACTTCCCAAACTACACTACTCATGATTAGAGATGAGCCTTGACTGAATACCCATTTCCAGTCCTATCCTGCAGTGTGTGGAGAAGCAGAAGCAAGAAATAGGAGTGGAGGGCGAAGCAGAGAAGAGTATCCAGAGGTAGGAAAAACAGAAGGGCTATGTCTACACTGGCGCGATCTTGCGCCAGAGTTATGCAAATGAGGCTAAGCATGGAATATCGCCGAGCCTCATTTGCATATCTAATGAGTTCCCATTTTTGCGGAAGAGGCTCTTGCGCAAGAAGGAGCTGTCTCCACTGCCCCTTCTTGTGCAAGAAAAACCCTCTTGTGCAATGCTGTTACGCTGCTTATTTTCAGGCATAATGGCGTTGTGCAAGAGGGTTTTTCTTGCGCAAGAAGGGGCAGTGTAGACAGCTCTTTCTTGTGCAAGAGCCTTTTCTGCAAAAATGGCGGCTCATTAGATATGCAAATGAGGCTCAGTGATATTCCACGCTTAGCCTCATTTGCATAGCTCTGGCGCAAGATCGCACAGTGTAGACATAGCCAAAGAGATTAAAAGAGCTGATGAACAAGAGGGGAGAGAAAATATAACCAAGAAGCAAGAAGAGAAGCAGTCAGAAATAGTAAAAAGGTACTGTGGGGACAGGGAGGAGAAAAGAGAAATAAGATAGAAACTAAAATAAATGATCAAAAGGGGGGGGGGGGAGAATGATTTACGTTATCCTTGTTTAGAAAAGAACTTAAGCAAATTCTTAACTCTAAGCACATCTCAAATCTCATTCATTGTAATGGGACTTAAATCTGTGCTTAAGTGATGAATGAGGACCAAGGGGAGAGATGATCATGAACAAAGTAATTAAACTGTAAAAGACAAAAGACTATTTTTAACATGTAAAATCCTAGCAAAATGTCAAGTCACATGATGTGGCACTAGTAGAACGGAAAGAGTAGAATGCCATCAAAATTTTCTTTGGTCCAAGTTCTGGATATAACTAATGAGTGGCAGTTCACATGACCTTTGGTTGAACACATGTATACAGTATGTCTAATGCTTCATGCCACTGTCTTTGAATTAGCTTACCAGAGGAAGTACAGAGAACATATACAAGAAGAATATCAAGTAATCGAAAACAGGAAAGCTCTCCTGGGCGAACATGTGAGTTTAACCAAAAGATACACAGAACTGCTTATTGTAAAGGAACATCGAGGGCGGGAGGAGAAAAAACATGAAATCATCACCAGAGGAAGGAGACACGCAGAACTGATGGCTCAACAAACCAGTCTCACTCAGATTAATCTTTTATTTGATTCTGATGGAAATTTACAAAACCCAAGAACTGTTGTGCTGCAAGGAGCTGCTGGGATTGGGAAAACAGTGACAGCGAGAAAGATCATGTTGGACTGGGCAGCTGGAAAACTCTACTGGAAAAAGTTTGATTATGTTTTCTATATAAATTGCAGAGAAATAAATCATATTCTTAAAAATCAAAGCGGTGCCAAAAATCGAAGTGTTGCTGATTTGGTTTTGAACAATTGTCCTGATAGAGAAGGACCAATTAAAGAAATCTTTGAGAAGCCAGAAAAACTCCTGTTTATAATAGATGGTTTTGATGAATTAAATTCCTTGCTAGACATTGATGATGTTAGCCTGTACATGGACCCATTTGAGAAGAGGCCAGTGGAAACCACCCTGTGCAGTTTATTGAGAAAGAAGGTTCTTCAAAAATCTTTTTTGCTGATCACTACGAGACCAACAGCTCTGGAAAAACTAAAGGAGAATCTGAAACTTCCACGTTTTGCAGAGATAATGGGATTTTCTGCAGATGAGAGGAAAGAATATTTTCATAAATTTTTTTGTGATGAAAAGAAAGCAACAGAAGCCTTTAATTTTGTCAAAGAAAATGAAATGCTCTTCACCATGTGCTTTGTCCCCATTGTGTGTTGGATCATCTGCACAGTTCTGAAACAACAAATGGAAAAAAAGGAAGATCTGACACAAACTTCAAAAACAACCACATCAGTATATTTGCTCTTTCTCTCCACCCTGATAACAGATCATATCACTGACACAATAGAACAATCTAAAACTAACCTCTGGGCGCTTTGCTCATTGGCTGCAGATGGAATTTTAGAACGAAAAATACTGTTTGAAGAAGATGACCTAAAGAAACACAATTTATCCTTGTCTAACATTCACTCTCTCTTTCTGAGTAAAAACATTTTTCAGAAGGATACAGAATATGAAAATGTCTACAGCTTTATTCACTTGAGTTTCCAAGAGTTCTTTGCAGCTTTGTTCTATGTGCTGGAGGAAGATGAAGAGATAATGAAAAATTCTCTGTCTTCTAAGAAAGATGTGAAAAGCTTGCTAAAAAATTATGGAATATCTACAAATAATTATTTGATGCTAACAGTGCGTTTCTTGTTTGGTCTCTCAAATAGAGAAAGACTAAATGACACAGAGAAAAAATTACATTGTAAAACATCGTCTGGAATAAGAGATGATTTATTGCAGTGGTTTGAAGAAGAAACTAAAAAAATCTCCTCTCTTTCCTATAAGACCTATGAGGAGCTGCATGACCAGCTTGAATTGTTTCATTGTTTGTATGAGAGTCAGGAAGAAGACATTGCAAGAAGTGCAATGGATAATTTCCAAGAAATTAGGCTGGAACATCTCAGGCTCACAACAATGGATGAAATTGCTCTTTCGTTCTGTGTAAAAAACTGTAGTAGTAAGCAGTCACTTTACCTATGTAATTGTACCCTTGGGATTGGAGAACGAGAAGAAGGATGGATAGCAAAGCTACGCAAATGGTTGTTTCCTCTGTAAGTATCAAAGTTTATCAGTTATATATTTGAGAGAGTTCGTCTGACTCTGTGAGACTGTCTGTGTGCACATGTGTGTTTCTTCAAGACTGTTCCTATATGGTAAGAACTAGGACCACCAAATTTAACACGCAGCTTCCTCTTATCGTGACTTATAGTAAGGTCAGGGTTTGGTTGTGCCAGGAAAATGGGCTCCAGACAGGGGAAAGCGGCTGGCTGGGGGCATCCCCTCATCATCGGGGACTGCTCCAGCCCTGAGCCTCCTGCTCCCCATGTGCTCTTTAGGGAGAGGACCTGAAGCTCCCTCCCTGATTCATACAGGGACATTTCTGGCTGTTCCCCTTCATCAGGGAGAGCGAGAATGTGCACAGTTTGTTGCATTCCTCACTGTGGCTGGGGTGGGAGAGGTGCAAGGGGCAGATGAACCTGGATCTGCCATACACCCCTCCTCTGGCTGTACCCACTGGAGCAGCAGTGGCCATGGAGAAGGGCTTTCCACCTGGTCCCCAGCTGCTGCAGTGAGAGTGGGCTAGTCTTTTGTCCCCACTGCAGCCTTCAGACTAAGCCCCGAATCCCCAGCCTCACCTCAGAGCAAGGATTTAAATACCCCCCCCCCCCAAATGAACTGAGCTAAGGACCCGAGCAATGGAGGGTAAATCTTCTAGTTTACTATAAATCAGTAAATCCATAGAGTGGCATCTCATCATGTCACCATTATAATGCCTCCTTTTCAGAGGTTCATAATAAATTATTTGCATATTTGTCTGGGTCTTTCCTAGTAAGATGGAGTTCCACTCTCCTGCTGGGCCTGATCCGGTCAAGGCAGCTGGGTCAGAAAAGCTCATGAGACCAGGGTTAGCAGGAACAGGAAAGCAGGGTTAATCAGAAGGAACAGCTGGGGCCCCTTTGCTTCCTAGGGAACTAGCTTGGGTCAGATAGAAGGATAAGGAAGTTAACTGCTATGGGCGGGGGGTGATTGCCTAGCTAAGTACCAGTCAGCATTGGAAAAGTTGGACACCAGAACTAGAGGAAACATTTTAGTTTCAACAATGAGAAGTCCTGTGGCACCTTACAGACTAACAGATATATTGGAGCATAAGCTTTCGTGGGCAAAGACTCACTTGGTCAGATGTTTCACCAATTGGGTAGAAGGGTATGTCTACTCTTGCTCCCTATCTCGAGATAGGGATGCAAATGTAGTGTACCAAAATTGCTAATGAAGTGCGGGATTTAAATATCCCACGCTTAATTAGCATAATCACATCCAACCGCCATTTTGAAATGGCATTATTGTGAAATAAAATGCCCTGTGTAGCAGCGTTTTTTTGAGAGAAAAATCCGTCTCTTGAAATAACTGTTAAACCTCATTGTATGGGATATTTAAATCCCATGCTTCATTAGCAATTTCGATACACTACATTTGCATCCCTATCTCGAGATAGGTAGCAAATGTGGACATATCCAAAAGGAGAAACGTTACCTCCCTGCTCCTACTCAATACACTCCTGTTTATAAACCGAAGGGTCGCATTCACCCTTTCAGCCATAGCATTGCACTAGGAAATCATGGGCAGTTGTCATAACTTCAAGTCCTTTTCAGAGACACTGCCTTCCAAAATATGGTCCCATATCACAAGTATAGCCCTTGCTTCTTGCATCTGACCCTATCATCAGGTATGTTGTGTGTGGGGACCAGTTTACCTTGAGTTCCAGAGAATTCTGGGTGAGTGACCTGTGCTGTGCTACAACCTAGTCCCAGGAGCAAATGTGTTAGACCTCCCCAGGACCATGGACAGCAAAAGGAAATAATGTAAGAACGAGAACCTGAGTCTACGGAGTTTGGGAGAGCTGATATTCCCACAGTGCCAAAGCCCTCTATTTAACTCCAGGGTTGCCCCAAGAAGTTGTCTGGAGAGCCACACAGACTTTGGCCTGCTGCAGTGTCAGTCTTTGCTTGGTCTCCTGATCTCTGACCCTTAGCTAGGGAACTGGGCTCTTGTGATTCCTCCAGCACCTGCCTGGCAATGACTGCCCCTAATGAGCAGATCTCAGCCCAGCTGTGACGGCAAGGCCTGACCAGCTACGCCATGGGCAGCAGGTAATGTAGGCAAGGGAAGGAATTGCCTTCCCAAAACTGCCTACACTGCCCAGCTGTTTGGGAGGGGCTGAGATCACATCACGCGGAAGCCTGGCAGCCGGGGAAGACTGAGGCTGTGCCACACGGCAGCCCCAGCCCTCAGTTAGGGTTGAGTGGGATCAGATTGCAGGTGTAGGGGGGGAGTTGTTGAAAGAACATGGTCACAGGGGGGTGGCTTGAGGTAGAAGGGGCGGGGCTTCGACTTTCCTTCCCCAGCTGGGCCTTCACCCAGCACCCATGAGCTATGCCCCAGTCTCTCACAGTAGGATTAGCAATAAAGAATTCAGAGGACTCTCAAATGGAAGCTGATTGTAGCTCAGCTCCTGCTGCGCCTGCAATCTGCTTTGTCACTCAGCCAGCTGCCTGAAGCCCTTCAGCAGTCGCCCCTTAGTCCCTCTCCATCAGCCTTTGCTGCTTCTTAAGGCTGCCGTCCAAGCCAGGCTGTTTCCTGCGCAACCCAGTGACTGGCCATGATACAAGTGTTCTCCAGCTAGCAGTCAGCATCGTACAATGCAGCGCCACCTGGCGGCCAGCAGAAGCGTTGCTACTGCATTGTCCCTCCAGGGAGGAGCAAGGTTGCCCTGTGTACGGGCTCTGTTGGGCACTATCCTTAGTTCCTTCTCTCCCTGGTGGTATTGTGGGAAGTACCCAACCGCCAGAGGTTTCCTGCCCACCCCCTTCCCTCCGCTCAGTTATGAGAACTGAATTTTTCCATGAGGAGTTTAGTTTTGCCAAAAAAATGAGATTTTATTTTGAGAAAATAGGAAGTGGCTACCTTCCTAGAAGGTTCTTGTCAGTTTCATTTTCTGTTGGTACAATTGACAAAAGCTTTCTCAGAGGGCTGTCTTGCAGTATGTGGAGTTGTTCTGCCACTCCCTAGCTCTAGGGGAGAGGAAGGCAGAGGACCTGCAATGCATAGCCACCTCCCACATAGCTGTGGGAGTCAGACACATGGCAGTTGTTTTGCTGTCTCATCCCGATTTGGGGCAGACAATTGTCTCATAGAAAGTTCTGCCTTTTTTCATCTGGTGCTACTGGTAACAGGCTCTGTGTGTGGCAGGGGACTGTAAAAGTCTTTGTGCCCCAGAGATTAGCCCCCTTTACTCCAAGTTAAAGTATCAGGTCCATTAGCCTAAAAGTATCAGCATTATCTTCATCATTCTTCTCGCACCACTGGAGCATAAGACAGACATGGAACAATGCCAAAACTCCCCATACTGGGCTTATTTTACCACGTCTTTTGTATTCAGCTGTGACAATGCCACTTTAACCATTATTGAGCTACAGAGTATGCCTGTAGGTCAGTCTCTCTGTCTCTTGCCCTGGAGTCAACAAAAAAAGACCTGTTTGAACATTCTTAAAAATGCCCCAGGTATGTCCCTCTTTTCTTCCATGTTACTTGTAATGTTGTAGGTAATTGTGCCCATTCTGGCACCTTTTCACTATTCTGTTGACCGCTTTTACTTTGCTGGTGTTTGCATAGAATATTCGATTAACTCTTTTATTTGCATTGAATGGACTTCCATAGTCATGGATACCAGTTCTGATAATTTTGCTAATTGCATTGGACTTCCATATTGTAGTTAGGTTTTGATAACTTCTGCCTTTAATTTATTAATGAGACTTACTTGCTTGGCAGAATGTGCATGATCATTTATCTTTCATCTTCAACTTATTTATTTATGAGTGCTCCACTTAGGAAGGAACAATCAGTTTCACACATACAGCATGGGAAGCGACTATCTAGGAAGAAGTATGGCAGAGAGGGATCTAGGCGTTATAGTGGACCACAAGCTGAATATGAGTCAGCAGTGTGATGCGGTTGCAAAAAAAGCAAACATGATTCTGGGTTGCATTAATAGGTGTGTTGTGAGCAAGATTCGAGAAGCCATTCTTCCGCTCTCCTCTGCGCTGGTTAGGCCTCAGTTGGAGTATTGTGCCCAGTTCTGGGCACCGCATTTCAAGAAAGATGTGGAGAAATTGGAGAGGATCCAGAAAAGAGCAACAAGAATGATTAAAGGTCTAGAGAACATGACCTATGAAGGAAGGCTGAAAGAATAGGGCTTGTTCAGTTTAGAAAAGAGAAGATGGAGGGGGGACGTGATAGCAGTTTTCAGATATCTAAAAGGGTGTCATAAGGAGGAGAGAGAAAACTTGTTCATCTTGGCCTCTGAGGATAGAACAAGAAGCAATGGGCTTAAACTGCAGCAAGGGAGGTTTAGGTTGGACATTAGGAAAAAGTTCCTAACTGTCAGGGTAGTCAAACATTGGAATACATTGCCCAAGGAGGTTGTGGAATCCCCATCTCTGGAGATATTTAAGAGTAGGTTAGATAAATGTCTATCAGGGATGGTCTAGTCAGTATTTGGTCCTGCCATGAGGGCAGGGACTGAACTCAATGATCTCTCGAGGTCCCGTCCAGTCCTAGTATTCTATGATTTATATCAAAATGTCATCTGTAAAGGATAGGTCTCCAAGCTCCCCCTGTAGCCTCACAATGGCCGTTTCCACACTGACTGTCTGTCAAGATCATTGTCATGGACTGTGGGGGAGTCACTGGGCCCTGCATCCCCATCTGAAGTCAGATGTGACTCCCAGCCAGCAAGTAGAACAGAAAGTTTATTCATTGACAGAGATACAGAGTAGCTCAGATTTGTTGTTACAGGAACCAGGAATATTCAGTGCGATCCATCTTGGGGAAAGTGGAGCCCAGGGCCAAGGTTCTGGGGCCCTACTTGGCTCCCCAACCCAGCCCCCCCTCCCTAAGCCAGCCAAAAAACTAATTCACATCCCCAGCCACTGGCCCTAGCCTGGAGGCAGCTCTGCCCCTCCTTTGTTCAGACTGCTGGGCAACCTGTCACTTGGTTGCTTCTCCCACCCAGGCTCAGATCACAGGACAGCCTGAGCTACGGTTGGTACATGCCAAGATGGGGCAGCCTTCCACTCAATATTGCCATCTCCCACTGGGTTCATGTGCAGTGCCCCCCAGGGAAACTGAGGCACACACACACACAGAGTTGCAATAGAACAGTACAGGACAATAAGAATCACATATAACAAAGCAAACAGCATTCACAATCCCCACTACATCACAGTCACTAGCAACTCCAAACAAGATACAGCACAATACAACCCGACCCCAGCAATAACATTTAAACCAGTCTGCTGACTCTTGGTTTGTCCATATTATACATGAAGAATTCTGACACAAATTTATAACAACATGAATTATTTTTTCTGTTATCATGATTCCCTATCTACACCATCAAATGCCTTTTGAAAACCCATACAATTCAAGACTACTTTATCTACCTTTTATTATTTTTGTTGTACAGTCTACTGAAGTTCTACCTGACCAAATAATAGCTCTCAGCTCTCTAAACCTGCTATCTATGGCTTTTAAAGGTTTGTTTAAATGAAGACATCTGGGAAAGTTAATCTGAATTCACTAAAGGCATCAATTTGAAGTGGATTAGTTAAACTATACTAAATCCCTGCAGACACTGTTATACAAAATTAAATTGGCTTTAGTTTATTTATTTCAAGGGCCATTTTAATTATGAATAACAACATTTATACAGAGATTTAATGTGGTTCAACTAATTCACTTCAAATTCACACTTTTATTCATTCTAATTTAGGATGACCTCACAAAAAATTTCCTTGAGAGTGGAAGCAGTGTAATCTTGTGCCAGTTGTTGAAATCATTCAAATGTTCTTTTGAAAGGAGGTTGATTCAGACCCATCTTTTCTATTTTTCTGGGATATATTCTTTCTCCCATACCAAACTGAAAAGGTGAAGCAGGATTTTCACTGAAAGCAGCAGCTCACCCATGGCCCAGCCACTAGAGGGGGACAAATGCTACATGGGGTTAATGTGGGTTATACTGCTGTTAGGAATGAATAGCTATCGTGGTATCAGATCAAGGAATTGTGGTGTCTTAAGATGTTTCTCTTTGTTTATAACAAATATCTGCTGTGAAATAAAGCCCATCCTACCATCTTCAGGAAAGGGGATGGAAAATATGCCTGGTGGAAATGATATTTAAAGTGTGCGGTTTTTTCTAGGAACCCACTGATGAAAGATCCAAGAATGTCAACTGCATACTCACTGTTGCAGGGACTGAAGGATCCCAACTGTAAAGTAAAGACAATATCGTAAGCAAACCCCTCTCTGACAGCCTTTTTGTTCTTGCTGCTATGCCAGGAGCGCTCTGCATTTCTGCCCATTTCCTGATATTACCCTGAATTCTGTTTGAAATCTACCCCTGAGCTGCAAATCATAATAAACACCTAAAGAATCAAACTTCATGAAATTATTAAACTAGCTTCTCTGCCCCCCACCTAGTAAGTGTCCAGGTGTTAGGATGATGCACAAGATGTAGGAATCCTCCTTACCCAAGACACAGACTTCTATGTTGCAGAGATGTCACCCCATATATGGAAGCACATTAATAACGTTACATTGGTTAATTCTCAGACCAATTCTTGGAAGACTCCTGCTCATTGTTCTGTTAATGCTCTTCCCTTCTACAACTAGCCATAGGTGGCATCACAGTTTCTCTTGTTCTCTGCCTGTGGGGCACAACTGTCTTATTTCCTGAGGACTGAACATTTTGGGCTAACTATAGTCTGTCAAAGTCAGACACAGAACTCACAGATTTGTCCGAACGCTCTGTTTATTAGCAAAGCCGCTCTGCTAATACACCCAGAAAATGTGAGTACCATTCAAGGCTCAAACCCCTTTGATTTATACAGTCAAAAGAAAGCCAACTTAACAAGATTAAAAGGTGGCAAAACTTCACATGATTAGTATGAGACTAGTCAAGTATCTTCATTTCCACATCAAGCACACAGCGATCTCCTGTCCATATCTCTCTGACTACCTCAATTGCTTTCTACCTAACACCTAATGTTCCTTTTCCTGTTATCCCAGGCTCACCTGGCTTCATTCTGATCTGCATACCTACAAACATAATCATCTCTTTCCTGTTCAAAGACAAACAGTATTCTTTCAACTTAGTATAATTCATCTTTCTCTTACAATATAATTCTTTCTACTTTCACAAGTCTTTAGTCTCAGAGGGGTAGCCATGTGAGTCGGTAACTTTAAAACTGACAAGTAGTCCTGTGGCACCATAGGGCTCATCTAGACTACAGGGAATGGTTGAAAGAAGATATGCAAATTCCACGAGAATTTGGATATCTTCTTACAATCGCATTTTCGAAAGCAGAGCTTTTGAAAGTGAAAGTAATTAAGACATGGCTTTTTTGGCTAACCTTCCCCCCCTTGTCGAAAAGCTGCATAAACCTCATTTTTTGAGGAAAAGCGGCTTTTCAACGAAGAGGGAAATTCCCGTGGAATTTGCATATCCTCTTTCGACCATTCCGCGTAGTCTAGATACGGCCTTAGAGACAAACAAATATATCATGAGCTTTTGTCGGCAAACCCCACTTCATCATCTAAAAACACAGGACGACTGGTTGTTTTTAAAGTCTTTGGCTGTGTCTACGCTGGGCCACTTATTCCAGAAAATCAGCCGCTTTTCCGGAATAAGCTGCGAGCTGTCTACACTGGCCCTTGAATTTCCGGAAAAGCAACGACTCTCTACTGCACAAAATCAGCCGCTATTCCGGAAAAACTATTCTGCTCCCGCTCGGACATAAGTCCTTATTCCAGAACACTGTTCCAGAAAAGGGCCAGTGTAGACAGTCCAGTAGTCATTTCCGGAAAAAAGCCCCGATCGCGAAAATGGCGATCGGGGCTCTTTTCCGGAAAAGCGCGTCTACATTGGCCACAGACGCTTTTCCGGAAAAAGGGCTTTTCCGGAAAAGCAGCCTGCCAATGTAGACGCTCCTTTTCTAGAAAAACTGAAAACGGAATAGTATTCCGTTTTAAGCAGTTCCGGAAATTCATGTCAGTGTAGACACAGCCTTTAGGTTTAATATGGGAGTAGCCTGGTGCTGTGCAGTGTCCTGAGATGTACTGGAGGTCAGACTAGATAATCTGGTGGTCCCTTCTGACCTTAAACTCTATGAAACGATGAAAGTCCCTGACTGGAATCCATCCCCAAGCAGTGGTTGTTTGAGTGACAGCACATGCATGTCCCACATCAGGCTGCCACTTTCTTTCAAAGAAGAAACAGTTCCTAAGCTCTTCCATACCTGTTGTTCTTTGAGATGTGTTGCACGTATCCATTCTGCATATCACCCTCCCGTCCCTTTTTACTGAGTCTTTCTGATTAGAAGAAACGGAGGAAGGTCAGGAGCTGCTCCAGTCTTTCAGGGGCGGGGAACCTTTTTTGGGGCATGTGAGCCGCTGATCCACAGAAAAATCAGACAGGGTCCTCCTCACTGACGTGAGAAAAATATTTCCCTCACCTGCGAGAGGGGCCAAGTTAGTAGATTTGTGTGCTCCAGCTAGGGTAGTGGGGGGTTGGAGTGCCTGCGCGAATGCCCCAATTTTGGGGGGAAGAATCCCGAGCCTCAGGAACCCAAATCCAGGCAAGCTGGGGGCACATTCTCTATGTATACCATCACAGTGCAGAAAGTGCCAGCAGGGGACAAGTACACCCCCCCCCCATCCCGTTGGTGAAAAAATCTCTGACAGCTGTATGCTGGGCATGACGATGTTTCTAGTGGGAAGGCTGCGTGCAACACATCTCAAAGAAGAACAGTTGCAGAACAGTTAATAACTTGAACGGCAGGTATAATTGGCCAGAGAAACCCAGGCTGTGGCTCCGCCCACACTCTGCTCTAAGACCCCGCCCCCACTTCACCTCTCCCCCCCAAAGTCAAGTTGGGACTCAGCTTGGGCTAGTCACCTGTAACACGGCCCAGGCTGATTGGTAGCTCAGGTCCCGGGGGAGAGGTAGTTAGGCTGCAGTGAGAGACTTGGAGAGAATCAAGCAGCAATGGGGAGCTTGGGGCTACCCGGGCTCCAGTGGAAGTGGAGTAGGATCAGGCTCTGGGAGTGGCCCCTCAGAGCAGAGCTAACTTTGACCTGTCCACTTCTTCCCTTCAGGTTGTCCAGCTGCAAACTCTCATCCGCTTTCCCTAAGGACCTCTCCCCTCAGACCCTCTTTACAAACCAGGCCCTGGAAAAGCTGGACCTGAGCGCTAATGCACTGGGAGACTCAGGACTGAAACATCTATGTGAGGGACTGAAACAGCCAGGCTGTAAGCTGCAGTCACTGCTGTAAGTAGCCCAATGCTAATCACTGTGTTGTTTCATCCACCTGCCTTGTCCTACCTTTCAGCCTATTGGGTCTTTGAAGCAGAGGTTGTCAGACTTCAGACAGCACCCGGGACACTGGGGCCAAGTTTCTGGTTAGAAGGAACTGAGGAAGGTCAGGAGCCTCTCCAGTCTTTCAGGGGTGGGGAACCTTTTCTGGGTGACAGGCCGCTGACCCACAGAAAAATCAGTCAGGGCCTTTCGTGAGAAAAATATTTCCCTCACGTACGAGGGGGCCAGGTTAGCAGATTTTGTGTGCTCCAGCTGGGGCAGCAGGGGGCTGGAGTGCCAGCACGGGCACCCCAATTTTGGGCGGGGGGGAGAATCTCGAGCCTCGGGGGCCAGATCCAGGCAAGCTGGGGGCCAGCAGGCAAGCTGGTTGAAGCCTCTAGATGTCACTGCAATGCAAATATGTATTACTCAGTAATAAATACCTCCCTATACTGAGACCCAACCCAAACTCAGCAGCAGCAGGATGTGTTCACCTCCGCAGGGCAGAACGTGGTGTTGATGGATCCTTCACTGGGCATCAGTGGTGGGAGTCCAGTCACCGTGCTGACTTCCTGTAGTTCTGCCACCGTATTAGCCAAGAGGCTCGACTTGCCCATTCTCAATAAATCCTCTAGCCACAAACTAGACACC
This sequence comes from Pelodiscus sinensis, assembly GCF_049634645.1. Lineage (NCBI taxonomy): Eukaryota > Metazoa > Chordata > Testudines > Trionychidae > Pelodiscus > Pelodiscus sinensis. The sequence continues at coordinate 124,268,649 of NC_134714.1, read as the reverse complement.
TTGTAACTTTTCCTTAAAACTCAGTGTGACCTGCCTGTGCCCTCTCCCTGCCAGTCCCCAGCCCACGCTCCACTTTACCAAGAAGCCATACAGGTGTCAATGTGTTTGATAGCCATGTAGCTTGTTCCTGTATGGGAAGGTAATCAGCTACATGACTATAAGGCAGCTTCACTCCAGGATAGGCATTTTACCAGAATAAACTCAACACCCCCTTAGGTGATAGAGTGATAACAAGGAAAAAACTGCATCTAGACCACGCCTGACATCTCCTGACTTGCTGCTTTCTCCCATCCCTTCAATCTACCCCATTTCCCACCCCCAGGATTCTTTCCCTCCCAATACCATTGTGCCCTGGGCTCTTCTATCCTAAATAAGCCCAGCTGTATGAACAAAATAACTCCCTAGTTAGCAGCTCCTGGCTCTGATAATTCTGGTTGGGAGGGAGATACCATTTTGGGAACAGCCTTACTAAAAATTCACATTCAGATTTGTATGGAATGAAAAGGGTGCTAATTTGGCCCATTGTGTGAGGGACTCTACATGAGAATGATATTTCTGAGCACAGAAAGAAGAGGACTGACAGGTTCTTATTCTCTGCTCTTTTATGTTTATGCCCTGCACAGCCCTCAGCTGGGTCAGGGTAGCTAGTGATGCAGCTAAACAGAGTATAGCCTATTTCCCCCTTCAATTCAGGCTGCAGGAGGCAGGAATGGCCATGGGACTGGTCAAAACACCTGCAAGAAACTTGGTGAATTTTTCTGAATCCTTTAAACTTCATTTGTTTCCAAAAGGCAATGGCTTTGTGTCGGGCAGTGTTTTAAAAATCAATTGAACAAGCTTTTGTTTCAAAATAAGAGAATGAATCAGGGATCATGGATGTAGGCAAGAAACCTGCAGGGGAATGGGTAGGGCATTCCTCTAGTCTAATGAAATGACCAAACTCTCAGAGTTTTGCTTGTTAACCATGGCCATTGTACAGTGTAATATGCATCTTTCCTGTCTGTGGTCTTTGCTGTGTAGTGCACAATGTAACATTAGAGACAGCTATTTAGAATTCAATTACAAGTTGAAATACCCAATGCTCCCAGTTAATTCTTTGCAGGGTACCAAGCCAAGCATTAAAGTATCCGTTTTCCCTAGTTTCCATCTCTTTTCTTATGGCAGAGGTTTAATAACTTGCTACTGCCTTTCCCAAGGAGATTTTGAGCTAGTCTATACTTATGTCTAAATTGGCACTGCTGCAATCAATGTCTATTTAGCAGGTCTGGCAAAGACAAAGTCACGGCAGAGCATTCTTCCATGGAAATCAGTACTCCACCATCTCCACAAGAGGCAAAAAGTCAGTTAGTGGGATAGTGTCTCCTGTTGACATAGCATGGTACAGACACTGCTGTAAGTCGACCTGTGTTACATCCACTTCAATTACATTATTGAAATAGGATTATTTAGCTCGACTTACAGGGATAGGGTCGCCTGCCCCTCAGACTTTCTACACTTCTTCATACACTTCTGTCCTGTGCAAGGTCAAAAGGGAGAGCTCTCTACAAGCCATGCCTAACTGGACATTCAATATCTAGAGCAGCCAATCACAGCATCATAGGAGGACATGCATTGAATGTAAATGTCACATTTTCAGATGATTATACAATTTCTGTATATTTGTGGGTTGCTATCTGAAATATTCTGAACATTTTCTTGCATTGTGTACAAATCAAATGAAAGCGAGGAATTAATCATGCAGTTAATTGTAATATTTCAAATACTTTGGGTGGACATAGAGACTTTATAGACACTGAAACTACCAGGTTACCAGAAAGAAGGAAGTGAAGTGAATACTGACACCTTTCTGGAAGGAGACGGTTATTCTTCTCTCTGTTCCCTTGGCAGGTTGTGGCAGTGCCATCTCACAGCTGCTTGTTGTGAAGATCTCTCTGCTGCCCTCAGGACAAACCAGTCCCTGACGGAGTTGGAGCTGAGTGGGAATAAACTGGGAGATTCAGGAATCAAACTTCTGTGTGAAGGACTGAAACATCCCACATGTAAACTGCAGAAACTAGTGTAAGTCATTGCTGGGTTCCTTGAGAATTTCCTTGTTAAACCAGCCTTTTCAAGGGGCCCGCTAATTTCACACTGATAATAGAGGTCCTATTTTCATTTGTGAAATCACCTACATTTGCAGGAGCAAATGGACGTACAGCTACTAAATTGTAAGTGCAAACATTTGGGCAGGTAAATGTGGGTTTTGTACATTCAAACTTATGGTTGTACATAAATTCATAATAGCCACATAGAAATCCATTTTCTGCGGGACTGTCCCTATAAAATCGGGACCTTTAGTTACTCTGCTCTCTCTTCACTCTGCCCATCTCCGTCTCTGCAGGGTTTGGGATTGCCGTCTCACTGATGCCTGCTGTGGAGATCTCTCCTCTCTGCTCAGCACCAGCCAGTCCCTGCGAGAGCTGAACCTGAGCGGTAATAACCTGACTGGCTCAGGAGTGAAGCTTCTGTGTGAAGGACTCAGACACCCAAAGTGCAAGTTAGAGAAGCTGGAGTAAGTGACTGCTGTTTTTCTGTATCCAAGGAATCCGTCGCAGTGTGTGCCGGGCTTCCGGCCACCGGGCTGTGTCTGGGCTGCATGAACCAATGATGGGAGTTGGGCTGAGATGTACAGGCTGAGGCAGGAGTGTGTTCTGTGTCTCTAGGTCAGGGGGGTTTCAAACTGTTTTTCTTGTGACCCAGCTGAAGAAAATTGTGGATGCCCATGATCTAACGTACTTTGACAAAGTGTGGGTTCCAGAGAGGGGCTGAGGATGAGAGCTTCAGCTTTGCGGGTGGTCAGGGTTGGGGCAGGAGGGGCTTCCCTGAAGCAGCTCCAGGCCAGCAATGCAACAGGGTTGCTAAGGCAGCTTCCTGCCTGTCCTGGCACCGCAGACCATGCTGCACCCGAAAAGTAGCCAGCAGCAGGTTCTAGCCAATGGGAGTACGGAGCTAGTGCTCAGGGCAGGGGAAGTGCACGGAGCCCTGTGTGCTCTTTGGCCACATGCCTTCACCTAGGCACAGAGACTGCTGCTGGCTGCTTCTGGGGCGCAGCACAGTCTGGGGTGCCAGGACAGGCAGGGACCTTCCTTAGCAACCCCACTGGTCACCTGATCTTGCTGCAGCAATGAGACCCAGCGCCCGACATTCCATAACCCAGTATTGAATTGCGACCCATAGTTTGAAAACCACTGGTCTAGGAGGTACTGCACACACAAGGGCAACCCAGGGGAGAGTGCTAAAGCACCTTTAAGCCACCTTTGCACAATTCTGACTCCAGGCAGGTAAGGACCCGAAACAGTGTAATTTAGGCACCCTGCCTCCTCCCAAACTCCTACACTGGGACTCGCACAAAGCAGTCTATGACTGTCTGAAACAATGCTAGCACTGAGGGAATTCCTTCCTCCCCAACATCTAAGGGGCTGTTACTGCTCTGTATGCTGGAGCAGCAGTGCGCAAGGGCTGCAGAAGGAGGGAAAATTGTCCCTTGTCACTGTTCCCTGTAGGTTGAGCACTTGGGAAATTGCCCAGGAGAGATTTAGGTGCCAGCCAGCTGAGTAGCAGAGCACCCACAGCCAGCAGCATAGATTTCTATTGATGGTGCACATCTGCATGTTCCTATGTGCACATAACAAAATTTATTCTGCACATAGATGGAAAAAATTAGAGGGAACAGTGTCTCCCGTGTGTGTGTTTCTTATGAAATGCAAGCCAATTGGTAGAATTTTGATCAATATTTGACTAGTGAACCCTTTACAAAACTACTAAAAAATCGATGTATCTGGATTTCTAAACTAGTCACCAAATAATAAAATATGCAATTGGATTTTCCTGCCTTCCATCTCTCAAATGAGCACTGTGCACAGTAGCAGGGCTGTTTCCTTCCCAACGCCAAACCAATCAATCGTTGCTAAATGCATTCAGAATGCATGTATGGTTTTCTGCCATGGCTGATGATGATGTCACAGCACTGCATGTGTTCTCGTCTGGCTGTGTAGCCTGACCCAGGAGGAGCAAGGCCACAAACATGTAGCACTAGAATGTGCAGTCTTCCCATGGAAGATTTTTTATGTTGCTTGGCCCTTAGTTTCAATCAGTTTTTCTTGTCTGTCTTCCTCAAACTGTTCACAACCATCATTGACCGTAGCTCTCCAGTCATGTCTGTCCTTGGCTCTGCTCCTTCAAGGACGTCAATATTGGGGACTTTGTCTTGCCATTGACCATCGGAATGTAGCGGGGAGGGCACACGTGGAAGTTTTGAAGTGGCTTACTGTGTCTGTGGCAAGCTGTCCATGTTTCACACCCACAGGGAAGGGAGGCTGTCACAGCTGCATTGTGGATAAAGTTAAGATGGTGCCATGGGTATTTTTAGTAATAGTGAGGGAGAGGTCATGGGCAACACACAGAAATTCACAGAAGCCTGGAAGCTGTTCCTTGAATTTTACCAAAAATACCCTGGACCCTGCTGGTTGGTTGGATTAACAGCAGGAGTGCTATGGGGAGAGCCATTGGGGGCTGCTACTCCAGAGGACCCCAGGGCCAGCCACTGGCCAGCTTCTCTGTTGGTCCCAGGGCTGGTTGTTGGTCAGGTGCTGGGAGAGACTGGGCACAATCCCACTGCTATAGGGGGGCTGGTTACCAGCTGTGACAGCTGCTCCTGCAGCAGGCGCTGACCCAATCTGCCGCTTCAGCCTTGAGTCACAGCTCCAGCAGGCCCTGGAACTGACAGCTACTGACTGCAGCCCTGCCATTGCAGCAGAGGTCTAGGAAAGCCACCGACTCCATGACTTCCGTGGCCTGTTCCAGCATCCCACCCTTAACGGCATGTAATAAGTTCTGTTGAGTGTTTGATGGTTTGCGGATTGAGTAGCCAATGGGGAAGTCTTCTGGTGGCCTGGGGTGCCTCTTGTATTCTACCTGATTTTTCTTGTAGTTGAACCCCAAAAGTGGAATGTTGTGGCTAAGGTGCTGTCAGCTGCTAGACTGTTACCACTGCCCAGTTCTTCTGTCCTTGGCTCTCTAATGCATCTTGTCTAATAACTAGGGGGGGATGTGAATTTGCACTTTCTGCATTAGTTCCCTGACTCTTGTGATGAGACCAGCACCTGTCTGGAGACACGGGTGCCTTGCTAGGGCTCTGAAGAGGCAGCTGTGCCCTTGACCACACCCTGTTCTGACCATTTCTTCCATGCTCTGTTTCACCGTTCACTCTCCACAGTGATCTAGCTCCCCACGTTCTACATTTCCTATTCCCTTGCTGGTCGGTTAGGTACGTTCAGCGACATGACATAGGTGGGATGGGATTTAAGAAGCCTGCAGTCAAATCTCCACAGTAACTTGGGGTTTGAGAGATTCCTTGTTGAACTGTCAAGTTGTCTGAGCTTTAACATGTTACTTTCTGATGCTTTTAGACACACATTTCCCTGATCTGAAGGGTATAGGATGGCAAGAGTTTGGGGGGAGGCAGAACAACAGGATTAATGTTATTGAGGAACCATAATTCTACATTTCTATGTTTTCCAAAACTGTCTTTTCTTAGTGCAACTTTCTCATTGTAACATTGACTTTCCCTGTCATCTGTGGTTTTAAAATTGCAATGCTGTCTTAGGCTTCATTTCCATGAAGTCGTTGATAAATATTTACAAACTTGGCACTAGGTTGATAGTTTTGTGTCATGGTTCATTTTTCTTTTCACAGCTTGTTTGAAAGCCACATCGATGAAACAACAGCCATGGAGTTGGACACTGTGCAGAAAATAAAACCGGGCTTGTCGATTGTGCATGGTGCAGGATCCAGAGGTCAGAACCCAGGTACAAAGACAAGGAGGATGGCATGTCTTCTGCGTCAGTGCCGTGCATCCATCTGCAGACTAACAGCTCGAAGTGCAGACCTGGTGCAGAACATTTTTGTGACGCACTATTGGGGCATTGGATTTGTGCTGCTGTTAAGCATTGCTACATACTGCCTTCATTGGCTGGTATATTGTTAAGTGTCTGAAATGCGAGGTTGTATAGAGTATCAGTAACTCTTGAGGCAGTTTCTGACTCCCTTAAAGGAATTTGTTTGTGTAAGAGGATATAAGGGGGGATTGATTGCCTTTATAAAGCTGGGGTATAATACACCTGGCCCCATGTGTGATGTATTTTTGTTGCTTTATCACCATAGTCAAATTCTATGCTTTTCTTTATTGACTTTTAAAAGTAGCCTTTTCTTTATACCTATGGGCTGTGTCTACACTGGGCCACTTATTCCGGAAAATCAGCCGCTTTTCTGGAATAAGCTGCGAGCTGTCTACACTGGCCCTTGAATTTCCGGAAAAGCAACGACGCTCTATGTACAAAATCAGCTGCTATTCCGGAAAAACTATTCTGCTCCCGCTCGGACATAAGTCCTTATTCCAGAACACTGTTCCGGAAAAGGGCCAGCATAGTCAGCCCAGTAGTCTTTTCCAGAAAAAAGCCCGGATCGCGAAAATGGCGATCGGGGCTCTTTTCCGGAAAAGCGCGTCTACATTGGCCACAGACGCTTTTCCGGAAAAGCAGCCTGCCAATGTAGATGCTCCTTTTCTGGAAAAACTGAAAACGGAATAGTATTCCGTTTTAAGCAGTTCCGGAAATTCATGCCAGTGTAGACACAGCCATGAGGTCAAGGCCTTCTCGTCTGTGAAATGCGCCTCACTGCTCCAGTGCTATCTGGCTGAAGACTCTGGGAGGTGTGACTCTCATGCTAATCCTACCCCCACGTTAATCTCTCAGGGAAGGAGGGGTTAGTTCACATTGACATTGAAGTGTCACCCCTGGGATTTAGAACTATTGCACTGCTGATCGGGATCGTGGATGGAATGGGGAAGAGAAGCGGAAACAGGATCCTATAGATGGCAGTGTGACATCTCTGGGGCACAGTCTGGAACTATAGGACTGCCGAGTCCCCTTAAACTCTTCAGCCTGCTCTGCCTCTTATAATGCTGTGCTAGCGATAAGCCGCAAACCCCTCCAGGTGCTGTGATCACCAAGCAGTGACGTCGTTGACCTGCTTTTATACTTTCTCTGCAGGTGTTGGGAAGATCTTTGCTGTGTGAGGCAGGGGTTACGCAGCTTCCAGTGGTATATGCCTCTCTGAGGACTGTGTGGGAGAGGGGATTCTTCCTCATGAGCCGTCAATGCGTGTCCAGCCAATCTAGATGTCCATCTGTTGTGTTAGTGTTGCTACTGAAAGGCCGGCTGTGGGCATTCCCTACTTACCACCTATTTCAGTGGCAAACATATAGTCACACCCTGTCTCTTCACATATAATCATAGGCAACATGTAGGAAGGGCACGTGGGGTCAAACGCCCCCCAGATTTCTGCTGGCAAGACAGGGAGATAGGGAGAGGAGTTCTGTCCTACTCTTGCTGTGCCTGGCCTCTACCATGCTTGGCCCCTGTCCTTGGCAGCCAGGACAGTTAAAGTTGGGAGGGGCAGGAGCAGCCACGTCTCATGCTGCCTGCTCCAGCTTGGTGCTCTGGGCAAGAGCTGGGGTGGGGGGAGAAGGCAGCTGCTCGACCCCTTCACTCCCTGCCCAGGCCTGGCTACTAGGGACAGGGACTGAGCGAACCAGAGGCCGCCCCCACCCTGAGCACTTTTCTGGCTCACTCGGCCTCATCTCTGACTGCTGGGCCGAGGTGGGAAGCTGAGGGAGCGGGTTCCCTAGGCTCTCTGCACAGAACAGTGACCCTAAGCAGCCACCTTCAGCTGCTGGAGAAGTGACTCCATCCCCTCCCCGCACAGATCCGGCTGCCATGGAGAGCATCTGAATGTGCTGGGGAGGGGGCAGGCCAGCAGGAGAATAACAGACCCCCCCCTCACTGACGGTGGGCTGGGGAGAGAGCAGCAGTCCCCAGGCCGATTTCTGGGGATGGTGCTGGGAGCAGGTTTCCAGGGTGCTAGTCTGAGGTACAGGCTGTCACAGGGAATTAATACAGGGAAGGAAATATACAAGAGAAAAAAGAAGAGCTATAAAGAAAGTAAAGGGGGGAGATTAAGAACAGGGGAGACTCATGGGCTGAGCCTTAAGAAGAGCAGATTTCCCCAGGCAGGGAGACTGACAGCAGGATACTGAACCACTAATAACTGAGCTTTTGCTTTGTTAATATCATTGCTCCTTAAGGGCCATGTCCTACCCTTGAGCTCTGTGCCAAGCTCCCATTCATGGGAGCTGTGCTGTGAATCGGGGGACGTGCAGAGCAGGACTTTGTGACCTAAGGACCATAACTGAACAATGAAATTCAGCCCCTTCTGAAGAGTGAGTGTGATACATCCCATGAGTGTCAATGAGTGACCGCATATAAGGGGTGAATTCCTGGCGCCATCTGGGCTCTCTGCTGAAACAGACTCTCAGCTCTGTACATTGAGGACTCCGTTTTGCAGTTAAAGCCATCCTGGCTGACAGCTGCTTCTTTGCCCAATTAGCCTTGCAGTGGCCAGAGTGATACAAAGCTCATTATGGCGTATCCTTGCTTAGCGTCCCAGAGAGAATGAGGCGGTTGCCACGCAGTTGAGCCCTCTGGGTGCTATAGCAATGTGACCACAAATACAAAAGAGCACAAGGGGACTGAATATTTTGGTACTTTTACGTGCCTGTTCTAGGATACATGAGTGGAGAGAATGTTGTTAGTCTCGATTTCATCCTAGCTGACTGAAAGCAGCTACTTTGGTTAGTTACAGTGACCACAGCATTGTGTGTAACATCTTTGGGGCAGAAAGTCTGCCAGAACTATCCGAATGGCACTAATATTTGGAAGTCTCAAAGGGATTGCCATGTTAGTCTGTAATTTTAAAAACAATGCGTGGTCCTGTGGCATTTTAGACATTAACAAATGATGGCTGTGTCTACACTGGCAAGTTTTTCCGGAAAATCAGATTATTTTCTGGAAAAACTTGCCAGCTGTCTACACTGGCCGCTTGAATTTCCAGGAATCACTGATGATCTAATGTAAAATCATCAGTGCTTTTCCGGAAAAACTATGCTGCTCCTGTTCGGGCAAAAGTCTTTTTCCGAAAGACTTTTGCCCGAAAGGGCCAGTGTAGACAGCATAGTTCTGTTTTCCGCAAAAAAGCCCCGATCACGAAAATGGCAATCGGGGCTGTTTTGAGGAAAAGCGCGTCTAGATTGGCCATGGACGCTTTTCCGCAAAAAGTGCTTTTCCAGAAAAGCATCCTGCCAATCTAGATGCGCTTTTCCGAAAATGCTTTTAACGGAAAACTTTTCTGTTAAAAGCATTTCCGGAAAATCATGCCAGTGTAGATGTAGCCTATACGTATATAGAAGCATGATCTTTGTTGGGCAAAACCCACTTCCTCAGATGAGCAGGGAGTGTGTGTGGGGGGGGAGGTATTAAACCAGCCGGGTTGTCCGAGGCCACCAGACAAGGAAAGGCTAATGACATCTAAAGGCTGAGTCTGGAGTGCCATAGGGCTTTCTAGTAAGCTTCTGGCTTGTGTATGGGAACGGTTGTGGTTATCCCTTCTCAAGGGGCTACAGCAACATATGTTGCTAGGGTGAAAGCCTTACAAAGGAAACCATAAGTGATGGATTCAGGACAGGCCTTCTGGGGAAGGCAAGTGTAGCGCAGTGGCACTGAAATACCTGACCTCAGTTGGGTGGGAGAGAGCCACAGTTCTATGTTGTGGGAGGTGACAGGTGAGTGCCTGAACATTAACTCCCTTAAGGGAGACCAGAAGAGGGGATCAAAGGGGCAGTTGTCTCTGAATCTGTGACGTGCCTTTTTCACAGGAATGAAGTTACCTGCTTCCTCTTCACTTTCTGGGGCTGTTTGTTGCACAAGTGCTAATATCATGGGTGGGGCCAACTCTGAGGGGGTGTGGCGCCTGGAATAGTTCCCTCCTCCACTTCAGGCCTTGCACTGCCCTGCTTCTACCTGCTCCTGCTCTGTCCCGACCCCCTCCCCTGCCCTATGCCCCCTCCCTTGAGTGACTCTGGGAGCTGTCAGCGCAGAGCAGGCTGGGGCCCCCATTAGTGAGTGAAGGTGCAGGCCCAACCTCGATTGAGGCCACCAGGGCCCCCACTCATCCTCCCTGCTACTGTTGGCCCCGCACTGCCATGTTCCCCTGAAGCACAGGCCCCCAAAGCATGGGACCTGAGACACTTGTCCTGAACCATCCTATGGACAGGCTGGCTCTGGTCATAGGTCCATGTATATTCCTCATGCTGTGCCATATCAGCATTGGGAATGTAACCAGTGATTTTTCACCCAAGCTCTGCAATGTGAGCAAGTGACTGTGGCCTAGTGGCAATCGAATAGCAAATGTGAAACTCTTTATTCTGAAAAGCAGCAATTATGTCACGTTTCTCTTTTCAGGTCCTTGCTCCTTTTGAAAGAGAGAAATGAATCCGTCAGGCCGCTGGGCAGGCTGCAGATGGCCATGTTTCTGAATCTCAAAGCAGTCAGCTAACTACAGAAGTCAATTGCACGACAGGAGGAATATAATTAGCTCAGTGATTTCTTTCAGCTGCATCCATACTAGGAAACCTCAGTATTTATGAAGGCGCTTACATTCACTTTCACTGTTGAACTAATTCCAGAGTTCCCACAACAACACAAAAGCAGCACAATAGTAATTCACAACTTGCCACCCCCGAGTGGAATTTCCAAACATTGCCATTTGAACACACTGCACTGGATAAAATAATACAAGAAACGTATTAGTTACAAAGAGATTTATGCTCATTGCTTGTACTCATTTAAAAAGTCAGAAATAGTTACACGGAAAAATAAATATAAAACATTTATTGATGCCTTAATTCACAAGCAATCTTACATTCAGAGCAGAGTCTTCTTGCCACTTGCTTCAGCAGCCTCACAAAACTGCCCACAAAAGCTCATGATACCATCTATGTTTTGTTAGTCTATAAAGTGCTACCAGACCATTTGCTTGCTGTTTTTTTTTCTTAGCTTTAGAATCCATTCTCCCTAAAATCCAGTACATGCTGTCTTTGTCTTGTTGCTTCAAGTGCCATGAATGCAAAGGGCAGGAAAGGAGGCTGAAGTGCCTTGAGGTGTTTATTCCTTCTTTTTATAGTAACAGTCATGCTCCTGGAAAATATTTCCAGCTAAGATCCTAGAAACAAAACATCTGGGCTATGTCTAGACTGGCATGATTTTCCGGAAATGCTTTTAACGGAAAAGTTTTCCGTTAAAAGCATTTTCGGAAAAGCGTATCTAGATTGGCACAGACGCTTTTCCGCAAAAGCACTTTTTGCGGAAAAGCGTCCGTGCCAATCTAGACACGCTTTTCCACAGAAAATCCCCGATTGTCATTTTCGTGATCGGGGCTTTTTTGCGGAAAACAAATCTCAGCTGTCTACACTGGTCCTTTTGTGCAAAAGTTTTGCGCAAAAGGGACTTTTGCCTGAACGGGAGCAGCATAGTATTTCCGCAAAAAGCACTGATTTCTTACAGTAGGAAGTCAGTGCTTTTGCAGAAATTCAAGCGGCCAGTGTAGACAGCTGGCAAGTTTTTCCGGAAAAGCGGTTGATTTTCCAGAAAAACTGGCCAGTCTAGACACAGCCCTGTGGAGAAGGATGTTCCCTGCTGCTTGTCCACACCTGATTGAGGTTTCTTTGGCTACTTTTCCTGTGTGATGATTCTGTTACCTGCTTAAATGCAAATTAAGCAGAGCACTCATGCCTTTGTTGCAGACAGACCTGTTTACCAACATCTGGTGTGATTTGGACCATGTGTTAATAGTATTATATAGGGGAATCTTATAACTTTACGTACAATGTTTCTATACATATTTTATCAGGGCAATATTGAGACCAGCAAATTATGTGTTTTCAAATCTCGCACCAGGCATACTATGCACAAAAATTACTGTAGCAGTGTGTATGTATATATGGGGGAGAACACAGGGGAACAGACTGTCATATTGGGGAAACTTTTTCCTGTTTGGTTAGAAGAATGGGCATAGAAATTGAAAAAAAAAAAAACCTTCCAGCTTTCAGCATTCTTAAGTTTTGTTGTGCAACTTGGTGAAACATACTGTAACACTGGCAAACATGTAATAAAACAAGTTTAGAAAAATATTTTTTATTAAAAATTCCTTCATATTGCAAGGCAAGAGACAACATTAAGACACAATTAATTCTCTGCAAATACACCAGCAACTTCTTTAAAAAAAAAAAAAAAAAAAAAAAAAAGCCAGAAAACCCCAATTTTTTGACAAGACGAGAATTCGAAGTTCAAGTTCCATTTTAAAAAAAGGAATCTGATAGGAAGGATAGGAAAGCACAGGTTGGCCCAGGCCATTTTGACTCTTTCCCTCTATGACAGCCATCCTCAATCTTCCCTTAAATTTGAAGACGAGATTCTATGTTTTACATTTTGTGGGTGAAGAATTGAAAATGTGAACCACACAATACTCAGCCCACTTCCTGCTGCTTGCCACATCCCTCTTCTCCACTCCTAGCCAACTTTGGCAGCCCCAGGGACCACAAAAATACCCACAACATATGCAGTGGGCAGCACCCCAACCAAAAGTTGTTGAGCAAAAAAAAAAAAAAAGCAGGGACATTTCCCCCACCCCCACCAGAATGCACAAGCACTGGCACACAAACGCTGGCACGGGCAAAATGGTGGCTACTCCGGCCACCTGACACTTCTTCCCTATGTTGCCAGCTGAAGAGAAAAAAAAGCAGTGAGTTACGAAACACACCGCGGGCCACACGTGGAGGTGCTGAGGACCGTATGCGGCCCACAGGCCACATATTGAGTAGCCCTGGCTTAATGTGTTCATGATGGCAGAGCTACCTTAAAAGAGGCAAGTCCCATCCCATGGTGCTGTCCCAGCTAGCAGGATCACAGGCAGGCCAGAGCAGTGTGGGTACATTGGCCCCTGCTTACCAGTTCTTCCATACATATATGACCATATCAGGTTTTCTCTTTTTCACAGCTTCTAGCTCTCTCTGTGTTTCTTCATTCACATTGACACTGCTCAAGCTGTGGGGGGAAACAAGTCAAGAAAAAATACTAAACCATTCCCAAGAGCACAGACCCTTTGAAGCAGGTAGCCACACACCACTGATTTCAGTGGAATCAGATCCAGAATGCACACGCCAGACTATCGCAATCAATGTTCATACACAACTATCTGGGCTCATCTTCTTTCCCGACTGCACACATTTTTGATCCACCCCAGTAATCACCATCTGCGCTGGATTCCCTTTGGAGTCTAACTAGGTCTGCCTTTGCCTGCTGAAGAGGCTGCTGTTGAGCAAGAAGGGGAATTCTTAGCCACTTAGAGGGAGGGAGATGCCAGCAAAGGAAATTTATATCAAGCAATAAAACAGACTTTGGGGAAATTATTTGTTCCTGAATTGTTATCGCTCTATACAAGTTCTTGTTTTAAATCTAAATAATTTTAAATGCTGTCATTATGGAGTTTGACCACAGGCTGTATACAGGAGATTAGGACTGCAAAAAGACCTGGATATTGTTCAAATGTATTTGCTATCCCAGTGCTCAACATAACTTACTTCCATGTTTTCATTCCATCAGTCTTATCTTCCTTCCTTGATTTCTGGTCCTTTTAGTTCTCTCTCTCTTAATAGATTGGCCTTTCCCCTTCAGGCCAATGGAATAGAAAGTTCAAAACATTCTCTCACATCAGTGGAGTTAAAACCCCAAACTGACTGGCTGGCACGAGATTTAAATGGTGCTTGAGCAAATACCCTGGTAGCTTTTATGAACCAAAAAGGTCATAAACGGCATTTAAAACTGCCTGACATTGTGCTGGAGGAAAAGTTGATTGAGGAGCCAGCTGAACTTTCCAAGCCTACCTACTAATTCCAACCCTGAAAGATAAACCACAGCAGCATCGATCTTCCATGTACTGTAGACGTGCCCTAAGAGCTACTGACTGGACAGCCAGCCAGCAGGCAAAGGAGTGAAGGAACCAGGGTTGCCCATCACAGGCAGAAAAAGAAGTTAAATATGAACAATTAGGTGTTCACTTTGTAACCTTTTCCTTTCTCTCTCTGACTTTGTCCCAACATTATTTGTTGAAATAGTGGTAAATTATAATTTGAGCAGAGAGTTATTCTAACTCAGTTGTGAAAGGGTCCCAGACTTGTATTCTCAATCATGTTTACTGAATAATCAACAAGATTCTAACATAAAACTACGCGGCCATTGGAGTGCTCAAGCAGCCACTTTATTGTCTTACTTTTAAGCTAGCTGAGCTTCATGAAAAATACATTTGTTGGTTTGGTGGCTAAAGCGAAAAAAAAGGTTCATTTTGAACCAAAACTGAACATTTTTAGTTTTTTCTTGATGAAACAAATCAAACAGCGTTTGCTGTGTGTCAAATGAAACAATTTATTTGACTCACAAAAACATGTGGAGGGTTTTTGTGTGGTTTGTTTAGCTTCCTTTCAAGTTATTTTTGTGCATTTATGTTTTACTTTGTTTTTAAGGGTTTTTTTTAACCCTCTTAAGAAAACAATCAAATTTAGCTAAATTTCTAAATAAAATTGTTACAAAATGACAAGTCAAAAGCTTAGTCTCAAAATGATCATCCTTTTATGATACACAACCAGATTCAACCTCAATTTGATCCCAAAACAGCATTCTTCTGTGAATTTACTTTTTGACCAAAAATGTCACCCAGCTCTACTATTAACCCAGCAGTGGCTCTTTCTTCTTCGCTCTGCAGAAGACTACGGCACCAGTTCTTGGGAGCATGCACAATAACGCTGTGACCCCAATGGAAAGAACTAAGAACCATACCACTATGGGCCAGATTTTCCAAAGAGCTCAGCGCCCACACTTGGGGCTGAAAGTTCAAGAGGACTGAAGTCTCATTTGCCCAGTGTGCTGAGCTCTTCTTAAAATCTGACTATAAATGTGGCAGTGGGAGCTACCGTGTGATGAGCACATTAGAAAAAGTGGCCCCACTTGAGAGGAACACCTGCTAAAAGAACACACCTCCAACTTACCCTAGTTTCTGTAGTTTGCAGTTTGGGTGTGTCAGTCCTTCACACACCTGTTTCACTCCTGAATTGTCCATTGTTTTCTCTCCCAGGATCAGCTCCGTCAGCGTCTGGTTGGTGCTTAGCACAGAGGCGAGATTCCCACAACAAGCTGCTGTGAAGCGGCAGCCAATCAGTCTGCAGGAGCCCGAGATATACAGCAATTAGTGACTGCTTATCTTTGCCCCACAGAATGAAGACAGACTAGGGCACTGTGAAGGGGCTTTGGGATTAGTCATAGATGCTCAGGCCACAGAAAGGGCCACTGGGACCTCCAGGATAGACCATCCCCCAAACGAGTCCTGTCTGAACTACAGCAGAGTTTCTAGAAAACACCGTCCACTCTTCATTTTCAAATTGGCAGTGACAGGGAATCCACCTCAACTCTTGGCAAATTGTTGCAGTGCTCAGCTGCTCTCCCTGAGCCCTATTTCCAGTCTGAATTTGTCGAGCTTCCACTTCCGACCAGTCGATCCTCTTACACTTTCCTCTGCTAGACTGAAGAGCCCATGAGCAAATAAATGTTCCCCAGGTAGTAGGGACGTCAAATCCCGTTTCATTGGTTAACAGGTTAAACATGATGGCTAACTGTTTAAAGAGGGGAAGATGAGGGGCCGCTCCAGCCCCACTGGGCTGGAGCAACACCCCTCATGTGGACAAGGACTGCTCCAGCCAGCTGGTCAGCACACCACCCAAGCCAGGCTCACCATGGACAGGCACTGCTCCAGCTGGTCAGAGCAACACTTGCCTGCATCGCACCACCCAGGCTGGGCCCACCATAGTGGGTGGGGAGCTGCTCCAGTTCCTACTGGGTAACTGGAACCAGTAAGTCTCACCCATTAAAACCACGTAGATATTAGTAGAGTGTCAACTCTTATTCTTTTCTGTCCTCAGCTGAAGAGACTGAGCTCTGTCACTAGATGGCAGCATTTTCCAACCCTTGAATTATTCTCATGGCTCTTCTCTGAAGCCTCATCAATTTGGCAACATGTTTCTTGGGCACCAGAACTAGACACAATATGCCAAATATGGAGGTAACATAACCTCTCTGCTATTATGCAGGTGTCTTTGGTTTAAATATCCACAGCTCAGGTTAGCCCTCTTGGCCACAGCTTCACGCTGGGTGCTCATGTTTGCCTGTTTATATATATATATATATATATATATATACACACACACACACACACACACACACACACTTTCAGAGTCACTGCTTCCCAGGACAGGGCCCCCTTCCTGCACCTGTGGCCTCCATGTGTTGCTCCTAGAGAGACACGTTTCTAGTTGTCTGTGCTAAGACGTACACATTGTTCACTTGTGTCCAATTTACCCAGCAATACCGATCACTCTGAAGCAGTGATGTGTGCTCTACCTCTCTACTCTGTTTCCGTTCTTGTAATGTTTGTGTCATCTGTAAACTTAGACCAGTGATACTGTGTTTTCTTCCAGGTCATTGATCAAAATGTTAGAAGACAGGGGGCCAAGCCCCAATCCCGTGGGACTCCCACAGAAACTCACCCTCTCAAATAAAACCTTGCAAGCCCCCGAGGGAATACATTACCATGTGGCTGTGTTGTAGCAGTGGCTGTGTATTCTGTATGTGACTGTTCAGACGAGTTGAAAGGAAAGGTGGATTGAGGAGCTATATCTAGTGGGTGGAATTCTCCTAACAAGATGTAATGACCTGCCTGTTCCCTACTGAGCACACAGCCACCTAGGATGAAGTGAAGGGAGAGAGCAAAGACCTAGATTAGCAACACACCAGTAGGGGGCACTGTGTGACTCAGAATGACAAGGAAAGAGACATGAGAACCCAGGCACAGAGATGCGCAAGCTGGGAAAGAGAGCTGGACAGTGAGCCTGAGGTGAGCAGCACACAGCAATGGGAGAAAACCTGATAGCAGCGTCCTGAGGCTCTGAGCGAGGATGCTGGGGAGAAATGTAGCAACTGATCAGGGAAGCAGGCTGGGCTGGTGACAGGAGGACAATACAGAGGACCCCCGAAGACAGCGGTGATAATAGGGCTGAGCTAGAGCCCATAGGGCCATGAGAAGGATGGGCCAGAACATGCACAGGGTGAGGCTGGCTCCCAGAGACACACTTTCTGGCTGGCCTGTGTTACCCATAGCTGCGAGGGGTTGGGGAGTGCTGCAGCTTTAGCCCAAAATGACTGGGGATGAGCAGGGGGAGTCCTAGCCCTGTTGTGGGGCTGTTAGTTTTTCAGATGCATTGTTTGCAGCCAGTCTGGGAGAAGAGAGCCGTGTTGCATTTTTGTTCTCGGTAAATGGAGTGCAACTCACAACACCTTCCTGTTAACAGGCCCAGACGGAAGGGACCCAACCAGCTGGTACTCACTGCAGTGTCTGTAATCTGCAGGTTGGATATTTTAATCCGTCACACAGCAGCTGCACTCCGGAATCTCCTAGGTTGTTCCATTTGATGACGAGCTCCATCAGGGCCTGGCTGGTGCTGAGGATGGAGGACAGATCCCCACAAGAAGCAGCTGTGAGGTCACAATACCCCAATCTGTAGGATACGAAGCAATATGGAGAGAAAAATGGTGGCCTGCGTATGCCCTGTTCTCTGCATTTCCCCTCCTAGAAGCAACTCCAAAGCAGGAGGGGGGACCTCCGGCCTGCAGGCTGCACATGGTTTGTCAGGCTTAGCTGCTGGTGGGCCATGAGATGGTTTATTTACTTGAGTGTCTGCAGGCACGGAGCCCATTGGCCACAGTTTGCTGTTTCTGGCCATGGGGATGTACCGGATATGGCATGGGCCAGGCCACTGCTTTCCACAGCTAGTAAAGCCAGTAGCTCCATGGCTGGGACATTCACCTGGCCTGTCGGAAGCCCAGCTCCATCTCTTCAAAAAATAGGCAAAACAGTAACTTTAATCTGTGTCTCCCTCATCTAAGGTGAGGGCCCTAACTAGTGGGATATTCTCAGTCTCTCTCGCTCGTGTTATCACAGTGGAAAACGGGGGGTGGAGGGGATGGGATATAGTTCCCTGCATCTGTCAGTAGTACTGATGCCACAGCACACACAGCCCAAGTCACTACCGCACATCGTCAGTACACGCAGACTGAGGGAAAGCAGCTGTTACTCGCCCCAGTTTCTGCAGTTTGCAGTGGGGATGTTTCAGTCCCTCGCACAGCAGCTGCACGCCGGAATCGCCCAGTTTGTTATCGGACAGTTCTAGCTCTGTCAGGAACTGGCTGGTGCGCAGAATACTGGCGAGATCCCCACAGCAAGCAGCTGTGAGCCTGCAACTCCCCAGCCTGCAAGAGACAAACACAGAGAGGAGTGTGATCATTGGTTTCCTCCCTGCTGGCTGGGATTCCCTCACTGCGATGAGCGTCTGCCTGGAATGGGGATCATTTCCATTCTGGAAGGAGGGCTGGCTGGCTCCTGCCATATGTGCTGCAAGTTAAATATTCAGGGGCTAGGGTCATCCCAAGTCTCAGTGAGTAAAGGGGGGATTCTGGCTTCCTTCGCACTCTCCTTGCACAGGTGCTCAGGGCAGGGCTATCAAAATGAGTGTGGGGGAGCCAATGGGAGCAGAACAGCTGTGGGTTGAGGTGGCCGCAAATCCATGCTGAGTGAGTCTCACGCTGGGTGGTTTACGTTTTGCTGTGTTTTGCTTTGCTGGCTGAAATCTGCTTGTGCTGAAGCAGCCTTCCTGATTTCCTGTCTTGCTGCCGTACGGTGCAAGGACCATGGTACCACCCTGCACCCTGGTGGATTATGGAAGGGGGCTGTTTGCCCCTTACTAACACTCAGTGTTGGCTGGCTAACCCCAGTACCAAGAGGAGGAGGAAGAGTCCATGAGAAATCAGATCCCTGAGACGGACAGCCCCCAGGAGAGAGGCCAGCACTCCAAGTCAGTCTGACTGACAGGGTGGGCAGATTAATGAGGGAGTCAGGAGGCTGGAGGAGGGGAAATTATCCTGTTCTCCATGTGAGCTGGATTTGCTTGGGTCAGACAGAGCAGGGACCCACTAAGGAGACAGGAGGGGCCCAAGCTGAGCTGGAGAGCAGGGCTGTGCCAGCAGGCGACACAGAGGCAGATCCTGTGTTGGGAGCAGGGCTGCAGCCACCACAGTGCAGAGAGTTGATTGAGCCTATGCTGACAGTAAGGCTGCCGCCGCAGAGCTAGCGAGGCTAAAGAAGCAGCCTGGGAGCTGGAGGAAGAGTAGCAGTGAGTGGAGTTGGGGTTGGAGCAGCCTGAAGCTGGGTGTGGTGAGCCTCTGGGGAAACTGAGTAGGGCTGTGGGCCCAGTGGTCTAAGTGCCACCACATGGGACAGTGAACCACACCCAGTAGGTGTGTGGGTTACATCCTGTCCCCCCTACTGGCACTGACACTACTTATAGACAGAGCAAGTAATCTGCTCCACAGCCTTAGCTACCAGCCAGCTGCATTTTAGCTCATGCAGTAGCAGCTCATACACTAAGGTCCAGAAGTCCCCGGTTTGGTTCCACCTGTCAGCATTACGCAGCCTACTGCAGTTCGGAAGGAAAAATATCAGATGCACACCAAGAAACGGGATAACTGACTCACTGGCAGTGGTACAAGAAAGGAGCTGCGGGTTGGAGTGGTCACAAACTGAACACAAGTAAACAAACTCTGAGGGCACCCCGTCCGCAGCCAGTACTCCTGCTCTGCTCAGAGGAAGGGAAGCCAACAGGAGTGTTTGCTCCTGTCAGCTTCCCGCTGTGGGTATGACAGGGAAACTCAAGTTAAGGTCTGGCAGCTCCAACTCCATCATTAACTCGCTGGATTTGTGCATCTTAATTTAACTTCCCCTGTAGGGTAGACCTGGCCTTGGGAATCCCCATCCTTGTGAGTTTTTAAGAGTAGGTGAGACAAACACCTGTCTGGACTGGTCTAAATTTACTTAATCCTGCCTCAGCCTAGGGGGATGGATTCAATGACCTTCCAAGGTCCCTTCCAGCCCCACATTTCTCTGGTTGCAAATGACAAGCGTGACTCCAGCTGCAGATCTATGAGTGTCTATTTTTTCCCCAACCCGTGCAAAGCCAGTTCCCAGAATGGCTGGATTCCCCTGAGGGGCAGGTTCTGGGGCTGGTGGGAGCAAGCAGAGTTCTGCAAACCCAGTAGCCAGAGCAGCCGTGCCAGCAGCCACAGACTGGAGGAGACCAGCCAGTACGTACAGTAATTGTTGCACTTTGCAGCTGGGCTGGGCCAGTCCTTCACACAGCAGCTGCATTCCGGCGTCTCTCAGCTTCGTGCCCCACAGGTTCAGCTCTGTCAGGGCCTGGCTGAGGCCAGAGGAGAGGAACCCACATGCAGCAGCTGAGAGGCTGCACCACTCCAACCTGAAGAGAGAAAGGAAAATGACTCACTTCTGACCATGCCCCCTGCTCTCCTCCCCGACGGTGAAGCCTGTCCAGCAGCTCGTGAGGCTTCAAAGCACCACACCCTGCTCACAGGGCAGGAGGAGATGTCACACACTCCCCCGCCTCCAGGCCCTGATTGGCCTGGAGGCGGCGGAGCGCGCAAAGTTTCCTCTGTCCTCCCTCCTCCCCCCAGCCTGCCAGGCGCTCACAGCTCTTCAAAGTGCCCTATGCTCATGCAGGGTGGGGGCAGGGTGAAGGGAGCTTTGCACAGCTCCCTTGCCCCCAGGGCAATCAGGGCTTGGGGGCAGGGGAGCATGTGAAGCCTCTTCCCGCCCTGCCAGGGGCATGAGTGCCTAGTGCGGGGGAGGGCAAAGGGGCTCCCCCACCCCCAAACCAATTATGGTTTGGGGGTGGGGAATCCCAGAAGCAGTCTAGCCCCACCCCTTCTGCTTCAGGCCCCACCCACCAATGACAGGCAGCAGCAGCTGCAGCAAAAGGAGGCTGGTTTTGACATTCACTCTGCGGGTGTTTTAGGGGCAGAGTTTTCAGCAAGTTCGGCATCTAACAGGAAAGTAACTGGGCAAAAACGTGCCATAATGGAGCAGCTGGGGGCTGAGCTCTTTTGAAAATCTGGCCTTAAGTCCCCAGAACCTCACAGGACTTGCGTAGGGTGACTGCCCTGAAAGAATAAGAAACAGGCCCTGACAATCCACAGAGGAGACCAAACGTGACTTACTCCAGTCTCTGTAAGTGGCAGTTCGCATGTTTCAGTCCCTCACACAGCAGCTGAACTCCAACGTCTCCCAGAGAAAAATTATAACTGAGGTCCAGCTCTGTCAGGTGCTGGCTGGTGCTGAGAACAGTGGAGAGATCCCCAAAGCACTCACCCGAGAGGTTGCAAAATCTCAACCTGCAGGAGAGAGAAGAGCCTGGCAGATCCATCACGGGCTCATCACAGCAGTTTGAAGAAGTGGCCCTGTCCACTGGCTCCTTTCCCTGACCTATCAACATCAAGAGTGAGCCAGAAATCTGCCCTAGACTCAGCCGCAAGCCCCATCCAATGAGAAGTAGGTTAGAATGTGACTTCCTGCAGTAGCACTGCTGCTTGCACTATAAAGATGGAGAGAGAAAAAGTGAAGCTTCAAGGAAGGCTCTAGGGAAGGGTTACGAGGAAGATGGAAGGAGAAGATTAGAAGGTGAGAAATGTCAAAAGAGAAGTTAATTGGGGGGTAAAAACAGATACTACCAAACAATGAGGAATAAGACAGAGACAAGGAAAGAAAACATTCAAGCAGAGAGAAACTAAAAGTAGCAAAGCGAAGACCTAGGGAAGGTGAGACCACGATCGGTGCTGAGAGCCTGTGATTGTGCAGAAGCCTGGTGGGGGCAGAGGCTCCCAATGCAGATTGTGGCCCCACCTCCGAGCCTGGGAATCCCAGCTGTGGGAGGCGGGGCCACGATTGCCACTCCGGTCATGTCAGAAGCCTAGAAGCCTAGTGGGGGCGGGGGGAGTGGCTGGGAGGCGGGGCATGATTGGCGCTGGGAGTTCTCTACAATATTTCAGCTGCAGGATAAAAAGGAGTTCTTCTAAATTCTTCTATAGCCTTAGCTTTAGAGGAATAGAAAACAATGAAAATAGCATGCACATTTGCACAATTACTTCTAAGCCTCTTTCCATAGAGATGGTGTAGGATGAAGACTGTTTATAATAAAGTTAAGTATTAAACATAGTATGTGTGTTCGTGGCAATGCGCCTGTGCTCCAGCCCAGCAACCAAGAACAAAAAAAGAACCAGTGAGACACAGTCACTGACTGACCACAGCCACGAGTATTTTGCTTCTCAAGCACTTCCTTCCTGTATGGCCATCACAGATCTTAGTGGTTTCTCCTTCTTGTGACAGATGTTGCAAGGGGGAAAAGGAACCCAAGTGTCCATGCTGAGAACACTTGAGCAGGAACAGAGGTCTTAACAACGAATTCTTTCATGCCTGCTCCTTGGCTATGGATGAGACCAAGAATTCCTCTTTCTCTTCTTTCAGTGCTAAATCTATGTAGTTAGATTCGGCTGCATACAGCCTATAGGTGTGCAGCCACCACCAGAGCAACTGTCCGACCCACAGCATCCCTGCAGCAAAGCTAGGGCCCTGGTAAGGAGGCTGGGGACTCACGAGGAACAGCCTGTGACCTGTCCTTACATTCCAGAAATGCTGTTTGGGAGGCCCCCTGCCACAGAGCAGGGTGACACGTTTTCCTTGAACTGTTCCCATTTTTCCTTATTCCTTTTAAAATCAATCTGCTGTTCAATAAATTGTGTTTGTGTTGAACTGTACATAACCATCAGTGAGTCAGGGAAACATCCAGGGCAGAGACACCCTAGCCCAGGACAACCCAGTAGGCAAGAAGAGCAAAACGGCAGCGGAAAAAAGAGCCACACCAGAATTTTTGTTGAGCGAGCAAAAAAAAAAAAAGGAACCATGGCCGCACACCAAAGGGTTAAGCCACCCACCCACCAGACTCCAGAGTCATTGAAGAAGAAAAAAAGACACAGCCCCTTTAAGGCAAGAGGAGTTTTCCTTTTTGGCTCCAGCAGTTTTCCATCAGTTGCCACCATCTTGCAGTGGCCATCTTGCTAAACAGACGGCTCCCCAGCACCCAGTAAGACCAGGGAGACGGGGACCAGGGGCCATTGGTGGAGCTGCAGGGGCGGCTTTGTGAGCTGCACGGGGGTGGCTGAAGAGCCGCATGCAGCTCGCGTGCCACAGGTTGGCCACCCCTGCCCTAGCCTCTGTGCTAGGTGACCACAACAAGGTTAGGGGTTGAGCCCCCAGGAATCCTGGGCCCAGCCTTGTTGGGGTTACAAGGAGTCTGCCACACAGGAGAGTGGAAGGGGAACCCTCAAGGTTAGGGAGGCCTCTGGATGAAGGAAGGACTCAGATTCTTTCACAAGCCCATTTCACTGGGATACTGCAGAAGCCAGAAAAGTTCCTCTCAAAAGCAGGACTATTCCACCACATACACAAGGGTCCTTATGGGTAGCAGCTCCTTCTTGCTCTCACATGCTTGGGGGAGGGGAGAGAGCATCCCCCACTGAGGCTTTTGACCTCACCATGTACCTGCAGGAAGCTTGTCCACTCCCAATTCATGCTTCCTGCCATGGGCTTTGCATAAAGCAAATGCGTCAACACTTACACTAGTCTCTGTAGTTTGCAGTTTGGCTGTTTCAGCCCTTCACACAGCAGTTGTATTCCCAGGGCTCCCAGCTGATTACCGCTCAAATTCAGATGGCTCAGCCACTGGCTGGTGCTGAGTACAGACGAGAGCTCCCCACAACCGGCAGCTGAGAGTTTACAAGCCTTCAGGCTGCAAGAGACAGATGCACAGATGAGGGAATGAGCATGTCTGTCTATCCAGTCCTCCCCTCTCAGTGGCCATGCCAGCGAGGAAAGCCAAGAACCAGAGCTCTCCTGACAATCTAAGGGTTTCCAATGTATCCATAAAGAAACACATGGAGCCTGGAGTGAAAAATGAAAAATAGGGGAGCTATGTAGGAAGCCAGCTGGAAATTTTAGTTTCTCTTTCTTGCAGATTAAAAGTCTCAATGCACTAAAAAGAAATATCCCTCAGATCAAGGAGTCTATGACCAAAAAAGACAAATTGAAGGTACATTGTCTTTTTCCATCCACCAACTGCATCTACACCAGGGGGTCAATTTTTTAAATTTTTTTATTTGTATTGACTTTTTCACTTCTCTGGGCCAGGTAGCTATGTTCAGCTAAATTTTAAGTGTAGACCAGGCCTGCCACATGAGGGCTAGAGATCCTCATGGGCTAGAGTTAATCCAACCCTGTCCACTACTATGGGTCTTTTTTGCAATACAGACCCCCCCACACACACACCTTCATGTACCTGCAGCAAGCCAACATCTTACACCGACCTCACCTTTCATAGAGTTCTTTACAGAAAACAATACTTGTGCATACTCACTCCAATTTCTGCAGCTTGCAGTTTGCACGTTTCAGTCCCTCACACAGCAGCTTCACTCCTGAGTCTCCCAGACTGTTTCCTGCCAGGTTCAACTCCACCAAGGTCTGCTTGATGACAAGAGAAGCAAGATCCTCACCACAAGCAGCTGTCAAACGGCAATCACAAAGCCTGCCAGAGATAGATACACAGAGAGGAAAAGACTCTGTCTGTCCAGTCCCCTCCATGGGTTTCTAGAAAGGCTCTGTCATGGGGTGGGAGGACTGGATCACACAGCTAGAGTAATGGATGGTGGGGACCAGATGACCATCTGCATCTGTATCTCTCATTGATCTTGTAGTCCTCACAGGAGCATTTTCCATCCCTAAGCAGACACGCTTGGTTGTCCGCTAAATAGAAACTTTATTATAAGTGAGGCAAGGAAAGCTAATAAAAGGTTTTGTTTTTGCTTTTTTAGTAGTTTGCATTTAACATGGTACTGTATTTACTTCTGCAGCTATAGTAAAATGGGACTAACTGAACCCGCTACTAGGGTATGTCTACACTACCCTCCTAGTTCGAACTAGGAGGGTAATGTAGGCATACCTCTAGACTGGTGGTGGGGCGGGGTTGTACATGGGACCATGTGTATAGCCTTGTGTGGATACAAAATTTGTATCCGGGGCCACATCTGTATCTGCAAAAATTAGCTACAGATGGCAGCATTGACATCCGTGGGCAGAGGTGGACACCTGTGGATAAAAAGCAGATATCTGCAAATTTGCAGGGCTCTAGCCATGTGGTTTTTGGGGTGTGGGGAACGTAGGGATGCAGGAGAGGAGGGAGATGTGGGAGGAAGAAGGAAGATGTGCTGCAGTGAACTGGGTAAATTTCAAACAATGGCAATTTGTTCTTGTAGCTGGAGCAGAGGAATGTCAAATGGTAAAAGAAAGTCACACCCCCAGCTTTCTAGCACCGTTGCCTCTAAATAGCTGGGAGGGACAGTCATGACTGGTACTGAAGGTGTCCTGGAGCCAGCTCAATATCCTCCAGCAAACAGCTCCCAGCTTCAGTCAGGCAACAGGCTCTGCAGATTCCCAGAGCTTTTTAGTCCAGTAGAAAGAGGCATAACAAGAACCAGTGGCAGGAAATTAAAGCCAGACACATTTACATTAGAAATGAGGTACACCTGTCTTACAGAGAGGGCATTTAGCCACTGGAACCAAACTACCAAGGCAGGCGGTAGAATCTCCATCTCTAGATGTCTTCAGAGCCAGACTGGAGGCCTTTCTGAAAGATGCTTTAGTCTAACACAAGTTACTGGACTTAGAGCCGGGGTAACTAGGTGAAAGGTAATGGTCTGTGTTTATATTAAGTCAGACTAAAAGATGTAATGGTCCCTTTTGGCCTTACAATCTATGAATGGATTTGTAGCCTGGTCCCTTTTGGGAAGTGTGTGTGTGTGTGTGTGTGTGTGTGTGTGTGTGTGTGTGTGTGTGTGTGTGTGTGTGTGTGTGTGTGTGTGTGTGTGTGTGTGTGTGTGTGTGTGTGTGTGTGTGTGTTTCCATCACGGAATTCCATTAGGCCATAGGGACCTGGAAACAGCAAAACAATGTTCCATTTCATTCTTTTCTGTGCTGCACTTCTATTCCCTAGTCCTCAGCCACTGTCCGTCATGGCTTTGTCACCTTTCTGTTGGTTTGCCACATTGCATTCTTGGGATGGAACAGGCACCCCACACTGCTGGCAGCAGATCACTCCTGACATTACAAAGGACAAAGTGAGCATGTCATTATGATGCTCCAGCAACTCAGTTGGCTTCCCCTTCCCTGTCACTCCAAATTCAAAGGCCTGGCACTAACTTGCAATGCCACGAAGTGGTCCCAATCTGACATGTGCACCAGAAAACTCCACATTTCAACTTGCGCCAGTGTGACTGAACTAGAAGCAGCAATCATGCAGCACACTTGTTTTCTTTTGGATGGATGCAGTGCATTATAAACAGTGAGTAGTCCTTTGGCACCTTAGAGACTAACCCCCCCCCCCCCCCCAAAAAAAAGGATCATGAGCTTTTATGAATAAAGCCCACTTCCTCAGATGAGTTGGAATGGAAATAACAAGAATCCAAGATCTATAGACCAGCAAAAGCATTAACCTGTCAACTGTAGGACCCGTGTTAATGAATTTCCTTGGCCACTCTTCATGCCCTGGTCTCTCAGCAGCATCTGTTGGTAAGGTAATTAGTTTTGCATCAGTCGGCTGACTAAGCTAACCCCATATATGTTAACAGCAAATTTGAACATGGTTGTCAGAAGTTACACAATTCTGTGTGGTTGCTGTACCAGCCATGTTGAAGAGCTGCATTGCTGTAGAAGTCCTGGGATAGCAGTTGTAATAAGAGAAATTTTTAAAAGGAAAGAATAATTACTTACTCTAGTTTCTTTAATTTACAGTATGGATCTTTCAGTGCTTGACAGAGCAGGTAAATGGGTGAATGCTTTGGCTTATCCTCATGATGTTTCCTTAAAAAAGAGAATAGAAAAATGTTATGTAGTTCTCTGAAGACAGAATTTAATTCCATTTCCTGAACATTGAAATAGCTTCCTGGACAGTGTGATCATAAATAACACATGGGCTGTTTTGCAGTTACAGTTAGTAGTAAAGCCCCCAATTCAAAATTACATCTAGTGTTCTGAGGCTATGTCTACAATACAAAGGTTGTTTTTCTTAAAAAACAGCCGTTTTTCTGAAAAAAATTCACTTACGTCCACACTGCAATCGTGTTTTTTGAAAAAAAAAGTGAAAGAACGGGGGGGGGGGGGGTTTCTGACATTGGTGAACCTCTTTCTATGAGGAAGAAGCCTTTTTCCAAAAGAGCTCTTTCAGAAAAAGTAGTGTGTGGACGAGAAAGAGGGAGTTCTTTCGAAAGAGAGGAAAGAGGAAAAAGCACAGGTGCCTTGGTGGCCACTGTAATCACTGCTGTCCATAGTAATCACAGCTTAAATGCAAGAGAGCATCCATTCAGTATAAATGCTATCTTTCGAAAAAGCAGATTGCTTTTTCGATGCGCTTTGGCAGTTCAGACCCTCTTTCAGAAGAAGTTCTTTCAAAAGATCTCTTCCAGAAAAACTTCTCCCAAAAGAAGCCTGCAGCCTAGATGTAACCTGAGATGTATTTTAAGTGTATGAAATCAAACGGAATACGTGCTACTGAGATTCCACACGCAGCAAATTATGGTGAAGCCTTCTAGTGAGAAAATTTGTTCTTTATTGTTTTAAGGTTCAGGACAAGAAGCAATGGGCTTAAATTTTGGATATTTAAGAAAGTTTGGATATTTAAGAAAAACTTCCTACCTGTCAGAGTGGTTAAACACTGGAATAAATTGCCTAGGGAGGTTGTAGAATCTCCATCATGGGAGATATACAAGAGCAGGTTAGATAGACATTTATTGGGGATGGTCAAAACGGTACTGGGTCCTGCCATGAGGGCAGGAGATTGGATTTGATGACCTCTCAAGGTCTTTTCCAGTTCTAGGATTCTATGGAAGTGCAGCAGTATCCTGGGGTGGTGATGATACCTGGTTTTGAGGGGCAGTTAGAGCCGGTTAAAACTCAGAATTTTGTGGGAAATATCAAGCTTTGGCTTTGTTCTGATTTTAATATCGAGAACTGTTCAAACAAACCCCCTTCTACACCCAACAGCACCGTCGAACTACATGCTAATTGTTCAGATGAGGGAGCAAATGTTTACCACCGTGTTTTGACCAGTACAACCCCAAAGGTGGATGCTGTTTTTACCACATAAAAGTGGCTTATGTTGGTATAGGCTATGTCCTTTCATTTTGGGGCATAAGATATAGTAGTATAAGCATCTTGATACTGGTAGAATTGTGTCCACACTGGAGATGGAGGGGGAAGGGGTTGTACCACTTTAATTATATTGGTACAGTTAAAGCAGCATGACTTCACAGACAAGTCCTTAGTAGCACAAGGTATTTTCTTTGTGGTCTCAGGGTCTGTTCTCACATGGTTGGCTGCTGCACTGAATGACCACGGGCCATTCTGCATGTTGACTATTTGATAGCACTATTTGCAGGTGACATTTTTGGTGGCAGCTCAACTGCATTTAAAGTAATGAAGGGAACCTGCACCCAATGCCATGACCACACATATACCTCTTAAGCTGTCTGCAGTCGCCTGTGTAAACTGCTGTAAGGTAACAAGCAAGTTACCGCACAGCCCAGAGCCCCCACAGGCCCTGCACAATTGGTAGGAGGTCCCTGAGAACTCTAAACAGTGATTTGCACCATTGAGCTGGAATTCAACTTTTGGTTTTACTCTCCTGCTTAGTGTAAAGAGGCAGGGGTCATACCTGTTTGGTTGGGCAAAGGTAGCATGTTTCCCTGACATTCACCAGGCAGAACCTTCTGCCCATCAAAGCCTTGGTGAATTTAGTGCACTTCAGAATATGAAACTGAGTTTGGATACAAAGAGTTTTGAAAAGCCCATGACTTATTTTGTCCTTAAGGAATAAATAATTGTACAACAGGGATGTGGAAGCCAATTTTGTTTCCTAGTGATGTCCTTGTCCCATAGTAAAGCACTTTGCAAAAATCTTAGGAGGCCTCAGTGAATATCTCTGGACCTTTGTTGTACAACTGTTGACACAGGGAATCTTCCTTCCCCAACCCATGTCTCACCTCACCCTGTTCATTTCCGCATACAAAGAAGTGCTACAAGCATGTCAGTCGTTGAGAGGACAGAGTAGACCAAACAATGCATTTAATACAAGGAAGGTAATTTTGATAGTGTAATAACTGTATCCTTAGCTTACAGTAACAGTAGCATTGTTCTAGGTTGTCTTGTTCAGTCAATTTGTGATCCAGACTTAGGGAAAATAACATCCAATCTGTTAAAGAAACTTCAGATATCTGAGCTCAGAAAATACTCACTGATGTAGCCACTTTTGTAGTCTTGGGAGTCCTACTTCATGGTCTTCTAAGCTAAATGTACAGTCATATATACAAAGTGACTCCAGTCTACGACAATGCTTGACACAGAATGAAAGAGCCATTTGGTCCATCTGGGTAAACTTATTTTGATTCAACTTTAGTTCAGTGAAGTGATCCAATGCAGTAATGGCAAAATCTTCTTCATACATCTCGTATACACAGTGAAACAACTCAAGCTGATGTCTTTGATGAATCCCCTCGTGAGCAAAAGGCAAAGTTTTTAAATCTGTTTCTTGGTTTGCTTGAACCCACTCCAGTAAATCTGCCTTAACTGCGGGTGAAAATTTGCATCTGAATTTTTCCTGCATGTCCTTCATTCTTTCTTCATTTAAGAGGCCAAACAGGAATCGCACCGTTAACATTAAATAATTTTTTGAGTTTCCATAGTTTTCCAACAATGCCTTCACATTTCTCCTCAGAGTCCCTGAATCTATTGCTGCTTCATCTTCCTCTAGGACATATAACAAAGCTGCAAAAAACTCCTGAAAGCTTAAGTGAATGAAGCTGTAGAGACATTCACAGTCAGTTTCTTTTTGGAAAATGTTTTCATTTAAAAAGAGGGGGAGAGAGTTTTCTTGATCTAAGCCAAACTTCTTGATTTCTTCTTCCTCAAACAGGATCTTTTGATTCCAGATGCCATCCGCAGCCAAGGAGCAAAGTCCCCTCAGGTTTCCATGCAAGTTTTGCTTCAAATCGTTGCTAAGAGGCTTGACTAAGCTGGAAAGGTAGAGCACGTACACTCCAGTGACGGTTTTTGAAGTCTGTGTGAGATTCTCGCCTTTTTCAAGCTGTTGTTTCACAACCGTGCAGATGATCCAACACATGAAGGGGACAAAACACATGGTGAAAAGAATTTCATTGGCTTTCACAAATTGTAACGCTTGTCTGGCTTGGGTTTCCTTTTCAAAAAACTTGTGGAAATACTCCTCCCTCTCAGCTTCAGAAAAACCCAGAATCTCGGCATAACGTGAACACTCCAAGCACTGCTCAAGTTTCTCCAGGGCAGCTGGCCTGGTTGTGATCATCAAGTAGGACTCAGGAAGAACTGTTTTCCTAAATAAACTGCTCAGGATAATTTCCATTGACTTCTTCTCCCAGGGGTCAAAGCACAAATCATCCTCTGGCTGATCAAAGGAAAATCTCAGTTCGTCTAACCCATCAATTATGAACAGGAGTTTTTCTGGATTCATCAGAATGTGGTTAATCGGTGGATTTGTATGAAGCCAGTTTTTAAACATCAGGTCGGCCACACTTCCCTGCTTATTAAGAAAGTTCACTTCCCTACAGTTTATGTAGAAAACATAATCAAACTTTTCCTTATAGAGCTCCCCAGCTGCCCAGTCATACATGATCTTTCTTGCTGTCATTGTTTTCCCAATCCCAGCAGCTCCCAGCAGCACAACAACCTGTGGCGTTTGTCCATCTTCATCAGGTTTATACAGGGTGGCCAGTGTAACTGCAGAACTAGCTCGCTCAGTCATGACTTCAGCATGTCTCCATCCTGTGGCCATGATTTCATGTTCCCTCTCCTTTGCCTGACGAGGTCTGTCTACAATAGTCAGGTTTGTGTATCTTCTGTTTAGTAACATCTTGTCTCCAAAGCGACTGTTCATATCTTTTATTAGTTTGTATTTCTTTTTAATATCTTCTTTGTACTTCTTCCTGTAAGCTGGATCAGCAGCAAGAGACATTAGAGATATGAAATTGACAATCCAGAAAACCACAAATCACAGACTACTCTATTAAATAGTTTTAGGGAACCACAATAACGGTTCTTCAGCTTTATAATGAAACCTTCTTCAGAAAAGAATCTGAAATCACTTAACTCTGAGTGGGGTTTATGCAGCATTTATTCAGTTATGGGTGCCCCACAGAAATTATTCATTTGAGTAAAGACCGCAGGCATTACTTCATCCCCAGTGAAATGCAGCCACCTCTCTGATGAAACCCAACTACTGTTTGACAGTGCACAGTAACATTATGCAACAAAGTAGATCACAAGTGAGGGAGGCTATCATATGTAGTTAAAACCACACTGGGAATTTTGGTGGAAGGAATGTAACTTCATAAACTAGAATTTCTCAGGGCACGTGGGTTTAGAAGACAGAGCATCATGGGATCTTTAATTTCCAAAACTGAGTATCTCCAGTTATATCTCCAGTTACCTTCTGCCATTATGGCCAAGTCTACACTACACAGAAGATCAATGCTGTTGCGGTCCATCTTCCAAGGTTTGATTTAGTGGGTCTAGTTAAGACCCTCTAAGTCAAATTCACAGCCAGTACTCTTGCTCCTCACAAGGAGTAAGGGAAGCCAACGGGAGCAAAAACTTCCCACAGTGTGGATGGTGCAGAAAAAGAGATTTAAGACATTTCTACTCCAACTACATAATTAACATAGCTGGAGTTGCGTAACTTAAATTGACCTTCCACTGTAGTATGGACCAGGACTATGAGATATACTCCTACAGCAGAGTGCCCTCCAATACCAGGCTAATGCATTCACCCAGTACTAACCCGGAAGGATATTTTGCACACGTCGCTGTTGGCAATTACCCAAGGTAACAAAGGTCACTCAGACCATTATATAAAGCTGTCTGTGAAACAACTCGCACAAACTGGATCACTTAAGCTAGAAAAGCAGCACTGAGGGGTTTTCAAGGCTGCTGGTGAATTCTAAGGCTGGGATGACAATGAGCTGAGAGAGTCTGGAAATAGGAAAAATGTTTACAATTGAAATCACCCAGGTGTTTTTATGGACTCAGTGTAAGGGCATGAGGCTGTCACCACTCCCTGTTGGACATGGTTTTTCTGGGAGTTACAAAATGAAAAGGAAGGAGCAAACTTTGCCAGTATGGCTGCAGTTCCCACCACCTCCTGGCATTTACCATGATCTATGGTGGAAAACCAGGCAAATTGCTCAGGATGAATGCAAAGGAACTGCACAAAGGTGCAGTGGCAAATTCAGAAAAGCTAAGGCACAAAATGGGTTATGCCTAGCAAAGGACATAGAAGGCAATAAAATGTTCTCTACATACAACAGGACAAGGGAAAACATAGTTCCACTGCTTAGCGAGGAAGGAGAGCTAAGAATGGATGATACTTTGAAGACTGAGGTGTCTCTTTTGTCTAATGTCTCTTTTCCTTCAATGTCCTTTAAACAGAGAGAGCAGAACAAAGAGCAATGGTCTTAAGTTTCAGTGGGGGAGGTCTAGATTGGATATTAGGGGAAACTATGTACTGGGATGCGTTATCTAGGGAGGTGGTGGAATCCCCATCCCTAGAGGTTTTGACAAAGCCCTGGCTGGGATGATTTAGTTGGGGTTGGTCCTGTTTTGGGCAGGGGGCTGGACTTGATGACCTCCTGTGGTCTCTTCCAGCCCTAGGATTCTATGAAATACGTTAACTGTGACCAGATGCTTAACAAGTAGTTCTGTGGCAGCTTTCTTGGGCACACTTCTTCGGGGTCTCAGGGTAGCTGGTCAACACAGATGCTGCACCAGTACTCAGCAGCAGGGAAATTGCAAGGGAACATCAGACAAAATCCCGTGTTTTCTCTTCACTATTCATCTCTCCCATTTCTTAAAGGAACCAGGACTGGACCTCTGCAACACCACCACTACAAAGGCATTTCCTGGGGACTTACATTAGCTGCTGCCCATTCAGTCCTCAGGAGTGTGTCTCACCTTCAGTGCTATTACCACAGTTACCATTACAATCAAAGTGTTGCTTTTGGAAATACTACTTCCTGCAGGTTCATGGTGGTCCCTGTTCTGGAGAATGGCAAGGGAACCCTGTGCTAATGGAGTCCCCTGGAAAGGCACATAAAATATTTTGTTCATGTGTCAATTGTTCTATTGATGTGGAACAAACCCGATTTAGGAAAGTATCCAACTGAATAAGAAGGAACCGCTGTCCTTAGGTCAATTCCTGGGTAGCCGTCACATACCTTTTGCAGACAACTCTGATGATTTTTGGCTCAGAGGAATCTCTGAAAAGGAAATGACATTGAAACAGTATTGTAAGGATGCAGGATATATTTCAATACAAGCGCACTTCCTTTCTGGGTGGAGGCAGCAGCTGACCAAATAGTGCAATTGTACTTTGCGTTAATGAAGTAATCATGCAGAAGAACACGGCTCTCAACAGTCAGTTTATGGAGTTCAATTTGTGGAATATTGTACAGGGGAGTCTGGCTTCTTGGACTTCTCCTGGCCTGGCTCCACTGCTGCACTTTGCAGGACAAGCAGGCCACATTGTCAGGGAAACTCAGACCAACTTGCCCTGGGACTAAATCAATTCAGGATTGTCTATAGGGACACAGAATCCCGGGAAAACACTCATATTCAAACACGGACTAAGTGAAACCACTAAAAGGATCCACACGAAGGACCATTCTGTCCTTGCTCAGGAGATGGGCTAGGTCAGGGATCAGCCACCTATGGCTCAGTACAGAACCAAATCTGGCTCTTTTGTCATTCCCCAAATACATGCAGCTTTTTTAATTAAAATGAAAAATTAAATCAAACATTTTAAAACGCCTAATTACTCCTGTCAAAATGATCTTGTTTTGCCTATTTCTCCTTTCACCAGAGGTGAAAGAAAGGCGGTGCACCCAGTAAGAACAGGCTATGCTGTGGCAAGAGCTGGCTGCAGGCATACACATGCAGTCCCAGCTAGGGTATTAAGAGGGGCCGGTGGTGGTATCTAGCCACAGCAACATGGTTCCAGCCCCATCTGTCTGTCAGTGGTGCTGCGGCTGCTGCAACAGCCCAGCTGTGATGGCCCAGCTTGGGTTCCAGAAACAGCACACCTGGCCAATAAAGCCCCAATTGGGGCCCAGCCCACATCTGGCCACAATCCTGGAGAAAGGCCCACAGCCTGGCCCCCATTGGCCACAGGAAGGGCTGGCGGCAGCCCCCGTCCTGCTGTGGCATGGGTCGGAGAGGAGGCCACAATCTGGCTGCGGTGATCCTGGCCCAGTCCCTCATCCTGCCACTGCTGCCCAGGTGTAGCAGCCCAGCCCTGGCCAGGTAAGATAATCCTGCCCCAAGGGTCCCCCACATACTCTGTTTCCCACCAGGGCTGGCACACACAGCCAGAGCTCTCAGCCCTTGGACATTGGAGGTGGCTGCCCGCTTGCTTTGGGGATGCACGACGGCCCAGCTCCGGCTCTGGCACCTGGATGGGGGGAAGCAGTGCTGTGGCCCAAGCCATACTAAGGACTGACTGCCTCTTCTGGGGGTGTGGAGCCACCCCCATCCCCCATCTTGGGGATGGTGGTTGGTGGCCCTGCTGGGTGCAGAGGTGGGGGGGTCTGGCCAGCTCTTTGTTGACCACTTGTTCTGAATGTTGATGTAGTTTGGCTTTTTGGGTTGAAAAGGTTGCTGACCCTGGGCTGGGTTGCTCAGGGAAGCCTTTACAAACTTAGGGGTCTAAGGCAGAAACTGAGGACAGCCAGAGCAAATTTGTTCATTTGGAATAACTATCACTTGGGTCTCCTAGCCCCAGTTGCAGATTATCTATTAGGTACAATAGTCACAGTGCATAGGGCCTAGGAAAAAGTTTGGGACCTAAAAAAAAATTCATACAGCCTCTCCCCGAGTTACGAACGAGTTATGGACCAAACACTTGGCCATAACCCAATCTGTTCGTAACTCGGACCCCATTGAGTTAAATAGCGACCACGCGGGTTGCAACCCCGTAAGCACGGGTTGCGTTCGTAACTCAGGGACCGCCTTTACGACCACTCCATGGGAGCTTTGATCGTAAATGCAAACAGTCGTAACTCGACCATTTGCAACTTGGGGACCAGCTGTAATTGACTCAAAAATAAGAAAAGAAAATTGCTAAAACAAGTCTAATAATTTACTATCTTTAGTCAACAAACAATATACAGGTATAGCATACAACTAAATATTAGGTATATAGACGATACGGCATTTCCACCTTATATATTTATATATCCACTCTAATTTAAAGGCCTACGATTATGAGAGCAGCTAGAGCCTACAAAAACCTTATTCCAGTCCTGCCTAGCCCCCAACAAAGCCTAGCTTTTCTATAGACTGTCATCAATCTAATGCTTGTTGGATGCTTTGAAATAAAGTTGCATAGGCAACCAGAAAACTTTGCATAATGTTGCCACTCCCTTTGCCAACCATCTGTTAGTAATCTAGGGGAATAAACTACCCTCATCCCACCTCTCAATAATATATATTCCTTAGGTCCGCTAGGATCTAAAACCCCATCAGGGCTCTGTTGTACTAAGTCTGGGCACACACACCATGACTATCCCTGCCTGACAGAGCTCACAGTCTAAACCAAGTAGCTGCTCCCTGCCCATGTCTCCTTCTCCTGTTGCTGCTGCCCTGAGGGAGATGTTTGGAGGAGACTCTCAGGTTCTTACCTTTCTCACTTTCTACTCTGAGTTTTGCAGCAGAATCTCGGAGGTTGATCTGAGTGAGAACATTGATGGTCACCTCTACGGCAGCAGCTCCACCATAGAATTCCATCAGGAGGTTCTTGGTGTCTATCCTGTCAGCGTTCTCCAGCCGACCTCGGGGGATAGTGCGTTTCCCCTCAAAGGCAGAGTGCGATAGCTTGTCTTTAAATCTTTTCACATCTTCCTGAGAAAGGTCGTCGAGGGCTTGCACAAGCAGGTCACTGATTCTGCTGCTTTGGTTTCCCATCAGTGGGCGTCAAGAAATAAGCTAAAATACCATGCAAAATCCTGGTGTTAATAATAGGGTATAAGAATGCGTAGAGGGAAGAAGTGCAAACTAGCGGTGGGAGAACAACACTGAGACACATCACTCCTTGGTGCTTTTCTCTCACAAACGATTGTTCCAGTTTCCACATCTGTACATGAAGATAACCCTACTGATCTAACTGATGGGGGTGTGGTGCAGCTTAACTAATGTCTGAAAAGCTGGGAGAGGTCTAGGGAAGAAAGGGGTTAAAATGACAGGATTTATCATCCAACTGGGTTTGAAAATAGAGGTGAGATACCTTCATTTAATCTGCATTTCAGAAATATTAATCCAGAAAACACAGTTCTGGACTATCAGGCCCTGTATCCTGAGATCCAGAGTTAGCTTATGAGAACCTTCTGGATATTGTAGCTATCAGAACATGGTGAGGTAGAGCAGTGGTAATTTCTGGCATCCACACAGCAACTGTGGGCTATCTGTCCCAGCTCTGCTTGAGCTAGGCCCTAAAACTAACAGTTTCTCAGTGGCAAGATGGACTAGCCGCCCTGTAAAATCTCTCCCCTGTCCTCCAACCCCCTGGATACAAACCCGGGTGGCTAGACCAAACCATCCTCCATGCTGCTATTTTGAGTCAGTTGCACAAGCACAGCTAATGCAAGTACTTCCAACTTGCACTGGGAATTGCAATTCTCATTTGCTGGGCAAATATACCCCTGGGGCCCACTCTGAGGGTTTGTCTACACTACCACCTACTTCGAAGTAGGGTGGTTAATGTAGGCAACCGAAGTTGCAAATGAAGCCCGGGATTTGAATTTCCCGGGCTTCATTTGCATCTTGCCGGGCGCTGCCATTTTTAAATCCCCGCTAGTTCGGACTCCGTGCTCGCGGCTACACACGGCACCGAGTAGGTTGTTCGGATTAGACTTCCTATTCCGAACTACCATTACTCCTTGTGGAATGAGGTGTACCGGTAGTTCGGAATAGGAAGCCTAATCCGAACTACCTACTCCGTGCCGCGTGTAGCAGCGGGCACAGAGTCCGAACTAGCGGGGATTTAAAAATGGCGGCGCCCGGCAAGATGCAAATGAAGCCCGAGAAATTCAAATCCTGGGCTTCATTTGCAACTTCGGTTGCCTACATTAACCACCCTAGTTCGAACTAGGGTGGTAGTGTAGACATACCCTGAGAGTTCTCACCACCCAAATGTATACACCACCAATAGATCAGATTCAAGTTAACATCCCCCAGGGTGAAAATGCAGAAATTGATGGACTTACTATGAGTCAGAAAGCAGTCACTTCTGATGGCCCTTCTTTGCTTGGTTTCTCTCAGTCTCCTTTGTGTTCAGAGACATCAAAAAAAATACCTAAGTAAAGGAACAGGAAACTGTTTGCTCAAAGTTTATTCTGCAACACAAAGAAACTAAAACGTCACCAGCTAAGACTGGTCTTCAGCACTTCCTGAATTTCTCTAACAGCCTGCAGCAAGGATGGCTGGAAGCCTTGTTAATCCATTATGGCGAAGTGGGGATTGCGTTCTCTTGTCGTGCTGCATGTGATTTTTAAAGGTCCTTGCTTCTCTGTTGTAACTGTGTGTGTACCTTAGTTTCCTGAGGCACTGCACCTGTGCCCCACTGGGGATGGGAGTTTTGGGTGCATTGAGGAAATAAGCAGCCCCGCAGATATATAAGAGCTCATGCTGTCTTGTAACCTGAGCCTAAGTGGGGGATGCAACCAGATAGGGAAAGGGACAAAGGAGGAAGCGGGGCCACCTTTGAGGCAGAGACCAATTGCTGGGTGTGTGGGTGAGTCTTGGCTGGCTTAGGATGCAGAGAAGGGGTCCAGGGCCCTGGCTTTGGGTCCCCCTCTCCCCAAGATGGATTGTGCTGACTGCTTCCAGTTTCTGTGCTAACAAGTCTGCACTACGCTGTGTCCCTGTGAATCAAGAAACCAATAAATTAAAAGGCACAGTGACTAGAACCAAATCCCTGCAAGCTGCATGGAAATTTTTTGAAGACACCATAATAGAGGCCCAACTTAAATGTATACCCCAAAGTAAAAAACATAGCAAGAGACCTAAAAAAAGTCATTGTGGCTTAATCACCATGTAAAAGAAGCAGTGAGGGACAAAAAGTATCTTTTAAGAAGTGGAAGTCCAATCCTAGTGAGATAAATAGAAAGGAACATAAACACTGTCAAATCAAGTGTAAAAATGTAATAAGAAAAACAAAAAAAGATTTTGAGGAACAGCTAGCCAAAAACTCAAAAAGAAAAAACAAAATGTTTTTTAAGTACATTAGAAGCAGGAAGCCTGCTAAAAAACCTGTGCGTCCCCTAGATGATCGAACTATAAAAAGAGCATTAAAGGATGATAAAGCCATTGCGGAGAAACTAAATGATTTCTTTGCTTCAGTTTTCAAGGCTGAGGACGTTGGGGAGATTCCCAAATCTGCACCATCCTTTGTGGGTGATGAATCTGAGGAACTGTCCCAGATTTAAGTGTCATTAGAGGAGGTTTTGGAATAAATAGAAAAACTTAATGTTAACAAATCTCTGGGACTGGATGCCATTCATCCAAGGGTTCTAAAAGAACTCAAATGGGAAATTGCTGAACTATTATCTGTGGTTTGTAACCTATCCTTTAAATCGGCTTCTGTACCTAATGACTGGAAGGTAGCCAACGTGACACCCATATTTAAAAAGGGCTCTAGAGGCGATCTGGGCAACTACAGACCGGTAAGTCTAACTTCAGTACCGGGCAAATTAGTCGAAACAATAGTAAAGCATAAAATTGTGAAGCATGTAGACGAACATAATCTGTTGGACAAAAGTCAACATGGTTTCTGTAAAGGAAAATCCTGTCTTGCTAATCTGTTAGAGTTCTTTGAAGGGGTTAACAAACACGTGGACAAGGGGGATCCAGTAGATACAGTGTACTTAGATTTTCAGAAAGCCTTTGACAAGGTCCCTCACCAAAGGCTCTTGTGTAAATTACATGGCCATGGGATAAGAGGGAAGGTCCTTTCTTGGATTGAGAACTGGCTAAAAGACAGGAAACAAAGGGTAGGAATAAATGGTAAATTTTCAGATTGGAGAGGGGTAACTAGTGGTGTCCCCCAAGGGTCAGTCCTGGGACCAATCCTGTTCAACTTATTCATAAATGATCTGGAGAAAGGGGTAAACAGTGAGGTGGTAAAGTTTGCGGATGATACCAAACTGTTTAGGATAGTCAAGACAGAAGCAGACTGTGAAGGACTCCAAGAAGATCTCACCAAACTGAGTGATTGGGCAACAAAATGGCAAATGAAATTTAATGTGGAGAAGTGTAAAGTAATACACATCGGGAAAAATAACCCCAACTATAGGTACAGTATGATGGGGGCTAATTTGGCTACGACAAATCAGAAAAGAGATCTTGGAGTTATCGTGGACAGTTCTCTGAAAACTTCCACACAGTGCGCAGCGGCGGTCAAAAAGGCAAATAGGATGCTAGGAATTATTAGGAAAGGGATAGAAAATAAGACCCAGAATATCTTACTGCCCCTGTATAAAACTATGGTACGCCCACATCTTGAATAATGTGTACAGATGTGGTCTCCTCACCTCAAAAAAGATATTTTGGCCTTGGAAAGGGTTCAGAAAAGGGCAACTAAAATGATTAGGGGTTTGGAATGGGTCCCATATGAGGAGAGGATAAAAAGACTGGGACTTTTCAATTTAGAAAAGAGGAGACTGAGGGGGGATATGATAGAGGTCTATAAAATCATGAGTGGCGTGGAGAGGGCAGATAAAGAAAAGTTATTTATTAGTTCCCTAAATAGAAGAACTAGAGGACACCAAATGAAATTAATGGGTAGCAGGTTTAAAACTAATAAAAGAAAGTTCTTCTTCACACAGCGTGTAGTCTACCTGTGGAACTCCTTGCCAGAGGAGGCTGTGAAGGCTAGGACTATAATAGAGTTTAAAGAGAAGCTAGATAATTTCATGGAGGTTAGGTCCATAAAAGGCTATTAGCCAGGGGATAGAAATGGTGTCCTTGGCCTTTGTTTGTCAGAGGCTGGAGAGGGATGGCAGGAGACAAATCGCTTGATCATTGTCTTCGGTCCACCCTCTCTGGGGCACCTGGTGCTGGCCACTGTCGGCAGACAAGATATTGGGCTAGATGGACCTTTGGTCTGACCCAGTACGGCCATTCTTATGTTCTTATGTTCTCTTCTACTGGCTGACTGAGAGTCACCTCTGGCTGTGGATTAAGGGGGCATAGTCTGGTGGCTCCCCGCACTCCGTGACATCCATGTATTGTGGCAAAGCTCCAAGCATGCCCTGAGGATCCTGCACTTCTTGGTGGTTAGTGTTTGCCTCAGAGACTCCCTGTGACCCTCCACACAGCCTCTGGCCCTTTACTAGAGGCCAAGATCTCCACCTTCTGTGCCATCCTTTATCATAGGCTGGTCCATGGTTTGGGATGAAACCCCTCTATGGTCCTGGTCCCTCCTCTCAGGGGCAGGTTCTGTGATGGTGTGGAGAGGTTTGGGGAGAACTAGGGCTTGCCCACTACTCCAGTTTTTGGCCCAGGGACCCTAAGGCAATGGCAATTGACAGCATTTCTTCTACTCCTACTCCCCGACTTTCAGCCTTTTTCCTGGGGCCACTTCCCCAAACGATCCCCCCAGCATCTTCTTCCTAGTACCTGAGCAATACTTCCTGCCCCTCCACAGCCCTCTTCCATGCTCCCAGTTCTTTGCTCTCTCAGTGCACCTCTTCACTCCTAGTCCTTGTCCTTCTTCCCTCCCTTTTCTGAGGGGAAGCCTTTTAAATAGGTGTCATGGGGCGTGTGGGAGTCACCGGGCCCTGCACCTCCATTCACAATCTCACGTCACTGTCAGCCAGCAAGTAGAACAGGAAGTGTGTTGGTTCACAGGGACACAGCGTAGCTCAGACTTCTTGTTACAGGAACTGGGAACATTCAATACAATCCATCTTGGAGAAAGAAGGGCCCAGAGCCACCGCTCATCCCTCTCCAGGCTGCCATACTCCCTCCTTTGTTCAGATTCCTGGTAAAAGACTCACCTGACTGAACCCTCTATCTAGTTCAGGTGTCAGACGGGCCGGGGCTTCCCCTCAGGAGTCCTCCCCCAGAGATCCCATCCCCCACTGGGCGCCACACCACAGAGTCCTTACAGAGCAGCATAAGACAGTAGGAATTAAAAAGGGCTCTAGAGGCGATCCTAGCAATTACAGACCGGTAAGTCTAACTTCAGTACTGGGCAAATTAGTAGAAACAATAGTGAAGAATAAAATTGTGAAGTATGTAAAAGAACATAATTTGTTGGACAAAAGTCAGCATGGTTTCTGTAAAGGAAAATCCTGTCTTACTAATCTATTAGAGTTCTTTGAAGGAGTTAACAAACATGCGGATAAGGAGGATCCAGTAGATATAGTATACTTAGACTTTCAGAAAGCGTTTGACAAGGTCCCTCACCAAAGGTTCTTGTGTAAATTACATGGCCATGGGATAAGAGGGAAGGCCCTTTCTTGGATTGAGAACTGGCTA
Organism: Pelodiscus sinensis; assembly: GCF_049634645.1. Taxonomy (NCBI): domain Eukaryota; kingdom Metazoa; phylum Chordata; order Testudines; family Trionychidae; genus Pelodiscus; species Pelodiscus sinensis. The sequence continues at coordinate 124,226,991 of NC_134714.1, read as the reverse complement.
AAAGACAGGAAACAAAGGCTAGGAATAAATGGTAAATTTTCAGATTGGAGAGGGGTAACTAGTGGTGTCCCCCAAGGGTCAGTCCTGGGACCAATCCTTTTCAACTTATTCATAAATGACCTGGAGAAAGGGGTAAGCAGTGAGGTAGTAAAGTTTTCAGATGATACCAAACTCTTTAGGATAGTCAAGACAGAAGCAGACTGTGAGGGACTCCAAGAAGATCTCACCAAACTGAGTGATTGGGCAACAAAATGGCAAATGAAATTTAATGTGGAGAAGTGTAAAGTAATGCACATCGGGAAAAATAACCCCAACTATAGGTACAGTATGATGGGGGCAAATTTGGCTACTACAAATCAGGAAAGAGATCTTAGAGTTATCGTGGACAGTTCTCTGAAAACTTCCACACAGTGTGCAGTGGCGGTCAAAAAGGCAAATAGGATGCTAGGATTTATTAGGAAAGGGATTGAAAATAAGACCCAGAATATTTTACTGCCCCTGTATAAAACTATGGTACGCCCACATCTTGAATACTGTGTACAGATGTGGTCTCCTCACCTCAAAAAAGATATTTTGGCCTTAGAAAGGGTTCAGAAAAGGGCAACTAAAATGATTAGGGGTTTGGAACAGGTCCCATATGAGGAGAGGTTAAAGCGACTGGGACTTTTCAGTTTAGAAAAGAGGAGACTGAGGGGGGATATGATAGAGGTATATAAAATCATGAGTAGTGTGGAGAGGGCCGATAAAGAAAAATTATTTATTAGTTCCCTAAATAGAAGAACTAGAGGACCCCAAATGAAATTAATGAGTAGCAGGTTTAAAACTAATAAAAGAAAGTTCTTCTTTACACAGCGTGTAGTCAACTTGTGGAACTCCTTGCCAGAGGAGGCTGTGAAGACTAGGACTATAATAGAGTTTAAAGAGAAGCTGGATAATTTCATGGAGGTTAGGTCCATAAAAGGCTATTAGCCAGGGGATAAAATGGTGTCCGTGGCCTCTGTTTGTCAGAGGCTGGAGAGGGATGGCCGGAGACAAATCGCTTGATTGTGTCTTCGGTCCACCCTCTCTGGGGCACCTGGTGCTGGCCACTGTTGGCAGACAGGATACTGGGCTAGAAGGACCTTTGGTCTGACCCAGTACGGCCGTTCTTATGTTCTTATGAATCACACACAGCACAACAAAGCAACCAGTGAATATAAAAACAGGTGAACACACAGGACTACAGGAGTGAACACAATCCCCACTATGTCACAACTCTCCCCACTTCAAGGGTCACTCAGCTGGTGATCTGGGGAAGTTCAGTCTCCTCTCTCCATGCCAGCACATCAGCCAGGACTTGGCACTGTCCTTAACACCAAACCTTCCACGTCACAGTCTGCCAGGAACAGCCTCCATCTCAATAGCTCGGTGCTGGGCCCTTGCAGTTGTGGTGTAGCCCCTGGATCTGTCTGTCTGCTCCCAGTTGGGACAGAATCCAGCTCCATGGAGGACTCATTCACTCGCAACAGTGCCATTAGCTGGGCGTTGCTGGATCCTCCGATTTTCCTCCATCTCTCCCTGCACAGCTTGACAATGTCCCTCCTCGGGCAAACATTAAGAGAAATTCTCTCCTTGGTCTCAAGTAGGACTGGCAAGCCACAGACAACTTCCCAGAGTCACAACCCCCCATTTCTAGTTATCTCCTTGTTAGTTACAGTAGCTGAGTTACATCCATGCTTGCTTTGGAGCTGGGGTAAAAGAGCCACCTGATTACACAGATCTGCCACGTCATAATCACACCACAGATCCGCCCAGTTATACACTGAACCCCCAAGAGGAACAGTTTCTGCTGCTCTTCCATTTTCCTAAGAGAGAGTTCAAGTCTGGCAGTTTTCTCCTTAGCTTCTCTGGTTCTTCTATCCAACTCTGCCTGTTCCCAGCCTGCCTCAGCCCTTTTCTGCTCGGCTAGAAGCCTAAACGCTTCAGTTTCTTCTTACGTGTAAGTTGCAATCTCCTACTGGATCCTGCTCCTCTCACTTCTTCTGCAACATCTCTGGCCAGTAGCAAAGATCTCAGTCCTCGATTAGAAGCTTTTTCCCAAAAGGTGATTCTTCTTTCAGAGAATAAATGTTGCAGGGCTTTTTACAAAGACCCTCAGACTGTAGCTGGCTCATTGCAGCTGCTCTTTAAACAACAATACTCTCAATACCTAATTCAAATTTAGAAGAACATGGAGTCCTGACCCAAAGCTCGATTGACCAGATTCTGTGGATCCTGCCTGGCTCAGCACGGTAATATCCCAGGCTGCCTAAAACAGGCTGCATCCTTGCAAGGTGTATCACGGAGATAACAATATCCTTGCACTCTTTTACAAACCCAGAGTAAACCTTGGTAAGTACAATAGTGGATCGGATCTGCTTTTGCACCATGATCCCCATGTGTATCATTTCTAACATGTTCCACAGTTTTTTCCAACGAGCATTCACACGGGTTACAGAACTTACCATCAGCAATCAGAACAAATCTACTACGGTGCACATTTCCAGTTCCTTTTGTCAGGCCACAACATTGGCTCAATGCCAATGGAGTTCTGACAATTCAAGGCTAAACTGCAGCTTTCTTTTGTGCAAGCAAGTTTTTTCATTTCCCCTTCACCCTATGGGCTCATATCCTGAAGTACCCATGCCTAACCGAGGCAAAAGGCTGGCTGAGTGTGTCCCCTCTGCTCACAATAGCCAGGGAGTTTTTCTCCCCCACCCGTCAGTCAGTCAGGTAACATGTATCATCACAGACACTAATATTTCCCTCTGCTTTCAGCTTAGTTCTCCACTTTGGTCTCTGCCTTGAAGACACAGGATCCATTTAACTTGCCTGTTAAGACTTACAAATCTCTTCTTTCTCCTCAGGACACGGGGATCGACCATCTCCCCACTGTTCCCAGAGGTGCAGACCCACAGGCCCATGCTGCAGCACGCCACGATTTCCAGGAAGAACCCCTTCAGTGTGCCAGCCTCCTTAGGGGTCATAACTCCCTGGGGTTAGATCATAGACCCCTCAGCCTCCTGGTCCCCAGAAAAAACCCTTCCTAGGGAGGACCCCCCCTTTCGAGGATCACACTCACGTTAGACAGCAGACACCTCTGCTTCCTGGAACTGCTTCTCACTGCCTCCAGCATGTCTGGCTCTTGCAAGCCCCCTTCTTTCTACTGTGCCCCCGTCACTTACTGACAGATGATCCCTCCACGGGGTGCAGCCCATCCCACTACTGCCGCCACTGTCCCCGAGCGTGTGGGAGTCACTGGATCCTGCACCCCCATCCGCAGTCACACGTGACTCTCAGCCAGCCGGTAGAACAGAAAGTGTGTTGGTTCACAGGGACACAGCGCAGCTCAGACGTCTTGTTCCAGGAACCAGGAGCAGTCAGTACAATCCATCTTTGAAAAAGGGGGACCCAGAGCCCCAGCTCTGGGCCCCTGCTCCAGACCCCCAAGCCAGGCTCCCTTCTCCCACAGGCAGCAGAAAAACTAACTTGCACTCACATCCACTGCTTCCCACCCCCCACTCCAGGCTGCCACACCCCCTCCTTTGTGCAGATTGCTAGGCAAAGAGTCACCTGACTGAACCCTCCACCTAGCTCAGGTGACAGGCCGGCCTGGGCCATTCCCTACATGCCTCCCCTCAGGAGTCCTCCCCCAGAGATCCCATCCCCCGCTGGGCACCACCCACACACAGAGTCCTTACAGAGTAGCATAGGACAGTAGGAATCACAAACAGCAAAACAAAGTAACCAGTGAATATAAAAACAATGAACACAGGACTACAAGGCTACGTCTAGACTGGCATGATTTTCCGCAAATGCTTTTAACAGAAAAGTTTTCCATTAAAAGCATTTGCGGAAAAGAGCGTCTAGATTGGCACGGACACTTTTCCGCAAAAGCACTTTTTGTGGAAAAGCCTCCGTGCCAATCTAGACGCGCTTTTGCGCAAAACAAATCTGAGCTGTCTACACTGTGCAAAAGCTTGTGCGCAAAAGGACTTTTGCCCGAACGGGAGCAGCATAGCATTTCCACAAGAAGCACTGATTTCAGACAGTAGGAAGTCAGTGTTCTTGTGGAAATTCAAGCGGCCAGTGTAGACAGCTGGCAAGTTTTTCTGCAAAAGCAGCTGTTTTTGCGGAAAAACTTGCCAGTCTAAGTTTAAGTCCAAGACTGGACAAAATCCCCACTATGTCACAACTGGCCCTAGCAGGCCTTAATTGGTTGCAGTGCCCTGATTAGCCTGCTGCTTCAGGCAAGCTTTTAATTGACCCCAAGTGCATGCCTGCCTTGATTATGTGACAGAAGTGCCTGGCCAGTTCACTCAAGGAACAGAAAATTATATACCCAGTTTCCTGCATATTTGCCCTCCATCACACTACAGCTGCCCTGGGTCTGTCACCATATGTGTATTTTGTTGGGTTTTATTTCTTTTATTAATGTTTGGATTCACCCCTTTGGATTCAGCCACTTGTTTCTCTTAATAGTGACATCATACCCTCCATAGACATGTTCATCAAATTTCCCTTCTCACGTTGCTTCATGTTGGGGGAAAATAATGTGGCAGCTTTAACAAAGACAAACATCGTATAAATCACATGCAATTGACAGAATAGGGGTGGAACTTTGCATCTTTTCTTGAGACATAAATAGTAGTGATATCAGCAGGAGGTGGGCTGACATCCTAGCCTATGGGGTGGAGAAGAATCATTGTCTTGAATATTAAAAAAAAAATCATGAGAACAGGATGTCTGACAAAAAATGAAGTCAGCAGAATTGAATCTTCATGGGCCACAGATCTCATAAACTTTGAAAGTTTTTACAACAGACACAAGAGGATATAGGGAAACATGCCATTCCGGTATTGCATGCAAATGCAGACACATTAAACATGGCTAAATCTGAAAAAAAAATCACTGCATCTCATTGGTACAATATTTTCATAGTTTGGTCCCCTGCATCCAAGTACACACTTATCTATAGTAAAACCTGTGTTATCTGGCACATTCAAGGATTAGGGCGTTCTGGTTATTTAAAAATTCTGATTATCTGAGGGTCCTATCAACCTAGGAAAAACTAATGGACAATAATAGTAAAACTCAAATTTTGGATATGTACCAATGTAAACTATATTATAATCAATATAAACACAATGCTAAGTATATAGAGGACAATAAAAGAAGTAACATTTAGTCTTTTTTATTAAAAAGAAACAGTACTGTAATTACTATAAGGCTTTGGAAAGGTTAACTGTTAGTAGATCAGTGAGTTATATTGGCCTAATAGGAAATTTGCCGGTTTCTAAAGTTTTCCAGATAGCTAAGTGCCGGATAGTACAAGTGTGTATCAGAAATTCTGGTTAACTGAGTTTTCTGGTTAATTAAGTGCAGATAACAGAGGTTTTACTGTACTATGTTCCACCCTTTGCTAATTGTATTGATGTTGTGCTGCATTTGCCTGATGTTTATATGTGCTGTGTATTGCTGGATAAAGAAAATGCATGCCAAGCTGATGCATACCTCAGATTGACGTCACCTCTCAATATATTGCTTTAAGGCAATTACACACTAAAGTGACCCATTCCACTGATGAAAGTTGAAGCTTGGCAAAGACTCACAATTAAGCTCCTCCACACCAGTCCTCTCTTGGACCTCAGAGAGAGACTGCAAGAAGGAGGCTTGCTCTAGCAAAGCTGCAGGGGTCCCCGAGGTTTCCCTGCCCCGCCCCCTTGCTCTACCTGGCTGATTTCAAGATCGCTCTGTGAGGTCACAGCCTCCTCACCACCTTTGATCAAATAGGCTGAGAGTGCTGAAAGCCCTTGTGCCACACCCACCCTGCCACACCCACCTTTCCATTGCAGGGCTGATGCCTGCCCAGACCAGCCCAGTTGGGTGTTTGAGCTGCTCCCCAGGTAACCCCAGTATTCGGATACACTCATATCCTCAATCACAGCCCTGAGACTATGTCTGCAAGGCAGGGTTTTTGTGCAAGAAGCTTTTTGCGGAAGAGATCTTCTGCAAAAACTTCTTGCACAAAAGCACATCCGCACCTCAAAAGCACATCGCATGGATACTCTCTTGCAAGAAAGCTCTGATTGCTATTCACAGAATGGCCACCAAATCACCTGTGTTTTTTTCCATTGGCACTTTCAGCACAAAACCCCCTGCTGAGCATCTACATACAACTTTTTGTGCAAAAATTCTTGTGCAAAAAGGAGTTATTCCTCGTAGAAGGAGGTATACCTACACCACCAAAAGCCCTCTGTTCTGCTGTTCTACTGTAAATTTTCTTGTGCAAAAACACGCTTGAGGTGTGGACACTCTGTGGGGTTTTGCACAAAAACGGTCGTTTTTGAGCATAAACCCTGTAGTGTAGATGTAGCCTGAGACATTTCTCACTCAATCCAACAAACTTCATCTCAATTTCAACTCTTGGAAATGGTCAGACTTGTGTTTGAGAATTCTTGATTAATGTCACGGAGAATAGGCTGTTTCTAAGAACTGAAATTGGGATATGAGGAGATTTGCTGGACAGAGCGGGAACTGTCTCATGGCTGTGATTGAGAGATGAGTCTATCCAAATATTGGAGTAGGAAGTGTCTCACAGGCGAGACTGGGATATGAGGATATTTGCTCAATGGAGTGTTCGAAATACCTCCAAGCTATATCTGAGCTTAATTGAATCTTGGTGCAGGTTGTGTGTCAGGGCTATGTTTGAGATATCGTAAGTCTCCGTTAGTGCGGGAAGAGTCACAGAGAGTAGGTCGTTTCCAAGAGTAGAAGCTGGGATAAAAGATTTGTTGAATTAAGCAGGAAATGTCTCAGGGCTGTGCTCAAGGCATGAGAGTAACCGAATTTTGGAGTAGGACATGCCCCAGAGTTGAGATTGGTTTCTGAGGATCCATGTGGACTAGTGTTGGCCAGGTCTCAGAGCTGTGACCGAGAGATGAGGAGATGTGTTGGTTAGTGAGGGAAGCATGGGAGAGTTGTGATTGAGAGGATTGGTTGGTTAATGAAGGAAGTGACTTAGTGCTGTGAATGAAAGGTGAGGGGCTCTGGGGATTAGAGCAGGCCATTTCCGAGAGCTGAGATTGAGGTATGAGATTTGTTGGATTGAGTGGTAAATGGGGTGGGAACCAAGAATGAGGGGTTCAGTGCATGGGAGGGGGCTGCCAGGGAGAGGACTGGGGTGGGGATATGGGGTCTGTGTGGAGATAGGGTACAGGATGGGAGTTAGAGGATGGCGCCTGGGTGGGAGAGGGCAGTGGACTGTGTCCCCTCCTGGGTGCAGCTCTCAGGGGGCCACAAGTGGGTCCCTGCAGTTCTGTGCATTACAGGGAAGAGATGTCTGCGGGCACCACCCCCCACTATTCCCTTCGGCCACAACTGGGAACACTTCCCTGCAGCATGCAGAGCCACTTCCTCCCCTACCAGGCAAAACCCGTGGGCTGGATCCAGCCCCAGCTTATGTTGACTGGGCCAGGAAGGCTCAGGGACCTCCCTCCCTGCAGCAGGGGGCAACACCGGTGCCCATGCAGTTGAAATGCCAGCATCAACTCACTCTGCTGCAGAGCAAGGAAAAAGGAACCCCAAGCCAGATCCAGCTCGTGAGCCACAGGTTCCCCATCCCAGCATTAAAGGGCACTTGAAAATACCAGGGATATACCATAAACTTAACTATCTCCCTGTTCTGCACCTTTGGAATCTACTCCCAAGTGGCCATGCAAGGTCCGGAGAGGTCGCCCACGCCAGCATTCTGAAAACGCCCCGGGCTTTGTCATTTTTCCCCTGCCCGCGCTTCTGAACATGTGGACCATAATGGCTAAGAAACAAGAAAAAACCATTCCTGAGGACTCCCCTGGGCCTGAAGAATTCCTGTGTATTTGCCCAAACTATGGCAAGAAATACAAACTCTAAGGGACCGCCCTGTGTCTTGGCTCACAATCTTTATTGGACTCAACAAAATTGACGCAGCAACGTACATTGGGGACAAACAAGCACCGGAGATGTCAATATGGAACATGCCAGCTTAGTGGCTGTGGAGTTGTGTAAAAACACCATACCCTTGTAAATACACAAACAACTGCTTGAGCTGTGGTACAGAGTGACAATCCCCCTCTGGATCCCTAAACGGTGTTTGAGTCTCCCTCCTGCACATAGAGAGACTGAAAAGGGAGGTTACCAGATCTCCCATCATCCGCATCCCTTGTTCGGGCTTTGAACGGCATCCTCCCTCCCATTCGCTCCCCCCACAAACTACCAACTCCCTCTGAGGCCAGGCCGAGCATAAAACAAACCCAGCTCCTACTCCTGAACCTTAGGCAGGAGGGTTGGGCCTAGTAACTATTCTCAGCCCCCAACCACAGATGATGAATTATGTTGCTGGGGTTCCCCTTGAAAACTGGGGGACCCGTCTCCTCCCCACCTGCTCCCTCAGCAAGCGGCAGGGCAGGCAGGTCGGAGCCTCGCTGATCCAGTGGCTGGCACTCCCCAGCCCTACCATATCTCTATGAGGAGATCAGGTTTTGTGTCTTTCACAGCAGCCAGCTCTGCCTGTGTTTCTTCAGTGACGCTCTGATAGCCCAGGCTGTGGGGAAGACAGGGAAGGAGAACGACGGGTTAACTCTCTTGGCAGACAACACCTTCAGCCTTTCTGAAGCACCATGTGCTGCATCTCCTGGATGTTACAGCATCACTGCTCTGCTAGCAGGGGGAGGGGTGGGAAAACGCTGGTGTAGTCTGTAGCCTGGCCTGCTCTCCCCCCTCCCTCCCCCATGCACCCCGCTCACAACCGTGAGTTCTGGACAGGGACAGTGATGCCCTTCTTGTAAGGAGCCATCTCGTGCAGCCCTGGCTCAGGGCAGTGGGCACTTACGGACACGCACAGCCCCAGTGTTTGCTGTGGGGGACTCAGTGCTCCCAGGGAGCAGGGGCTGTAAACCCAGCTCATAGACTCTCTCCATGGAAGCAGAGACAGCCCAGCTCTTGGTGCTGCCTGGGCTCCTCACGCCACCTCCCCACAGACTTTGGTAATGCAGCCCTTGCAGCTGGCAGGGGGAGTTCTGCAGCAGCTGCTGAGAGGCTGCAGTAGCTTGTGCTAAAACTCACATGGTTACCTGGGTTGTCTTGCAAATTACTGTATGTCATGGGAGGGGGTGGGGAGTCAACCTAGGGGGAGGGCTCAAACTATGGCTCCGAGAGGAATGGGCCACTCACACTGCCCTGAGCCGCCTCCGCTGCATAACCCCGTTCCCCTCACACGAGGCCCAGATTTGGTGTAAGGCCTCCCCAGCTCCGCTCTCCTGCCCCTTCCTGCCTGCAGCTCGTACAGTTCCTTCTCCCAGCCCCAGCATCCCACCTCCTCTCAGCCCCCTCGGCCTTTAGGAGGGGCTCGGAGTGGCAAGGAGGAGTCAGAGCTTGGGTGGTGTGAAGGGTCGTTGTGTTGTAACAACAAAATAGGCTGCATTTGGTAGAAGCCAGTAGCCTATCCACTGCACCAGGTTAATACTCTGTGACCTTTCCCCCAGTGGAGCGGGGGCAGAATGAGCTCTGGTTTAATAGAGACACTCAGGGCTGCTCTAATACTGCCCCAGCTGCTGTGCCCATGTAGGAATTAGTTGAGCTCATTTTGCCACTCCACACCCACTCAGCAGAGGCAGGGTTGGATGGCACCGAGTTGGCTGCATCTGCTTTGCAGCACTGAAGGATTAACCCGTGTCGGTGGGGTCCTTAGCTGCCGTGGAAGTCAGCTGCCCAGCTGTTTGGTTTAACCAGGACCAAGGGTTGAACCCACAACCGCATTATTCAATTGTTTTACTAGCAAAGTGGGACCAGTTAACACAGTCTGATCTCGGTCTCAGGAGCAGAGCCAGGCTGGTCCATGGTGGAATTCCACGCTCTCTTAGCCTGGAAAATGGAGTGCAGCTCACAACACCACAGTGCGAAGAGGCTCAGCGCCTGAGGTGCTTACCTTATTTTGTGTAGTTTGCAATTGGGGTGTTTCAGTCCCTCACAGAGCAGCTGCACTCCGGAATCCCCCAGCTTGTTTCTCCCTATATCTAGTTCTGACAGGTTCTGGTTCATGCTTAATGCGGAGGAGAGATCACCACAACAAGCAGCAGTCAGGCTGCAATGCTCCAACCTGCAGCAGACAGAGAAAGGAAAACGACTACTGGGGCATGAGACCTGTTTCTCCTCCTTGATACCAGAGTGTATCTCTAGAGAGAGAAATCAGCTATTTATCTATCTATATCTTTATATCTATTAGAGAGTCGGTCTGTGCGTAATCTGTCCATCAGACTGTGAGCCCATTTGTTTAAGAATTCCTCCTATACAGTAATAGGGCTATCATTTGGTGTGCAGCTTTTCCTAACTTAAAGTAAAGTCGGGAAAATGGGATGTGCCTGGAATTTGATTTTTTTCCATAGCATGGAATGTTGGCATCAGCCGGCTACATCTAGACTACGGTGTTTTTTTGGGATACTGGAGGTATCCCAGAAAAACTCCGCAACACCCAGGGAACACATCTGCTCTTCCACTTTTTTTTGTGGTAGAGCAGATGTGCTCTTTCTGAAGCCTTGTCTTCCTCATTCCACAAGGAAAAAGGGCTCTTCCGAAAGAGGGAGGTTTTCTGAAATTTGGCCCAACGTAGATGGGCAAAATTTCAGAAAAGCCTCTTCCAATAAAACTATCAGAAAAGGAATGCAATTTGCATATCTTTTTCTGATAAAACACTGTAGTCTAGACATAGCCTTGTTGTCCCTTCCCTAGCTTTTCTTGGAGCTCAGGAATGGGAAGTTTGACACTAATCAGTCACTGGTTAGACTGGAAGTTCCAGGGTGAGCTAACTGAACCTACAGCGCTGTCAGCATCTGTGAGAGTTGCTGCCCAGAGACATGAGCAACTGAGGAAGAGGCAGGGGAAGAAGCAAGTACCCCAGATGCTCCCATAAACAGCCCCAACTAGTGATTATTTCCACTGAATTTCTTTGTCCTTTCCCTCTTCTTGTTTCTTCCTCAGGTTGTTAGGTTTTTCCCAGGACTAGATCGCTACAATGAAAGTAAAGGATTTGAATGACAGAGGGTTATTCTAGTCAAATTGTGAGCTTTCCTATAGCTGCATTCTCATTTACACATAGTGAGTAAACTAGTCAAAGCGCCTTCAGTAAAATACATATTTATGATGCATGTGAGATCCAACTTATCTAATAATGGGTCACTTTCTGGTTCCTTGAGCAGACAGTTGTATTTTTTAGAGGTTGTTAACACATTTGTTGTAGTGCTGACTAGTTGAAAGAGCTGAAATCACAATGTTGCAATGGCTGTAGGCACAGACGAAAAGAAAATCGCCTGCTACTCACCCCAGTTTCTGCAGTTTGCAGTTAGGATGTTTCACTCCCTCACACAGCAGCTGCACGCCGGAATCGCCCAGTTCGTTATACCCCAGTTCTAGCTCTGTCAAGTACTGGCTGGTTCTGAGAGCAGAGGAGAGATCCCCACAGCAATCGGCTGTGAGATCACAGCCCCACAACCTGCAGGAGACAGACACATTCAGAGAGAGAAAGGATTGCTTGCTTCCTTCCTGTCGGCGACTGTTCTCTGGATGATGTCACGGTCTGTGTGGAAAGCGATGGGTCTTTGAGACAAGACCAGGCACAGGGGTCTAGCAGGGCTGTGAGGCTGTTAAACCCTAAGGCCTCTGTGGGGCTTCCTGACCATGAGCCCCTGCTCTGTCAGTCACTCCGTGCCCCACAAGGCAGTGTTCAGATGGGCTGAAGAGAGGGGGGAAAGAGGAGCTTGTAGGAGAATCCTACCAGGCAGTAAAGAACAGTTCAAATCCTTCCCAGTTCTTGTATTCCAATTCCTTGCTGCTTATGCAAACTAAACCTAAAGCTGCTGTGTGAACTCCTCTGCTGCCTCCAATGCCTCAAACCGCATATCACCCCACTACAGAGTCACCCCAGCAATGGACATCTAGGTCTGGGAACCCTGGTTAGCCAAGCTTGGGCGAGAGCCACATTTGAGTCGTACCTCGGCAGCTGTCCCCTTTGGTGTGGCATTAGCCCAGGTTAGTGGCCAGCACTTCTGGGAGCATATCCCACAGTTCTTAGCACTGGACTAAGCTGTGCCACTCTGTGGTGTGGGCCTCTGGGCAGCAGCAGCGTGCTGGGATGAGACTCCCACACAGCAGAGCCGTTCAGTTGCTATGTAAGATGTAGCAGGTCACATGGAATGCGGGTTTATACACCACACTGGTGTATCCGCGCTGGTAGGTATGTCTGTGTTTTCTGGTGTAGAAGACAGGAATAGGTAGGACAGGGAAATACGGCCCTGCAGAAACTGCGGGAAGGCAATGGAGGACTGCCAGCCAGGAGGGCCAACCCTGGGCAAGCTGCAGGTGACGTGGAGGACAAGCTCTGTGCTCCCGGAATGGAGTACAGAGTGGGTGGGACAACCATACCCAGCACCAGCACTGGAACCTTACCTCCACTCCTGCCTCAATGAGGTTATAGCTATCCCAGTCCCCATCTCTTGCCTCTTACTGCCCCCATGTGGTCACTATCTAGTATAACTGTCCCTGCTAGCAGAACCCTCCCTTTACATGTTATGAAAAATAATTGTATTCCAGACACATCCCATTGTCCTGGCACAACCAAACCCTGATCTTGCCCTTACCTTATGATATGAGGATCCTGCATACCGAATTTGGTGGCCCTAGCTCTTACCATTTGGAGAAGTTCTTGAACAAACAGATGGACAGACTGACAGACTCACTCACAGGCAGACAAACACTCTCAAATATATAATAGATCACAAGGTTTTACAGCACCATTTTTTTCGATAATTTTTGACTGAGGCACAGTCCAAAGACTGTTGATGTTAAATAAATCTTGGAAAGCTGGGGAAGTTCCAGAAGACTGAAAGAAAGCCAATGCGGTGCTGATTTTTAAATGACAAATGGAATGAACTAAGTAATTATAGGTTGTTTGGCCTCCCATCCATGCAGGAAAAAATAATGGAACTGCAGAGACAGAGCTAGTAATAAAGGGGTGAAGGACTGAATATGAATAATGACAGTCAGTGTAGTTCATGGAAAATAGGATTGTTTGACAAGACTCTGCACCAGACTTTGAGGTTGAGTCTAATCAATAAAGTTATATTAGATGTTGTAAACTACTGTAAGAAACTTGATTTATGTTTTGATTAAAAACAGCACAGCACAAAAAAAATCAATGCCACGTGTATCAAGGGGATTGAAAATTGGTAGACTGATAGTTCTCACCTGATCCCACGTATTGTGGATGTTCCTTTTTTCCCTGCTAGTTAGAGAGAGCAAAATTTGATAGTGAGCCAGTGACTAGAACCACCCATTTGTGGAGCTCCCCATATTCTCTGCCACCACTCCTGGGTAATCGTCATGCCAGGGGTCTCCTCTTTGTGGCAGACTCTTAAGGTCTTTTAGAATTGTATTCTCTTGGAGTCTCTTGGAAATGAAATGACTCTCAATTGAAGCAAGCCCTATTATAAAAACAGTAATGAGCCGGCTCCCTTTTAGTCAGGGGGTTTTCTGAGCCAAACTTACATCGGTTCTTGCCACAGCTCCCTTCCACAAGAAGGATCCTTAGGGTGGGGGGGGGGGGAAGGAACAGTCCATCTTTCCTCCTTTCATTCTCTGGTCATAGCTGAGAGGGGAAAGTCGAGAAGCCACAAGTGCTCTGATGGGGCAGCTCTCTCAGAACCAGGACCTTATGGGCCTGAGTGTCCCAGAGTGTAGGAAAGAGCCTGCAGCCAAAACCAGAGAGTGGTCCAGAGGAAGCCAAGTCCCACTGTAGTCCTCTACATGTGGGGTGCAGGCCCTGCAGAAGGTAGGGCCACAATGAAATAGTGGCTCAGCTGGTGGAGTCAAGCCTCATCAGGGCTACTGGAGCCAGAGCTGTCAGCGGGGAAAGCAGGAGCAGAGGTTCCCACTTCCCAGTACTATAGAAAGCACAACTGGCTGACAATCCTCCACTGAAACTTTTTTTGAAAATAAAAATGGCTTTGTTCAACTACACAGAAATGCTCATCTTTGAGGTTTTCATATGGGGAAAATTCACAACCAGGTATCCCAGTCAGCTCCCTCCTGCCTCTGATGGCACAGACCAGCCCCTCCTGCCTTCCCAGTCTCACAAAGGATAGGCCAGAGGCTAAGTAATCAACCAGCCTTCACACAATTCAAAGTGATCCTCATCCCTCTACAGCCCTGGGAGTTCCCCTGAGGGAGAAACCCAGGCACTAGCTTTGTCTCAGTTATTGCAAATGATATTGTCCTCTGAAGTATGAAGGTACGAGTGTCCGGCAGTCACACACGTTCTAAAGGTCAGAGGGATGTGTGATCAGAGTGGAGTTGTAAGGAACGTGATGTGGTGGATCTTAGGGCTTACAGAAAAGCAGAGTCTGTCAGTGACGCTGAGTCTACACTACAATTTTTGCCGGAAGAGGCAATGCAAATGAAGCGCAGATTAGCATTTTCTCATGCTTCATTTGCATAGCCTCTTCCGATCTGTTTTTGCGCAAAAACCCCTTGTGCATAAATGGATTGGAAGAGAATATGCAAATGAAGCATGAGAAAATGCTAATCTGTGCTTCATTTGCATTGCCTCTTCCAGCAAAAGTTGTAGTGTAGACGTAGCCTGAATGTGGTGAATGTGCTGTCTTGTTTTTAAGGGTTGGTTGTTTGGGGGGTTTTTTTGGTAGGAGCCTTCCTCTTGTGGTTTGGTCTGGATCTTTCCAAAAGAGATAGCCTCAGTCAAGCAGGAATTAATTTAGGGAAGTTCTGTGGCCTGTGCTGTACAGGTCAGACTAGCTGTCACGAGGTCCCTCTACTACTACTTCGGGGGTAAGATAGTGCCACTATGCAGGCACAGCCTGAGTCCACTCAGCCATGGTTAGTTGGACACACTGAATTGCTTGTGGTTTGTGCATTCAAAAACAATTGAAACTCAAACAATACAAGTCTGGCACATGAGGCCTATGAATTGCCCACCAGACAAGCTGTGGTAGGGGGCTATTTTACACTGAGCATGAAAGACAAGGGTTTGGGGTGATGCACTTGCAGAAAGTGTCCCATACCAAGCCCACAAAGGAGGGTGGAGAGAGTAAGAAAGAAAGAGGCAGGGAAATGGGAGCATAGTGTGAAGAGAACTTGCATGGAGATCAGAGACTAGGATGGGGCATTAACAGATGGGCAGGTTTGCCCAGCCAGGGGCTAGGCAGCAGGACTTCAGACAGTTAAAATGCAGGTATATTTTATTGTTCGAAACCCTAAGATGTTTCCCCTGGCGAGCTGGGAATTTCACAGTTCCAGGCTCAGACAAATTATAAAAACTGAGCTACATTTGGGGCAGATGAGGTACCATCACAGTCCTGAGCTATCTGACCATTTGGCGTCACTGCCTCTCCTGCCACCATCCTCTGGGAGTTACTCACTCCCAACTCTCCTCCAACCTATGAGGGATAAAAAGGACAGAAAGCGGTGCCAGCATTGGTATAGGACTCTTTGCAGGGCCACACAGATGGGATGCACCAGTGATCGGTAGGACTTGATCCTCAAGAGGCTGAAGGAGTCCTGAGCAGAAGGCTCCTTGAGTAAGGGAGGAGGAAAGTGAATAGGGTGAAGGGAATAGGATCCACTGACAGAGGGCTCCTTTCCCTACAGAGAGGAGCGTTTTTTACACCAGCTGGTAGATTCTCTTTTCTCAGTGTGTGTAATGGAGACTGGCATCAAGAGAAAAGATAAGGAAGAGGTGCTGATGTTGAGAATAAAAGGAGAAATAAGCCCTGAGTTGAGTTCGATCCATCTACACACGGATGCACGATTGGAAAACATAATTCCAACCCTATTTGTACAATGATGGAGACCAAATTAGCTGTTGCCGCTTGAGAGTGAGAGATCTTGGCATCACTGTGGATAGTTCTCTGAAAACATCCACACAGTGCGCAGCGGCAGTCAAAAAAGCAAGCGGAATGTTGGGAATCATTCGGAAAGGGATGAAGAATAAGAGAGACTATCCCACAGCTCTGCGCAGATATGGTCACCTCATCTCAAAAAGATGTACTTGCATTGAAAAAGATTCAGGAAAGGGTAACAAAATGATTAGGGGGAAAGCTGCCCTATGAGAAGAGATAAAATGGGAACTTTTACGCTTGGAAAAGAGATGACTAAGGGGCGATGTGATATAGGTCTATAAAATCATGACTGGTGTGGAGAAAACGAATAAAGAAAAGTTATTTAGTCATTCCCATAAACACAAGAACTAGGGGCCACCAAATGAAATTAACAGGCAGCAGGTTTAAAACAAACATAAGGAATAACTTCTTCATATCTCACAATCAGCCTGTGGAACTCCTTGCCAGAGGATGTTGTGAAGGCCAAGGCTATAAAAGAGTTCAAAAAAGCTAGATGAATTCATGGAGAATAGGTCTCCCTCAATGGCTATAAGCCAGGATTGGCAGGGATGGTGTTCCTAGCTTCTGTTGGTCAGAAGCTGGGAATGTGCTATGGAAGTGATTACTTGATGATTACCTGTTCTGTTCATTCCCTCTGGGGCACCTGGCAGACAGGATACTGGGCTAGATGGACCTTTGGTCTGACCCAATACGGCTGTTCTTATGGTCTTACAACATTGGTCTCTGTTCTAACCTGCCTAGTTTGTTACTGTAATCACACGTCCCCACTCCTGGAGGGCTGCCCTTCAAAGGGTATTTTTTTGCAACAGAAAGAACAGCAGCACAACCTGTGTTTACCTAAAGGAAACCTGTACATACACAGAGGAGGCCAGCTGTTACTCACCCCAGTTTCTGCAGTTTGCAGTTGGGGTGTTTCAGACCCTCGCACAGCAGCTGCACTCCGGAATCCCTCAGATAGTCAATGCCCAGCTGTAGCTCCGTCAGGCTCTCACTGATGCTGAGAACAGCAGCTAGATCCTCACAGCAGGCATCTGTGAGAAGGAAATTCTTCAGCCTGCAGGAGAGAGAAAT
Organism: Pelodiscus sinensis; assembly: GCF_049634645.1. NCBI lineage: Eukaryota > Metazoa > Chordata > Testudines > Trionychidae > Pelodiscus > Pelodiscus sinensis. The sequence goes on along the minus strand of NC_134714.1, from coordinate 124,209,961 downwards.
GCAGACAAGACATCACCCTGTGAATGGGGCTTCTCTCGGCTGTGATGAAGGTGGACCCGCCCATCGGCTTTTCTCTTGACCTATCAGCATTGAGAATGGGCCTGACACCCTGCCTCAGACCCTGTAACAAGCCCCACCCTTCAGCTAACAGTGGTGTGGGTGGGACTTCCTGCTTAAACCCTGCTTGCTGCTTTCATCCAGCACTAGGAATGAACCAGACATGTCAAGCCCTGACTCCTTGGCATTGACCAATGAGGACTAATGGGTGGGGAAAGACTTCCTCTCTAAGCATCACCACAAGTCCTTTCTAATGACCAATCAGAAGTCAGGATGGCCCTGCACTCCTGTCTATCAGAGTTCGCCATCTGTGTGGTCTGCTCAAGGAAAACTCCCTGAGCCTTCTAGCTGTTGCTTGTCTTTTGGCAGGACCCATGACCCCTTCCCTTTTGACCAGGGGGTTAAGCTGCAGCAGCTGGTAGTTGCAGTCTGATTATCCCAAAAGTCTGACTAAGTGCTACACCTGGATTTTGCTCTCATTCCAAAGGCTATCACCATGGTTCACCAGCAGCCAACCAGCTCTCAAACCAGAATGCAATTATTTCAGGACAAAACATACAGGCTACGTCTACACTGCCGGCTTCTTGCGCAAGAACTATTGCGGAAGAGATCTTCTGCAAAAAGTTCTTGTGCAAGAGTGTGTCCACACTGCCATGTGCTTTTGCACAAGAGAGCATCCACGATGCCATGTGCTTTTGCACAAGAGAGAGTCCACACTGCCATGGACGCTCTTTCGCAAGAAAGCTCTGATGGCCATATTGTGATGAAGGTGGACCCACCCATCTGCCATCAGAGCACCTGTGCTTTTTCCTGTTGTCCGTCCACACACGCCTTTTTGCGCAAGAGCTATTGTACAAAAAGGCTTATTTCCCATAGAAAGAGGAATAACGCTTGAGCAAAAAGCCCTGTCTTCTGACAATCTACTGTACTTTTTCTTGTGCAAAAACGTGCTTGTAGTGTGATGCTCCACGAGTTTTTGTGCAAAAACTCTGCAGTGTAGACGTAGCCATAGAGAAAACATCTAAAACATTAATGGGATCTAAAGGCTCCTGTTCCCCACCATTACCCCTAAGGAGACCCAGGCAGGTTCTAATCCCTCCAACCTTTAAGCAGGGTGGGGGTCTCTCCTGGGACAAAAAGTCACAACCACTTGTCAAATCAAAAGGGGGGACTCCAAGGCAAACTCAGCTTTTTATATCAGACCTCTTGTTTTGCCCCCACTCCTTCAGTCTGACCCTGCATATGCTTAGGTCCCGCTGGAGGGCAGGTATGGGATGCCTACAAAAGGCTGCTGTGTAACGGGGCAGCCCTCGAGCCCCAGTGAAGGATGCAAATAACTTGAGCGGGTTAGTCAGCTTGAGGCAGAGCACGGGAAGGCCCAGATATACCAGTATGGGAAGATTTTTCCCAGGAAAAGCAAAAAGCCCATCTAACAAAAAGACTGTGCCCTCAAATGTATGGGGGAGCAAGATCATCTCTGTAGAAAATAGCTGTAAAAATGTATTTTCATCCTAACCTTGTTCTTGGAAATATGTGCACAAGTTCAGCCTCACACAGTCACCTGGTGTGGAAAATTTCAGCCCAAGCAATTGGAGTTTGGCAAATGTATAAGCAACTGGAGACAGACTTACACTAGGAAGTATTGGGAACACTGAATAACAGAGGGTGCTTCCAGCACATGTGGTCAGTTATAGGCAAAACACTTAGGGCTCATCTAGACTATGCTGAAGTTTCAAAAGAGGATATGCAAATTCCGTGGGAATTTGCATATCTTCTTCCGATCTCACTTTCAAAAGTGAAAGTAGTCGGGACACAGTTTTTTTCAGCAACACCCCCCTTTTTCGAAAACCTCATTTTTTGAGGAAGAGCGGTTTTTCGAAAAGCGGGGGGAGGGGGGTGCTGAAAAAACCACGTACCGACTGCTTTCTCTTTCGAAAGTGAGATCAGAAAAAGATATGCCCATTCCCGCAGAATTTGCATATCCTGTTTTGAAATTTCAGCGTAGTCTAGACATAGCCCAATTCTGCAAGTTCCAAGGGAAGGAAGAGTTGAAGTTGGGAACTGGTGCTCCAGTTTGGCCCCATCTCTCTTTATAACACGTCCCTTTTTACACCCCTGACAGGCCATCGGGATGTTGTGACTCACTGACACACCAGGTGCAGCAGGCATGCTCAGCTATCAGCCTCAGCAGGTACTTGCAGAGAGCTGACCGTCTCACACGACTGGCATAACCCGCTGAATTCTTTCCAGAAAAGGAACAGGGAGCCACTCACCCCAGTTTCTGCAGTTTGCAGTTTGCATGCTTCAGCCCCTCACACAGCAGCTGCACGCCAGAATCCCTGAGGAGGTTTCCTCTCAACTCCAACTCAGTCAGAGTCTGGTTGATACTGAGAACAGAGGAGAGATCCTCACAACAAGCAGCTGTCAGCTGGCAACCCATCAACCTGCAGGGAGACACACACACATACAGAGAGAACTGAGCTCCTCAAGCTGTCCTGTCCCCTCTGTGGCTTTTATACCAAGATTCCTTTACTCTGGGAATAAAATCACAGAGCTGGAGCAGCAGTTGCTTGGGACCAGGTGACTATATGTGGATTTCAACCCACTTGCAGTTCTCACTCCTACTGATCCTGTGTGCCACATAGGAATGTTATTTTAAGGCAAAATTCCCAAACTCCAGGCCCTGAAGTAAAAGCACTGAAGCTCTCGCTAATAAAGAAACATTAGAGGAGGATCCAGAGGAGAGGAAATACAGGGACAGACAAGATCCTCACTGGAAAATAATGCAACAGTTCCTTCTGATGCAGACAGCTGAGAGATTTAGGATCCTGAGTTCCTTAGAGTTCCTCATGTTTCTATTAGTTTTTTTAAAATCAAAACAAGTGGTGTATTGCTTAAAGATGACTAAGCAGCTTTTTTAAAGGGTCTGTTCTCTAAGTCAGTGTTTCCCAATTTTATTTGGCCACGGAACCCTTTTCAGCTTAAAAGAATTTCAAGGAACCCCCAGGACTGCCAGGGTAAAATTTGTCAAGCAAAAAAACAAAACAAAACAAAAACCAGGGTTCTGCGGAGCACCAATTGAGAAACACTGCTCTAAGGTATGTCTATACTACAGAGAAGATCCAAGTTGCCGCAGTCGATCTTCCAGGCTTCGAATTAGCGGATTTAATGGAGACAACTAATTCGAACTGAGAGGGGTGATCTGATCAATGCTGGTAGTCCTGCTTCCACGAGGAGTAAGAGAAGTCGAAGGAAGAGAGTTCTCCCTTTGATTTCCTGCAGTGTGGGCAGCACCAAAAATCGAGTTAAGGTACTTCGACTTCAGCTACGCAATTAATGTAGCTGAAGTTGCGTAGCTTAATTCGACCTCATCCTGTAGTGTAGACATACCCCTAAGAGGATGCTTCAATTTTTATTGAAAAAACACATGTTGGTGGAAATCACTCATTCCTCCAGTTCAGGTGGCTTTGAACTACTGCTACAAGTTAGACTAGGTATGGGCAAATATGGCCCGTGGGCCGGATCTGGTCTGCTACGGTTAGTCCCCGCTGGGTCCCCACCACTGTATTTAACTGCACCTCCACAGGTATCAGCGATTGCAGCTCCCATTGTCCGTGGATCCCCATTCCTGGCTAATGGGGGCAGCAGGAAGTGGTGCGGCTTGATCCACACCACTTCTTACAACTCCCATTGGTCAGAAATGGCGATCCACAGGCAAAGGGAGCTGCAATCGCTGATACCTGTGGAGATGCAGGTCAATATAGCATTGGTGGCCTGCCAACAACTAACCCTGGTGGGCCGCCATCTTTTTATTGCCCACCTCTAGTTTAGAACCATCTTTATTCATAAATTCTGTTCTCCAGTCTAGTAAACCATAAGGATATTCAATCTTCCTGGACACACAATTGCAGATCTAAAAGTAGCCATCCTGCAGCAAAAAAACTTCAGGACCAGACTTCAAAGAGAAACTGCTGAGCTACAGTTCATCTTTAAGTTTGACACAATCAACTCTGGATTAAACAAAGACTGTGAATGGCTTGCTAACTACAAAAGCAGCTTCTATTCTCTTGGAATTCACACCTCCAGATCAGCTGCTAGAAGTGGGCCTCATCCTCCTTGATTGGATCCACCTGGTCATCTCCAGCCTGATCCTGGCCTGCATATTTATTCCTGCCTCTGGAAATTTCCACTACATGCATCTGACGAAGTGGGTCTTTGCCCACGAAAGCTTATGCTCCTACACTTCAGTTAGTCTATAAGGTGCCACAGGACTCCTCATCGCTTTTGCAGATTCAGACTAACACGGCTACCCCTCTGATACTTGACACCATGCAAGGCACTGCATTTAGCCGTATGGAGTGGAAATCTATCAACCTCATGAAGAAACTTGCACAAGTACAAACTGATATCATCTTTCTCTCCAAATGCAAACGGATGGACATTATACCAAATGGACTGAAGGTGAAAAATCCATTGCTATCTACATACTGCACAGACTACAGTGAGAGATTATGCCATATACTATCCAAAAAACTGAGGAACCACCTGATCAGCATCCTGTACAGCAAACAGGAAAACATCAAAAAAGAGCTCTCCAATCTGGAGTCTCTCATAAAACACCAACCTTCTGCACAAATGGACTTTACTAAAACAAGACAGGAGATCTACATTACACACTTCACTTCTCTACAGAGGAAAAAGGACTGTAAGCTGTCTAAAATCCTACCTGCCACATGGGGCCACAACAATGGTACCCCTAACTCACCCAGCAATATCGTCAATCTCTCCAACTACACACTCAGCTCGGCAGAAGAATCTGTTCTATCTCGGGGACTCTCTTTTTGCCCCGCCACCCCCACTAACATGATACAGTTCTGCGGTGATCTGGAAGCCTACTTTCGCCGTCTCCGTCTCAAGGAATACTTCCAACACAACACTGAACAGTGCACTGACACACAGATACCTTCCCACCAACAGCACAAGAAGAAGAACTCCACATGGACTCCTCCTGAGGGCCGAAATGGCAGTCTGGACCTCTACATAGAATGCTTCCGCCGACGTGCACAGGCAGAAATTGTGGAAAAACAGCATCGCTTGCCTGGTAACCTCAGTCGTGCAGAACGCAATGCCATCCACAGCCTCCGGAACAACTCTGACATTATAATCAAAGAGGCTGACAAAGGAGGTGCTGTTGTCATCATGAACAGGCCTGACTACCTAAAGGAGGCTGCCAGACAACTCTCCAATACCAAATTCTACAGGCCACTTTCCTCAGATCCCACTAAGGAATATACTAAGAAACTGCACCATCTGCTCAGGACACTCCCCAAACAAACACAGGAACAAATCGACACACCTTTAGAGCCCCGACCTGGGTTGTTCTATCTATTACCCAAGATCCACAAACCTGGAAATCCCGGACGCCCCATCATCTCGGGCATTGGCACTCTTACTGAAGGACTGTCTGGCTATGTGGACTCTCTGCTCAGACCCTACGCCACCAGCACTCCCAGTTACCTTCGTGACACTACGGATTTCCTGAGAAAACTACAATGCATAGGTGATCTTCCAGAAAACACCATCCTAGCCACCATGGATGTAGAGGCTCTCTACACAAACATCCCACATGCAGATGGAGTACAAGCTGTCAGGAACAGTATTCCTGATGATGCCACAGCACAACTGGTGGCTGAACTCTGTGAATTTATCCTCACACACAACTATTTCAGATTTGGTGACAACATATACCTCCAGACCAGTGGCACTGCTATGGGCACCCGCATGGCCCCACAATACGCCAACATTTTTATGGCTGACCTGGAACAACGCTTCCTCAGCTCTCGTCCACTTACACCTCTTCTCTACCTACGCTACATTGATGACATCTTCATCATCTGGACCCATGGGAAGGAAACTCTGGAAGAATTTCACCATGATTTCAACAGCTTCCACCCCACCATCAACCTCAGCATGGACCAATCTACACGGGAGGTCCATTTCCTGGACACCACGATACAAATAAGTGACGGTCATATCAATACCACCCTATACAGAAAACCTACCGACCGCTATACTTACCTGCATGCCTCCAGTTTCCATCCCGGACACACCACACGATCCATTGTTTACAGCCAAGCACTGAGGTACAACCGCATATGCTCCAACCCCTCAGACAGAGACCTACACCTACAAGACCTTCAACAAGCATTCTGTAAACTGCGATACCCACACGAGGAAGTGAGGAGACAGATTGACAGAGCCAGACGTGTACCCAGAAGCCTCCTGCTACGGGACAAGCCCAAGAAAGAAACCAACAGAACACCACTGGCCATCACCTACAGTCCCCAGCTAAAACCTCTCCAACGCATCATTAGTGATCTTCAGCCCATCCTGGACAATGATCCCTCGCTCTCACAGGCCTTGGGAGGTAGGCCGGTCCTTGCCCACAGACAACCCGCCAACCTGAAGCATATTCTCACCAGCAACTACACACCGCACCATAATAACTCGAACTCAGGAACCAATCCTTGCAACAAACCTCGGTGCCAACTCTGCCCACATATATACACCAGCAACACCATCACAGGACCTAACCAGATCAGCCATACTGTCACTGGTACATTCTCCTGCACATCCACCAACGTAATATATGCCATCATGTGCCAACAATGCCCCACTGCTATATACATCGGCCAAACAGGACAGTCCCTACGTAAAAGAATCAATGGACACAAATCTGATATTAGGAATGGCAACATACAAAAACCTGTAGGGGAACACTTCAATCTTCCTGGACACACAATTGCAGATCTAAAAGTAGCCATCCTGCAGCAAAAAAACTTCAGGACCAGACTTCAAAGAGAAACTGCTGAGCTACAGTTCATCTTTAAGTTTGACACAATCAACTCTGGATTAAACAAAGACTGTGAATGGCTTGCTAACTACAAAAGCAGCTTCTATTCTCTTGGAATTCACACCTCCAGATCAGCTGCTAGAAGTGGGCCTCAACCTCCTTGATTGGATCCACCTGGTCATCTCCAGCCTGATCCTGGCCTGCATATTTATTCCTGCCTCTGGAAATTTCCACTACATGCATCTGACGAAGTGGGTCTTTGCCCACGAAAGCTTATGCTCCTACACTTCAGTTAGTCTATAAGGTGCCACAGGACTCCTCATCGCTTTTGCAGATTCAGACTAACACGGCTACCCCTCTGATACATAAGGATATTGGGAGCCACTGAATCATCAGGTACTGGAGGGTCTCCCAGCTTTCAGCCTCTCTGTGTTCCTTCAAGGTCTTCACACCTTCCACCATCCACATGCCTTGCTGAGTTCTTTCCAGCGGGGAGATGTGCAAACACTCACCTCAGTTTCTGCAGTTTGCAGTCGGGATGTTTCAGTCCCTCACACAGCAGTTTCATTCCCCCTGCCTCTCCCAGGTTGTTCAGCGCAAGATCCAGCTCATTCAGGGTCGGTTTGGCCCTGAGAACAGAGGAGAGATTCCCGCAAGAGCCAGCTGTCAGACCACAATTCATCAACCTGTGGGAGACATAATCAGAGAGGGCAATGAACACGTCCATATGCAGTGTTAGCTCTCACTAGGCCTGTCTAAGGTGTGGGAGAATTGCATCATTCCACCCAGCGAGAGGCGGAGGCCTGGGAGCTGAGATTGGTGCACGTACAGAGAGCCGAAAGGGATGTAGCTAGCCCTGTAACAGATGGGCATGTCCACCGCAGCCGGAACATAGCCCACAGATTATTTCAATAGTGATAGAAATGTAGCCGTGTTAGTCTGGTGTAGCTGAAACAAAAAACAGGACTATGTAGCACTTTAAAAACTAACAAGATGGTTTATTAGGTGATGAGCTTTCGTGGGCCAGACCCACTTCCTCAGATCAAATAGTGGAAGAAAATTGTCACAACCATATATACCAAAGGATACAATTAAAAAAAATGAACACATATGAAAAGGACAAGTCAAATTTCAGAACAGAAGGGAGATGGGGGGAGGTAAATGTCTGTGAGCTAATGATATTAGAGGTGATAATTGGGGAAGCTATCTTTGTAATGGGTAAGATAATTAGAGTCTTTATTCAAACTTAGGCATAAAGTGTCGAATTTAAGCATTCTCATTCAAGTGTAGTCTTAAAAGGCCTTTGAAGCAGGATAAGGTACTCCAGGGGAGCAGAGAGCACCGGAAGCCTTCCTCTCCTTGCACCCATTGCTGTGCCCACGGCCTCAGCCCATGCATTTCCCTGAGCAAAAGGTCTGATCCCTTCTCTCTCTACTTCAGTGGCCAAAGCAGCACAAAAGCAGGAGAGAGCAGAGCAGAAGAGGGGCACGATGAAACCCTGTGATTCACTGGCCACCGCAGCTAGCTGGATAAATACACTCCTGGAAAGTTTGAGCTGCAGACAAATTCCTCTGCAAGTGAAGGGTGACCTCTGCTGGGAGAGTAATGCAGCTGTGCACAGACAAGCCAGGAAGTTTTTGGAAAGTGTTGGGGACAACTTCCTGGTACAAGAGCTGGAGGAACCAACAGGGAGCTGTGGTCTGCTTCACCAGCTGCTCACAAACAGGGAAAAATTGATAAGGAAAGTAAAAGTAGGTGATAACTTGGGCAGTAGTGATCATGAGATGGTTGAGTCCAGGATCCAGACCAAAGAAAGAAAGGAGAGCAGCAGAATATAGACCCTGGACTTCCAAAAAGCAGACTTTGATTTCCTCCGGTAATAGATGGGCAGGATATCCAGGGAGGCTAATATAAGGGGGAAAGGAGTCCAGGGGAGCTGGCTGTATTTTAAAGAAGCCTTATTGAACATTGTCACGGCTCAATCCCCAAACCTGACACTCCAAATGCAGAGATGGGGAGCCAGCTAGCAGAATAAACTCTGTAAAACCCGTCTCTGGCACTCCCAGAAACAAGCTTGTCTGGTCTTAGTCTGCCTGAAATCCAAAAAAAGAAAAAAAGGATAAATAAAAATTCGCTGCCATCACCCAAGTGTACTTTAAAAAGACAAAATAAACCCTTTTCTAGGGAAGAGATCACTTGAGAATCCCCTCCCTAAGGCAAAGCTCTCCCCCCTAATCTAGCCTCCATTTTGCTTGGAGTTGGGAAAACAAGCAGAGGGAATCCACAGAAAACAATGGACTTTGCTCAGGTAACTAGACATGTAACCTTAAGGACACAATAATGAACCAATACCGGTTAATCAAAACAAAAGGAAAACTCCTTTATGATCAAAACAAAACTACTATTGCAAGCATAGTAAATTGACTAGGTGATAAATAGTCATGAAGTGACATAGACTCAGGGAAAGTCCCTGGGCTGTAATCCTTAGTTACAAAAGAGAAAAACAATTAGCCAGCTCAGACATGATCTCTAAACCCCCAAACAAGGAAAACAATAAACCCTGATGGACTGTCTAAACTTTTCCCTACTTACACATTTCAAGAAGTCCGTTCTTGGAAAGAGATAGCATCTCCCATCTCCCTCAATACCTGGGAGAAACTGCTCCGATCTCAAACAAAGAAGAGAGAGACCCCCCCCACACACACTTTTCTGGTTTGAAATTCCTATCTGCAATGTTATTGACTGAATGCCCCAACTCCCTTCCTAGGTACAGCTCCAGTTGCTTAACCCTTTCCTCACTCTTCAGGTAAGTCAGACTCTCCTGAGCAGCTCCTATTTATGACAAACATGCAGCAGCAATACCATCCCAATGTGCCAAAAGAAGAACAAACATGGCCGGCTTGTCTGAACAGAGAGATCTTCAGTGAGCTTAAACACAAAAAGAAAGCTTACAAGAAGTGGAAACTTGGACAGATGACTAGGGAGGAATATAAACACATTGCTCGAGCATGCAGGGTGCAAGGGGAGACTAAGGGGGGATATGATAGAGGTATAAAAAATCATGAGTAGTGTAGAGAAAGTGAATAAGGAAAAGTTATTTACCTGTTCCCATAATATAAGAACTAGGGGCCACCAAATGAAACTAATGGGCAGCAAGTTTAAAACAAATAAAAGAAAGTTCTTCTTCACACAGTGCATAGTCAATCTGTGGAACTCCTTGCCTGAGGAGGTTGTGAAGGCTAGGACTATAACAGGGTTTAAAAGAGAACTAGATAAATTCATGGAGGTTAAGTCCATAAATGGCTGTTAACCAGTATGGGTAAGGAATGGTGTCCCAAGCCTCTATTTGTCAGAGGGTGGAGATGGATGGCAGGAGAGAGATCGCTTGATCATTACCTGTTTGATTCACTCCCTCTGGGACACTGGTATTGATCACTGTCAGCAGACAGAGTACTGGGTTGGATGGACCTTTGGTCTGACCCAGTATGGCCATTCTTATGTTCTTATGCTCTTCTAATCAGGAAGGCAAAGCGCAACTGGAGTTGCTGCATGCAAGGAATGTGAAGGGTAACAAGAAGGATTTCTCCATGTATGTTAGCAACAAGAAGGTGGATAGGGAAAGTGGGGAAGGCAACCTAGTGACAGAAGATGTAGGGAAAAAATGAAGTACTCAATGATTCTAGTGCTTCACCACCTCCCTAGTGAAATAGTTTTTCCTATAAATAGGAAATAGAGCTCCCCCACGGCAACCATTGCTTCTTGTTCTGTCATCCGCCATCACTCAGAATAGCCTAGCTCTGTCCTCTTTGGGAACCCCCTTACCCTCGGGTAGTTGAAGGTTACTGTCCAGTCCCGCTCATTCTTCTCTTCCCACTCCCCTCAGCCTCTCCTCATGAGTCCTGTCTCCCAGTACCCTAATCATTTTTGTTGCCCTCCCCTGGATTCTCTCCAGTTTGTCTACATTCTTTCTGCAGTGGGGGGGTCAAAAACTGGACACAATACTCCAGATGTGGCTTCACCAGTGCTGAATATAGGGAATACGCACTTCCCTTGATCTGTAGGCTATGCTCCTAGGGAGGTGGTGGAATCTCCAGCCGTAACAGTTTTTAAGGCCCAGCCTGACAAGGCCCTGGCTGAGACGATTTAGTTGGGGTTGATCCTGCTTTGAGCAGTGGGTTGCCCTAGATGTCCTCTTCCAACCCTAATCTTCTATGATGTACAGGAAGAATTCTGCCTCCCTTAGACAGGACTGTGAGAGATTTAGAATTCTGAGCCTTCCAGAGCCTCTTGTCCTTTCATTTGTCTGGAATTGAAGTAAATGTCCCATGGTTCTAAAGATCGTTAGAATATTGGTGAGAACTGGCTGTTATTGAAGGAAGTGAGATCCTGCTTTACACCTTATTGGACTTATTTTTTTAGTCAGTGTTACTACAACTTAGTAACAATTTTTTTTGGGGGGGGGAGGTTGAATGAGGGCTCCAGTTTGAGCCTGACTTTCTTTCTTAGTCCCACTTTTCAAACAGGATGGGCCAATGGGAGTTAGGAGCCACAGACCCCTCAGGGACTGGCAGACGTTCAGCTTTCAGCCTCACCCTGTACCTGCAGGGATCGGACATCACCCACCATCCCCCAGACCCCGCCCACTTCTTTCCAGCAGGGAGACTTCGAATGACTCACCGCAGCTTCTGCAGTTTGCAGTGTGGATGTTTCAGCCCCCCGCACAGCAGCTGCACGCCTGAATCCCCCAGGTTGTTCTCCCCTATGTCAAGCTCTGTCAGGGTGGGCTTGGTGCTGAGGAGAGATGCGAGATCCCCACTACACGTGGCTGTGAGGTGGCAGTTAGAAAGCCTGCAGGGAACAGATAACCAGAGAGGAAATGAGCACCTGTCTCGGGGGGTTTCTAGGAAGATTCCTTCAATTTGGGAATAAAAATTGTGCTATTACCCCTCCCTGCACTTCTCCCTACACACACACACACACACACACACACACACACACACACACACACACACACACACACGCTGCCCTGAGCCCCCCAACCCCTTGCCTCCTGCCCTGAGCCCCTCCTCACACTCCTAACCCTCACTCTTGAATCCTCCCGCAGCTCCAGCTTGCTGCCCTGAGCCTCCCCACACCCTCAGCCCCTTGCACTAAACCTCTCCTCATACCCCCACTCCTGACTCCTGCACCCCCCACACCCCGAGTCCCCTGCCCTGAGCCTCCACACACTCTCAGCCCCCTGCCGAGTCCGTCCTCATACCCCAACCCCAACTCCTGCCCCCCCACACTCTCAGTGCCCTGCGCTGACTCCTACATCCCCCACACTCCCAGTGCCCTGCGCTGACTCCTACACCCCCAACCTCCCATCCCTTGCACTGAGCCCCTCCAGACACCCACACACATTTCACAACCTTCTGCCCTGAGCTCCCCACATTTAAATTTCTTACACGTATTGGCATCTTGCAACCCTTCCACCCACCCACGTACCCCCCGCCCCCGGCATTGCAATATAACAGTACCTGTAAGAAATTCAAGTTACTTTTACCTCTGAGTGTAGCTGATACAAGAAAGTTTGCCTGAGTCTGCAGACAGTCTGAAACAATGATTCGGGGGTCTGAACTCTCCTGTCACTTATTAAACTGATTGGAGCATCTACATGATGCTGACACAAAAACTTGTTGGATTGGCTTTTACATCACATTTCATTTTGGTGGCTGAAATAGGGAGGAAGGAGTGGCAGTGAAAGCCAATAGTTTGGGGATTGGAAGTTGCTACAGAAAAGAAAAGGTGGAAACATGGAACAGAGCAAAACTCCTAAACACCAGCAAGAGGAAGAGAAACAGAAAGGAGGATGGAGAAGGAAGAGAAACCAAGGGCAGAAATGCAGTGTCCTTAAAGGGGAGCAGATTTTCTTACTGATGAAGAAAGTGGCAAGAAAGTTCTGAACAAATAACAAATAAAACAATTAGTTACCACATAAGCCCATGTTGTCCCCTTGATAGGTTGCTATTTAGGGATTCTATTGTGCCTTATAGGAGTACAGTAAACTTCCAATTATCCAGCACCTTTAGGACCCAGGGGGTGCCGGATTATCAGATATGCCGGACTATTGGAAGAGGGGGCTATGAGGGGTCTAGGGTGGTGTGGGGGGGGGATGCCACCCCAGACCCCTCATAGCCCCCCCTTCCGATAGTCCGGCTCTGCCCCAGGCATCCCCGATTTAGCCGCTGCTGGTCAGTTTCAGCAGCAGCTGAATCTGGATGCCTGCGGCAGAGCAGCTGGGGTGCTGCCGGGTTGGTCTGGTAGCGCCACCCCTTGGCGCTGTGAGATCAACCCGGCAGCACCCCAGTTGCTCTTGGGGATGCCTGGGGCAGAGCATCTGGGGTGCTGCCGGGTTGGACCCGCAGCACCAAGGGGCAGCACTACTGGACCAACCCGGCAGCACCCCAGCTGCTCTGCTTCAAGTGTCCCCAAGTCAGCTGCTGCTGAAACTGACCAGAGGTTGACTCCAGGAAGCCTGGGGCAAAGCAGCTCTGGTCACTTTCAGCGGCGGCTGAATCGGGGACAGCTGGGGTGCTGCTGGGTTGGTCCCGCAGCCCCGAGGGGCAGCGCTACGGGACCTACCGGCAGCACCCCCAGCTGCTCTGCCCCCAGCTTCCCTGATTCAGCCGCTGGTCAGTTTCAGCAGCAGCTGAATCGGGGAAGCCGGGGGCAGAGCAGCTCCAAAGATCCAGCTGCCTGGAGCACTTCTGGGTTCCTGATGATGCCGGACCATCAGGAGTGCTGGACCATCAGATGCCGGACCAATGGAGTTTTACTGTATATTGTATTTAAACTCTGATCCACAGACTACATACAGATCCACCCTCTTCCCTGAGTGAGTTGCACATCTCTGCCTTACATGTGAAACAATGTAGCCAAAATGTAGTATTTCCGTGTTGGCATAAGAATACAAGTATAAAGATGATCACAAATCCTATGTATTTGCTGATAAGTTTTGTATACTTCTGTTTCACCCTCATTCTCATGGTTAGACAACGTCTGCCTTGCAAACTAAATTGTGTCTTCTAGTGCCAGAGGCTGAATCAATTAGCAGAACAGACGAGCCCTGGAGACAGGCAGACCCCACCAAGAGTGAGATACAAATATGGGACAAGAATGGGAAGCCTGACAATAGCCATCACAGGATAATTGTGGGGAAAACCCCAAGATTAACATACCAAGGACTGCAGCATGACAGTGCAAAATCCACATGGGAACTTACATATATAAAATGGAGGGCTTTGGCCATTAGACTCAGTTCTGCAAGAGTTCAGTCCTGCAAGATCAAGCCCCAGAGAAGCCTCGAGTTGTGATCGATAGACCCTGACTCCTCACTCAGTCCATCTGACCTGGCCAGTAAGACTGACTTGAGCCACGCCAGACGGGTAACTATAAATCAGCTGCAGGACCTATGTGTGTGTGAGAGAGATAATGCATCTGCTGCTTTTCATGTTGTACTTTCAATAAACGCAGCATATTGCCTTTTCCCCTGAAAAAGATCCTGTGTGCTTCTTATAAGCATAACAAGAATGTATACGGTAAATTGTTATGAAGATCCCAAGGTGGTATTTAAAATGGGCTTTTCCCTCAGAAGATGAGGTTACGCTTCAATGTTTATTCAAAAATCCATTCCAGGGAAGATTACTCGCTACCACTGACTCCTCACTTTTAGGAGAGTTTGGAATTAGTGCTCCAGTTTGGGCCCACCCCTATTTATAACTTCTGTTCTCCGAAAATGGCCGACCATCAGGCTGTTGGGAGCCATTGACATACTGGATGTCAGGGGGACACTCAGTTTTCAGCCTCTCCATGCTCCTACCAGGTCCCGACCTCACACACCATCCTGCTGAGCTCTTTACAGAAAGAAACCAGCGAATACTCACCCCAGTTTCTGCAGTTTGCAGGTTGGGTGGGTCAGTCCCTCACACAGCAGCCTCACTCCTGAGTCGCCCAGGCTGTTCATCGACAGGTCCAGCTCACTCAGGGTTTGTTTGGTGCTGAGAGCAGAGGCGAGATCCCTGTAACAAGCGGTGGTGAGATGGCCATTAGTAAGCCTGCAAGAGACAGATAAACAGAGAGGCAAATGAGCACCTCTGTCAGTCCGGTTCCTCAGTGGGTACCTGTGGGTTGCTAGGAAGAGTCCTTCATTCTAGGAATAAAATCTCAACATTGTGCTAGTGGATCGTAAGATCATTTTGTGGCTTTCCATCCACTGCACCTGTAGCTCTCGTGGATCCTTTATTCCACATACAAAGGTTATTCAGTGGCAAAATTCCCATGCTCCATCCCCTCAGCAGAAACACTCGGGTTTCCCCAATGATCAATGAGTGGTTGGGGGACGGGTAATAAAGGGAGCGAAAGGAATGTCTTTGGGCAATAATAAAACTGCTGAGCTCTGGAAGGTAGGTTACAGTTCTGTGAATGGGGGGAGGCATTTTTCTCTCTGTTGCATCATTTCTACTTAGGACTCGAAAGAAGCCACCATCTCTGGGATACTTAGTATTGAATGTTCAGGGTTCAAAGATGGGTTCCATTTTGCCAGCTCTACAATCCCAGCCAAAGAGTTTGCAAGGCCCAAGGTGATTGGCTGTGCCGTGTGGCTGAGCAGCTCCTCACCAGGGCAGCGAGTGAGTGAGCAGCTGGGCGGGTGGGCGCCGGGCAATGCAGGACCTTGAAGGCACAGGGCCCAAAGAAACCGTCTTGCTCGCCTTGCCCTATGGCTGGGCCGGCAGCTCCAAGTCCTTCCCTCCCTCTCCCGTTTTCTCAGGGCTTGATTAGAAAAGTCTGGAATTTCCAAAGAAACCCCAGTTTCATAAGCTGGGCTGACAGGACATATCCACACTGCAATAAAAGATTCATGGCCTGGCCGTGGCTAGCCTGGCCACCTGCCTCAGTCTGGCAGGGCTCAGGCTGCAGGGCCATACCGCCGTACTGTGCACATTTTAGCTCTGGATGAAGCTTGGGCTCTGAGACCCTCCTGCCTCATGGGCTCCCACATCCCAGCCCGAGCTGGAACATCTACATGTCAGATGAGCTCTGAGACACGGTGTCACAAGACTTTTTTGTTGCAGTGTGGACATACCCACAATGAACTTGTTCTTGTGGGTTTTCACCATCGCAGCTCCCCTGGTGGAGATGAGGCCTGTCCATGTTGTTAACCCCTGCCACCTAACCACTAACCATGCTCTTAGTAGAAATGCAGGTACCTCCAGGGGAACTGCAGCAGCAGCAGCAGTGCAGGGGGGGGGGGTAATTCTACCCAAGAGATCACATCTGTCTCCACTGGCGGATACAAGAGGTCTCTGCCCCCCCCCCCCCCCATCTGAACAAGAAGCTACTAGACTTCTGCTCAGATTTTTTTTTCTGAAAGGCTCTATTAAGCCAAATTTACAATAAAATACCACAACGTACATTACTTTTTACTTACTCAGGATGGGGCTAATATTTGTGAAATCTGGCTTGCTGACAGGGGAACTCTCCTCCTCTGAGTGCACTAAAAAGGGTAATCAAATTTCTAAATACCTGTTCTCTTTTTGGCCTCTCTCTTGTATACATATTTGGTTTGAAAGCATTTCCAGCACAAGGGCTATACCAACCATTCCACAGAAGTCACATTTTCCCCATAAAGTGCAATTCAAAGTCCTACTGCTAAGTCTAAAAAAGGAAGTAATTTATTCTCCAATTTAAAACACAGCTCCTGTGCTAGAGCTCTGGGGATCTCCCTAGAATAGACGTGGCCAACCCGTGGCTCGCAAGCGGCTCTTGCCCCCCGAAAGTGAGGCCTATGAAGCCGCTCCTGAGCCCCCCCGCCCAATGGACCCCACTGCCCTCCGGCTCCCCTGTGCTTACCGGGTCAGAGCTGCTGGGTTTTAAAAATGGTGCCCAAAATGGTGGCCATCTTAAAGGTGCAGCCTCCTTTTTTTATTTTATTTTTTTTAATTTTTTTGATTGACAATTCTGTTCTGGGGGGCTCTTCACATTTTGATATATGACCATATATACCAAAGGGATACAGTCAAAAAAAAGTGAACACATATAAAAGGAGAAGGAACGGATTTGGACAACACAGAGGTTTGGGTAACAAAGCAGGGACCTTGTGCCTGCAGGGATTCCTCAGCAGCCCTGCTGGCATGAGTGTGATTGAGCAGGACCATGCCAGTGGAGTTGTAGAGGGCTGTAGAGAGGGGGATCTCTGATCCCTGCAGGCACAAGGTGTGAAGGGGAGGCTGCCATCTTGGCAGGGCTGAGGAGATGGCATGAACTCAGCTGCCTCAGGGCACGGTGGCCTAGAAACCCAATGAACTCAGCTGGGCCCAATAAACCCTCAAGTGGTCAGAAGATCCAGGAGATCATCATATGAAGCCCTGCAGCAAGAACAGCCCAGGGGCTAAACACATTCCACACGTGCGCTGGTGCCAGACCTGCCACCTGACTAGCCCTGGCCTGCTCCACTCCTGGCCTAGTCCTAACTCAGACCCTGGCTTGTCTCCTGACCACAGCCCTAGCTCTGCCATTTGGTTCTGTTCTGAACCCTGGCTCTGACCACCAACCCCCAGCCACAACTCAGTTCTGCCCTTTGATTCTGCTGCAACCACTAGGTTACACCACCTGCACCTCGATGTGTGACAGCAGAGACCCCCCAATCAGGATCCTGCTCTGCCTCAACAGAATGCTAACCTTCCCTGCCTGTGATCCCAGAAGGCACAAGCACAAGAAGGATGTGACCATGGCAGGACAGAGCGCAGTCCTGGCCAGGTGTCAGGGAGATCTCTACAGCCACACTGTGATGGGAATGAATGAGGGGACCATGCCCCCGAATCTTGGCTCTCCAAACTCCCAATTATCCATACAAAATCTGTGGTTCCCAAGCTATTCAGACCATAACAAGTCAACTGTAAATGGACATTTAAATTCCTGCGCGCTTAGACAATTCTATACAGACATTCCAGCAGACAAGGTAACGAGAGCCACAGTGCTGTAGAACTTCTGGGATAACAACAGTAACAGGAGGATTTTAAAAAGGAAAAGAAAGAGCTTCTTACTTTAGTTTCTTTAGTTTACAGTTTGGATCCTTCAGAGCTTGGCAGAGCAGGTAAATGGGAGAAGGTGTCAGCTCATCCTGATGCTGTTCCCTAAAAAGAGAGAATAGAAATTTCCTACCCTGATCACTGGGAGCAGATTTTAATTCTCTTTCCTGAACCTGGTGTGATCATACATTGTCTATGAGTTATTCCATGACTCAGGGAATGGGATTCCCAAGGGAGTCCCAACCACAGTTTCAGGTAACACAACTAAAAACATATTTAACCCCTCCTCCTCACTGCCCCGCCAGCGAAACAAGACACTACACTGCACTGCACACACACTTCTCCCTCTGGGTGGAGGATGAGAGAACAACCCACTGATGTGTTTAGTCACATTTCTTAATGCACTCCTTACAGTCACCCAGGTGCTACAGTGATGAGCATGGTATAAGAAGGGATATAAAACAGATGGGCTACATCTACACTGGCATGATTTTCCGGAAATGCTTAAAATGGAACAGTTTTCCGTTATAAGTATTTCCAGAAAAAGCATGACTACATTGGCAGGATGCTTTTCCGGAAAAGCACTTTTTCCGGAAAAGCGACCGTGCCAATGTAGATCGTCATTTTCGTGATCGGGGCTTTTTTGCTGAAAACACTACTGTGCTGTCTACACTGGCCCTTTTCCGGAACAGTTTTCCGGAAAAATGACTTTTGCCCGAACGGGAGCAGCATAGTATTTCCGGAAAAGCGGCTGATTTCTTACAGTAGATCGTCAGTGCTTTTCCGGAAATTCAAGGGGCCAGTGTAGACAGCTGGCAAGTTATTCCGGAAAAGCGGCTGATTTTCCAGAATAAGTGGCCAGTGTAGACACAGCCATGGGCTTGAAATGGACTCGCATGTGGCACTGGGTTTTTTTTTAAGGCTGGCAAAACAATCCTCCAATGTGAAGAAATGAGTTCAAAATTAACAGAATCTCTCTGCATTCCCTATTCCTAGCCCCCTGCATTCACCTCACTCTTGCCCACACACAATTTGGACAAAAAGCAGCATGCACTGATAATAGGGAGCTGATTGATTTTCCTCGGCTAACACATCTTGTGTCAATTGGCCTCTCCTGATTCTGGCGTCCTCTCCAAGTGTCCCATCTCTGTGACAAGGGGACAAGATTACGCAGGTGTGAATCCCCTCATTGAGACAGGTTGACAAGGGATGGGATGGGACCTTGATGGAGCATTTGGCCTGGGTCAGGACACACACCCTGTGAGGAGGAAAGGCCTACTGGAGAAGGGGGAGGAGAAGATGGTGAGGGTGAAGAAAAGTTGCTATGGTCTTAATGCCTCATTAACACTTCACCCGACTGCCCATATTCTCCCAGGCCTGGTCCACACTAGACCAGACAGGTCAGTGTAAGGGTATCCAGCTATGCAAAATGCATAGCTGGATTCAGCTTACTTTACACCGAGCCGCTGCAGCATGTACATTGCAGGAGGCTAGCAGGAGCCCATGCTCCTGTTGGTTTCCCTTACTCCTCACAGAATGAAGAGTACAGGAAACCAGCGGGGGCTGCCCTCAGCATTCGATTTGGGGGTCTACACCAGACCTGCTAAATCAAACATTAGACAATTGACCTCTGGAGTGTCAATCTTCTCTGTAGTGTAGCTGTACCCACACTGATCTGGAGTTCAGCCTTAAGACCCTTGTCACTTGTCCCACTGTTGGCTTCCCTTTTAAAATGACCTTCTCTTTCCCCAAATGCATGTTTCTCTGCTTAAGAAATTGTGTGGGCATTTTTCCATGTCATACATTACTTACAAACGTGGCTGTTTGGGTGGCCTTAGAGAATCTTCACTCGAGTCTTCTAATCCAAACATGCACAGATTTAGATGGAGCGTCTCCAGTCTGCAACAGTTTTTTAGACAGAATGAAAGAGCCACTTGATCCATTTTGGTAAAATTGTATTCAGCTAAATACAGCTCAGTGAAGCGATTTAGTGCACTTTGCACAAAATTCTCTTCCTGAATTTCATACAAACAGTGAAACTCCTCAAGCTGGTAAATCATCTCAGCGTTACGTTTAAAGGATGATAACTCCTCATCAGGCTCCAAGAACAGCTCCTCAGACTCTAGGGACAAGGATGATATTTTTGGTTTTGTTTTAACCCACTGCAGTAAATCTGGTTTGATTTTGGGTGAAATTTTGCAGCTAAGTTTTTTCTCCATGTCCTTCATCCTCTCTTCATTCAAGAGACCAAACAGGAATCGCACTGTTAACATTAAATAATTTCTAGATTTTCCATAGTTTTCTAACAATTTTTTCACATTGTTCATAGCAGTTCCTGTATCTACCACAGTTGTTTCTTCTTTCTCCAACACATAAAACAAAGCTGCAAAAAACTCTTGAAAACTCAAGTGAATGAAGCTGTAAACACACTCACAGTCAATATCTTTTTGAAACATGTTCTCATTCAGAAAGAGAGAGTCGGATGTATCTAAGCCATGCTTCTTGATTTCTTCTTCCCCAAAGAGTATTTTCTGCCTCCAGATTCCATCTGCAGCCAAGGAACAAAGTCCCTTTAAGTTAGTTGGTGTGGGCTGCTTTGCATTGCTGCTGTGACCCTTTAATAAGCTGAAAAGATAGAGCATGTACACACCAGTGATTGTTTTGGATGTTTGTGCAAGATCTTCCCCTGCTTCCATATGTTGTTTCAGAACCGTGCAGATGATCCAACATGCAATGGGGACAAAGCACATGGTGAAGAGCATTTCATTTTCTTTGACAAAGTTAAAGGCTTTTCTTGCTTTTTCTTCATTCCCAAAAAACTTATGGAAATATTCCTCCCTCTCAGCTGTAGAAAACCCCAGGATCTCTGCGTAACGTGCACACTCCAGACACTGCCGGAGTTTCTCCAAAGCAGTGGGTCTTGTAGTGATTATTACATAGGATTCAAGAAGAACAGTTTTCCGAACTAAACTGCTCAGTGTAATTTCCAAGGGCTGCTTCTCACAGGGATCAGAGCACAGATTATCTTCTGGCTGATCCAAGGAAAATCTCAGTTCATCAAAACCATCAATAATAAACAGGAGTTTCTCTGGATTTATCAAAATCTCTTCAATTGGTGCGTTTTTATTGGGACAATTCTTTATGATCAAATCCGCAATTCTTCCCTGCTCACTGCCAAAATTCACTTCCCTGCAATTTATGTAGAAAGCATAATCAAACTTTCCCCTGTAGAGCTCTCCTCCTGCCCAATCAAACATAATCTTTCTCGCTGTCATTGTTTTTCCAATCCCTGCAGCTCCCAGTAGCACAACAATTTGCGGCGTTTGTCCATCTTCATCACATTTAAATAAATTGCTCAGGGTGATGGAACTAGCTCGCTTCGTCATGATTTCTTCGTGTCTCCGTCCCAAGGTCATTATTTCGTGTTCTCTTTCCTTTTTGTGACAATGTTTCTTTACAATCATCAGCTTTGTGTATCTGCTGTTTAGAGTCACATTCTCACCAAGGCGAGAGTTCAAGTCTTTTATGACTCTGTACTTGTTTTGGATGTGTTCTCGATATTTCACCGTGTAATCTAAATTTGTGACATGAAGCATTAGAAATATAGAATTGGAAATTCGGGGGGAGGGGTGAGTCTTATCAATAATATTATAAAAAAGCTATTTAGACAATTATTTAAGCGATGTTAAGCTTATACTGCAGCTTCAGCATAAAGTATACCCAAATGAGTTAACTACTGGCCCTGGTTAGGAAATTAGTCATGCAACTAAAAGCTGTGTGTGCGTGCAAGGCCCAATAATAGAATTCCATTTATCTGCAATGTTCAGATAACTGGGTGTTCAGATAACTGGACGTGCAGAATACTGATCACCTCCCCTGAGGCTGTCAGAGCCAGGAAGTCTAAGTCCCTGAGGGTGTCAAAGGTGAAGGAACAAACAAGAAGGCTTCTCTCTCCTGAAATGTGGGGCAGAGAGGGGACCTCATGTTATTCCAGCTGTTCGGATCCCATTCATTTCTTAGCCTGCTGTCTGTCTCCAAATCCAAGGTGAGCACCTGCCTAGCTACTAGGGTTGCCAGGCAGCCAGTTTTCAACTGGAACACCCACTCAAAAAGTTTACCCAGCAGCCACTTCTTGGGAGAAGTGATAAGAGCTGGTGGGACCCCACACTCCAGCTCACACTCCAACCCCCTGCCCGAGCCTCAGCTTGGAGCCCTCTTCTTCACCTCATCCTGATTCCATCCCAGAACCTACACCCTTAGGCAGAGCCCTGACACCCCAACCCACCGCCCAGCCTGGACCCCATTCTCCCATCCTGAACCCCTCTCCCATTTCCGATCCCACCCAGAGCCGGCACCCCCAGCTCAGAACTCATCCCTCACTCTATGCTCCACCCCCTGCTCTAGCCTGGTGAAAGTGCGTGAGGGTGGGGGAAAGTAAGTGACAGCGGTAGGAGGGATGGAGTCAGCGGGGGAAGGCCTGAGGGAAGGGGCAGGGCCTTAGGGTTCTGGCAGGGCAGAAGTGTTTGGTTTTGTGAGATTAGAAAGTTGGCAACCCTATTTACAACCCTCCCTCATACCTGCCTCTGTCAGAGCCCTGAACCTCCTCAGCACACACCCTAGCCTGACGCCTCAGCCTGCCAGTAAAGGCAAGATGGAGGTCAGAGGGGGGAGAGAGGGGGAGTAGCTATAAGAGAGAGGCTCCCTTCCCCAAGGCTGCCAATGATGGGGAGGGCTGCAACAGCAGCACCAAGGAGGCACCTGTCTCTTGTAGCTACTCCCTCCCTCCCTGTCAGACTCAGGGGATGGAGCCGGCAGTATTCCCACACTGCCCTTTATACAGAAATCCTTCCAAAACACGGGGCACCCTATTGATTTGCATAACTAGGCTATTGGTATAGAAGGAAGTCAGATAACTAAGTTTGACATGTTTATAGGAATCGCCTCATCAGCTACTGAAATGCAGCCACCTCTCAATTGTGTAACAATGCGCAACAGCCTTACACGACAATTTCGGACACTACATGGTCAATGCACAATCTAAACAGAAGTGGGAATTTAAGGTGCAAAGATTGTAACTGCACAAAGCAGAATCAGTCCAGAACAGTGGTTTTACAAAATTCCATAGCATCTTTAATGACTGCCAATGGGCTCCCATCGCTATTTTACCTTATTTAAAAAACAGTACCCCTAGCCGAAGAGCACCTTCTGGCTCCATACTGCTGGGCTGACTCAGTACTGATGCCACCTGATCGTTAACACTCTTTTCCGCAGCACTTGGAGATCACCCAGGCATTTCCTTGTCTTCCTTCAAACTGTACTTTATCTGTGTGGTCTAAAGCCACATCTATACTTACCATGCCAAAGATCGATCTTCTGGCATTTGATTTAGTCGGTCTAGCAAAGGCCCACTAAATGGAATGTTGAGGGTGCCCCTAGTAGGTTCTGGTACTCCTTGATTCGTGAGGAGTAAGGGAAGTCAACAGAAGTGTTTGCTCCCATCGACTTCCCATAGTGAAGCCAGTACTAAGCTCATCTTATGGCATGTCACCTCCAGTTATGTTATTTACGAAACTGGAATTGTGTACCTTAACCTGACCTTCTTGGTGTAGTATAGACCTGGCTTGACAAGACTAGACAGTCCAAGGTGTTATTTCTTATTTCTGGTGGTAAACAAAACATCTGGCTGATCTGGCCTAATGCCTGTATTCAATACAATGTTCTGTTTGAATGTCACATACCTGTTCTTCCAGGAGTTTGTTCAGGACATAAAGCTGAAAGAGAAATTTGCATGAATGTTTAACAGAATCACATGTGTCATGCAGTTAAGGAAGATAGGGCAATTCATTAAGTCAGTGGTTTCTGAAGGAATAAGTATGACTTAATTATGATGTATTAGCGTAATATCTAGGAATTCCAGCATTGGATCAGATCGCTGCTGTACAAACAGAAGAAAAACATGGAGCCGGCTCTAAAAAGCTGACAACCACACCATTATTGTGTAGAATATATATACACATCCTAGCTTAAAGGAAATTTAACTGTAAGAAAAAATATGTATTTTACTTCTTTTCTGCCAGTTTCCTTACAAAGATGTAAATTATTCTTTCTAGTAAAACTGATGCATTATGAGTCAAAATGCAAGCCTCGTTTAAACTAGTCTTTGTAAAGCTGTTGGACATTTTTGACTGTTTTATCATACCCTGTGCCCATTTTGTAAATTAAACTGCAACACTTACCAAATTTAAGGTGTCTCTATCTAGGAGGACAAGTGTGTCTGGTTTTGTTGTACTTTTAATAATGGAGAGAAATTTTATAAGAATGGTTACACTGGGATTTAATATGTGAAATAAAAATAGCCTTGAAATATTGGGGAAAGCTACAGATTAGTAATTATGGGGCAGAAAATGCAAACCTAAGTTTTTCCTTAAGTTTTGACATATCTTAAATAGTTTAGTAGTAAATATTTACCATTATCAATTTACTTGGTTTATTTTGCATACTATGGGGAACATTTAAAAATCATATTAAACATGCATATGTGTGCACATACACACACTGAAAATAGATGATGGCTGTTAAAAAAACATTTCAAAAGGAGCCCTGCAAATACTGGGGGGCCACCTTACCCACAAGCTATCCCTTCAGAAGAAGACAGCTGGTTTTCTTTCTAACAGCTTCTGTCTTGTCAGGAGGTGCTAAGGGTATGCCTACACTACACAGCTTTTAGCAACATGGCTGTGTCGACACAGCCGTGTGGCTAAAAAAGTCAGGCCTTGTCAACGCTGGCACCATTTTGTCACCAAAACCTGCCTTTTGGTAACAAAACAGTGAGAGCATTTACACTGCAATATGACTTTTGTTGGGAAAAACCATCCAGGTTTTGGCCACAAAAAACTTCCACCCTTGCAAGAGACTTTTGTCTTCTCCCCTCTTTTTATTGTTGACAAAGAGTCAGTGTGGACTCTGCAGTTTGCTTTGTCAAGAGAACTGGCTTCCACCAGCATCCCACAATGTCTGCCCTGATGGCTGTGCTCAGTATTTTGTGATCTCTGCTGCCCTGCAGGCATGTGCCCCTCCCCTTTCAAAGCTCCGGGAAGTATATGACAGCTGAGTGAACTCCTCCATGTGGGGAACACACAAACCTGTACCCTGGAAGGGGATGAGAGTGATTCACATCAGGCTGTGTGACTTGGCCAGAGGGCTGAATAGCCAAAACAAGTGGAAGAACAGAGTGAGTGCAAGCACACACACTTGGCCAGGTGTGGGTGCTCACAGGAAGTCCCATTCAGAAGTTTAGTGAGAATACACTGTGTCAGATCCTCCTCTGTGATCAGTTTCCAGTTATAATTGTTGATTCTCTAGCCTAGCCCCAACCCAGGTTAGAGCCATGTGGGGGCAATTCTAACTTGCACCAGCTGCCACTGATCCCCAAAGAATGGTCCCCCAGCAGGATATGTACTCTAGTCACTCCTTCTCCCTACTTTTCTCTGTCTGCGACACTCCCACTGCACCACTTTGCTGGCTCTATGCCCACTGGGGACTCCTGTCTGTCACTGGGGATTTACTCAGATGGAGAGTTACAGCTGTTTCTACTCTCTCTGCTGTGCCAACTGAGAGGAAAAAAGGGAGATGAAAGAATCTGGCCCATCATGAGCATCTCTGCTTTATTCCCCTGGCTTCTTGCCGGGATTCAAAGCTTGACAGTCATTCCTGCCATCAGCCTGTTTCTCCTCCTGCTCCTGCTCCTGCTCCTGCTCCTGCTCCTGCTGTATTGGAGCAGATTCCTTGGGGAGAGACTCCCAGGTTTTACAGCAGTGTTAGGTTTCTTACCTTTCTCTCTTTGTTCTTTGAGTTTAGCAGCAGACTCTCTCAGATGTATCTGACTGAAAATTTCTACAGTAACATCTACTGCAATGTCTCCACCATAGAATGCCATCAGGAGGTTCTTTGTATCTATCCTGTCAGCGTTCTCCAGCCGACCTCGGGGGATGGTACCTTTCCCCCCCATGTCAGAGTGTGATAATTTGTCTTTAAATCCTTTGAACTCTTCCTGAGAGAGGTTGTTGAAGGCATGTACGAGCAGGTCACTGATCCTGCTGCTTCTGTTTTCCATCGTTGGGTATCAGGAAAGGAAACTGAAATACAAAATAAAATCCTATTATTCAGAATGAATGGGGTGTAACAGCAGTTTTCCCCAAGAAGAAGGCAGAAGTGTATTCTAGTGATGAGATTAAGTCACCTCAGAACTCCACAATTGTTTTCCTCACAAATGAAGCACTGGACAGCTCACTTTGTCTCTCTGTGCCTCTGTTTTCCCATCTGTAACTGGGGATAATCATACGCATTTAGCTCACGGGTCATAACTGTGTCATAAGAGGTTTGGACATCATGCTGCACCCAGGCTCAGACAGACTTGTGTGACTACAGGCCAGTTGTTCTGTCTGTTCCAGGTCATAATCTGACATCTTATCTCATGTTGACTTCAGTGGGATTACATGCTGGTAAAGTATATTCAGGGTGAATAATGGAAGATAGCTCTACAAATTAAACCAGGTTGGGGGGGGGGTTGAACTGTTGTTCAACAAATCTCTAGAAACTTCCGACTGCATTTATGGGCAATGGAAAGTGAGAGATTCCTGAAAAGCCATGAATTGAAAATATGATAAATGCTTAACTAAGAATGATGTCCATACACCTAATTTCATCAACCTACCAGCTAGAGACCTAGGGCCGTTGGTTTAAAAACTGCCTCGGTTTTTCTGCCTGTGACCAGTAGTAGATACAGTTTTGAGGGTATGTAAATCATGTAGGCACAACAGGTGACAGGCCCCGAGCCTGCCAAGGAACAGATGGCGCCCCCATTACACATAAGCAGGTTTCTTTACAGGATTGTACTCTCAGATGACTGATTTGTTGATGGTGCCCCAAAATCAGAGAGATCTCTAAATTCCAACACTGAAGCGCATGATTATTTGCACTCCCCAAAGCTGAGCCCCTAATTGATTAGGT
The DNA here is from genome assembly GCF_049634645.1 of Pelodiscus sinensis. Taxonomy (NCBI): domain Eukaryota; kingdom Metazoa; phylum Chordata; order Testudines; family Trionychidae; genus Pelodiscus; species Pelodiscus sinensis. The sequence continues at coordinate 124,182,973 of NC_134714.1, read as the reverse complement.
GGCAAAACCAGAGGCCAGTTTTTAAATAGAATTTGCAATAACATTTTCAGCAGAACTGCAAAAGAATAATTGAATTGCCAATCAGCAATCAGGAGCCATAAAAAATGAACAGCTCAAAGAAGGAAAATGGTTTAACAATAAAAAATTAAGACGTGGTGACAAAATCTAAGCAAAACCATAGAGTGCTTCTCCTGAGTTGCCTCCACCCCCTTCCACAGATATTGTTGTGCTGAAAGCTTAGCCACAGAAAGTCAGTTCATAATGGCGAAGACTTTTGCTCCAGTGAGGCTCAAGGTTTGAAAGAAAAGAAGTTTAAAACAAAACATTATAGCAAATGTGACCATTTTCTCAACAGAACAGTCATGTATTTCAAAATGGAGATATTTCAAATCCTGTTTGTCCCGCTTGCAGTTGAATCTAGACATGTAATAGGAAACTACAGCCCAATTAACTTCTATGCCAAGAAAGATAACGGAGCAAATTATTAAGGAGCTCATCTGCAAATATCTGGAAGAAACGAAGGTGATAGGAAACAAACAACATGGCTTTGTCAAGAATAAATCATGTCAAACCAATCTGATAGCTTTCTTTACTAGGATAACAAGTGTTGTGGTTAAGGGGGAAGTGGTGGATGTGGTATACCTAGACTTTAGTAAAGCATTTGATACAGTCTCACATAACCTTCTTATCAATAAACTAGGGAAATACAACCTAGATGGGGCTACTATAAGGTGGATGCAAAACTGGGTGGATAACTGTTCTCAGAAAGTAGTTATTAATGGTTCAGAGACATGCTGGAAGGGCATAACAAGTGGGATTCTGCAAGGATCAGTTTTGGGACCAGTTATATTCAATGTCTTCATCAACAATTTAGATAATGGCATAGAGAGTACGCTTACAAAGTTTACAGATGATATGAAGCTGGAAGGGGTTGCGAGTGATTTGGAGGATAGGAACATAATTCAAAATGATCTGGACAAACTGGAGAAATGGTCTGAGGTTAATAGGATGAAGTTTAATAAAGACAAATGCAAAGTACTCCACTTAGTAAGGAACAATCAGTTTCACATATACAGAATGGGAAGTGACTATCTAGGAAGGAGTTCTGCAGAAAGGGATCTTGGGGTCATAGTGGACCACAAGCTAAATATGAGTCAAAAAACAAACAAACCATGATTCTGAGATGCAGTAACAGGACGGTTGTGAGCAAGACACAAGAAGTAATTCTTTTGCTCTACTTTGTGCTGTTAAGGTCTCAACTGTAGTATTATGTCCAGTTCTGCGCACCATATTTCAATATAGATGTGGAGAATTTGGAGAGGGTCCAGAGTTGAACAACAAAAATGATTAAAGTTCTACAAAACATGAGATACAAGAGAAGACTGAAATAATTGGATTTGTTTCATTTACAAAAGAGAAGACTGAAAGGGGACGTGATAGCAGTTTTCAAGTACCTAAAAGGGTGTTACAAGGAGAAGGGAGAAAAATTGTTCTCCTTGGCTATGTCTAGACTGCAGGCTTCTTTCGAAAGAGGCTCTTTCGAAAGCATCTTTCGAAAGAGCCTCTTTCGAAAGATCGCGTCTAGACTGCAGGCGGATCTTTCGAAAGAAAAATCTGCTTTTTCGAAAGAGAGCACCCAGTGAGTCTGGATGCTCTCTTTCGAAGACGGCCTCTTTACATTGAAGAACGCCTTCTTTCGAAAGAGGAACTTTCGAAAGAAGGCGTTCTTCCTCGTGAAATGAGGTTTACCGCCATCGAAAGAAAAGCCGCGTTCTTTCGAAATAATTTCGAAAGAACGCGGCTTGAGTCTGGACGCAGGGGAAGTTTTTTCGGGAAAAGGCTACTTTTCCCGAAAAAACCCCTGAGTCTGGACACGGCCCTTGACTTCTGATGATCGGACAAGAAGCAATGGGCTTAAATTGTAGCAAGAGAGGTTTAGGTTGGTCATTAGGAAAAATCTCCAACCTGTCAGGGTGGTTAATCACTAGAATAAATTGCCTTGGGAGGTTGTGGAATCTCCATCATTGGAGATATTTAAGAGCAGGTTAGATAGACAAAAATCAGGAATGGTCTAGATGGTACCTGGTCCTGCTGTGAGGGAAGGGGGCTGGACTTGATGACCTCTCAAGGTCCCTTTCAGCGCTAGTGTTCTATGATTCTATGAGAAAACTGGCTTCCACCAGTATCCCACAATGCCTGCCCTGGTGGCTGTGCTCAGTTTTGTGATCTCTGCTGCCCTGCAAGCATGCACCCCTCCCCTTTGAAAGTTCAAGGAAATGTCTGATACCTGAGTGAGCTGCTCCATTTGGGGAACAACAACAACAAAAAGAGCAAATTATTAGAATGCTCCCATTCTGCCCTGCTAGAAACACAGTGGCAGGCAGACGGCTGCTGCAGGGGGAGGGCTGAAGAGACTGCTGTGCTGCTTTGACATTCCTCAGAGAAGAAAACACAGAGCTGCTCATGATGCTGCACCCAGCAGCTGAGAATGCTGTGAGAGAACTTGGAGGGAATCCCAAGAAAGGCAGTGATCAACTCTGCCTTCCTACAACACTGTATTGTGGGATGCTTACCCACATTGCTTTGCTCTACCTGTCGGGAGAGCTAGCAACATGGAGGGAAAGGGAGCTAGCAATGTGGCCATTAAATGTCGACAATAGGAGGCAGAAAAAACAGTTTGACCAGTTTCACTTTTGTGTCTTTTGCATGTCGACAGCACTTTTGTCGCTAAACCTTCCCAGTATAGACAGAGGCTTAGATAGCCCCTCTCCCCAGCTGTGCAAATAAGTGTTTTTGGTTTGTTTGTTTGTTTGTTTGTTTGTTTGTTTGTTTGTTTGTTTGTTTTTTTAGTGTAGTGGTACATTTGCAAAATCAAAACAGAATAGTTTTGGATGCCACAAAATCCCAATTTTTAAACCAAGACATTTCAAAGTACAAAGCTGAGATATTTTACTTCCAAAATGGCAAAACAAACCTCTTCACTTTTTCCAAAATAAAATAAAATAAATATTTTTTTCTCTTTTTTTCCCCAACCAAAAAAAATTGTCAAAATCAATTTGCAAAACAACTTGGCCAACACTGATTCGCATATTGGGGTGAAAAAAAAAGGTTTCAGTTGAAATGCTTCACTCCTCCACTTACAGACAAAAAAGGGGGTGCTGCCTTTGTCCTGTTTTAGGTTCTTCCTGCCCCTCCCCCGTTGTATCTCCTTCTGCCGTTTTCCCCACACACGAATACAAGAGACTTGAGAAGAGATTCAGAAACTAGAATAAATGACATACATTCTCCATTTATCTTTTCATACAAGAGAAATACGATCTTGAACTTATACTCTCTGCCTCTACAAGGGCCCAGAGAACTCTCAATCTGTGTGTCCAGTTCCTATCTGCACAGAAAACTCTAGCATTCTTCAGAGAACCTGACTGACATAGATCAATAAACATATGCATTACAAACTCACCTTGAGGGACTGAAGAGACCTTGTTTGGCTTGAAATTTTTTTTTTTAAGAATTTTGTCATGCTAAAATGAAAGAATGCTGTTCTCAGCAATCTGGTGGAATCCAAGAGCACTTTCACAATCTATATATGGGCTTTGCATTTCCTGTGTCTTTAAAATCAGTCATTATTAAATAGAGCCCTGCCCCTTTTCTAGGGTAAAAAAAAAAGTTCAGCCACTGGAATTAAGGTTGCAAATAGCTATCAATACTTTAAAGGTAAAAATTACTAGTGGAATACGGAATGTATTTCAGATTTTTTTCCTTTTTAAACCTATAGAGAAAGCTTCATTTTAAAAACATATTGTGACATAAGAAAATGCACATTGAAACCATCCCAAAAGGTTATCAGTCCAGAACATGTCTTCAGATTGCCTGAACATCTGCCATGCATCCCCTGCACAAGCCCATACGTAGTATGTGCATGTACACACCATCCGTCATGTATGCCACCTACTCGTTCCCTGCTAATTCGCTGGCCCTTGACAAAACAGCAATATTGACATGCTACGTCTTACACCAACAATAAACAATATTCTAACAGTGTGGTTAATTCGTTTCCTTTTTGCGTGGACTTGCGTTCAGACAGAAGTGTTAACCTATCGGATTCTTCTTTTAATTTTGGATACCGGAAACGCTCGCCATTCATGGTAGATATGTTCCCAAATCCCCCACGAATGGCAAATTTCACAAATAATAGGACCCGTGGCTCCCTGCCCCTGCAATGAGTTCCTTGTGGGTCCCAACCTCACCGCGAAGGCGGGGAACTGAGGGGGACTCACCACGGGAGCCGGAAGCTGCAGGGAACTCACCACAGCTGCCAGGAGTTGCAGGAAACCCCTAGGAATGGCCCTGTGTACAACCTTAATTATTACAGGTGTAACCCTTCTGCCAGGTAGAGCCAGCAGCAGCCAGGGCCAGGTTCAATATCTAGGGGTTCTTCTCCATCCATCCAACACAGAAATGGCTCAAGCTCCTTCCCAGTAACCTGGGAAATTCACACACCACTCCTGGGCACCTCTAAGAGGCGATGCTTCCCCACTCGCACGCACAGAGTCTGAGCATAGAAAAGAAACTTTTAATAAAATGGAGGGAAGTGACATGGCATTAATTTGGGAAAACACGACAGTTGGATTTCATAAACAAAAAACATAAGTAAAAGTCCCACCCCAAGTAAATTGGACAGTGTCCTTTCCCTCTCCAGTTCTTAAATCTAGCAATGTAAATGTCCCCGTCAGATGCCAAATCCTTCTCTGCCCCCCACTCACAGTTGCTGCCCTTGGGCAGGGCAGACCCAGAGTTCAGAGGTGCATCCGCAGAGTTCACCTCCCATCCACTGGTCACTCACCAACCACCTGCTCGCTGCTTTCTGGCACTGCATTTCATGTTAACACAATTTGTTAACCCACAACCACCAAATGGGCAAAACATCATTCTACTTGTTGAATAGTAAGCATATCTAACCAAACAGGAACAAACTGTATTTACATGCACACGCCCAAGAGAGCCATTTTTTAAACTGACAGTGTCTTTTGAGCAAGGATTAGCACAGTCTCTCATTTTTTGTATTCCCACAACAATTCCAGACATTGCCATTCGTATTAACAGCATGTGTGACCCAACACTTGCCAAGTTGATTACAATGAACAAAACATACTCCATTCACTGAATATTTATTTAACAAACCCAAGCAAAGCAGGAACAAACTGTATTTACATAGATACACCCAGGGTCTTTCCCCATTTTCAGCTAGCTGTAAGGGACACATTCCTTCTGACCCTGCTTATATCATCATAGAAAAAGGCTGCTTAGGTTGAAAAACAGTAAGAAAATACGAGAAAGTGGAGGGAAATTTTTTTCAGCACACTTTCTTACTCTGTTAAACGGAAAAAAGTTTGAAAAAGGAGCCCCCAGTCTTCCCCTCCTCCTCCCCTCTCCCTTTGTTTTGAATTCCTACTAGAAAAACTCAGGACACAGAAAGTGGGGAAAATCCAAATCATTTCAGAAAAAAGAACTTAAAACTTTTAGTGTAGGTTGGCATTTGCAAAAATTTTAGGAAAGCATAAAAAGGCAACAGATGTTGGGAGTAGAGGGAGTGAACATGGAAAAGTTCAATGAGGTCATAGACTTAATGGGATAAGTCTCATAATGGGAATACAGCTATAGAGGGATCTGGTCAGGAAGGACAAATAGGAAAAAAAGGAAGAAGTGTTGCAATATACAGCAAAAATACACACAATTGTTCTGAGATCCAGAAGGAGTTGAGGGGCAGACCAGATGAAAGTTTCTGAGTTGAAGTAAAGAAGGGAAAATTAGAGAGGGGTGATAACATGACAGGGGGTTACAGTAAAAAAACAGGAAGAGGAGGTGGAGGTGGCATTTCTAGAACAAACAATAGAAACATCCACAACACAAGATCTGACAGTAATGAGGGAATTTAGATACCCAGACATCTGTTGGAAAAATTATGCAGCAAAACATGAAATATCTAGTAAGTTCTTAGAACGTAGGGAGGATAACTTTTTGTTTCAGAAAGCCAAGAAAGTAATCCAGGGAACCACCATTATCTGCACTTGATTCTGAACACACGGGAGCAATTGGTACTGAATTTGAAGGTTGAAGTCAACTTGGGTGAAGGTGAACATGAAATGACAGATTTCATGATTTTAAGGAAAGGAAGGAGTGAGAGCAACAAAATATGGACAACAAGGGCTTTTTATTTTTTTTTAAAGCACACTAACAAACTCAGAGACCTGGTAGGTATGGACCCCTGGAAAGAAAATCTAAGGGATAAAGACATTCAGGAGAGCTGGCCATTTCTCAAGGACACAATGTACAACACAACAGCAAACCATCCTATGGAAATATAGGAAGTACAGTAAGAAGCCATTATGGTGCCATCAGGAACTCTATAAAGGCCTGAAAATCAAAAAGGAATCCTGTAGAAAATGGAAACTTTGATGAGTCCCTAAGGAAGAGTACAGAAGAATAACATAAGCATATACAGGCAAAATCAGAAAGGGTAAGGCATATCATGACTTGCTGGCAGTAGTCATAAAAGGCAACAAGAAGAGGTTCTTTATTGACATTAGGGTCAAGAGGAAATGAAGGAAAATGCAGGCAGGGCCATTCCTAGAGGGGTTTGGGGCATGGAACACCAAGGGCTGTCCATCTTCTTCCCATCTTGCGTCGCTTAGCACAGAAGTCCAGGAGCCGACCTTGTCCGTGAATACAGAGGCAAAGAAAGCATTGAGTATTTCAGCTTTCCCCACATCCTCTGTCACTAGGTTACCTCCTTCATCCATTAGGGACTGCACACCCTCTCTGATCACCTTCTTCTTGTTGACATGCCTGTAGAAACCTTTCTTGTTATCCTTCACATCCTTAGCCAGTCGCAACTCCATTTGCGCTTTCGCCTTCCTGATAACCCCCGGCATTCTCGAACTATACATTTAAGCTCCTCCCTAGTCATTTGTCCAAGTTTCCACTTTCTGTAAGCTTCCTTTTTGTGCTTAAGTACACCAAGGATTTCCCCTGTAAGCCAATCCGGTCTCCTACCAGGTTTGCCTCTCTTGCTACGCGTCGGGATGGTTTCTTTCTGTGCCTTCAATAAGGCTTCTTTAAAATACTGCCAGCTGTCCTGGACTCCTTTCCCCTTCATGTTAACATCCCAGGGGATTCTTTCCATCAGATCTCTGAGGGAGTCAAAATCTGCTTTTTTGAAGTCCAAGGTGTGTATTTTACTACTCTCTTTCCTTCCTTTGGTCAGGATCCTGAAATCAACCATCTCATGATCACTGCTTCCCAGGTTGTCACCCACCTCTACGTCCCCTATTAGTTCCTCCCTGTTTGTGAGGAGAAGGTCAAGCTGTGCACGGCCCCTGGTCGGATCCTTCAGCACTCGTACCAAGAAGTTATCCCCAACATTCTCCAAAAACTTCCTGGATTGCCTGTATACTGCCGTATGAGCTCCCTAGACAATTTATTCCAGTGCTTAACCACAGTGACAGGAAGTTTTTCCTAATGTCTCACCTAAACCTCCCTTGTTGCACTTTAAGCTCAACTGTTAGATTGAGTACGTGTCCACAATGAACAAAAAAGACCTGACACTCTGGGCCACATCAATAGAGGTGTTATATATAAGACCTGGAAGGTAAGTGTCCCACTCTACATAGCACGGGTGAGAGCTCAGTTGGAGTACTGTGTCTAGTTCTGGGCTCCACACTTTAAGAAAGATGAGGAAAAATTTGAGAGAGTCCAGGAGGAAGCAACAAAAATGATAGAAGATGTAAGAAACCTGACCCCTGAGGAAAGGTTTTTAAACTGGGCATGTTTAATCTTGAGAAAAGAAGGTTGAGGGGGTACCCAATGATAGTCTTCAAATATCTACAGGGCTTTTATAAAGATGATGGTAATCAATTATTCTCCCTAAAGATAGGGCAAGAAATTATGGGCTTAAGGAGATTTAGGTTAGATATGAAGAAAAACTTTCTAATTACAAAGGTAGTTAAACTCTGACATAGTGTTTGAAGGGGGTGTGGAATCCCCACCATTGGAGGTTTAAGAACAGGTTGGCCAAACATCTGTATGGGTTGTTCTAGATTTATTTTAGCATAGAGGTCTGGATTTGAGATCTTTGAGGTCCCTTTTAGCCCCACCTTTCTAGGATTCTATAATACTTATAATATTTACCAACTCTAAGAAAATGATCAAAAAGAACAGGAACTTCTCTGATTCTTGCTTCTGCAGGCAGGACACAGGGACAGCTTGGTTGTAAGCCAGTCACTCGGCCTTTAGGTTTCACTTCACTCCTTCGGTTTCAGCTGACATTTGCACTAGTTTCTTCCCACCAGTTCTCTCTCACGCCAGTGCAGGGATTCCCAGGCTGCATGAGCCTGCCAAACTGATTACAGCAATTCTATCACAGAACTGAACCAATTCCAAAAATTGACCAAGCCTGAAACTGATGCTAGAGAAGACAAACAGGATGGAAAAGAACAGAGAGAAGGGGCGGGAAATGATACGCTAAGGAAGGGTTAGCAGAAATCTTACAGTTTATGTCCTAGAAGTTAAAAAGGACCTGGTAGCTGAAGTTTGAAGACGCTGGCCCCTGTTGTTTCTTTTCTAGTTAGAGTGTGATTGTCTTCACGCACTCCTCTCCCTTCCTCATAACTAATTAGTTCTTCTGTTTGCTCTTTTACAGTAGAATGAGTTTCAGATCAAACATTGGCGTGCTGCAAAGCTGGGATTACCCTGAACCTTTTCCTTAAAATTCCCCATCATCTCACTGCACTAGCAATGGCAGAAATGCTAGGTTACTAGTGGTGCTGGTGGGCATTCAGCATCTGTGTGTTAAGCCCAATGGCTGCCCTTTAAAAATAGTGCCTGGGAGAAGCCCTCCACACTGATTCCTTGGGGAACAACTTATATGTCTGGAGATGTACCAAGCAAGGCCCATTTCTCAGCTCAGGCCCGAGCTAGCCCCAAAAAATTTTTCTGCCCTTAAACTGAAGAACACTTGGACAGATTGAGGAACTGCTCTGGAGAGTCACCAAAAAAACCTTCTTGTGGGTAACACCAAGAAATATTGAAAAACACACACATTCTGTGTGTATGTGTGTGTGTGTGTCTCTCTCTCTCTCTCTGTTCTCTCATTCCATGGAGGGGAAGGCCCAGTAGAAAAGATTAGTCATCGTGAGATTTGAATCTGAAGTTTCAGACTTTTTTTTTTTTTTTTGAGATCCCAGCTCAGCACAAACTGTTAACAGCATAGGAAAATTCAAATGGAGCTTTCAAATCCACACGTCTTGGCAGATTGGTCTGAATATTGCTAGCTTAGTAGAGACTCAGGGGCAGAGTTAGTGGTTCAAATTTGGAATAATTTTGTCAAGGAGTCCCTAATCTACAGTCTCCCCATCACTCACACAAATGATTGAAGGTCTAGAAAACATGGCCTATGAGGGAAGAGTGAAAGAACTGGACTTGTTTAGTTTGGAAAAGAGAAGACTGAAGGGGGACATGATAGTGGTTTTCAAGTATCTAAAAGGGTGTTACAAGGAGGAGGGAGAAAAATTGTTCTCCTTGACTTCTGAGGATAGGACAAGAAGCAATGGTCTTAAATTGCAGCAAGGGATGTTTAGGTTAGACATTAGGAAAAACTTCCTAACTGTCAGGGTGTTTAAACACTGGAATAAATTGCCTAGGGAGGTCGTGGAATCTCCATCTCTGGAGATATTTAAGAGCAGGTTAGACAGATATCAGATTTAGACGGTGCTTAGTCCTGCCATGAGGGCAGGGGACTGGACTTGACCTTTCTAGGTCCCTTCCAGTTCTAGTATTCTATGATTCTATGAAATGGCCCTTTTAAAAAAAAATTTGGAAGCTCATGTTCAAACTGCATCTACATATAGTATCTGTTCTGTTTTAAATATTCGCACATCTGCACTTGTGACTTTTCAAGCCCCCTCTGACTTAGGGGCACAAGTCCACAATGAGAACATAGAGAGAAGAGTTGTGCCCTCAAGTCACACAGACCTTTTTGCAAATCCCACCCCTGGATTACTGCAGATGTGACAGTGTAGTAATTCTAAGCTAATCACATCTCTGAAATGTGGGACAGTTTAGTAATTGCCTCTGCTCCTCTCCAGGGTTCCCTCACTTTGGATGACGTTGATACAGGTGACTAGGAAGAGAAAGGGGCTTATTCAAGAAGGCTCAGGGCAGACCAGCAAGATATACCCAGATGTTATTCATAAGACTTGAGTTGCTGCAGGAGTGGAAGGCTATTGCAACCCAGCCGTGGAAGTAAAATTTCTTACGGGCACTGTCCTATTGCAACCTGGGTTCCTACCAGTGCTTTAAATAGTGCCCTGCTAGCTTTTGCTGCATCTCAGCCTGCTCTTGCCAGAGACGCGCATCAGGGAACACCAGCTGTCTACACTGGCTGCTTGAATTTCCGGAAAAGCACTGACGATCTCATGTAAAATCATCAGTGCTTTTCCGGAAAAACTATGCTGCTCCCGTTCGGGCAAAAGTCTTTTTCTGAAAGACTTTTGCCCAAAATGGCCAGTGTAGATAGCATAGTACTGTTTTCCGCAAAAAAGCCCCGATCGTGAAAATGGCGATCGGGGCTTTTTTTGCAGAAAAGCGCGTTTAGATTGGCTATGGACGCTTTTCCGCAAAAAGTGCTTTTCCGAAAAAGCATCCTGCCAATCTAGACGCGCTTTTCCGAAAATGCTTTTAATGGAAAACTTTTCCGTTAAAAGAATTTCCGGATAATCATGCCAGTCTAGACGTAGCCACTCAGTTTATTGTCCTCTTCAGATATGCACAAAGTGAACCACAAAACTGATGAGCATTTGGCAGTGACTGATGAGAACCTTAGCAGTTAATATTGGCTAGTTAATTCCGATGCCAGCAACATGTTATCATGTTAGATATGCCTCCTTGATTGCCATGGTGGAGTGGCTATTAAATACACTTCATCCCAGTGGCTTCAGATTAGTATGGCTGTGTAATCTCGTGAGCAATAATTGTTATGAGGGGACGTATGCCAGCTGGATTGCCAGAATAAAATGACGTTACAGAGACTGAACAAAACACTATGATGACTTTACCCTCGTGCAGGGCACACAGCAAACTTAACCTCTTTATGGTCTGTACCTCGTCTCAATAAACTTATTCAGCAGGACAGTGGATTATTGGAATCGGGTGTGCGAGAGCAGGGGTAGGGGAGGAGACAGCATGTGGTCACCATTCTGAGCGCATGGAGGTGGAGTGGGTGGCGTGTTGGTCACCTGGTAGACGTGGGCTGTGAAAGGGACAAGAGAGTGGCTTTATGGTGACTTACATCCTGGCTGGGGCCAGTGACCATTCCAGTTGATGGCCACCAATCTGCATTAGAAGGGATGTCCCCTGCGCAATCACCATTTTGAGTGGAGCTTAAAGCTTGGAAAGATTCCTCGGCGCTTACATCCACCCAAAATGTCTGCAGCAGCTGGGCTCCTGAAAGCTGGATTTGATATATTCTAGGGCAATCGATCAGTAATAAAGATGCTCATGATCAAGCGTTCCCCACATCCACAGAGGGTGAGATAAGAAGTAATGGGCTCAGTTTGCAGCTGGGGGGAAGTCAGCCTTGATATTAGGAAAAATATTCTCACTGTCAAGCTAGATAATCACTGGATCTGGTTGAGGCTATGGTATCCTGTGATGGGGCAGACCAAGCCCAAAGGCCATAGAGAAGTCCTCCTGGCAGGCTAGAGTGGCTGTGGAGGAACCAGCCAATCAGGAGCCAGGAGAGATTATAAAAGTTGCTGCAAGACTAGAGGCAGCTCAGTTACAGCCCAGAGCTGGAAGGGAGAAGGTCAGGGCTGGCTGGCTGGCAGAATCAAGGACAGCTCAGAGTGGGGAGCTGTTAGAACATTGTCTCCAGGAGGAAAAGCCCTGAAAGCACTGCTCTCATACTGAGTGGTGAAACAGATTAGAGAATGGACTGTTCTCCGAGACACTCTACAGAGGGAACCAGGATAGGCCCCTGTTAGAGGCCTACCCCGGAATGGGTTGTGAGTGCACAAGGAAAGTGACTCAGTCAGAGGGCTGAGTAGCCACGACACTTTTCAAAATGAGACAGTGCAGGAACCTGCACTTGGCCAAATGGGGGCACTCACGTGAGGTGAGTGCCAACCCCGTTACACATCACCATCTCTGGAAGACCAGTGGTTCTCAACCTGCTGCCTATGGCTCAATTAGCTCACCGCTGTGGCTCATGCAACAGCCTCTAGGCCATACGGGTAGTATATGTGTTGTGTGGATGTAGCCCACATAACAGAGAGAGCAGCATACACAGCCATTAATGGTAAATAGGTTGAGTTATGCCTACGCTTGTCTGGGATAGTCTAGGTTAATTTGGGCCTGCCTCAGCACCGGGGGTTAGAGCAGATGTCCTCGCAACATCCATTCCCATCCCTCCAGATCTATGATTCTGTGCCCATAGGAACTGAGTCCCAGGTCTCAGGGCCCACCCTAAGGGGCCTTCCCCAGTGCCCCAGGCAACCCCCCATTCCACTGCAGGCCCAGCCTCTGCTCCACCCCGTCCCCAAACCCCACCCCTGCTCCATCCCTGCCGTGCTCCTTCCTGTCCCTGCTCTGCCCCCTTCCCCCTCCCTGAGCAATGCAAGCTGAGCGATTACCTGGGGCCTGGCGAGGGGCAGTAGCAGGGGTCCCACCCCATACATACGCACCATGGCAGCAGGAGCCAGAGCGGACCAGAAAATTTCTCTGCCCTGCCCAGTCCCCCTTTCCCAGTCTGCTGCACCTTGCTTCTCCACAGTGGCGGGAAGCAGAGCATCCTGGGGTCTGAGCTGGGGTGCTCTGCTTCCTGCTGCCATGGAGAAATGGAATGCAGCGGGCCAGGAGAGGGCAGCGCGGCAGAGTGGAGCAGGCTGCTGGACCACTCTGGCTTGCGTTGCTATGGTGCGGGTGTGAAAAGCAGCCCCTGCTGCTGCCCTGCACCAGGCCCCCAGGTAATCCCCTCAAACCTACCCATAGGATGGTGGAGGTGGTCACTACGGGGACCCCCAAAGCACGCGGCCTGGGGAGAGCACCCCAAACTGTCCTATTGCCAGGACTGCAATTGTACCTGGCCCATGCATGGCCCATGCCAAGAAGGGGAAAGATTATTTGCATCTCCCCCTGCTTGTTCCCATTCATGAATTAAAACCCAGGCACAGTTTGGTCCTAAGAGGCTAGAGCTGTGTGAGGGGAAGGGAAGGGTTAAGGTTGTATATTGATTGCTCTGAATTTCCCTGTACAGGTGGAGCTTTCTTCCCTCCCCGAGCACACTCTGTATGCTGGGGACAGGACAGAGGACAGAAGTGTGGCTTGTTCCCTGCCCTGGGTTCTGTTTGTCTGGGAATTAGCCCAGGCACAGAAAGGAAGCTGGATTCTAAATTGTGTGCAGCCCCTCACAGTAAGTGCATCACTCTCTGTTTACCTTGACTGAACTCATTCTTGCTTAATCAGCAGCTTTGTGAAGTTCGATGAGGGGATTTACCTTGCTCTATCTGAGGTCTGTGGATTGCAAATGTACCGTTGTGTTGAGGCGGAATCTCTCCCCTTGCTCCTAAAGGGTGCGTCTACACAGCAACGGTCTATCAAAATAAGAGATGCAAATCGAGATATGCAAATTGTGCATCTCATTTCGATACTATTTCAAAATAGCTTTCTTCTAAATTTGGTGCTGTCTACACAGCGCCAAATTTTAAAATAGGGTGCTATGCCAAAACATTCCTTAATCCTCGTGGAACGAGGTTTATTGGGATATCCGTATAGCAAGCCTGCTATTTCGAAATAACGGGCTTGCTGTGTAGACAGCGCAGAATGCTAGTTCGGGGCGTACACATGTAGACGTAGCCTTAGTATCCTGCAGCTTCGTTCTTCCTCGGCAACTTTGCATGAGGGGGGCCAGGGCAGGAGATGGCTACAGGACAGTACCTGTAAGGAATGTGACTGTGGGATAGAGTATGAAGTGCGGTGGGGGGATTGGGCTCAGAGCAAGAGACTAGGTTGTGGTGGGTGCAGGGGCTAGGGCTGGGGGCTGGGTTGTGGGCAGTGTTCCCTGTAATCTGTGCTCTTGTGCAGCCACAGGAGAGAGTCAAATGCCACTCAGCTGATTAGCAGAGTGCCCACGGCTAGGTTTGTTTCTATAGGTTGGACCTCCCTGGTTCAGCACCTGACCAGACCCAAATGAGGGAATCTGCCAGACCCAGGGAGGTCCTTTGCCCCTGGCTCCCCATCCCACAGCCACCTCCAGTCCCCCTGCCTCCAGCTAGCTGTGCTTCTGGCACTGGCTGGACCCTTGCCCCAGGGCTCCTGTCTGCATTATCGCCTCCCGCCCGCCCCCTGCATCCCAGGACACCCAACCACACTACTGGGGCTCCCCCACTCTGAGGTTCCCAGCCCTGCTGCCCCAAGGCTCTCTGACACAGGAACATCCACATTTGGACCATGGATGTCACTAAACCAGAGAGTCCCAGTTTAGGGAGGTACAACCTGAACTAGTGGTGCACATTTATACAGGCCACAATTTATTCTGCACATGGATGGAAAAGAGTCGAAGGAACATTGGTTGTGGAGGAGGGAACATTGGTTGTAGAAGGTGCAGAAACCAGGGCAGGGGGCTGGGAGGTGTAGGGGCGCAGGGCATGGGAGGAGCAGGACTCAGGGCAGGAGACTGTTGGAGGGGAGGGCTTGCCTGCACCTTTGTCTGCACCTGAACTGCCTGCATTAGTCCTGTTTTCAACACAGTTGGTCTTTAGAAAGTTATAGAGTTGCCTTGCAAATGTCTCCAATAGACACCTATGACTCTAGAGGTCAAATATTTAATCATCGATACTTGCCTGTATAAAGGCTTACAGTATGAAAATGTAGCAGAGATATTTAAAATAGAAGATAAGCTTGAAATCTTTTTTGCCGTGAAGTTAATTTTCAAAGAGTAATCTGCTCCCTAAATCTATTATCTTGTCATTGAGGGTTCCCCCCAAAATTAGAAGGTAAGATTTTTGAAGCAGTCTAGGGGATTTTGACATATCTGGCATTAACTTCTACAGAAGAAAAATGAACACCAGATGGGTCAAAATCCCTTACGCTGCTTTGAAAATGTTACCTACAGGTGGTTGTTCACGCTCTCTCACTGTGTGGAAAGCCACCACAAACCTGTGTATTCTGAAGGAGAGAGAAGATCTGGAAAGGGAAAGTAGGGAAATGGGAGAAGGGAGTGGGGCACAGACTGAATGTGGCAGGAGGGAAAGAGTGGAAAGTTATGGGAAGGGAAGAGGGAGGGAAGAGACGTGGAACAGGGGAAGTAGTATAGAATTACCAGACTTGTCTTCACTACTGTGCTCAATTGGCAGGGCTGTCCCTAGGGACAAGGAGCCTATGGCAACCCTCTACCCCTGTGCCCCAGGCACAGAGCCCGGGGCAATTCCCCACTTCTCCTCCACTCCTTCCGGCCTCCATTGTATCCTTTGCCCCAAACCCCCTCTCTCTGGGGGACTGGCACAGGGCAGCAGCAGAGGTCAGCCCCACTGCACTCGCCGCAGTGAGGGGAGCTGGAACAAGCCGGCAGCCTGCTCCACTCCACTCTGCCCCGATGCCCCACTGCCAGCCTGCTGTGCTCTTCCCACTGTGGCAGGTGAAGTAGAGCGCAGAAAACTGGGGGATGAGCAATGGAGTAGAGTAGGCTGCCAGGTCACTCCTGTAACCCGCATTGGACGAGGAGTAAGAGGATTTGGAGGCAGAGTGCTCTATTTCGAAATAAGTGTGGTGTAGACGTTCCCTATTTCAAAATAAGCTACACAATTGACGTAGCTCACTTTGTGGCGCTTATTTCGAGTTAAGCCCTGCTGTGTAGACGCTCTCTAGATGTCCAGAGAGCTTTTGACAAAGCCTTTCTCCGGGGTGTTAAAGCAACTTAGTGTGGGATAACAAGTAAATTGCCATCATGGATTAGAAACTGGCCAGGGTACAGAAGAAAAAGAATATATGATCAATTCTCAAAATGGCAAAAGGCTGAAAGTGAAGTGCCAACAAGTTATGCCTCAGATTGCTGTTGAATGGATTTGCCCATCGTATGGAGAAGGGCAAGAATAGTGAAGTGGCCAAACCTGTGTTTCTCTCAGAACTAGACTGTGAGGAACTTCAGATGAACTTCACGCAAAGCTAGGCAAGTGGGCAACACTGAGCGATGAATCTCAATGTTGACTAGTGCAAGGGGAAACATTCTGAAGGGAACAATTTGAACTCTTCCCACACTATTCCCACCTACTTTATAGGTTCCACATCCAGTGTAACCACTAGGGGAAAAGTTTTCATTACAGACAGCTCAAGGAAAGCCTCTGCAAAATGTGTAATAAAGGTCAACTCACCCCCAAAAAGGTATTAAGATGTGTAAAGAATGAAACAGAAAATACTGAAAGTGACTAGATAGAGAAAGAGAGTAACAAATGATTTAGAGAAGACGTCATGTTTAGCCTCTCATGGTTTGAGAGCAAGAGGCTATTCTATAAAATCTGAAAGGCAACACGTTTAAAACCAATCAGTACTCTTTCTAAGTTTGATAATGAGTACTTTGTGGCAATGAGTTCCAAGAATTAATCATCCATTCACAGGCTTATCTTCAAAAAAACAGATTAATATGTTTTAACATCAGGAGGGAGCATTATAGTGTCTAGTCTGATCTCTTGGATAACACAAGCCATTGAAATTCACCCATTTACTCCTGTATTTAGCCCAACTGTTACTCCTGTATTTAGCCAACAATTATTGGCTTTCCTACATCTGTATTAACAATTTTACCATCTCCTTCTAATAGTTTGCTTGTAGCATTTCTTGGTTTTACTTTGTTCCTACTCATCTTTAAAAACTCCATCTTACTATTTTGCCAGCACAGATTTTTCCTGTCATCTTTTGTTTGCCTTTTGGATTTTCTGCACCTCATAACTTCTAATTTATACTGATCGGTATCTATTTCTCTCTTTTCTATTTCACTTTTTCCCCATTTGTTCTATATTGTGCTTTTTTCTAATTGCTCACATTGCTTGTCCACTGAACCACTATGGGCTGTTATTCAATAATGACCTTGTTTTGGATCATGGAAGTGTGGCCTTTGGGCCATCTAATAATCATTTCTTAGAGTGAATTCTTTATCTTTCTTTGCCCAGAATGAAGGTAATTGGGCTATGATCATTGGTCCTTAGGCAACCATCAACTTCCAGTCTAGTAATCAATTCATTTTTACCCACTCTAAGCAGGTCAAAAATAGAATTCCTCTGGTTGGGCACAGTACCTTTTGTGTTAGAAAAGGATCTATGCATTCTAGAAACCCCATGATGCTTTGCTGCTGGCTGCATGAGACCTACAGCAAGTGACTGAGGCCTTGTCTACTCTGGCACATTTTGTCACCAAAATCTGCCTTTTGGTTACAAAACAGTGAGAACATTTACACTGCAATACGACTTTTGTCGGGGAAAACACCCAGTTATGGCGACAAAAAACTTCTAGCCCTACAACAGACTTTTGTCTTTTCCTCCTCCCTTTATTGTCAACAAAGAGCCAGTGTGGACTCTGCTGTTTGTTTTGTTAAGAGAACTGGCTTCAGCCACTATCTCACAATGCCTGTCCTGATGACTATGCTCAGTGTTTGCGATCTCTGCTGCCCTGTAGTCATGTGCCACTCCTCTTTCAAAGCTCCAGGCAGTGTCTGACAGCTGAGTGAGCTGCTCCATTTGGGGAACAAACAAACAACAAATCATTGGAATGTTCCTGTTCTGCCCTGCTAGGAACACAGCAGCAGGCAGACGGCTGCTGCAGGGGGAGGGCTGGAAGGACAGCTGTGCTGCCTTGACATTCTTCAGCACGGAGAGCTCACAGAGCTACGAAGGAATCCTAAGAAGTGCCAGAATCAGCTCTGCCTTCCCCCAGCACTGCAGTGGTGGGCTTACCCACATTGCTTTGCTCTATCTGTTGACAGGGGAACTAGCAATGTGGCCATGAAATATTGACAATGGGAGGCAGAAAAAACAGTTTAACTGTTTTTTACTTTTGGTGACTTTTGCATGTTGACAGCACTTGTGTCGCCAAACTTCCCCAGTGTAGACAGAGCCTGAGTGGGTGAAGAGATTCTTCTGTAGCTGACATTAACACTGGTCGATGGATCATTCAGTCAGAGCTGCTGTCATGCTGAATATGGCTGTTACTTCTGTGCCTAGAACTCCTCTGAACAACATGCCAGAGTTCCATCCAGGCACGGACTTTCATAGCTCCCCTGTTACCAACCTCGCAACACTCCCATGAATCCATGTGTGAGAAAAACTGCCTCTAATTCACCAGGCTTGACCTGCTGCTCACAAACAGAGAGGAACTAGTAGGGGAAGTAGAGATGGGTGGCAATCTGGAAAGCAGTGATCAGGAGATGGTAGATTTCAGGATTATGACAAAAGCAGAGCAGCAAAATACACACCCTGGACTTCAGAAAAGCAGACTTTGATTCCCTCAAAGAACTGATGGGCACGATCCCCTGGGATGCTAACATGAAGGGGAAAGGAATCCAGAAGAGCTGGCTGTATTTTAAAGAAGTCTTACTGAAGGCACAGGAACAAACCATCCCGATGTGCAGTAAAAAAAGCAAATATGGTAGGCAACTAGCTTATACCAGGGAAATCCCTGGCGAGCTTAAACCCAAAAAGGAAGCTTATAAGAAGTGGAAACTTGGAGAGATGACTGGGAGGAGTGTAAATATATTGCTCGAGAATGCAGGGGAGTAATCAGGAAGGTGAAAACACAATTGGAATTGCAGCTAGCAAGGGCTGTGAAGGGTAACAAGAAAGGTTTCTACAGGCATGTTAGCAATTAGAGAGTGATGAGGAAAGGAGTGGAGCCCTTACTGAATGAGGGAGGTAACCTAGTGACAGATGACATGGGTAAAGCTGAAGTACTCAATGCTTTTTTTGCATCTGTCTTCACCGACTAGGTCAGCTCCCAGACTACTGCACTAGGCAACGCAGTATGGGAAGGAGGTGGGCAGCCCACAGTGGAGAAAGAATAGGTTAAGAATAATTTAGAAAAGTTAGACATACACAAATCCATAAGTCCAGATTTAATGCATCCGAGAGTACTGAAGGAGTTAGCAAATGTCATTGCAGAGTCTTTGGCCATTATCTCTGAAAACTCGTGGAGATCGGGAGAGGTCCCGGATGATTGGAAAAAGGCAATTATAGTACCCATCTTTAAAAAAGGGAAGAAAGACAATCCTGGGAACTACAGACAAGTCAGCCTCACCTCAATCCCTGGAAAAATCAAGGGGATCCTCAAAGAATCCATTTTGAAGCACTTGGAAGAGGGGAAAGTTATCAGGAATAGTCAACATCGATTCACCAAGGGCAAGTCATACCTGACCAATCTGATTAGCTTCTATGATGAGGTAACTGGCTCTGTGGATATGGGGCAGTCAGTGGATGTGATATACCTTGAATTTAGCAAAGCTTTTGATACGGTCTCACAATATTCTTGCCAGCAAGTTAAGGACGTATGGATTGGATAAGTGGATTGTAAAGTGGATACAAAGCTGGTTAGATTGTCGTGCTCAATAGGTAGTGATCAATAGCTCAATGTCTGGTTTGTGTTCGATTTCAAGCGAAGAACCCCAAAGATCAGTTCTAGGGCCAGTTTTATTCGATATCTTTATTAATGACCTGGATGAGGGGATGGATTGCACCCTCAGCAAGTTTGTGGATGACACTAAGCTAGGGGAAGAGATAGATACATTGAAGAGTAAGTGACCTAGACAAATTGGAGGATTGGGCCAAAAGAAATCTGATCAGGTTCAACAAAAACAAGTGCAGAGTCCTGCTCTTGAGATGGAAGAATACAGACTGGGGGCTGACTGGCTAAGTAGCAGTTCTGCAGAAAAGGACGTGGGGATTATAGTGGATGAGAAGTGGATGAGTCAACAGTGTGCCCTTGTATTCAAGAAGGCTAATGGCATATTAGGGTGCATTAGGAGGAGCATTTCCAGAGAAGTGATTATTCCCCTTTATTCTGCACTGGTGAGGCCACATCTGGAGTATTGTGTCCAGTTCTGGCCCCCCCACTATAGAAAGGATGTGGACGCATTGGAGAGGGTCCAGCGGAGGGTGACCAAAATGATTAGGTGGCTGAAGCACATGATCTATTAGGAGAGGCTGAGGGATTTGGGCTTGTTTAGTCTGCAGAAGAGAAGAGTGAGGGGGGATTTGACAGCAGCCTTCAACTTCCTGAAGGGGGTTCCAAAGAGGACTGAGAGAGGCTGTTCTCAGTGGTGACAGATGGCAGAACAAGGAGCAATGGTCTCAAGTTACAGTGGGGGAGGTCTAGGTTGGATATTAGGGAAAACTATGTCACTAGGAGGGTGGTGAAGTACTGGGAAGGGTTCCCTAGGGAGGGGTGGAGTCTCCATCCCTTGAGGCTTTTAAATCCGGGCTTGACAAAGCCCCGGGTGGGATGATATAGTTGGGGCTGCTCCTGCTTTGGCAGGGGGCTGGACTTGCTGACCTCCTGAGGTCTCTTCCAGCCCTAGGATTCCATAAGTCTAGGAGTTCTATGAGGCACACTCTACGATTTGGGGTCAAATCCATCCCTTACATAATGCCCCTGAATGCCATGGGTTTACAGCAGTAATTAATAACAGTGCCCTTGACTGTTCGCTCCTGGATGTAGATTTTATAATAGACATTTCAAATTTCACTTTCTCAATGACAGCAAAACACACAGAAAGAGCCTGCAGGTACCAGGCTTTCAGTTCCCAGAAGCGCCCTTTATTGCCCTTTATGATAGTCATTAAGCTGTTAGGCCTGATCTTTGTGAGCTGTGCTGTTATTCAATTTAAGCACAGAGCTGCATTTATCTGAAGCCAGCTGCTGCTCGAACACCTTACAGCAGGTAGTCAGACTTAGGGAACTATTCACCCGAGTTATCAGGGTTGATGGGTTGGCAGCTTGGACTACCCAATTCTAGCATTGCCAAAAGCTGGCCTGGCCGGCTGCCCTATTTTGCATCCCTGTTGGAAGGCTCCTACAGGAGACCAATGCAGAAGTTCAGAATCACTCTGGCCATTCCTCCCCCAGACCCAACTTGTCCCCTCCTTGCTCTGGCCTGTCTCCATCGCACACCAGCTGCTGACCCAGGAATGCCCCCTGCATCTGCTGCTAGTGCAAAGACCGTTGTGAGCTAACTGCGTAAGCTCTGTGCTGGCGTAAAGCCCTCGTGGCTACCCTAAGGCAAGGTGTGCCATTTCCCCACATCCCCCTACACCTAAGGCTCCGGAGCTAGCCCCCGAGGCTTGGGCCTCTCCCTCCACCAAGCATTGGGGAGCCCACACTGGTGCTTCAGTCGCCCCTCCCCCCATCCTCTTGTGATGCTGGAGCACACAAAATCTACTAGCCTGGACCCCCGTAGGCTCTGGTGTTAGGAGAATGTGGGCACTGTCTTTCTCCTCAGTCGGGAGCCACGTCGGAGAGGGGTGGGGTTGGTTGGTTGTTTTGCTTCTCAGTTGTGTGCAGCCCCTGACTGATTTTTCTGCAAGTCAGCAACCCCCCAACCCAAAAAAGTTCCTCACCTCTCTCCTATACCCTCTCAGTCCCTCCTTGCCCCACATATTCCCTTGTACCCTGCTGGTACCCTCCTGTCCCCATAGCATTCCTCTGCAGCTCCTCAGACTTCTCCTGCATCCTATACTCCCCTTCCACCTTCCAATGTCCTGGCCTTTTCTGTACCCACAGAAAGCCCTCTTGGGGCGTAAGAGGCCTGACTTCAATCCCAGTAGAAACCTCACTAGGGGCAGCCTCACTTTTACCTCCCAACCTGCAGGGGAATTCTACACCGAGCGTGTGATTTTAGCTCTCTGGGCCATAACAGGTGGCCAGCGTGACTGAGGGCAAAATGTTCGTGTTTGATAGAAGAAATCAGAAGATCATAGGGGGAAAATACCCAAATCGCATAAGACTCTCAATACACGCCCACGAACTGGAATCGGAGAGAGAGAGAGAGGTGCACAGAGGGTGTTCCCTGTTCCACCCTGGCTCTCCCTGTTCTGATGGAATGAGAGTGCTTGTCTCCCCCTCCCCCTCCCCAGCCTCCCCCAGCTTGTCTCCCTCTCCAATATCCCTTGCTGTGAAATTCTGGACTGAAACTAGGACTAGTGGTAGGGTAAATTACAAAAAGGTGCTGACTAGGGTAGTGCCGCTTTACATTGGTCGTGAGCCCTCAAGTGATGCTCACTGTGTTCTGTCTCTCCGGTACCAGCCAGGACCACAGTGTGTATGGGTAGCTAGGCTTGGCTCTTTGCCTATATTTAGTAAGCACTTATGGGCACTCCACCGTGCCCCTGTTGTGTTTTCATGCTGTTGTTATCGTGTAAAGGGCAAAGTGACAAGGAGGACTGGAGCCATAACCGAGGAATGCAGAGTGTCTGCCAAGGTCTAGTGGAAGTGAAACTAAAAATGAAACAGCCACTTTAGGACTGTGCACGAAGTGCATATTTATGGGGGGGGGGGAAGGATTCAAAATGTCTATCTCTTTGGGATCACAGGTCTACAAAGTCATGTATCCCCAAAGCCAGGCCTGCTGAGAGGAAGGAGAAAAGGGGGCAGGTTCCCTGGGACTCAATGATTCAAAAGGGTCTGCAGTGCCTGACCCCTGGTGCTGCTCAGCCAGAGCCCTGGGCCCTTTAAATCACCACCAGAGCATCGTGTGACATGCTCTGGGGAGCTCCAAGTGCTGCCTGGTGTGGGAGGGGTTGCCGCGCAGTGCACTCCAGGCAGCGTGGAGGGCTAGCTGCTCCCAGCCCCGTCCTTTCCATCTGAGCCCTTCTCCCCTTCCCACCTTGCCCAGGGTGAGTCTGTCAGCTCCCCTACCCAAAGCCACTGAGAACTGCACAGCATTCCCGCTTTTGTAAATAGAGCCCAACACAGAATGAAGCCATTTGTGAGTGTGGCTGAATCAAGGAGATTAACTCGTTGCTCGTTTGAAGATCATTTAAATGATGCCCATTGGTGTGCGTCATGGGAAATAAAGCAACCTAATACCAGCTATTGACTGAGGTTGATTTGACCAAAAAACGTGCACAAGACTAAAATCTTCTTTATAAGTAGAGACAGCTACTAAAAACACCAGGGAATTGTAGCAGCCTCTTGTAATCTGTGCAACAAATAAACTGGGTGTCACACAGAAAGCACAACACGGACGGCGCTCAAAGACTGTGCATTTGTTGTGGGAAATAATCCCACAGTGCAAATGAATATTGGTTCAAGGACAAACCCTTTAGAAACGGCAGCAAAGTTGGGGTGCTCACAGAAGCAGCAAGGGACTATGCAAAAAGCACATTCCCCATCTCCCATGGGAAATATCAGCGTATTTCACATTTATCCACTTGCAGGTGAGTATAATGAACTGTAATGAGAATATATCACCTCTATGCCTGTGTAATTTAGGAGACAAGGTGTTATGTGATGTTGTTACAACTGCATGGAGCAAGAACTGGAGTTTGATAGAGAAGCCTTTTGTGCCTATAATTTCATAGCTGGGTTATTAGACTACTCGAGTTACAAACACCAGACTTATGAACTGACTCATCAACCACATACCTCATCTGGAACTGGAAGTAGGCAATCGGGTGGCAGCAGACAGACAGAGACGCAGACAGATAGAAAGCAGCATTTTTCTTCTGCCCAGTAAAGTTTTAAAGCTGCATTGAATCAAGTCGAGTTGTAAACATATGAAAGAATCACCATAAAGTTTTGTTCAGTTACAAACATTTCAGAGATGCAAACACCCTCCATTCTCAAAGTGTTGGTAACAGAGATTGTAACACAGCAGAACTCCTCACTCCCCTGAGCATTGTAAAGTGATGACAAAGTAAGTGTAAATTGCCTATACTAAACCACTATGCTGGGAAGCAAGTGAGGTGCTTAGACTGACAGAAAATCACGAAGGGTATGTCTACATTTGCTCTCTAGTTTGGACTGGGACCAAATGTAGACATACCCTAAGAAAGTCAGATGGACTGGCACAGCATAAAATGCCAACAGGTTTGAAAAATTAATTAGCCCCAAATCAAAATTAGCTGAAATTTTGGACAGCTACTCCCTTGTTGTACCTGATTCATGGCTCATTATAAAAGCAGGGGAGGCTGTCATTCCACACACTGGCACGTTATGCTGAAAGAAGAGACAGTTGAACCTCTTTCATCCTGGCAGCTTTGGGAAAGAGGCTACGCTGGATTATGGAATTTTCTGCTCCACTGATGTGCACCATAATGAGAAGTAAACAAAATCCATTACTAAAGCTTTGCACAAACCTTTGTAGAGTACTGTACATGTGTAGTGTGTCATAAGATAAATCCTTAATGCACTGTATTTAAATTGTTCTTGGAGGTGCAGGGTCTGGGAGGGAGGGAAGGTACAGGAGCATGCTGGAGTGGAGGGCTGGAGTCTGGGAAGAAGTGAGGGTACGTGAGGGGGATGAGGATGTAGGGTCTGGGCATGAAGGGGGATGGAACCCCATAGATTTTACAAGGAACTGTCAGGCCACAGGGCCAGTGGCCAGGGGCAAGACCAGCAACTGGGGGCAGGGAGTTTGCCAGCCAGGAGTGCGGAGCCCTGCTGGCCGGAGTGAAGCTGACAGCCCTGAGAGAAGCCCAACCAGCCAGGAGCATGGAGCCCCACTGGCTGGAATAGGGCTGACATCTTGGAGAGAAGCTCAGCCAGGGGCAGTGAGCCCTGCCAGCAGGGAGCGGGGCCAGCAGCTCTGAGAGGCACCCCACCCACGGGCTGCGAGCAGCAGAGCCCAGCAGGCAGGCTGAGGGCAGCACACTGGCTGGGCCATAGCCAGGAGGGGAGCCCTAGTACAGACCAAGGCACGACCATTCTTTGTCTGGCAAACTCCCTTGTTTGGGACCTCGCAGGTCCCCAGGGTGCCAGACCAGAGTGGTCCAACCCAAACAAGATATTCCTGGCACTCATTTTTTCTTGGGTGATAGACGGGTCATGGGAGCTAATGATGAAGAGCAACTGGAGACCCCTGAGAAGGTGCCTGTAAGGCTGCTGAGAATGGTATCCGAGCAAAACAAGCTCACATGTGAATTTTTCAGACTCACATTGCACAGGGTGGCTGCCCCATTGACAAGACGATTTCCATAAATGAAAAGACAAGATTGAGGCAAGTCCAGAGGCACTCTCAGGATGTGTCTAGACTACACGGTTTTTTTCAAAAAAGCTTCCCCTGCATCTAGACTGTAGTAAATCAAAAGAAGGCGGCAGCTTTTTCGATCACAGTAAGCCTCATTTTATGAGAAAGAACGCCTTTTTTCGAAAGTACTCTTTCGAAAAAAGGCACTATTGAATGCAAAATGTGCTTTTTCGAAAGACAGTATCTAGACTCTCTTTCAAAAAAGCGGCTTGCTTTTTCGAAAAATCTGCTTGTAGTCTAGACGCTCTCTTTCTAAAGGGGCTTGTAGTCTAGATGTAGCCTGAGTGTTCAGTAAGTGTGGCTCTATGGACAGATAGTGCCAAAGAGTCCTCCACACTCTGGGCTGTTCCCTGTGCAGACATGTCCTTGCTCTAGTAATAGACCATCCCGCTCTACTTTTTGTTATTAGCCACTGAATAAGAGTCCTGACGACAGCTGCAGCACAATCAGAAAACTGGGTAATCTGCTTGGGTGCACTCAGAGTTCAAATGTCCCAGCCAACAAGGCAAGTCCAGGTTGCTTATCAAACTTGCCCTTGAAAGGGACAGGTAAGAGTACCTAAATGGACCCGAGGGAAGTTACTATGTTCTATGTGGCGCATGCTGATCCCTTGCCAGTGACAAATGCCAGGGCACAACACAATACTAAACAGGGTCCCATGCGAGCCCAAGGACATGCCATTGTGATGACTGGATGGACCAATGCCTGAAAACAACTGCCTGCAGCTTTTCCTGTCTGGAAAGAACAGCTGAGTGTGTGTCAACGTTGCCTGGTGTGTGGCACCAGCATGTTCAGTCCAGCAAAACTCAGGTCCCGAGTACTCTAAGCACTACCCGAAGGCCACCTGTGAACTGTAGAAATGAAACCCTGGCGTGGAGTTGCATAGGAGATGCTCTTTTATCTCCTTTGAGAGCTAAGAAGCTGTAGTCCAACTACCTAGCCCCTAGGACCAGCGCTGACCCATCAAGCTCTTCTGTAGTCTGAGAATACCCTCCCCTAGAACACCAGCTGTGTTGGCACACTGGATTTACAGCTCACCTCTTCACAGGCACATGATAGGGAAGCAAACATGCACACACACTTTGCACTGGATTCTAAAGCACCCTGGTTCTCTACTGAGATAGGACAGGAGATACACAGATCTAGCCAAAGTAATATACACACCTGTATGTATATTCCTGTTTCCATTTCCTTACCACGCTGCAGAGTTCTTTCAGCTTGGGCAGAGCCCTTTTCCTTTGAACCAGGGAGTCTTTCTGGCACAGACCTCTGCCATCAGCACCCTTCTGCTGCCTTGTCCAAATTTCCTCTACTTTGGGTCTTTTCCCACAATGGATAGTGACTCAAATGCTCTCTTTTATAACCTCCCAACCCCTGTGTCAAGTAATCTGCAATTCAACCTCATCAGGTGATCAAAGGCCCTCATCGTGTGACCAGTTGCTTAACTAGCAACCCACCTGGACAGATGGGTTCTCCTGGTTGGTAGCCAACCTTTTGTCTCAGGATGTTTCTATTTGAATAGAAGACCATCAAAATGCAATGACTCTCGGTTATTAACTGTTGAAAATACTAAGCCTACAGGACAGCCACAGAGCGATTGATGATAATACCAGTGAGCTTCCTGTTGCTATGTCTGCAAGTGCCCCTAATACCACAAAGCAGGAAGGTCAGCTGCAGTGATCAAACCAGAATGTAAAGACCTGGCTCCGCATAGTGTTGTGAAGCCGATGAGATGTTATCTAGAAAGAAGTCACCATCGGCCTCTCAGCTTTAGTAGCATGACATGACTTGAATGACACTGACACATTTGAAACTTTTAAAAATGTCCTTTACATTAAAGGAGAGGGAGTGTGTATAAGTTGAACCTCTCTAATCCAGAACTCTCTGGTCCGGCAACATCCGTGGTCCAGCATGGATTTTGGTTAGCTGGATGTCCACTTATCATGGGTGTGGCCAAGTTCCCTGCAGACACATGAAATTTATTTTACAGCCACCCATCTTGGCTCTCAGTGTTCCATGCTGCTATTTAGCCCTAATTTACCCCTAAATGTCTTCTAAGAGCCCAGTAAGCAGTGGAAGTGCTGGTAATGCTGCGAGACAATACTGACACCCCATGTGCCAGCAAATTCTCTGGTTCACCACCAGTCAGGTCCCGAGGGTGCTGGACTAGAGAGGTTCAAGCTGTAGTGTCTAGTGGTCAGTATTATTACTTTACGTGGTTTGTAAGCCCTCTGCTGAAGCTGCCTGCCTGTGTATTTTGTGCCAGCCAGAGCAGCAGTGTGCATAGGTATTTCGTCATCATGAGGATTTGGAGCTGGTGGTGCCCGTGTGATTTCTTTATAGTGCAATTCTTATGTAAGGGGCAAAAGACACAAACCACACGGGGAAGAGCGTGCAGCATAGAGTACGCCAAGCAGTCAGACGAGGAGTGGATACAGCAGGAGAAGCGATTAACAGATGGCTCCCTGCTTTTATCTTATCTAACCAGGGCTGGCATTAGGGAGCAGCAAGCAGGGCAACAGCCTGCAGCCCTGTCTCGCATCTGTTACATCACATCTACAGAGTCACTCGGTGACATGTCATGGAAGTTACAGTCATTTCACCTCTGCAAGTGAAATCAGTCACATGAAAGCAGAGCTGTTTGGGGTGTGGCTCCCCAGGGGCGGAGGTCCATAACGGGGGAGCAAACCACCAGGTCAGGCAATTCAGGCTTCAGTCCCAGGGGTTTTGGCTACGGTCCTAGGCAGTAGAGCTGGGGCATGGGCTTCAGGCTTCCGCCGGGGCCAAGGGGCTCTGGGCTTGGGCTCCAGCCCCATGTGGTGAGGTGTGAGGGGGGGCTCACTCCTTAGAGCAGAGGTGGGGAACCTTTTTTGGGTGGGGGGCCGCTGACCCACTGAAAAGTCAATTGGGGGCTGCACAAAAGTGAGAAGCAAAAAAAACCCCACCCCCTCACTGATGTGGCCCCCGACGGAGAAGGAGAAAGACTCTCCCCACGTTCCCCTCCCACACCACAGCCTAGCAGGGCCCGGGGAGGAGGGGGGGAGAGGAAAGCCTCCAGGCAGTGGGCAGAGCTGCTTCCTTCCCCTGTCAGGCAGAGCCTGTGGATCAGATTGGACTCTGGCTTGCCTGAATCCAGCCCATGAAGCTCAGGGCCCCTCACTCCCATGTGGGGAGCCGATGCTGGCACTCCAGCCCCACAGGGGGAGCTGCGGGGGGAGAGGGGAGCTGGAACACCAGCACAGACTCCTCAGTGCTGGAGGGGGGAGCCCAAGCTTCTGGCCCCAGCCCCGGCTCTTGGGCCTTAGGTTCCCCGCCCCTGCCTTAGTGTCTGCCCTTGACCTCAGTGAGTCTAATGCTGTTCCAGCTTATATCCTCCTGTTAATAACTTCACCTGCTGGACCCTTTCCCCTTTTGTCCCCTCAGCATCTAAGTTACAAACTCTGTACACATGCCTTCTGTGACTTTGTTATGGTACCACCACGACTATGCCTACAGTACAAGCTAGTTTGGTACAACTTATGTCACCTGGGGGGGGTGGTGAATAATACAGACCCCTGAGTGATGTTAGGGGCCCCCCTCCCTACTCTGTTCTTGGTTTGCTGACAGAAGCATAGGTCCAGAGTCCAGTGGCAGGCAATACAGTGAGTTTATTGAGCTAAGCAAGCACAAATTCCAATTCTTCACATCATTTTTGCTCCCTTTACTTCCTGTTTGACCTCAGCTTGTATAGGGCACATATATACAGCAACATTACTTTGAAATAACATAGTCTGTGTCTACACAACAAGCAGTTATTTCAACATAATGTCAAGCTGGAGGACTTCTTACTCCAACTCCTGTAACCCTCATTTTACGAGGAATAAGGGAAGTTGGGGGAAGAGTGCTCTATCTCGAAATAACTGCTGTGTAAACAGTGCCATAAGTCAAAATAAGATATTTCGACTTAAGCTACACAACTAGCGAAGCTCAAATTGTGTCACTAATTTCGAGTTTAGCCCTGCTATGTAGGCATGCCCATAGTGACAAATTGCAAATTAATTCTTTAACCAATCCTAACATATTATAACATAATTCTTTGACCAATCATCCCCCATCATCTTAATTGATTTAGCAATCAAACTAATTATGCAACTGTCCGAAACAATCAAGGAACCAGGCAGTGACCATAGATCAACAATAGCGAAGTGCAGTGGAGCTCATATGGACACAACAATAACAAAATGAGGGTTTCACAACCACAACAACGGATAAAAGATTGCTTGCCAGACAGAAAGCCATCAAACTTTAGTTCTCTTTTAACATTCTAAGATCTCTTCTTCAGCTCAAGGTGTTAGATTGGATCACTTTCCTAACAGCCTATCTTTAGCTTGTTTGAATGTAACTTGTCTAGAATGTGCAGATGTGGCTGTTTGCTTCATAGCTTATGTCTGCCCCTGTGGCTTCTGTTTTGGCTTAGCCAAAGAGCAAGGCCTCAGACTGTCACCATGAGAGAAAGCCCATAGACAGGTGGACTGTGCTTTTGATTTTTTGTTTTATACTCATGTAATTAGCTAGGGGATAAGAATACACTTAAATTCTTGAAATTATAGGCCTTTACAGGAAGTCCTGAGTATCTATATTCTAAGTCACATAAGTATCTATATTCTAAGTCACATAAGTCACACGGATCCAAGCACTGGCATGGGCAGCACTATGTCAATGAGGGTATGTCTACACTGCCACCCTAGTTCTAACTAGGGTGGCTAATGTAGGCATTTGAACTTGCAAATGAAGCCCGGGATTTAAATATCCCCGGCTTTGTTTGCATGTTTCCAGGCGCCGTGATTTTTAAATGCCCCATAGTTCAAACTACCTGCCCGCAGCTACACGCAGTACGGACTAGGTAGTTCAAATTAAAGCTCCTAATTCGAACTACTGTTACTCCTCATTGCAGGAGGTGGCAGTGTAGACATATCCTGAGAGTGTCTCCCGCTGACAGAGCCACCTCATTTCATGAAGGAAGGAGTTATTAAGTACACACGAGAGCTCTTAGAGCATCTTGCCCAGAAGCACTTCTGAGGCACAGCTGCATTGGTGCTGTAGCGTAGACATGGCCAAAGTAGACTTTCTACGCAGTTGTTTTTCCTCTATTGTCATTTTGACTGGCTTCTTTATTTTTATAAAATCCTCCTTTCTAAAGTGCCACACATCTGATTATCAATGCAGACCATCCTAAAAGTATGTTTCATTTACATATATTGTCTCTGTCTGTCAGTCACTCAACCATAGCTACTTTTTCTACTCAGTTACAAAGTCTCTGTTTACACAAGGAAAACTTGGCAACAAAAGTGTGGCTGACATGCAGAAGTTGGCAAAAGTGAAGAATGGTCAAAGGCTATATCTACACTACGAGTTTTCGCCACAAAAAATATGCTAATGAGGGACCAATTTGCATGAGTCGCGATCTCATTTGCATATTTTCTGCCGATCTGTTTTTGTGCTAGGGATTTTTACACAAAAACAGTGTGGATGTTTTCTTTTTGTGCAAAACCCCCTTTTCTGCAAGATCCTTATGCCCCAAAAGAGGAGGCATACCGGTCTTGCAGAAAGAGGGGGTTTTGCGCAAAAAGAAAACATCCACATGGCTTGTTTTTGCGCAAAAACCCCTAGTGCAAACAGATCGGCAGAAAATATGCAAATGAGATCACGACTCATGCAAATTAGTCCCTCATTAGCATATTTTTGCCACGAAAACTTGCAGTGTTGATGTAGCCAAAATGTTTTTTCTCCCTCACATTGCTGACATTTCATGGCCACATTGCTAGCTCCCTTGTCGACAGACAGAGCAAAGCAACATGGGTAAGCATCTCACAATGCAGTGCTGTGGGAAGGCAGAGCTGATCCCAGTGCTTCTTGGGATTCCCTCCGAGTTCTCCCACAGCATCCTGCTGAGGAATGTCAAAGCAGCACTGCAGTGCCGGGCAGCAGGCAGCCAGTCTGCATAGGGAGCTGGTTTTTAAACTAGCTCCCTGCATGGACCAGCTCCTCCTGCCACCCCACGCTGCTGCCCTGCCCCTAGGGACCATCGAATAGTCATGTAATCATTAAGATTTCATGAGGTTACATGACTATTCAATTACCCACTATCTAACATCCCTATCACATGCCCCCCATGCCGCGGGAGACTGGGCAAGGAGCCAGCAACAAGCAGGTTTATCTAACCACCCCAGGCCCCACACTTTGGGGGGCCCTATGAGGCCCAGGGCACCCCAGAAACTAGCAGAAATGTGACACCAGCAGCAGGGATTGGATCTGCCCCTGCAATCACCGGCGGTGGCGAGAAACAGAGTGACCTGGCCCCAGCCCTCTCTGCTCCCCCAATGCCCAGCCATGTTTTATGGGGGAGGAGCCTTGAGGGAAGAGGTGGAACTGCCCCTCCCCACACTGGCAACACGAAGCAGAGTGACACAGCTGGAAATTGGGGAAGCGGAGTGGGCTGGGGCGTGGTCACTTTGCTTCCTGCTGCCACTGCCTCCAAAATGGCGGAGTTTAGCGTTAATCTTCTTGTGTTCTTGATTCCATTTCAGACCGTTGCTAACGGTGCACGATGAGTGAAGACAGGACCCTGACCGACATCCTGGTACAGGAACTGGAGGATCTCGAAAAGAAAGATTTTAAAAGATTCAGACACAAATTATCTGATTTTCGCTATGAGGGGAAACGTAAAGTCCCCCGGGGCAAGCTGGAGAACGCCGACGAAATGGATGTGGCCAATATTCTGGTGGAGTTCTACGGTGAAGAGAAGGCAGTGACCGTAACCATCGAAATCTTCGACAAGATCGGCCTGAGAAACTCTTCCGTGAAGCTCCAAGAGGAAAGAGAGACAGGTACCCAAAAAATATAAAGTGATTCCAACTTCAGAATCGTTTCTCATTAATAGGCCACACCGCAGCTCCAGTAGAAGGAACAGCAGTAGCAGCAGCAGCCACCTGGGGTGGCAGGTGACATAGGCAAGGGAAGGCATTGTCCCAGCTGGCCAGGAAGGATCAAGCCATGGCCCAGCCACCCACCAGACAGGTGCTCCAGAGGGCTGGGAAGTCTGGGGCTGTGTTGTCCACTGCAAGGATAGCGTCTAGGGGGTTGAGGGTGTTCTGGGATGACAGTAACCTCAGATGGGGGCCAGCTGCTGGGGGGGCGTGGCTTGACTTCTTAGGGACTGGGGGAAGGGTTAGCAGAAGGGGCAGGATCTGGGGTGAAAGGGGCGGGGCTGAGGCTTGTCTTCCCCAGTGAGGCATTCACCCATGTCAGCCATATCTAGCTAATGCCACCTAACGGATTCCAAAACCCTGGGGCAACCAGGGGGCATCAGAGTCAGTCCAAGCAGAGACATGGAGTGAACCTGCAAAAGTCCCAGCCTCATTTTTGACACCTGCAAGAAGTGCAACCCCAATATCGCAAGTCTAAATCAGCGCGCTTGCACCTTTCCCGGCTTGCTTTGCACCCACTGCAGGGAGGACTCAATTTGCACCAGCAAAAGGGATGCTGGCCTTTGAAAATTTAGTCCATAATATTTTTCCTAGAATGACTCACTATGAGTATATTGAGCCTTTTCTTTATTACAGGTTGGACCTCCCTGGTCCAGCACCCTCGGGCCCTGACTGGTCCTGGAAGAGGGATTTTGCCAGACCAGAGGAGGTCTGGCCCCCCTGCCACCATCACCCCACAGACCTGGCCCTGCCACAAGCCAGAGCCTGCTGTCCTGCTGGCCACAACCAGATTCCCGGCCCCACCAGGCAGTTCCACTGGGGCGTGCTGCAGCTACGGCGTGTGGGGCACCCCAGAGGCAACCTGCTGTCCTGCCATCCACAGGGCTGCTAGCCCTCCACTGGGACTCTGTGGTCCTGGTTGCTGGACCAGGGAATCCTGGTTTAGAGCGGTTCAACCTGTAATCGCTTTATTGCCTGTTCTCTAGATTAACGCTGGATTGATTGTGCCAGGAGTCAGCTGTCTGTATCATGCTAAGTTTTCATGTAAGATCCAAGCAGACCCCACCCAGGTAACAGGAAGCAAGAGAGAGAGACGTGTGAGAAGTAGAACGCTGCTGTAGGAGCTCGATTCTGCTCCTATTGGGCTTCCATGGTGAATGGTTGTGCCCCAAATTTTGTTTTTAGGTGAGAGAAAGCACAGCCCATCGCACAGGATCTGCACGTGACATGAGTCTTAGCCTGCTCCCATGGGCGTCCACAGGGTAGATTCTGTGCTTTCAGGAATCACAGCTTGTAACACACAGCTCAGAAAAGGAGAACAAGGGTAGCTTTAAGCCACTTGTGTGCCCCCTGGATTCTGGGATTCTCTAGGACCTATACCATTGGCATAACTGTAACACCCCTAGGCATGGTTCAGCTCTCCAACAGCCTGACACCATGGGCAGCTCTGTGCTCAGAGCGGCTGTATCTCAGTCGATTCCAAGGTACCGATGAGAGTCCTACAGTTATCCATGTTTTTCTCCTTTCAGTCTTATCCCCCTTTTTTCTAGACCCTTTGCATCCACCCCACCCCCTATACACACACACACATTTTGTAATCTTCTGAAACAAGATTTCACCCATTTAAAATATAAGGAAAATCTGCATATTGTTTTGCCATTTTTGTGAGTTATGCTTAGTTGGAAAACAACGCACTTTCCAGTTCCACTCCACCTGAATTATTATTCTCTTGCTTTGGACTCATATTTTAAGGTTTCATCACATCCCGGTTCCCACTGCAACAGGCCAAGGTGTAATAAAATTTCTTTAGAATGTACTTCCCCTGTTCCCATGCACGCCCTTGATTTGTAATGAGAGCAAGAGGATTGAGTCTCAGCTCTATAAGTATTGTTCCCACAAAAGGAGCGGAGATCCATTGCGACGTGGTTCATGCTCATCTCATTTCTCTGCCACTCTTACTGACCCCATGTTATTTCTCTTGCAGTTTTGGTTCACCGATCGAGTACAACGCGGCACTCCGTTTCAACTCTGAGTTTCAAACAGACACAAGGTAAAGTAGGGGGCGTGTGTGTTGAAAACTGTGCCAGTTATTAGCTGCATTGCAGGCTGTATGTGTTGGCGTGCTTTCATCTGCTAGCGATGGCGGGAATTGCAGCCTAAAATGTACATGCTTTGCAATGTTTCCTGTGACTGAAGAGTCTAATCCAAGATATTCATGGCCTTTGGCAGTTAGTGCAAATGTATGTATTTTGGGCCAGCTCTGCACTAGACTGTGGGGTTAACGTACACAGCTCCAGCTGTGTAAAATATGTTGCTAGAGTTGGGTTACTGTACGCCGAGCTTGGCGACATCTGCACAACTGCGAGGCGTACCGGCGCTGACTGGAGTGCAAGGGGGAGGAAGAGCTTTCATATGCTGTCCCCACCACGAGCATAATTTCTCAGCTCCTAATGGCAGAGCATCACCAGGAATAGCCAGCTGTTTTGAGCAGCCTGGGGCTGCAGAAGGCAAAGAAGCCTGCCTGGGGTGCTGCAGGGCTGCTGGCCAGGAGCTGCCTAGGTAAGCATCTCCTGGCCAGTTCTTCATCCAGTGAGAGGCTGGTGGTCACTGTGGAACCTAAATAGATGAACTTTTGGATGGTGTCTATCTGGTTTCCATGTAAGGTAATTGAAGGATCTTCTGCAAGCCCCTGTCCTAATACAACTGTTTTCTTAATATTGTGATGAGAGCAAAGGCCTGGTAGGCATTTGAAAGGCAGTCCATGAGCTCCTGTGAGCTATGAGGGCAGCAGCAGCAGTGAACAGAAGTTTTAGACTGATCAGCAACTTTTAGACTTTAGCATGAATCTGCCCATGGACACACCAGTGTAAGCCTATAGTAACTGCAATTCAGTCATTACTCTAGTTTATTCTAGTGATGCAGAGAGCATAATTTGGCCTAATGTGTTTTACAAAATCTTAAATTCATGAGTAAATGCGTTGGGGGCTGATCCAAATCCCATTGAAATAGATGGGAATCATTCTATTTTGAAATATCATATATTAAATTGCGTGTGTATTTTCCCCTTCTCCCTGCATCTCTCCATATTGAAAACATTTCCCTAGTATGGTCAATGTTCAGCTGAATCTCTATTTTTTTCCATAATATGGAATTGCCTCCCTCTCCCAGCAATTTGATCTGTTATTCCCACTATTATCTAGAATCTGGGATTCACATGCATTTACATAGCACTACTGTGAAACTCATTAATGACAAATCTTTTTTCCTCTGAATTTCTGCATTCATGGATTCTCATGTTCCATATCATTGCATTAGATTACAAAGCAAAATATAAGGAACATATACGAGAAAAATACCAACTAATAGAAGACAGGAACAATCGAGTGGGAGAGTGTGTGGAACTAAACACAAGATACACAAAGCTGCTGATTGTAAAGGAACATCGTGACCAGAAGGAGAGAAAGAATGAAATAAGTGCCAAAGGGAAAGAGCATGCAGAAATCATAGCAAAGCGAGCTAGTTCTACTAAACTGGAGACTTTATTTGAGGCTAGTGGAAGCAGGCAAACACCACTAAGAACCATTGTGCTGCAGGGAGCTGCTGGGATTGGAAAAACAATGTTAACAAAGAAGCTCATGGTAGACTGGGCATATGGAAAACTCTATGCTGGCAAGTTTGATTACATCTTCTACATCAACAGCAGAGAAATGAACTGTATTTCTGGGCCTCGAAGTGTCGCAGATCTGATTTTAAACAATTGTCCTGAGAGAAATGCACCCATCCAAGATATTTTGATGAATCAAGAGAAGCTTTTGTTCATAATTGATGGCTTTGACGTATTTAAATTTTCCTTTGATCAGGAAGAAAGTAGTCTGTGCACAGATCCCTGTCAGACAAAACCTGTAGAAATCATGCTGAGCAGTTTATTAAGAAAAGCAATTCTTCCAAAATCCTACTTATTAATCACTACAAGACCAACTGCTCTGGATAAACTCCGGCAGTGTCTGAAGTTTCCCCATTTTGCAACAATACTGGGATTCTCGGAAGAAGAAAGGAAGGAGTATTTCCGCAAGTTCTTTGCAAATGTCTCGCAAGCCAAACAAGCTCTAGATTTTGTAAAGGAAAATGAAACGCTCTTCACCA